>NW_027467762.1:0-615476 GCF_046742065.1 Oratosquilla oratoria | reverse complement strand
TTTAATTCAAGCAAATAATACATAGACAACAAACAAATCAACAAACAGTATAAAATAAATTGCAGGCATTACAGCATCTTGCTTCGGTGTTTATCTAGATGAATCTTAAGCTTCAAACTGAACTACATTGCACTGCCTCTGCAGAAAGTTTATTCCATTCATTAACCACACAGTTGGCAAGGTTGTTTCTACCCACTAACAAATTAAATTTATTTCCTGACAGTCTGAAACCATTATTTCTTGTTAGATTCTCATTCAGTGTGAAAATTTTGTCACTTTTGATGTTGTCAATTCCCTTTAGAATCTTAAAGACCTGTATCGAGTCACCTCTGAGTCAATGCTTTTTTTAGGGAAAACAGATTCATATGTTTCAGTTGATTTTCATATGATTTATTTTTGATATTTGGAATCAGTTTTATTTTTACATTAAAATCTTAGTAACTTGATCAATCTAATTCATAGATTCCACCTTAATTTACAGCATGTAACATGAGAAGTATCCAAGAACCTGTAATAGTTCAAAATACTGAGATATGAAAACACAATGACACTACAACGCATGTCTTGTATCAGGTCTAGGACTTTGGGACTAACCACCTGGCATGAGGATGCCTACAGGGCCTCCTAGGTGCCTTAGTCACGTGATCTCAGGGAGACACTCATTTCAGTGTCTTGTAGTAATGCTAGACTTACTAACAAAGGAAACTATCCTATATTAAGATAAAAGTACATAGTTAATAATAGGATTCATACCTAATAATTAGGATTCATTGAGATTAAACAAATATGCAATACCAATAGTCCCAGGGGTCATAGGAGAGTAACACCCACTACCTTGACACTAGGGGAAGAGGTTTGTTGCTAGTTCCAGTGGGACACCACTCAACCTCCAGGACTCCCATCTCCAGCCCATGCAGATATGCCACACATGGCAAACATGTGGGTTAGTGACCCATAATGGGGTTGGATGGCCACTGACTCAGAGTTCGTCTGCTCTTTTGATGGTTTTCTTTTTCCTTCATCTGGGTGTTCAACATATCCTCCTCACTGGTGGGTGACCAGTGGGGTATCTGGTTTAGTCGCAGATAATCCAACCATCTGTAATAAGGTACAGTAATACAAATAGGTAAATATTCACACAGTTGGAGCAAAAAAGACAAAAACATTCCTTTTCTATATATTACAACTAAGTTATTGTTGTTCTTATCATCCCCTAGACTGTCTGTCCAAGCAGTCCTGTCTCCCTGAGGAACACCATGGCTGGAATGGGATTTTCCCATAAATCCCTTATAGAGCATATATTGTGTCATTGGTGTGTGTAATTGTGAACAATGCAATCTTCCATAACATGTTGTATAGTATGGGATGAAGTGTTGCATCCTGGACAATTATCTGAGAAGTGGTCATCCAGCCTTTTCTGGAAGCTTAGAAGGGCTGGATGGTGGCCACACTGCAGTTTGGCCAAGTGGACTCTGTCCTTTCAGGGTAAAGAGGATTCAGAGGGATGGATATCAAGGGGTATGGCATGCAGCAATGTATTGTCTTTCAATTTGTTGATGGAGCAGTGAGTGATATCATTATGGATATGCTTCTGGAGGCCGGTATCTGGTGATTGTGGAGGAAGAGAAGGGAATATATGTGTGTGATATAGGTATTTGGGTGTTGTTTTAATGTTTCTTGGCATGTAGGTATTCTGCTATGTAGTGTATTACCTAGTTGTATTATATGGGAAGGGAGCTATGCTCGTGGTGACCCATCTTTGTATCTCTCAGCATCAAGTTTTTTCTTAAAATCTTGAATAGTATTTGCACACACTGTTTCTTTGTCTAATTTGTTCCAAGTATCTATCACTCTGTGTGGAAAGCTATTTTTTTTTTTTCCCCAGATCTCTTCTGTAATTATCTTTTTTTAGTTTCTTTTCATATCCTCTTGTTTTTCCATTGTCCCATTTCAATAAATCATTCTTAACTAAGATTTCCCCCCATCTGGGGTATTGGCTGCATGTTATTGTGGCAAAATAGCATGCAGTTGATACTTTAGGGTCTATATGGGGTGCCCCTACGGACCAGAGCCACACATCATTTTGTCTGTGATAGAGGAAAACTCTGTACATAGAAAAATTATGACACTTTTATACTACAACTGTTCCTCTGTTATACTGTCCCCCAAGCCCTTGTTACTGTTCTGTACCATTTCTCTGAATATTCATTTCCTTTTTTCGCATACCTACCCTGTGGTGGGGACAAAAGAATACTGCCACCAAGCATTTTCACTTGAGTCGTAAAAGGCGACAAAAAAGGGACGGGGGATGGGATTAGGAGTCCTACTACCTGTAGCCCCAAAAGGGGACATTCCTAAAAAAGAAAGTAAAGGCATAAGAGGGTCTGGGAGCTTTCCAACCAGTACCCTAAGGTTTGGGTCTTTTAATGTGGGTGGATGTGGTACAGATGAGAGTAAAAGGGAAGAGAATAGGCAGTATGTTTGTGAGAAGAAAGATGGATGTACTGGCTTTGAGTGAAAATAAAAGGGAAGGGCAACTGTGAGTTTGGGAGTGTAGCTGGGAGGTACTCAGGAGTGAAGAGGGGACGAGGGAGAGAAGGGGTGGCTATACTAGTAAGTGAAGAGATAAGTAAGCGGGTAGTGGAGTGAAAGGAGGTGTCATCAAAGTTGATGTGGATGAAGGTGAAGCTGGGAAAGGAGATGTGGGTTTTGTTAAGTGCGTAAGGGCCTGGTAGTGAGAAGAGCGTAGAGGAAAGGGAGGCATTCTGGGTAGATATAAATGAGTGCATAGAGGGATTAGGGAGAAATGTCAATGTAGTTGTATTGGGAGATCTAAATGCTAGAGTAGGAAATGAACCAATAGACGGAGTGATTGGAAAGCATGGAGTTTGAGGCAAAAATCATAGTGGAGAGTTGATGGTGGAGATGTGTCTTGAAAGAGAGTTGATGATAGCAAATACAGTGTTTAAGAAGAAAGTCGAGTGTAAGAGGCCGGTAGATGGAGGTAGAAAAATTAGGTAGATGGAGAGGTAGATCGAGGACAGGAAGGAAACTTTATAGTCTTTTTATTAGGTTGTTTTGATAAAGTGGCTGACCGCTCCAACTGCGAGTGCTGAGTTGGGGAGTGGTGGAGTCGCCGTCCTGTCTAGGTAAACAAACGACCGATGGGAGGGTTTAGTTGTTGCATGTTGATACAGAGGTGACTGATTGTAATAATGCTGATGTAACCAAAATTGTGAGCGTACAGCCATCTCCGTTGCAACATAATGCTTATGTAGCAATGTTACTGGAAGGACTGTAACAGCCTCTCGGATTGGAGAAAAATGTGTACCAGGAGAAATATTATTGGGCAAGGGGAAAAAGGCACGCCCTTAAGGTGTGGCACTTGTTTGAGAAGTAAAAGACTATTGGATGAATGAAAAAAGTGATGTCAGAACAAAGGTGGCCTGACGTGACGTTGAGAATTCCTTGCGGGATTCTCAAGGTGTACTCATGTTCACTGGGAGAAAAAAAAAAAAAAAAAAACTGTCCCACCCCCTTGTTGTCACCACTGTTTTCCCCCTCTTTGCTGTCTTTAACCCTCTTCAGTAATTTTCTAGAGTTTTCTTGTTAATTCGTAAGTTTCACTCATGTCCAGGTTTTTCTTAGTAAGTAGGCCCCCTGCCTAAGTTCCGATTGAGGGTGAATAAAATGAGGGTGTAATTTTCAGTGAACGTGTTGGTCTAAATCAGTACACCCTGAGAATCCCGCAAGGAATTCTCAATGTCACGTCAAGCCACCTTCGTTCTGACGTCACTTTTTTCATTCATCCAATAGTCTTTTACTTCTCAAACAAGTGCCACACCTTAAGGGCGTGCCTTTTTCCCCTTGCTCACTACACCTTTTGTTGTACCAGCTTTTTATGTATATTCTTTCCATTTGTTGTTGTGGTACATTTTTATTCACTCCCTCATTATAAATTTCTTTTAGTATATTCCATTTCTCTTCTATCCCCTGTAACGTAATATTAGATATTACGTCATATGTGTAATTGTTATAGAATTGTGTTCCTTTGTATTACATAACTATGTTCATATTTCTTGTCTATGTATGTATTGTAACAATGTTAAGCAGTAACGCCCGTCCACTATATGTAATCTTGCCTACGTGCGGAGAGAGGTGCGCACTCTTGTAGAACAAACAGACAAGCGAAATCCTGAATAGTTCGGAGCGCACAGATTTGACAGTTACTAAATAAGTAGATTGTTCAAGCGAGTCGAGGGTCTTAAAACTACCCATGTTGACGTGTGTTAACTTACCCTCCTCCCCTCCTTTCGCTCTCCCGAACACTCACCCGGAAGTATCCCGCTTCCGGTCCAATGGTATATAAGCGGTGGAAATCGCTCACTCCTCGTCATTTTCTCGCATATCTTATCTCTTGATAAAAACTGGAAGTTTAGACTCATGAGACGATTGGTGTGAAGTGATCACCCTTTTTGCCTACATTACGTGTCTGATATACATTGCATTACTTTATACTTATTTGTACTTATTACTTATTCTGATGCATGTTCCTGATCTCTTTGTACTTAGATAGTACCATATTGTATACGTATCTTGTGTTTCTTATTTGAACGATAATTTCCATATTCTTATAATCATGTAACGGTCCCATTGACCCTACTGCCCATTCTCTTTTGTGTTGATTGCCTGTAAATATTTTCCATTAATAATTTCGTTTACTAGTTTTACCGCTAGTTTAATATTCCTTTCCTGGAATCTTCTTTGTTACCTTTACTTCTAGTCTTACGAATTATCTAGGCCCTGACCAGATAGTTCAGTCCTACAGTGGCTTCTAGAAGTGAGCTGGTTCTTAAGCACTTATCCGTTATACGTAACATCTCTTCACTAACCAGCCCGCCCGTAACAAAGTGGCGACCCTTGCCAAGGATATTGGATCAGGTATTTAACACATTCTTTTAGAGATGGATGATATAATTCAAGAATTCGTTCAAAATCCCAAGGTAAGTTTCTTAAAGAAACAAACTAAAGACACTTTGATAGAAATAGGCAAGCACTTTGGAGTAGACATTGATACAAGTTTGCGAAAGAAAAAAAATACTTCAGGAACTCGTTGAAAATCTGATCGAAGATGAGATCTTATCTCCAGAAGAGATTACAGCTATACAAATTCCTTCAAATAGGTTAGAAATAGAGGCACGACTAACCGAACTTAAGATTAAGGAGATTGAATTAAAGGTCAGGAGAGTAGAATTTGAGGAGGAAGCTAAATTGAAACAAATGCAAATGGAGGCAGACTTTAAAGCTAAAGAGGAGGAAACTAAACTGAAACAAATGCAAATTGAGGCAGAATTTAAAGCTAAAGAGGAGGAAACTAAACTGAAACAAATGCAAATTGAGGCAGAATTTAGAGCTAGAGAAGAGGAAGCTAAAGTGAAACAAATAGAAAGAGAGAACGAAACTAAAGTCAAATTGGCAGAGTTAGAATTAAAGACGGCAGAAGTAGAAGCTAGGATTGTTGATAGACAACCCGTAGTTCAGGAAGGTCATATAGATATTTCCAAGTATGTAAAACTTCTACCCAAATTTTCAGAAGGAGAGCCAGAAATTTTCTTTCTTCAGTGGGAAAAATTGGCGCAACAGTTACAAATCCCTAAAGAAAATTGGCCATTAATCATTCAAACACAATTTAAGGGTAAGGCTCAGCAAATTTATACTTCTCTTTCAGAAGCAGAAAGCGAGTATGATAATATGAAAGCTTGTATTTTAAAAGCTTATGAACTAATACCAGAGGCCTATAGACAGAAATTCCGTAATTATAGGAAGACACCTCAGTTAACATACGTAGAATATGCGGCTCAACAAGAGAGGTTATTCAATAGGTGGTGTTTGGCTAGTGAAACGGACACCTTAGATAGACTTAAACAGTTGATTTTATTGGAGCAGTTTAAGAATACCTTAGAGACAGATCTTAGGATTTTTATAGATGATCATGTTCCCGAAACTTTAACTAAAGCTGCTGTATTGGCTGATGAGTTCACACTAAATCATAAACCTAAGTCAAGACAAATGGAATCCCAAAAGTCAGTCATATATTCCAGATTCAACAAAATACTCTGATCCTTGGTCCCCAAAGAAACGCTTTGAAAATCAGTCTAGCCCATCACATTTCAGTTACAGGTCTGATTTCAATCAATATCCTCCAAACCAACCTTGGCAAAGAATGGAAAGGTTTAAGACTAATCCCCCTGTAACTTGTTCATATTGTAAACAGGTTGGCCATCACATTTCTAATTGCAGAAAGAGACTGACACCCTCATTCTCCAATAAGACACCAACTCTTGTAAGTAATATAAAATCAGACGATTCAAAATCCTCTATTCAGGATACACTACCAAAGAAGCCGGTATTGTCAAGTAATGTAGAACCCCCCTCATCAGATCATGATCCTTGTTTCAAACCATTTGTATCTTCAGGAACTATATCTCATAGTAGTAGTTCACAACAATATCCTATTTCCATACTCCGAGACACAGGAGCAAAGCAAAGTCTGATTTTAAATTCTGTCTTGCAGAATCTGGGTGAGTCATATACAGGTTATGATATATTGATAGAAGGAGTTGGAGGAATTGTAAAATGTCCATTACATAATGTTTTCTTGCGGTCTGATTTAACAACCGGAATGGTTAAAGTAGCAGTAGTAGACTCTCTTCCCATAGTAGGAATATCCTTATTGTTGGCCAATGACATCGCTGGAAGCAAAGTCATTTCTCCCTTAATAACAAATAACCCTAAGACCTCAGTAGAACCTTCAGATAACTTACAGTTGTTTCCCGCTTGTGCTGTAACCAGATCTCAGTACAAGAAATCTGAAGAGGAGACCTATAATTTAGAATCCCTATTCTCCCAAACTGACCCATCTTCTTCTTCACCAGTTTCTCTATCTAGAGCAGAATTAATCAAAGAACAGAAGTCAGATCCTTCTCTTAAAAATTTGTACGAGATTGTTTCATCTCCAGAAGAAGTTGAAAATATGTCACGAGGTTTCTATATAGAAAACGGAGTCCTAATGCAAAAATGGAGAGCATCCACCGCAACCGCTGACCAGCCATGGCAAGTAAGGAATCAAATAGTCCTCCCTCTTGGTTTCAGGAATAATGTTCTAAGATTGGCTCATGATACTCCCTTAGCAGGTCACTTAGGGGTAAGAAAGACCTTGTTCAACATAACCCAACATTTCCATTGGCCCACGGTTGTCAAAGATGTTGCCCAATATTGTAAAACATGTCATACATGTCAACTTGTAGGTAAGCCCAACCAGAAAATTGTAGAAGCTCCACTCCATCCCATTCCTGTAATGGAAGAGCCATTTAAAAAAGTTCTTATTGACTGTGTAGGACTTTACCTCCTTCAAGTAAAGGAAATCAGTACATTCTCACAATCATGTGTATGAGCACTCGTTTTCCAGAAGCAATTCCTTTGAAAAATATTAAAGCTCAAAACATAATCAGAGAAATGTTGAAATATTTCACTATGGTAGGATTTCCTAAGAACATTCAAAGTGATGAAGGAAGTAATTTTCTTTCCAACAAGTTTAGGGAAACTCTTGTAACACTAGGTATAAATCATGTAACTTCCTCCGCCTATCATCCTCAATCACAAGGTGCTCTAGAGCGCTTTCACCAAACGCTCAAGACAATGTTAAGAATCTTCTGTGCTGAGAACACTCGAAATTGGGAAGACGGACTCCCCTTTTTGTTGTTCGCCACCCGAACAACAATTCAAGAAAGCCTTGGATTCAGCCCGTCAGAATTAGTCTTCGGTCATGAAGTCCGTGGTCCCCTAAAGATATTTCATGAACAATGGATGAAAGAAGAACCACCTGTTCCTTCTTTGAAATACGTGTCCCAGGTCACCGAGAAGTTGTTAGAAGCTTGGAAGTTGGCAAGAGAGAACTTGACGAATGCTCAACGAGTAATGAAAGGTCGGTATGATAAAAATTCTAAACCTAGAACTTTCTCTCCAGGAGATCAAGTGTTACTTTATCTTCCCATACCAGGAGATCCATTGCAGGCTAAATACAAAGGACCCTATGAAGTCTTGTCCAGAGCCAGTGATCTCAACTACATAATCAAAACTCCAGACAGAAGAAAGAGTTCCCGTCTCTGTCACATAAATACCTTAAAACCTTATCATTCCAGAGATCCAATTCCAATTTACAGCTCTACCACAATAGAATCGGAAGAGCCTCCTGATAACCTGCCTAATCCTCCTGAGATTCCCTTGGAAAACTCTCAGATACTACAAAATCTTCAGATAAAAGTAGGACACTTATCTGAGAAACAAGGTAAAGACATTCTTTCTCTCTTAAGAAGTTTTCCAAAATTATTTCTAGATTCCCCAAGATTCACTTCTTTGATAGAACATGAAATAATTCTAGACTCGCCAAGGGCTATCAAACAAGCCCCTTATAGAGTCAATCCAAAAAAGGAGTTCATAAAAGCAGAAATAAACACTCTGCTTCAACAGGGAATAATTGAACCCTCCAGTAGTCCTTGGGCATCTCCTTGCATTCTTGTCCCTAAATCTGACAATTCTTATCGCCTGTGCATTGACTACAGGAAAATCAATGCCCATACTAAGGCCGATGCTTTTCCTATCCCTAGGATAGATGATATCATAGACAGTCTAGGAACTGCCAAGTATGTATCCAAGTTGGATATGTTAAGGGGATACTATCAAATCCCTGTGGTGCCTCGCTCAAGAGAAGTTACCGCTTTCATTACGGAAGAGGGATTGTTCCAATTCAGAGCAATGCCATTTGGGCTTAAAAATGCCCCTGCCACTTACCAAAGAATGATAAGTAATCTTGTTGCAGGATTGCCAGGAGTAAAAACTTATCTAGATGATGTGATAATATTTAGTCAGTCTTGGACAGAACACATTGAACACCTAAATAATTTCTTTTATAGAGCAGAACAAGCAAACCTTACCATCAATTTGTCCAAATGTGATTTCGGACATACACAGGTCCCCTATTTGGGATTTAAAGTTGGAAATTCCCAAGTGTTTCCAATAGACGCCAAGATAAAAGCCATCAATGATGTACCAACACCCACTAATCGTAGAGAGGTACGTCGATTCCTTGGAATGAGTGGCTATTATCGCCGTTTTTGTCCAAATTTTTCAGATGTAGCAGAACCATTGACTGACCTGTTGAGAAAAGACCACGACTTCGTGTGGACACCTACCTGTGAGACGGCCTTCAAAAACCTGAAGTCCCTTCTCACTAACGCACCAGTTCTAAGGGCACCCGATTTCCAACGACCCTTTCTTCTGCAAGTCGACGCCAGCGACACCGGTATCGGTGCCGCCCTCTTGCAAGAACACAATGAAGTTCTTCACGCTATCGCCTACTACAGCAAGAAGCTGTCCCCTGCGCAGAAGAACTACTCAACAATTGAGAAGGAGACGCTCGCTTTGGTCCAGGCCCTTATCCACTTCGAAGTCTACCTGGGTTCCTCAACTACCATTCAAGTATATTCGGATCACAACCCCTTAAAGTTCCTACAGACTATGAAAAACAAGAATCCGAGACTTACACGTTGGAGTTTATTTCTCCAACCCTTTAATCTAACAATTCATCATATAAAAGGCGTCTTTAATGTTTTAGCCGACGTCCTTTCTAGAACATAGCTTTTCAACAGAAAGTGAAAAGCTTTCCCAAACGGTGGAGGTGTAACGTAATATTAGATATTACGTCATATGTGTAATTATGTTATAGAATTGTGTTCCTTTGTATTACATAACTATGTTCATATTTCTTGTCTATGTATGTATTGTAACAATGTTAAGCAGTAACGCCCGTCCACTATATGTAATCTTGCCTACGTGCGGAGAGAGGTGCGCACTCTTGTAGAACAAACAGACAAGCGAAATCCTGAATAGTTCGGAGCGCACAGATTTGACAGTTACTAAATAAGTAGATTGTTCAAGCGAGTCGAGGGTCTTAAAACTACCCATGTTGACGTGTGTTAACTTACCCTCCTCCCCTCCTTTCGCTCTCCCGAACACTCACCCGGAAGTATCCCGCTTCCGGTCCAATGGTATATAAGCGGTGGAAATCGCTCACTCCTCGTCATTTTCTCGCATATCTTATCTCTTGATAAAAACTGGAAGTTTAGACTCATGAGACGATTGGTGTGAAGTGATCACCCTTTTTGCCTACATTACGTGTCTGATATACATTGCATTACTTTATACTTATTTGTACTTATTACTTATTCTGATGCATGTTCCTGATCTCTTTGTACTTAGATAGTACCATATTGTATACGTATCTTGTGTTTCTTATTTGAACGATAATTTCCATATTCTTATAATCATGTAACGGTCCCATTGACCCTACTGCCCATTCTCTTTTGTGTTGATTGCCTGTAAATATTTTCCATATTAATAATTTCGTTTACTAGTTTTACCGCTAGTTTAATATTCCTTTCCTGGAATCTTCTTTGTTACCTTTACTTCTAGTCTTACGAATTATCTAGGCCCTGACCAGATAGTTCAGTCCTACAGTGGCTTCTAGAAGTGAGCTGGTTCTTAAGCACTTATCCGTTATACGTAACGTCTCTTCACTAACCAGCCCGCCCGTAACACCCCGCTTCTTCATTTAGGAATTTTTCCCAGTTCACATTGCGATAGAATTTTTTGTTTCCCAAAATTTTTGTTGTTGTACATTAGTCTTCCTATTCTACATTTATCATTTCTGCTTTAATCCATTTGCTCTTTCAACTCAAATTCTATTAGTACATGGTCACTCTTTCCTATCGGTGTTGTGCAATAAATGTTATTGAGAATTTCAGGCTCTGTCGTATTAAATCCAGCCTTGATGGTTCTTCACTACCTCTGTGTAGTGGGTGTGCTGTGTTTGTGGCAACTGCAGCAAGTGTTTGTGTGCCTCCCATGTCAAGGTGATCCTTGACTTTGAGGACTTTCATTTTATGGACCACATGGTGTATATACATTCACCAACATTGCAAAATACAGCTATTCACACACTACACCCAACATCTGGAGGCATGGGAAAATCATCACCATCCCCAAACCCAACAAAGATCCAACAGTTCCAGCATCACACTTCTCTGCACCCCCTCCAATGTCATAGAATGCCTCATACTACAACTTATCACAACATGTACCTCCCTTCCTAAATTACAACGGTTTTAGACCAAATCACCTCTTTCTCTTCTTTGCTCTAAACTTGTTAACTCTGGAGCAAAGAAGAGAAAGAGGCGATTTGATAACCATCTATAGAATTATGAAAGGGATGGAAATCCTTGATAGGGATGATCTACTTAAATGGGACAGAAGAAATACAAGAGGACACAAGAAGAAACTTAAAGACAGTTACAGAAGAGATCTGAAAAAGAACAGCTTTCCACACAGAGTAATAGATACATGGAATAAATTGAAAGAGAAAACAGTGAGTGCTAAAACTATACATGACTTTAAGAAAGAACTGGATTCGGAAAGATATAACTGCGGGTCTCTACGAGCATAGCTCTTCTCCCACGAAATACAACTAGGTAAATGCTACATTCCACACTCTTCTGATAAACCTCACATAAAGAGTTTTTGATAACATCAATTCAAATAAGCCCCATAAAGAACATAATGTATTACCATGGATAACCAAGGAAGAGCATGCCAACAAGAGACCATTTGGTGTATAACTAGGTCGGGTGCAGAAAAAATATACTAAATAAAATAAACAGATAATGATAAATAATAAACACAGATGAATAATAGATAATGATAAATAGATAAACACTAAATAATAATAAACAGATAAATAATGTTATATCAAATAACAAAAAATAAGCCGATAAATAATAGTAAATAAATAAAATAGAATAAAATAAATGGCAGGCATTACAACATTTTGCTTTGATGCTTATCTAAATAAATCTTAAAACTTCAAACTGTACTACATTGCACTGCCTCTGCAGGAAGTTTATTCCATTCACTTACTACACAGTTGAAGTTTTTTCTACCCACTTCCAAAAGAAATTTACTTCCTGACAGTTTGAGACCATTATTTCTTGTCTGATTCACATTCAGTGTGAAAATGTTGTCACTTGATGTTATCAATTCCCATTAGAATCTTAACAACCTGTATAAAATCACTCCTGAGTCTATGCTTTTTTTAAGGAAAATAGATTCATATGTTTTGGTCAAATTTTGTATGATTTATTTCTAATATTTTGAATCGGCTTTGTGGCTCGCAATTGTACTGTTTCCAATCTGTCAATGTCTTTAATGAGATTTGGTGACCATAAGGAAACAGCATATTCCAAATGTAGACAAACTAACAAATTATAGCTTATTAATGACAGATTGACTTTTAAAATCAAAAGATTGTGCAATCAGTCTTAGAATCTTATTTGCTTTCTCTGGGTTAGAAACAGACTGCTTAAATGACTTGAAATCATTACTGATAACTATACTGAGATCCTTTTCACTATTTGTTTTTGTCAATGAATCTCCTAATAACTTGTAATTGTATTTATAGTTATTTTTACCTATGTGCATAACCTTACATTTACTTGGGTTAAATTTCATTATGCTCCTTTCACACCACTGCTCTAGTTTATCCAAATCTTCTTGAATATCTAATTGGTTTAAGTAATCATTAGCCATTCCACACAGTTTTGTATCATCAGCAAATCTAGAGACAATAGATTTCAGCCTGTGGTCTATATCATTTGTACATACTATGAAAAGAAGTGGCCCATGAATGGAATCCTGAGGAACTCCACTTGTAACATTTTTCCATCTAGAAGTTTTGCCATTTAGAACTCTGTTTACGATTGTTTAACCAATTACTAGTCCAGTTTAATCGGCTACTGTTTATTCTGTGTGAAGCTAATGTAGCAAGTAGTCTTTCATGTGGGATGGTATCAAAATCCTTCTCAGAGTCCATGTATATCAAATCTATATTGTTTCTTTTGTCATAATTTGAGATGACTGTGTTGTAGAATTTAAGTGGGTTAGTCATGCAAGAATGTTTGTCTGAATACATGCTGGTACCATTTATTAAAGTTACTTTTTAAACAGTATCCAATAGTATTTCTGATGACAGTTTTCATAATTTTTCCTATGATTGAGGTTAAACTTATAGGCCTGTAGTTCACTGGCTTCTTTTTGTCACCCTTTTTGAATACAGGATTAATATTAGTTAACTTCCATTCTCTTCGGACACCTCCAGATACGATTTTTTGAAAATAAAATCTACTGTAAAACAAATAGCAATTATATCTCACTACACAAGCAGGGTACAAACAAACAGATCGTAAGAGTTTTAGAAAAGATTTGTGAAAGGTACCGCTATAATTCGACTACATAAAGATTCAGAAAAGATCAAGATTTAGAAAGGAGTATGGCAAGGTGATACAATTACAGCCATACTATTTACAGCATGCTTGGAAGATATTTTCAGAAGATTGAGTTGGAAAAAAAAGTTTAAAAATTTAAGGCAAATATTTGAACCACCTAAGATTTGCGGATGGCATTATTCTTATTTCAGAAAGAGTTGAAGACTTGCAAGATGTGCTGAGTGATCTAAACAAGGAAAGTATCAAAGTAGGTTTAATAATAAATAAGAGTAAAACCAAAGTAATGTTTAACACAGAAGTTCAAAGTCAAGAGATTGTAATTGATGGTGGGAGTCTTGAAGAAGTTGAGGAGTATAATTATCTAAGGCAGATGGTGAAAGTGACGAAAGATCATGATAATGAAATAAAAAGACACATAACAATTGGTTGGAAAGTGTTTTGTAAATATAATAAAATCTTGAGAGCCTCTCTACTTTATGTTTGAAACAGTTTACAATCAATGCATTGTGCCAGCAATAATCTACGGGTGTGAGACTTGGAATCCAACGAAGATGATGGAAGTAAAACTAAGGACTGTACAGAGGAGAATAGAGAGATCAATGATGGGAATAATGGTGAGAGATTGAAAGAGAGCAAGTTGGGTGAGAGAGCAGACTAGAGTGAAAGATATTGTGGAGGTGGTAAAAGAGAGGGAGTGGAATTGGGCAGGTAAGTTAGTGCGAATGACTGATGAACGATGGAGCAAGTGTGTTACTGAGTGGATGCCGCAAGATAGGAAGTGTGGAAGAGGGAGACAAGACAGGAGGTGGAGAGATGATATCAAGAAGTTTGCAGGAGTGATATGGCAGAGGAAGGCGCAGTCGTGTGAATCATATCTACGAATAGTGACAAGTGATTGTGTTGTGTTCTTGTAATTGTATACGTGTATCCGGCCTAGATATGGACCAAAAGGTCTCCTGTCAGCATGCTCCGCCTTTGTAATCCTTTGCAATCCTTATAGCGCTATACAGTTACAGGTATAAGATAAAATGTAGTGTTCTATTTAGAATCAAAACAGTATTCTGTTACTGTACTCTAAAGGTAGGAGTAATAGTATTAGGTAAGCAGAGTAAGCTTTGTTTATTTAGTTTATTTAGAGACCGCTTTGGTTTCTTTTGTTGATTTATATTTTCTCTTTGCTGTTTGTATTGCTGAAGGAGGAACAAAATGGCTTGTGAAGGTTGTGTGAACCTGGAGGACCGTCTCAGGATGTGCGAGGAGGAAATATATCTTCTCAGGAGTGCACTCTGTGAGAAGAGTCCTCCCCACAACCCAAAGAGCATTCCACTTCTTCCCCTTCTGCCACTGCCATGAGCGAGTGGCACTCTGTGGGGTCCTGTTTGTCGAGCCCACGTTCGGTAACCGGGTGCCCTGAGGAGCAACTGCTGGCTCTAGCCAATCGTTTTCCTCTGCTGGAGGATGAAGTGGCTGAAAATCAGTTCTTGGTGGTACAGGACTCAATGGTGCAAGGCTATGATGACATTCTGCAGTGGAAAACTAAACGACGTTGCAAGCTTCTGTCAACTGGGCCGTGGGATTGCCGACCATCAGGGAGCAAAGACAGATGAACAAGGTTACGATTGTTCATACGGGAAGTAACAATGTGGGTAGGGTGAGATCAGAGGAACTTGTTCAGAATTACAAGGTCCTCCTTCAGGAGATGATGGAACGTGGGAGCTGTCACATATTCTGTGGGATCCTTTCGAGGATCTACGCAGGCTCGTGTTGGAACAGTAGAGCCATAGGGATCCATAAGAGGATATGATTGTGCATGCAAATGGGATACCACTTTCTTGATCCTTGGTATCTCTTTTCCAGGTGTCATGACCTTTACATTTCTGATCCACCTTAGCCACAGAGGCAAAGATGTTCTTACAAACCTCATTTTGGGAGTTTGTAATGAACTAGTTCACTTTTTGGGGTAGAAACTGAAAGGGAAGGGGAAATAGAGTGTACTGGGGAAAACAGAGTAGAGTAAAGCAATAATGTAGAACAATATGCCAGTATAGGACAAAATATAATTTTAGGATATAATGTTGGTAGAGGACAAAATATTACATTAGGATGTACTTGTAATGTCAAAGGACAAGATATCACAATGGGATATAACGACAGTGGAGGACAAAAGATCACGATGGGATGTAATGATAATGGAGAACAAAATATCATGATGGGATGTAATGATAGTGGAGGACAAAATATCATGGTAGAATATAATGTCAGCGGAGGACAAAATATAATTTTAGGAAGGGATGCCAGCCAGAATGTCAATGGACAAAATATCACAATGGGATGTAATGACAGTGGACAAAAGATCATGATGGGATGTAATGATAGTGGAGGAAAAAATATCATGGTAGGATATAATGTCACTTATAGGACAAAATATAATTTTAGGAAGGGATGCCAGACAGAATGTCAATGAACGACAGGAGACCGGCATGACACGTGATGTAGGGGGGCAAAGTGTACAAAAGAGTTAGGATGACTGTGAGTGGCCAGATGTCTATAATGGGCAAAATGTTAATGAGGCATTGAATATAAATGAAGGACCAAATATCAATATAGAACAAGGTGTAAAAAAAAAAAAAAATTATATTGTAGGGTATGATATTGAAACTCGAAACATGTAAAAAAGAAATAATCACGAGTTTCTTAAAACCATGTACTCTATTGCTCATAATATTAGGAACAAATTCCAAGAAATACAGGCGTATGTCAAAAACAAAAATCTTGATATGATAGGAATAACTGAGACATGGTTAAACGGTAAAGAGTTTGATGCTGAATTCAATATTGTGGGATTTAAACACTTTCATCAGGATAGAAACCACAAGAAGGGTGGGGGTGTTCTGTTGTACGTTAAAAACAAATGTCCATGCTTGTGTTTAAGAGAAAGTAAAACAGGATGCATATGATAGTTTGTGGGTAGAATTAACCCAAGCAAATAGACAAAAAATGAATGTAGGTGTAATATATAGGCCAAAGACATTATCATTAGCAGACAACAAACTGTTGTTTCAAGAACTGTCTAGTTTCTGCAACTGGGACTTATTGATAATGGGTGATTTCAATTTTACTGACATTGATTGGATAACCCTTGAACATGGCCATATAGGTAGTTGCTTGATAGATTTTCTTGGTGACAATTACTTAGTTCATCATGTAAAAGAGCCCACAAGACATGGAAACTTATTCGATCTATTGATCACTAGCCACAAAAGCATGATAACCAATGTAGAAGTTGGTGAAACTGTTGCAAATAGTGATCACAACCTAGTTTGATTCAAACTACTAACATTTTTTAGAATAGATACTTACATCCATACATATACCAAAGGTATACTACCTCAACCCCCATCCTCCACCCATTCCACCTCATGCATCATAACATCATCCATATACAACCATTCTCCATTCACCCCTGTCTTCTGTCCTCTCCCGTCCTTCCTCAACAGACATTCCCCTCTTCCCCAAAGCCCCTTTTACCCCATCCATCCATCTCATCCTAGGTCACCCCCTCATGTTCACTCCTTCCACATCTGCCTTCCACACCTCTTTTACTAGTCTTTCTTCACTCATTCTTTCCATGTGTCCAAACCATCCCAATACTCTTTCATCCACCCTATCTCCCAATCCCTTTTCACCCCCGTTCTCCTCACCTCCTCATTTCTCACTCTATCCAGTCTAATAACCCCTATCATACTTCTCAGACACCTCATCTCAAACACATTTAAACTCCTCTCTTATGTTCCATGTTTCTGCCCCATACAGTGCTGTTGGTACAATCACTCCTTCATACAGTCTCCTCTTAGCATCCATTCCCAGATGTCTATTTCTCATTACACTTTTTAATCCACCAAGGCATTTACTCGCTTGTCTCAATCTACCCCTTTCCTGTCACATTCGCACCCAAGTATCTAAAACTATCCACTTCCTCCAGTTTCTCACACTTAATGCTCACATCCAGTCTACTGTCACTCTCTCCCCTTGTACATCTCATCACCTTACTTTTGCCCACATTTGTCTTCAACTTCCCTCTACCTCTTCAACTTCCCAACTACCACACACAAACACACCGAAAATTCTTGGTGTAACATACGATACATCCATGTCTTTCAAACAACACCTCACAAACATAAAAAACAAATGCACACCTAGACTTAACGCACTTAAGTCAATCACTGGAACAACATTTGGACAAAACAAAGAAACTAATATAACAATATACAAACAATGCATACGCTCAGTGATGAATTATGCGAGTCCTGCATGGGCTCCTAATCTCAGTGAGACACACCACAACACCCTTCAAATCATACAAAACAAAGCCCTAAAAACAATTACAGGCTGCACAAATACATCACCTACAGACCATTTACACCATGAAACAAAAGTCCTCAAAGTCAAGGACCACCTCGACATGAGAGGCACACAAACACTTGCTGCAGCCACCACAAACACATCACACCCGCTACACTACATAGCAGAACACCCACACACACCAAGAAACATTAAAACCACACCCAAAGACCTTTATTACGCACAGATACTCTCTTCTCTTCCTCCACAACCACCAAATACCAGCCTCCGGAAACATATTCATAATCATATCACTCACCGCTCCATTAACACACTGAAAGACAACACACTGCTGCGTGCCAGACCCCCTGATATCCACCCTTCTGAATCCTCTCTCCCACGAAAGGACAGAGTCCACTTGGCCAGACTGCGATGCGGTCACCACCCAGCACTTCTAAGCTACCAGAAGAGGCTGGACGACCGTGTTGTGAACAGCTGCCCAGGATGTAACACTTCACCCCATACCATACAACACATAATGGAAGACTGCATTATACACAATCATGCACGCAAACAACACAACATACACTCTATAAAGGATTTGTGGGAAAACCCAGTTTCGGCTGTGGCCTTCCTTGGGGAGACGGGACTGCTCGGACAGACAGTCTAGGGAACGACAACAACAACAACTTCCCTCTTTCACACACCTTCTCAAACTCTGTCACTAACTTCCTCAATCCCTCCTTTGATCCTGCTACAAGCACAGTGTCGTCAGCAAACATTAGCTGGCTCACCTCCCACTTTTCTCCATTTTCTTTAACCATCTCCAATCCCTAACCCACCACCCTTGCATTTACCTCTTGCACCACCCCATCCATGTATAAGTTGAACAGTCAGGGTGACATAACACATCCCTGATGAAGTCCCACCTTTACCTCAAACCACTCATTCTCTCCATTTCTAATCCTGGCACATGCTCTACTACTCTTGTAAAAATTCTTGACAGCTCCTAAAAGCTTTCCTCCTATCCTGTATATCTGCAAAACCTCCCACATTGCCTTCCTGTCTACCCTGTCATAAGCCTTTTCCAGATCCATAAAAGCCCAAAATACATCCTTACATTTTCCTATAGTTTTCTCACATATCTGTCTTACCATAAAAATCTGATCTACGCAACCTCTACCTGTCCTAAATCCACACTGTTCCTCACCAATTACTCCCTCTGTTCCTCTCCTAATCCTCTCAATCAAGATCCTCCCATAAGCCTTTCCAACTACACTTAAGCTAATCCCTCTGAAACTACTACACTCACATGTGTTCCCTTTTCCCTTGTAAAGCAGAACTATACAAGCACTCCTCCAGTTCTTTGGCACTCTACCCTCTCTGAAAGAAACATTAAACAACTTCACCAGCCAGTTCACCATTACTGTACCTCCTTTTTTCAGATACTTGTGTTTCTAAAATACCCGATTTCAGTAAAGCTCAGTTCATAGGACTATGTCAGGAGCTTCAGCTTACAGATTGGGAGGCACAATTAAGCAAAAGACCTGTAGATCAGATGTGGGAAATATTTCAAAATATGCTTACTAAGATGATTCATACATCCCTTTTAAGGACAGATGTCCCCCAAATGAGGCTCTCTCAAAATGGCTTGACATAGAAACTGAAAAAAGTATTGCTAAAAAGAGACAGGCTTATATGAAATACAAGTGCTTGGGCGAATCTAATGACTATCAAAGTTATATATTAATACAGAGAGATTTAAAAAGACAATAAAAAAACAAAAACGACAATACGAAATGAATATCCCTGATAAATCCAAAGAGAATCCAAAAGAATTCTATACTTACATTAGAGATAAAAAGGTTGTTAGGAATCACACTGGTCCACTATTATCTGCTGATGGTCAATTTGAATATTCAAATGAAGTAATGTGCGATATTTTAAACAATTATTTTAGCTCAATATTCATAAATAGTTTGGATGGTTTGGACACATGGAAAGAATGAGTGAAGAAAGACTAGTAAAAGAGGTATGGAAGGCAGATGTGGAGGGAGTGAACATGAGGGGATGTCCTAGGATGAGATGGATGGATGGGGGAAGGGGGCTTTGGGGAAGAGGGAAATGTCTGTTGAGGAAGGACGGGAGAGGACAGAAGATAGGGGTGAATGAAGAATGGTTGTATATGGATGATGCTGTGATGCATGAGGTGGAATGGGTGGGGGGATGGGGGGTGAGGTAGTATGTGTGAGCAAAATTTGATGCAGCCCGAAGGGATTTCTCCCTCATCTTCTCCTTTTATGCATGGGGGGACGGAGAGGGGGGTCGCCGACTTAATGAAGCGGCCTTGCTGTGGATGTGCTGTGACTTGCGACACTGCCTCTGACCCAGGGCAGTGGACAAGGTGCAGGGATGACCTGTCATCCAGGAGGTAGTAAGATAAGAGGGAGGGTGGAGGGGAGTGGAGTGTATTCAGGGATGGGATGGGTGGGATTGATTTTATGCCTTTTTCTTTTTGGCTACCTCCCTTGTAAGGGGGAAAAAGCCTTGGTATATGTATGTATGTATTCATAAATGAAACACCACAAAGTGAACTCCAAACTGAAACCTGTGAAAAGTCTAGGGTAAACTTACTACGGTAAATATAATAAAAGAAAAAATTAAAAGGTATACAGAGAAACTCAAAGTTAATAAAACACCAGGGCCTGATGGTTGGCATCCAAGAATCTTAAAGGAAATGAAAAATGAGATTGTTGTTCCATTAGAAATTATTTTCAAGAAATCCATCATATCTGGAAATGTCCCAAGAGAATGAAAGCTAGTTAATGTTACTCCCATATCCAAAAAAGGTGACAAAAAGAATCCAAATAACTACAGGCCTATCAGATTGACTTCAATCATAGGAAAAATGATGGAAACTATCATCAGAGATGCTATCGAACATCATTTAGAAAGTAACGGTTTGATAAATGATAGCCAGCATGGTTTCAGACAGAAACATTCTTGCATGACTAACTTGAATTCTACAACACAATTATCTCAAATTATGACAAAAGAAACAATATAGATTTAATATATCTAGACTTTGGAAAAACTTTTGATACCATCAGACTACTTACTAAATTAGCTTCACACGGAATAAGTGGTAGCCTATTAAGTTGGACTAGTAATTGGTTGAATGATCAAAAACGGAGTTATTTTAAATGGAAAAACTTCTAGATGGAAAATTTTTACAAATGGAGTTCCTCAGGGTTCTGTTCTTGGGCCACTTCTATTCATAGTATATATAAATGATATAGACCTCAGACTAAAATGTACTGTTTCCAAATTTGCTGACGATACAAAACTGTGTGGAATGACAAATGATCTCTTAAACCAATTGGATATTCAAGAAGATTTAGATACATCACAGTAATAGTCTAAAAAGTGGCTAATGAAATTTAACACAAGTAAATGCATGGTAATACACATAGGTAAAAATAACAGTAAGTACGATTACAAGTTATTTGGAAATTCGTTAACAAAAGTGGATAGTGAAAAGGATCTCGGCATAATTATAAGTAATGATCTCAAATCATCTAAGCAGTGTATTTCAGCCTCTGAGAAAGCAAATAAGATTCTAGGACTGATTGCACCATCTTTTGACTTCAAAACTCCATCACTCATTAACAAGCTATATAAATCGTTAGTGTGTCCACATTTGGAATATGCTGTTTCCGTATGGTCACCGAATCTCATTAAAGACATTAACAGATTGGAAAAAGTACAATGTCAAGCCACACAACTAATTACAAATATCAAAAATAAATCATACAAAAATTGACTAAAACATATGAATCTGTTTTTCCTAAAAATGCATAGATTCTGAGGTGACTTAATACAGGTCTTTAAGATTCTAAAGGAAATTGACAACATCAAAACTGACAAAATTTTCATACTGAATGAGAATCAGACAAGAAACAATGGTCTCAAACTGTCTAGAAATAGATTTAATTTGGAAGTGGGTAGAAACAACTTCACCAACCATGGTTAATGAATGGAATAAACTTTCTGTAGAGACAGTGCAATGTAGTTCAGTTCGAGGCTTTAAGAATCATTTAGATAAACACCCAAGATGCTATAATGACTATCATTTATTTTATATCATTTATTTGTTTTGTTATAATTATTGTTTATTATTATTTGCTTGAATCTCATTTATTATTAGTTATATGTCAATTTATCATTATTTACTATTTACCTGTTTGTTTATTACTTAAATATACATATGCCTTTATTTATGTTTCATTTTTATTTACATTATTATAGTTTTTATATATTCATTTATTTCTTTATCATTATTATGATTTTTTTCGCATCTGACCTAAATATGGACCTAAAGGTCTCCTGTCAGCATGCTCCGCCCTTGTAATCCTTTGAAATCATGGAATGCTATGAAGGAGCCATTTGTTCAGCAGTGGACTCAGGATGGCTGATTTGATTAATTGACTGATTGATTGGAACAACAATCTTGTTTTTCATTTCCACATCTTTTATTTATTCTATTTTTTATAATTTACAGTAACTCCTAGACCCTCTTATGCCTTTACTTTTTTTTTAGGAATGTCGCCAGGGAGGATGCCTAGTCCCAATCCCCGTCCCTTTTCTCACGCCTCTTACAATCCAAGTGGAAATACTGGGTGGCAGTATTCTTTTGCCCCCACCACAGGGTAGGTAGGCGAAAAAGGAAATGAATATTCAGAGAAATTGTACAGGACAGTAACAAGGGGTTGGGGGACAGCATAATGGAGGGACAGTCGTAGTATAAAAGTGTCATTTCTCTATGAACAGAGTTTTCCTCTATCACAGACAAAATGATGTGTGGCTCTGGTCCGTAGGATGGTT
The DNA here is from genome assembly GCF_046742065.1 of Oratosquilla oratoria. NCBI lineage: Eukaryota > Metazoa > Arthropoda > Malacostraca > Stomatopoda > Squillidae > Oratosquilla > Oratosquilla oratoria. Next base: position 592,857 of record NW_027467762.1, on the reverse strand, counting down.
TGGACACATGGAAAGAATGAGTGAAGAAAGACTAGTAAAAGAGGTATGGAAGGCAGATGTGGAGGGAGTGAACATGAGGGGACATCCTAGGATAAGATGGATGGATGGGGTGAAGGGGGCTTTGGAGGAGAGGGGAATGTCTGTTGAGGAAGGGTGGGAGAGGATAGAAGACAGGGGTGAATGTAGAATGGTTGTATATGGATGGTGTTGTGATGCATGAGGTGGAATGGGTGGGGGATTGGGTGTGAGGTAGTATGTGTGAGCAAAATTTGACGCAGCCCGAAAGGATTTCTCCCCATCTTCTTCTTTTGTGCATGGGGGGACGGAGAGGGGGGGTTGCCAATTTAATGAAGCGGCCTTGCTGTGGATGTGCTGTGATTGCGACACTGCCTCTGACCCAGGGCAGTGGACAAGGTGCAGGGATGACCCGTCATCCAGGAGGTGCTAAGATAAGAGGGAGGGTGGAGGTGTGGAGTGTATGTAGGGATGGAATGTGTGGGAATGATTTTATGCCTTTTTCTTTTTGGCTACCTCCCTTGAAAGGGGGAAAAAGCCTTGGTATATGTGTATGTATTTACAGTAACAAGCCACCTCAATGGAAGGAAGACTGACTACAGCCTGGCATGGCTGAGAACCAAGGTCCTTGAAGCAATAAGGTCCATCACCCCTCCAGTGAGCCTGTTGTACTACATAGACACGTCTGTGGAACCCTCATGGGAAGGTATGGTGCAGCTTTTACAACTGCCAATGGGATGACCACACTATGAAGAGTGAGGTATGGAAGCTCTTACTCTTCAGATGGAGTATGCTGCCATCTCCGAGGCCCTGAACCACACTCTCTCTGCTGGAGAGGTGCTAATGCACTTGTTGTACCAGCATGGAAGGTCTGCAACATTCAACTGGGTCCCCAGTCACATTGGGATTCCAAGGAATACCATTGCAGATGATGTTGCCAAGGCAGCAATGAGGTTCAGGAGGATCACACTGCCCCTGGTACCTACAATCACTTGGATCAAGGGTGTTACCATCAAGATGGCCAGATTAATGGCCAGGGCCAACCACAGGTGAAACTTCATATTTCTGAATCAGCACTATGGTGCTACCTCATCACTAGGTATGAGGCTGTCCACCTGCCTCTGGGTAGAAAGGGAGAATCTACATACAGTCCATAGGGTCTGCCTAGGATATTGTTGTGGGTGGCATGTGCCATGTACAGGAAGAAAGAATCATGAACACTGCAAACTTTGTGGGACCGAGGTGCAACAGTTCCTCCACCACTACCTGCTAGAGTGTAGAACCACAGCTATCCTTTGCCTTGGACTCAGTCCACTACTCACTGCAGCAGGGGTGGTGCGGCACATCACTGTCTCTCCTTTTGAGGCAACCCTCAGATTCTTGGGGGTATACCCTCCCCTGGTGCCACCAGTGGTTGAGGGGTGCTCCCCCATCCCCTGAGATTGGGATGTCCACACTAAAGCAGTGGCATTGTGTTAACAGTGACATTGCATAAGCAACAAAGTATGTGAATTGTTCTGGACCACCTACAAGATTAAGGTCTGAGCAGGTGCTGGCCCCACAAACCAAGTTAAAAAAAAAAGTAGCAAGTTTATACTAGACTTATCACAGGCTTCTGTTAGGACTTACCTTTGAGGTGTTTTGTTTATGAATATTGAGAATCAATCAATCAATCAAATCAGCCATCCAGAGTCCACTGCTGAAGAAAGGCCTCCTTCACAGTTTTCCATGATTTACACAACTGTGCCATCCTCTGCCATGTCACTCCTGCAAACTTCTCAATCTCATCTCTCCACCTCCTGTCTCGTCTCCCTCTTCCATGCTTCCTATCTCGTGGCATCCAGTAACACACTTGCTCCATCATTCATCAGTCATTCGCACTAACTTACCTGGCTAATTCCACCTCCTCTCTTTTACCACCTCAACAATATCACTCTATTCTGCTCTCTCACCCAACTTGCTCTCTTTCGGTCTCTCACTGTTATTCCCATCATTGATCTCTCTATTCTCCTCTGTGCAGTCCTTAGTTTTGCTTCCATCACCTTTCTTTCCAAGTCTCACACCTGTAGATTATTGCTGGCATAATGCATTGATTGTAAACTTTGTTTCAAACATAAAAGTAGAAAGCCTCTCAAGATCTTATTATATCTAGCACTTTCCAACCAATTGTTATGTGTCTTTTTATTTCACTATCATGATCTTTCGTCACTTTCACCATCTGCCTTAAATAATTATACTCCTCAACTTCTTCAAGACTCCCACCATCAATTACAATCTCTTTACTTTGAAGTTCTTTGATAAACATTACTTTGGTTTTACTCTTATTCATTTTTAAACCTACTTTGAGACTTTCCTTGTTTACATCACTCAGCATATCTTACAAGTCTTCTACTTTTTCTGAAATAAGAATAATGTCATCCACAAACCTTAGGTGGTTCAAATATTCGCCATTAATTTTTAAACCTTTCTTTTTCCAACTCAATCTTCTGAAAATATTTTCCAAGCATGCTGTAAATAGTTTGGGTGTAATTGTATCACCTTGCCATACTCCTTTCTAAATCTTGATCTTTTCTGAATCTATATGTAGTTGAATTATAGCGGTACCTTTCACATAAATCTTTTCTAAAACTCGTACGGTCTGTTCATTTGTACCCTGCTTTGCGTAGTGAGTTTAGTATTGCTATTTGTTCTACCAAGTCAAAGGCCTTTTCATAATCTACAAAAGCTAAACACAAAGGTATACAGACGCCCCTCAACTTACGTTTTAGTTACGTTGCGAACGGCCGAACGTAACGTGAAAATGAACGTAAGTTGTTACTGTACGTTCCAGTAATGTATGACCGTTCATACTAATACATCCATAAATTCTATTACCGTATATTATATAACACCCCTAAATCATTAATTATAAACATGACATTGTAAAATAATAACATTAATTTCAAATAAATTAAATTCAAGCAACATAAAGTGAGATGGTGGAGGAGGAGGAGGAGGCAAGGCACGTTCAGTCTGTTGTTTGTGCCATATAAACAATGGACGCAGCATCATGCGTAAGTATCGTTTGAACTTTTCGTACTACGGAGAGCGTGCTAAACTAAAAAATTCACTCAAATTTTTTTTTTTTTTTTTTTTTTTTTTTTTTTACAATTTTTTTTTAGTCAGTTCAAACGTAAAATCGAAAAAACGTAAAATTAATGAACGTAAGTAGAGGAGCGTCTGTAGTGTTCTGTCATTTTCTCAGTTGGTTTATTGCCTACAAATGGTCTAGTCGAATATCCACTCCTAAAGCCTGCCTGTTCTCTCGGTTGGTTTCTAAAATTTCACATGGTCTATTTGTAAAGATCTTGGAGAATACTTTATATACATTTGATAGCAAGCTAACCGGTCGATAGTTACTAAGGTCCTTCTGGTTTCCTTTTTATGAAGCAAAATCACTATAGTATTGCACCACACATCAGGAACGCTTTCCTGACATAAGCACTGGGTGTACAACTGAGCTAATATAATATGAACTAATTTACCTGTGTCTTTCAACAGATCTATCGATATACCATCTTCCCTAGGTGCTTTTCCTCATTTCATAGTTTTTTTTAGCAAATTCTACTTTTGTAATCTCTGGTACACTACTAACGTCCACATATGAATTTACTGACTCAACTATGACCTTTGATTAGTAAAGCTCTTGGTAAAATTCTTCTACTCTTTTTATCATTCTGTCTCTGTATTTAATGATATCTCCATTTCTATCTTTAAAACATATCATTTGCTGTCTTCCTAAAGTATGTCTGCACTTGGTCCCTTTAATAATTTTACCTTTCTGAATAGTTTCCTTTATTTCATCCATGTTTCTCTTTCTTTTCTCTAATCTCTGCCTCTTATTGATAAGCTTGTTTAGTTCTACTCTTTCTATTTCATCTCTCCTGCTTTTAAACTGCATGGTCCTTCTTTTAATTAGGTCATTTGTAGCTTTGGAGTATTTGTTTTCTCTAATGTTTTTTGTACTTCCTACATTCTCTGCTGATTCCCTAATGATATTCACTAAATTCAAATTAATATCTACCATAATGTCCTCATTAGTTCTTAGAGCTTTGAATCTATTTTTAATTTCTAACTGAATTTTCTTCTTCTTATCCTTAACCTTTGCAAGGCTGATTTTCTTTCTCAAAATTTGTCTCAAAATTCTCAGTTCTGAAATTGAATTTAGCTATGCAACCTACCATTCTATGGTCACTACTTATGTTTACTTTCTGACCATAACATTGTTCACGCTTTTACTCTCATCTGCTAATATGAAGTCTATTCCATTCTTTGTTCCATTTGGACTCCTCCAGGCCCATTTACGACCTACACGCTTTTGTAAGAAAGTTTTTATTATCCTCATGACTACTTTACCAGCAACCTCTTGGTTTATCAAGAAACTCCACTAGATCTTTCTTTGTCCTTACCTCTATAGTAGAACAGATGGTGACCATCTTGTAATTATATCAGCTTTTCTTCCACTCTTTGGACTTCGCTCAGTCCTACAATGTCCCACTTGATGTTGTCTAGTTCTTCCATTAAACTCTCCAGCCTGTGGTCTTCTGAGAGACTTCTTTCATTGTAAGTATAGATCTTCATTTTCTTCATGTTGTTTAATGTCCAAGACTTGGATCTGCTTGGACAGTGCTTACTCACATTCAGTGGCGATGATCCAACAGGAACACCTGGTTTTGTTTTGGTTATGCTGTTCATGGTTGCTATGAAGGCTTTTTTTGGCAGTAATCTCACCTCCGTGCCAACTGGTTTCTGGTGAGATATTTCTCTGGTGTCACCTTATTCATTATATTCGGTGAAAGCCCTACATCTATAGGGTGCCCAATGGTCCACGCCATCATTATGACAGTACCCCATATATCTATAAGGAATTTCCCTGTTTGCCATCAGGGATGTGCCAGTTACCAGTGGGTCCTGTAACTGTGCGTGTGAGCTGCTCTTTGTCTGATCTTTCTTACAAAACCTGTTTGATATGGGTGACCCTGCAGAGATTTTCTCTCTATCAACATAGCTTTTGTAGTCATTAAGATTCTCAAGCCTATCCACCACGACAAGGTATCAACTCTCGGATAGGATATTGAGAATAGTTGTTTAAAATGTCACACATTCCTTCTCATAACACTAGACATTAGTAAAGTTTTCAATGCCATCCCCATCGTAATCTCACAAACAAAATATATCAGTGTAAAGAGTTGTCAACTAAAGCTCCCAAGAAATAACAAAACTTCTCAACTATAAATATAACAGGAAACCTAGTTTGTATTAAATGGGAAAGGGAATATTTGTGGATGCCCGATATGATTTATTATACAGTGGAAAGAGTGAGTACTGAAGAAAATGGAAAGGAATGGAAACAGACCAGTGAATGGCAATGGAGTTGAACCCAAGGTAAACACTGAAAGAGCAGAGACCCCTACTGGCACAATACCGAAGCATAACAAAAACATTGAAACACCATTGGGTGTTTTAAGGTATGGTGAAGATGAAATTTTTTCTGGATTTAATAAATATGACAGAAGACTGAGTAAAATTATAGACATAGAAAAGGAGATGAGATATAGGAAGATTTCATGGAATCAAGATATTATGGATTTCAAGAAAGAAATCATGCACCTAAAGAATGAATACGAGGTCCATTCAAAAAGTATCCGACCTTGGTCCATAAAAGGAAAATAATTTACCATTCAGGAATCCATTTTTGTGGCAGTTGACGGCACCCTTACTGCACATGCGTGGAAATTTTAAAACCTGTAGTGCATGCCAGTTCCCACCTGTTAAGGCTAGAGTGCAGTCATCCAGTACGTACTCGTCGGATTATCGTCCTTACGCAACATGTCGGAGCGCATCGTGCAGCGCTATTGCATTAAGTTCTGCCACAAGCTTGGTGATACGCAAGTGCAAACTATCCAGAAGATTCAGCAAGCCTTTGGCGATGAGGCCATGGGAATAACACAGATAAAGGAGTGGTATAACCGCTTCAAGCAAAGACAAACCTCAGTTGAGAGCAAGCCACGGTCTGGCAGGCCATCCACCAGCAGAAACGAAGAATTCATTGCGAATGTTCGTCGAATAGTGGAGGACGACCATCGTATAACCATCAACGAGATTGTCGGAGAAGTAGAAATAAGCACAGGATCAGTTCATACAATTTTAACCGAAGATTTGGCCATGCGACGAGTGTCTGCAAAATGTTCCAAAGTTGCTGGTGGAACAGCAGAAAGAACTCCACCTAGAAATTGCACAAGACCTGCTTGACTGTGCTAACAGTGATTCTGACTTCATGAAGACCATCATCACTGGTGATGAGACATGGGTGTATGGATGTGACCCGGAAACAAAATTTCAGTCATCACCAAAACCAAAAAAAGCACGACAGGTTCGGAGCAACGTCAAGGTAATGTTGACATGTTTTTTGACTCCAGTGGTATTGTGCATCATGAATATGCACCAGCAGGACAAATAATTGATAAGGAGTATTATCTGGAAGTTATGCGACACCTTCGCGATGCTGTGAAACGAAAACGACCACAAATGTGGGCTGTGCACAACCATGACAATGCACCTGCTCATTCTGCCCACCTGATCCAAGCTTACCTGGCCAAAAACAATACTCTACTTGTTCGGCACCCTCCCTACTCTCCAGATGTGGCACCTTGTGACTTCTGGCTCTTCCCTAACTGAAAACAACCCTTAAAAGGGAAGCGCTTTGAGTCGAAAGAGGAAATTATGAGAAAAACGATGGCAGAGCTCTACAACATTCCAATTTCGGCATTCCAGAGATGTTACCAGCAGTGGCAGCACCACTGGGAGAAGTGTGTGCACTCCCAAGGGGAGTACTTTGAAGGTGATTGAATAAAAGTTTTGAAATGTACACAAATCTTTCCTTTATGGACCAAGGTCAGATACTTTTTGAATGGACCTCGTATATTGAAGTAAACAAAGAAGTGAGGGACTTAAAAAAAGAAATTGTGGAAATAAATAACAAGATTAGTGAATTGAAAAAAGAATTAAGTACATACATATACCAAGGCCTTTTCCCCCTTTCAAGGGAGGAAGCCAAAAAGAAAAAGGCATAAAATCATTCCCACCCATCCCATCCCTGAATACACTCCACTCCCCTCCACCCTCCCTCTTATCTTAGCACCTCCTGGATGAAGGGTCATCCCTGCACCTTGTCCACTGCCCTGGGTCAGAGGCAGTGTTGCAAGTCACAGCACATCCACAGCAAGGCCACTTCATTAAATCAGCGACCCCCCCCCCCTCTCCGTCCCCCCCATGCATAAAAGGAGAAGACGGGGATAAATTCCTTCGGGCTGTGTCAAATTTTGCTCACACACACTACCCCACCCCCCCACCCATTCCACCTCATGCATCACAACATCATCCATATACAACTATTCTCCATTCACCCCTGTGTTCTGTCCTCTCCCGTCCTTCCTCAACAGATATTCCCCTCTCCTCCAAAGCCCCCTTCACCCCATCCATCCATCTCATCCTAGGATGTCCCCTCATGTTCACTCCCTCCACATCTGCCTTCCATACCTCTTTTACTAGTCTTTCTTCACTCATTCTTTCCATGTGTCCAAACCATCCTAATACTCTTTCATCAACCCTATCTCCCAACTCCCTTTCCACCCCCGTTCTCCTCCTCACCTCTTCATTTCTCACTCTATCTAACCTAGTAACCCCCATCATACTTCTCAGACACCTCATCTCAAAAACATTCAAACTCCTTCTCTCTTCCTCTCTTATGTTCCATGTTTCTGCACAATCACTCCTTCATACCATCTTTCAACAACAATTGCAGGAAAATACCAAAGACACAGTTATTCAGGTAATCAAAGAGAAAGAAAATTGGGTTAGAGATACAGTGAAAAAAAAAAAAAGTACTGTAATATATCATATAAAGGAAAACATAATCTACACCCATCCCCCTGCTATCATGCCTAATTGGTGCGGCTAAAGCCATGCAAAAGCTGAAAATTCGATAGCGGAACTTAAGTACGACATACATACATATACCATAGGCTTTTTCCCCCTTACATGGGGGGGTAGCCAAAAAGAAAAAGGCATAGAAACCACTCCCACCCATTCCATTTCCTATATATTCCACTCCCCTCCACCCTCCATCTTATCTTGGCACCTCCTGGATGATGGATCATCCCTGCATCCTGTCCACTGCCCTGGGTCAGAGGCAGTGTTGCAAGACACAGCATATCCACAGCAAGACCGCTTCATAAATTCGGCAACCCCCCCTCTCCGTCCCCTCATGCAGAAAAGGAGAAGACAGGGAGAAATCCCTTCAGGCTGCATCAATTTTTTTTTTTCTCATACATACTTCTTCATCCCCCATCCCCCACCCACTCCCCCTCATGCATCACAGCATCATCTATACACAACCCCTCTCCATTCACCCCTATCATCTGTCCTCTCCCATCCTTCCTCAACAGACATTCCTTTCTTTTGTAATGCCCCTTTTACCCCATCCATCCATCTCATCCTGGGATGCCCCCTCATATTCACTCCTTCCACACTTCTTTTACTAATCTTTCTTCACTCATTCTTTCCATGTGTCCAAACCATCCTAATACTCTTTCATCAACCCTATCTCCTAAATTCTACCTCCACCCCCACTCCTCCCTTTCCTGCCACATTCACAGCCAAGTATCTAAAACTATCCACTTCCTCCAGTCTTTCACCCTTAATGCTCACTTCCAGCCTTCTGTCACTCTCTCCCCTTGTACATCTCATCACCCTACTTTTACCCACATTTATCTTCAGCTTCCTTCTTTCACACACCTTCTCAAACTCTGTCACTAACTTCCTCAATACCTCCTCTGATCCTGCTACAAGCGCAGTGTCGTCAGCAAACAACACCTGGCTCACCTCCAACTTTTCTCCATTTTCTTTAATCATCTCGAACCTCTGACCCACTATCCTTGTATTCACCTCTCACACCACCCCATCCATTTATAGATTGAACAGCCAGGGCAACATAACACATCCCTGATGAAGTCCCACCTTTACCTCAAACCATTCACTCTCTCCATTTCTAATCCTAACACAAGCTCTACTACTCTCGTAAAAACTCTTGACTCCTCTTAACAGCTTTCCTCCTATCCCATATATCTGTAGTACCTCCCACAGTCCCTTCCTGTCTACACTGTCGTAAGCCTTTTCCAGATCCATAAAAGCCAAAAAAACATTCTTACCTTTTACTATAGCTTTCTCACATATGTCTTACCACAAAAATCTGATCTACACAACCCCTACCTGTCCTAAAACCACACTGTTCCTCACCAATTACTCCCTCTGCTCCTCTCCTAATCCTCTCAATCAAGATCCTCCCATAAGCCTTCCCAACTACACTCAACAAGCTGATCCCTCTGAAACTACTACACTCACACTTGTCCCCCTTTCCTTTGTAAAGCGGGACTATACAGGCACTCCTCCAGTCCTCCGGCACTCTACCCTCTCTTAAACGAACATAAAAATAACCTCACCAGCCAGTCCACCATAACTGTACCTCCTTTCTTCAGACATTCTGCATGGCATCCATCCAACCCAGGTGCCTTACCTGCTCTCATCATCTTAACAGCTGCTTTCACTTCATCCTTCCTTATTTCTCCTCCATTTTCCTCACTCATCACTCTCATTTTTTTAGCGCTTCCCACTGCAACTATCTTTCCTTCCCTATCCTCCTTCACATTTAGCAACTCCCTAAAATACTCTGCCCACCTTCCTCTCACTGCCTTCTCTTCCATTAACATCTCTCCATCTGCACCTTTTACCTTTTCTTCTCTACTTGATTCGCCTCCTCTTTCTCTTTCAATTTCCTTCCAAAACATCTTTTTATTGCTTTCAAAATTTTCTGTCATACTCTTACCCCATTTCACATCTGCTCACCTCTTTGCTTCCTTTATCTTATGCTTAACTTCCCTTCTCTTTACTTTGTACATCTCATATGATTCCCTCGTCCTAATTTGTAGCCAATCTATGAATGCCTGCTTCTTCTCTTCTACACCTTTCTTTGCTTCCTCATCCCCACCACTCACTACCCTTCTTTCTATTTCCTCCCGCCCTCCTTGTTCCACACACCATCTTTGCACATCTTATGACTCCCTCCTTGAACCATCCCTATTCCTCCTCCACTCCTAGTTCTACTCTATCCTTTACTCCCTCCCACTCCTCTTTCAGCTTCTCTTCATACTCATTCTCCTTTTTTTTTTCTCATTTAAGAAGTTCACTCTAAGTACCTACCTACCTTCTACCCTTTTCCTCTTTCTCCACCTATTCTCCACTCTCAATTTACCTTCCACCAGAAAATGATCTGATATTCCCCCACTCTCTCCCCTTACAACATGTACATCCTTAACTCATCCTACCATACTCCTGGTCACCACTTTATAGTCCATTAACACTCTATCTGCCACCCTTACATCCACCACCTTCTCCCATGTGTACTTAAGCTTGACTTTCTTCTTAAACACTGTATTTGCTATCATCAACTCTCAAGACACATCTCCACCATCAATTCTCCACTACAATTTTTACCTGGAACTCCATACTTCCCAATCACTCTGTCTATTGGTTCATTTCCTACCCTAGCATTAAGGTCTCCCAATACAACTACATTGACATTTCTCCCTAATCCCTCTATGCACTCATTTATATCTACCCAAAAAGCCTCCCTTTCCTCTACACTCTTCTCACTACCAGGTCCATATGCACTTACAAAAACCCACATCTCCTTTCCCAGCTTCACCTTCATCCACATCAACCTTGATGAAACCTCCTTCCACTCCACTACCCACTTACTTATCTCTTCACTTACTAGTATAGCCACCCCTTCTCTCCCTCGTCCCCTCTTCACTCCTGAGTATTTCCCAGCTACACTCCCAAACTCACAGTTGCTCTTTCCTTTCATTTTAGTTTCACTCAGATCCAGCACATCCATCTTTCTTCTCACAAACATACTACCTATCTCTTCCCTTTTACTCTCATGTGTACCACATCCACGCACATTAAAAGACCCAAACCTTAGGGTACTGGATGGAAAACTCCTAGACCCTCTTATGCCTTTACTTCTTTTTTAGAAATGTCCCCTTTTGGGGCTACAGGTTGTAGGACTCCTAATCCCATCCCCTGTCCCGTTTTTTGTCGCCTTTTACAACTCAAGTGGAAAGCCTTGGTGGTGGCATTCTCTTCCCCCACCACAGGGTTGGCAAAAATAGGAAATGAATATTCAGAGAAATGGTACAGGACAGTAACAAGGGGTTGGGGGACAGCATAATGGAGGGATAGTCATAGTATAAAAGTATCATCATTTCTCTATGAACAGAGTTTTCCTCTATCACAGACAAAATGATGTGTGGCTCTGGTCCATAGGGGCGCCCCATATAGACCCTAAAATATCAATTGCATGCTATTTTGCCACAATAACATGCAGCCAATACCCCAGATGGGGTATTAATTCTATGTGCCGTTACGAGCAGTAACGGGGCTTTTTTTTATAATTCGGTGTACCTCCATGTTTACATATTTTTTGTCGTAAGGCTCGTTTCCCCTCGGAAGGGGTTTCAATTTTGTTTTTTGTAATGCTTTAATTTTAAGTGTATTTCGAACAGAGACCTCATCTGTTCGAAATCCCACCTTTGTAAGTTGTCTGCAAGCTATGTCGCAAGATAACATCGCATTATTTGTACAATGTTCACTTTAAGAATTAGAATTAAGAAGGTGTGTAAGACCGGTTGCCGTTTGTGATGTCACGTCACACATCTAGGCGCCAGTCTGGTTCGAAACTCGAAAGGTGTACACACCCCTCTTTGTGACCAACTCAGTAAGTCGTAAAACCCTTTATATTTTAGGTTTAGAGTGTACTAGTGGATCCTTGGAAATACTTTTATATCATGTGTAGCTTTTAGCCTTTAGTAACTACAGTCCCATTTCCAGTTTTCATCATTTCACCGTAACTATCGAAATTCCCTTGGGTCCATCCTGCGTGATGGATCGGATCTGCAATAAAGTGGCATCGAACATTCCCGTGAATAAATAACCTTACGTCCCAAGTCTGTCTACGTCACGTATGCTAAGATGCTGATTGTCTATTTGATCTGCGCAGTCCCCAGTTCGCTGCGTCACAATGAAAATGAGTGACGATAGAAAAAATAAAAATAGAGATGAAAGGAGCATAAAAGAAGAGGATATAACCTGACCACGCCCTGCACGCCGTTGCCAAGTCTAGATTCGCCTCGTTGTCACCACAACATAGCTTGATGTGTCCCACGAATCAACTAATGTCGCTAGTGTTTCGCGAGTGATAAGATAGTGGAAGTGTATGCGTAGTGTTGTGAAGTTGCCGATACGGAAAATTAATTAGTGATCTTATGTCGTCTTAGTAATCGTATCGGCCCACAGGTCGATGTGGCAGCAATGTACGGGCGCCGAGTTCACCAGTGTTGTTTACGTAACACCATTTTTCCATCGTATTTATGTAAGCATGTTTTTTCCTTTTGAAGGCAAGGCTACCTTGCCTAAAAACCTGTTCTGTATGTTTAATATAAGCATCCAGTAATGTGCCTTTTGTAGATTGAATCAATGTAAGGTTTAATCTGTTATGTCTACCTCAACCATCGTTTAGTAGGAGTGTCTGTGTAATCTTACTCTGCGGTTTTCGATTAAGTTTGAGTTTTCTCCTTGCCTTCCTTAGCATTGTTCAGTCTTGTCTCTCGCTGTTTCTCCCGCTTGGCAATATGTCCTCCACCCACAGTATGGATGAGGGACCCGTCTCTAACAGAGTAAGGACTCTCACGGCCGGAGGACAAGAAGGTTATCATAGAGTAACTGACCAATATGAAGAAAGGGTAAAGGCGAGTAGAGATGGAGTACAGGCCTTATTAGAGGACCCGAATCGTAGTCCTTGGTTGTACCAGGCCCACGCTGTGTACCAGGATACTGTAAAAAAGTATCTGGAATATTTAATGCATGAACATACTTCAGAAAGTCTGGCTCGTGCTGAATTAGTAAAGAATGAAGACGGGGATTTTCAGGCATCTTTTCGTCAGGCAATCAGTAATTATGCATCCTCTTCCTCAGTTGAAGTCACGGAAGAGGAACACCACACTGAACCGTTTTTACAAGATGACCCGAAGTCCAGTCAAGTTCCTTTATCCCTCACCGACCACTCTGAGTTTTGTGTATCCCTCTCCATGAAGGGCAGTTCGAGAAAGTCGGTTAGGTCAGGTCGTTCCAGTAGCACCAGTGTTAGTGTTGCAAGGAGGCAACGAGCCAAGGTGGAGACCGCTCGTATTAGAGTCAAGTTTGCCGAGCAAGAAGGTCAGCTTATGAAGGAAAGGGCTGAAAAGGAAGCTCAAAGGGCAAAAGAAAGGGCTGAAAAGGAAGCTCAAAGGGCAAAAGAAAAGGCTGACAAGGAAGCTCAAAGGTCAAGAGAAGAGGCTGAAATGCTGGCCAAGTTCAAAGTTATGGCACAGCAAAAGGAGTTGGAAGTAGCCGAAGCCGAACTTAGGCACTTAGGAGCCGACAATGATTGGGAAACATGCAGTGAATGGGACCAACTAAAAGAAACAGTTGCTACCTGCACCCAGCTATATGTGGAACAGCAGGGTGGTATAGTTGATGTTTCCGCTAGTCAGAAAGATCTGGTAGGCTTGAACCCTGAAAGTCCTGTTTTCAAGCCCTGTTCTGATCTCAGTTAACTCACAGCCTGTGAACAATATTCCATCCAGTGTTGAACCTCGCAGTGAGGAAGCCAACGTGAAGCCTGTGCAACTTGCACAGCAACCCATTGCTAATTATAGCATTTCTGTGTCCCAACCTGTAGTAAAACCTCCTTGTAGTACGTGTCATGGGTCGGGAACACCCTCTAATTGTGTTGATGTAACTAAGTTCCTCATGCGGAAGGAATTACTTCTTGGCAGACTGTCTAATTTTGATGACACTCCTGAAAATTATGCTGTCTGGAGAGAGAGTTTCAGTGAAGTCGTGCGAGAGTTGAATATCTCACGCAAGGAGGAAATGGATCTGTTAGTTAAGCACCTAGGGCCTGAATCGAAAAGATGGGCCCGTGCGACCAGAGCCTCCAGTGCAAATGATCCAAACAGGGCGTGCAATAGAATCTGGGAACGCTTAAATGATAGGTTTGCTGCCCCTGGGATCGTTGAGACTTCGATAAAAAGAAGTTAGCTGTCTTTCCCCGGCTAGCACCTAAAGATACCTCCAAGTTATTTGACCTGTGTGACATCCTGTTCCATATAGAAGCTTTGAAGGCAGACCCGGTCTACAGTACTCCCTTTGCCTATTATGATACCTATTCAGGCATCAATATTATTGTCAATAAACTCCCATCCTGTTTACGAGAGAAGTGGGTTGGCAAAGCCTCGAACTACATGACCACCTACGGTGTACCGTATCCACCCTTCACATTCTTTGTAGAGTTTGTGAAGGAGATGGCAAAGGTCAAGAATAATCCATGTTTCGCCTTTCATGACCCGGGTGACAGGTTTATGAAAGCAGAGAAGCCACATTCCTCTAAGTTTCCCCAAGTACACGTGAGGAAGACCAACACCACCCTGTCCAGTGGTAGTAAGACGACCGCGGTTGCTGACAGGTCAGTTAACACTGCTAGTTCCGCCGATCAAGGAAAGGCAGAAAAAGAGAGGTTTTGTATTTTCCATAACGCCGAGGTGCATGATTTGAATTTCTGCAGGGCCTTCCGTACCCTGTCTGTCAGCGAAAGGAAGGATTTCTTAAGTGATAAAGGTATATGCTTTAGATGCTGCAAAGATGACCATCCTCCCTCCAGCTGCAGACAAAGACTGTTCTGCAAGCTCTGTAAGGCCTCCAGTCACGTGGCTGCCTTACACTACGATGGACCCAGACAAAAAGGAAATTCCATTCAAGCTGTAACACAGCAAGGAAGGGAGGCTGCTCAAGATAAGACACCTCGCGCCCCTGTAGTCAACCAAGTGTCGCTTCCCAATGTTCTTACTCCTGTAGTAAAGACTCATGGAGGGGAGGACGCTGCTGTCAATTCAAAGTGTACCTTGATATGCAGTAACCCCACCTCCATGAATAAGTCCTGTGCCAAGACCTTCTTGGTGAAAGTTTATCTTGAAAGTAAGCCAGAGCTCGGGGTGTGGTGTTATGCCATCCTAGTGTATACCAGTGTGGTACGTAGTTGTGGCCACCGCGAGCCACCAGTTGTAACCGGTGTAGGAGCACCGCTCGCCACCAGTTGTATCCCAGTGTATACCTTTGTATACCAGTGTCGTACGGTTGAATAACCGTTAAAATATGGTGTGGGTGAGAGCACCGCTGGACACCAGTTGTATACCTGGTGTATACCAGTGTATACCGTTATGGTATGGTTGAGTAACCGTTATATATGGTTACGTAGGGAAGTCTTAATGTGGCGAGATAGACTCCAAAGCGGGAGTTTATCATATTTATTAACCCGTGGATGCACGATTTTTTTTCAAGCAAATATGCACCGTGGGGTCAATTTGACCCCAACCTCTTTTTTTTAAGTATTTTAGCATATTAAAGGCAAATAAAATATTTCTAGTGTTAATACATATATCTAATACCCGGTATATAAAGAGAAACATCACTTCTTTATACCATAAAGGCAAAACAAATAATATATAATGAACCAATGTACAAATATATGTGCTTCAAAGTAAACTCAATAGATAGTGAAAGAAAATATTTCCTCTAATATCACATCAAAATAAAGTTAGAACTAGTGAACAGGAATCAACACATATATTCAACACCTCCCTTGTTTACATTGTAGTAGAGGATAGTTTCTGGTTTTCTCTTGTTGGATTCATCCAATTTGTTTGATGTATGCTGACTTGATAGGAGTACAACATTCTTGTTCTTTTTTGCTTTGTAAGAAACTATCTGTATTCCATCTTCTGAATAGGCAAAAACACTTTCGTGCATTTTTTCTGTTTTACTTCACGTAATTCTTTAGGAACTTCTCTTCTGTTGTTGCGAATAGTCCCAACTAACGACATTTGCTTCTGTGCAAGTTCGCGTGTCAACTTCAGGCTGGTAAAAAAGTTGTCACACGTCACATTTCTCCAAGAACTATACAAGTGACGGGTAAGAGAGAGTACCCAATGCATTCCCAATTCTTCAGTTCTCGACTCATCTTTGCCAGTGTACATTTGTATACTTGATACAAAGTAGCTTTTTGGATCTGCGAGTAACCAAAATTTCAATCCATACTTTGCAGGCTTTGAAGGCATGTATTGTATGAATCTACAACGCCCCCTGTATGGATAGAGTTGCTCATCAACAGTAACACATTCAATATGTGCGTAACAACGCTGTGAGTTCTGAACGAATCCATCAAACAACAAACGAACAGCGGCAAGTTTCTCTTGCTAACCTGCTATTACGAGTTGTAGGATTGTCAACGCTCGTCGTATGTCCTCGAATCTTTTCACTGACATTGTCTTTGAAAATATTGGAGGGCCAAATTCGGGGCTCCATAATTGCCTTACAGCTTGGTTTTTACTGCGATAGACGCTACGAAGAATGCAGAGACCAACATAAGCACGGAGCTCATTTTCTGTGATGAGTTTCCAATCTTGACAAATCTGCTGCCCTTGTTTATTAGTTTCAACCAGAATGGTCCCCATCACATCTCTGTCAAAAAGTAAATCAAATGCAGTACATGGGTCTTCTGTTATTCGATTTGTTGTGTATGCTGTAACACCGGATTGTGAAGTCAATATGTTCAAACTCTTCATTCTACCTTGTGAGGAAGGCTCATTGAAGAACCAACAATCGCCAGAAGGAGACTGTAGGTATTTAGTGTCAACAGCAACACTTGATGCTGTTACATCTTCAGAAATATCCTCGTCAGCATCAGAACAATCACTAGAGGCATCACCAACTTGAGGTATAAACTCTTCGTCCCTTATGTCATCTGTATCTTTATCTACATCGCTTTGGAGAAGTATTTCTGAAATGCGTTCATTACTCAGTGATTTCCTACGAGCCATTGCAGAGAGTGTTGTTCCTGTAACCAGCACCCATGCTCAACTGATGGTGTAATTTCTATGACAGCGAGGGCAGAACGTTGTGTGAAAACTTGTTTGAACTTGTTCACATTTGTTGCGTGTTTGACACTATCTGGCACTTCTTTCTGAATGAAGAATTTTCTCAGCTATAAATTAAAAGTTTTCACTTTTACATATTATATTCACTGTAAAATAGTACATATTTCATCATTTGATATCTGTAATATAGAGGATGATTTATGCAGATTCAATTTAACATTACACTGAGATGGGGTCATTTTGACCCCAGTTGTGCAGGAATAGTGTAACTATTAAATTGGAGACTATTATGATTTATTTTTGAAAATTACTGAACCTAGAACATAACTTTCAATTATTTGGGAAAAGTCACAAAGGCATGTTCAAATATATCAATTGAAACTAAAGTATTTTAAGTTTAAAACTCGCTTGGGGTCAGTTTGACCCCACCGTGCATCCACGGGTTAAACAACAAGATATTCAGTGGTTACACTACAAATCGGATGCCCTTTGGGGCTAAATACAATAAGTGCCAGGCCTTGACCTAGGACACGATAGCTCTGACCTCCGGCCGGTAGGTTCGTGACCTACCCAGCCTCTGGCAGTAGGTTCTTCACCTACTCCAGCTCTGCCTACATTACATGGATGTCATAGAATATATAGGGTTAGAAGGGTTGCTGTAAGCAAAGGCGTTAGTCTCGTTAATCTATGGATTGGGGACGGTTTAGATATATAAGGGTTAGTTGTATAATTGGTGGATATTGTTAGGTATATTATATCTATGTTAGTTTATGCGTAATACACTAGGGCAGTTATAATAAAAGGATTTATGATACGTTAGTCTGGTGACACTAGGTATCTATACTTGTTTGTCTTCAAATTGTGCTGTGTTAGGGGTGCATGTCGTGGGAAATGCAAGGTAAGCAAGAGGAAGTCTCGCTCTGTTGCAAGCATGTGGATCACGTGCGTGGTGGGTGATGATTAATAATGGTGAAGGATACACTAGACGATCAGTGCAATTGCTCTTTAGCAAGGTCTGAGTTTTTCGATTTGTTTGACAAGCAGAGCAAACGGGTTTTATATCGTCTAGCTACCTGTGCAGGTGTAACGGTCGCTTCTGGGCGCACCACCAAAAATTACACCATCATGTCGTGGCATAACTCACATGAGGTACATGTCCCTCTTCTAGTGGAATGTGACAGCATTCCGAATGTAAGAGAAGAGATACCCACTCCTGCCATAGCTCGTGGCTATTCCCATCTGTCCGACCTAGCTGAATGTATTCCGCCTCAAGTCCCCGAGGCTGAGATTCTACTCATCATTGGTCGAGATGTACCTTCAGCCCATTACATTTTTGACCAGAGAATCGGACCTGTCAATGCCCCTCTAGCTCAACAGACCAGTCTGGGATGGGCAATCATTGGGAAAGTGTGTCTCCATGGCACTTGTATGCCTTCTGTCATTAGCAGTTTCAAAACATCCTTTGTACATGATAGACGTCCCTCTATAGTCGCACCATGTGGTAACCAGATTCACGTCTCTGAAGTAAAGGATGATTTGTTCAAAGTAACCAAAGATGATGACAAGACTGCCCTGTCGATTGAAGACAGGAAGTTCTTAGATGTCATGAACTCAGAATTCCGCAAGGATCAAAGTGGCCATTGGGTCGCGCCACTGCCTTTCCGTCCTAATGTTGTAGCCACCAGTAATAATAGAGACTTTGTGTGGCACCGCACACTGTCTCTCCATCGTAGCCTCAGCACAAAGCCTGAAAAACGTCAGCATATGATGGCCTTCATGCAAAAGATGTTAGATCATGGGCATGCTGAGGTTGCACCACCATTGAAGTCTGATCAGAAGTGCTGGTATCTTCCCTTGTTTGGGGTATACCACCCTAAGAAACCTGACAAGATCAGAGTTGTGTTCGACTCTTCTGCCAAATCCAGAGAGTTCTCCCTAAATGATATGCTGATGTCAGGTCCTGATATGACAAACAGCATTCTCGGGATTCTTCTGCGTTTCCGTCAGGAAGCTGTAGCAGTGGCAGCTGATGTAGAACAGATGTTCTACAATTTCAAAGTGAAGACTGAGCAAAGAGATTACCTCAGATTCTTCTGGTACAAGGATAACGACCCTGATCAAAGGTTGATTGAGTATAGGATGACTGTTCACGTCTTTGGAAACACTCCATCTCCCGCCATTGCCACCTATGGCTTGCGTAAGTCTGTAGAAAATGCCTCTCCTGAAGTTCATTATTTCATAGAGAACAATTTCTACGTGGATGATGGGTTAGCATCTCTGCCAGATGCAGAGACTGCTTACAAGTTAATCCAAGACTCTAAGTCAGCACTCCAAGAAGGAGGACGCTTGCGCTTGCACAAGATCACTTCCAACAGTAAGGAAGTGCTGGAAAAGTTTGCCACCAGTGAGCTGGCTGATAACCTTCAGGAGCTGAACCTAACTTCTGACTCTATGCCTATGCAGTCTAGCCTAGGCCTCTTATGGGATATCCAAAAGGATGTTTTCGTATACAGATTCATGGATTCAGACAAGCCTTCGACGAAAAGAGGAATACTGTCTGTTGTAAACAGTCTGTTTGACCCCATGGGGTTCTTAGCTCCAGTAATAATAGTGGGAAAACTACTCCTGAGAGAGATAACCAATCTAAAGTGTGGTTGGGATGAACCCATACCAGCTAAGATCCACACCAAATGGTCCAGATGGCTAACGTCCTTAAGGAACCTCAAGGACATAAGCATCAATCGTCAGTTCGCTAGTATTTCTTTGTCTCAAGCTCACAGGATAGAGCTTCATACCTTTTCAGATGCCTCCAGAGTAGCAGTAGGAGCTGTATCATATCTTAAAGTTTTTAGTGATACCAAAAGCTACCAGGTGTGTTTTGTGAGGGGACAGGCTAAAGTAGCTCCCAACCATGGTCATACTATTCCCAGGTTAGAGTTGTGTGCTGCAGTGATGGCAGTTAATCTCAGTAATTCCATCACAGATTGCTTAGACAAAACCTTAGACGCAAGGCATTTCTATTCTGACAGCATGATTGTCTTAGGCTATATTCATAATGAAAGGCGTAGATTTCATGTCTACGTGAGTAACGGAGTAGACCACATTAGGTCGTCCACCGAACCTACCTAATGGCATTATGTACCTACGGATTGTAATCCAGCAGACCTGGCTACCCATGGTCTCGAAATAACCGACCTAAATCAGAGTGAATGGTTGTCAGGTCCCTCATGCTTATTTGAGGATGTTGTATCCACCCGTGGAAGTTTTCCTCTTGTAAGCCCTGAGACGGATAAAGAAGTGAAGGTATCAGACTACACAATTGAGTCTGAACCCCTTGTTAGTGTAAACAAGAGCAATGTAGAACCTGCAGTTGTGTCATTAGCTCAGAGGTTCTCTAATTTCTCCTGTTGGAGGAGACTTGTAAGAGCGGTAGCTCTCCTTAAGCATATAGCCCGTTCTTTCAAACAAGGTAACAAGTGTTGTTCAGGTTGGCATATGTGCAACAAACATAAGTCACCCAATCAGCTAGAAGATGCAGCTGATCTCATTGTTCAGATATACCAAAAGGATTTTTTCTCGTCTGCCATGACTAAATTACAAGGTGAAGTTTGTTTATCTCCTTCCAGTCCCATTGCATCTGTCTCCTTATTTAGACCAGAAGGGCCTACTTCGTGTAGGAGGCAGGTTGAGTCAAGGCAGCGATGTACTTGGTATGCTTGCAAGGCCTATTATTATTCCAAAGGAATCCCACTTAGGCTTGTTGTTGATCCGTCACTACCATGAGACAGTGCACCACCAAGGGAGAGTGATTACAGAAGGACCCATCCGTTCAGGTGGTTTCTGGATTTTGGGAGGGAAACGTACCATCTCTAAGGTCATTTCTAAATGCGTCACCTGTAAAAGGGTAAGAGGTAGGGTATGTGTTCAGAAGATGGGAGACTTGCCCATTGACAGACTTACTCCCAATCCGCCATTTTCTTATGTAGGAGTTGACCTCTTTGGCCCCTGGCATATAAAAATGCGGCGCACTAGAAGTTCCTTCCTCGAAAGTAAAAGATGGGGCGTTCTGTTCACCTGTCTTGTTTCCAGAGCTATCCATATAGACTGTAGAAGAATTGAGTACTTCTTCCTTCATTAATGCCTTAAAGAGATTCATCTGTATTCGTGGCCCAGTTAAACTGATGCGTTCTGACAGAGACACGAACTTTGTAGGTGATGTCAAAGCACTGAACTTGATGCCATTACCGATGAAGGTGGTGATGTCAATAGTTTCTTGTCAAGTCAAGGTTGCACTTGGTTGTTTAACCCTCCTCATGCTTCTCACATGGGTGGAGCATGGGAGCGTATGGTTGGGATAGTCTGCAACATCATGAATGTAATACTGACTAACCATCACCCCAAGGCATTAACACATGAGGTGTTAGTAACCTTCTTTGCGGAGGTATGTAAGATCGTGAATTCCAGACCTTTAGTTCCTGTTTCATCGGACCCTAGTAGTCCTTTCGTTTTGTCTCCATCTATCCTTCTCACTCAGAAAACAGATATTCCTGTAACTCTTCCTGAAGAGATAGATATTAAGGCAGTATACAAAACACAATGGAAGCATGTACATCACCTTGCTGAGGAATTCTGGAAGAGATGGAAGAAAGAGTATCTTTCCTCTTTGCAACCTAGAAGAAAGTGGGTTAATTCCTCTCCAAATGTAAAGGTGGATGATGTAGTGTTGGTGAAAAATCAAGAGTGTCCCCAAGGACAGTGGCCCTTGGGTATTGTAATTAAAGTATTCCCTAGCAAGGATGGTTTAGTCAGGAAAGTCCAAGTAAGAGTTTTGGTAAACAACAAGGCTCATGAATATGTAAGACCCATTTCTGAGCTTGTACTGTTATGTCAATAGATTTTGTAATTTCCCCCTAGAAAATTAGGAAGGGAGTGTGCCGTTACGAGCAGTAACGGGGCTTTTTTTTATAATTCGGTGTACCTCCATGTTTACATATTTTTTGTCGTAAGGCTCGTTTCCCCTCGGAAGGGGTTTCAATTTTGTTTTTTGTAATGCTTTAATTTTAAGTGTATTTCGAACAGAGACCTCATCTGTTCGAAATCCCACCTTTGTAAGTTGTCTGCAAGCTATGTCGCAAGATAACATCGCATTATTTGTACAATGTTCACTTTAAGAATTAGAATTAAGAAGGTGTGTAAGACCGGTTGCCGTTTGTGATGTCACGTCACACATCTAGGCGCCAGTCTGGTTCGAAACTCGAAAGGTGTACACACCCCTCTTGTGACCAACTCAGTAAGTCGTAAAACCCTTTATATTTTAGGTTTAGAGTGTACTAGTGGATCCTTGGAAATACTTTTATATCATGTGTAGCTTTTAGCCTTTAGTAACTACAGTCCCATTTCCAGTTTTCATCATTTCACCGTAACTATCGAAATTCCTTTGGGTCCATCCTGCGTGATGGATTGGATCTGCAATAAAGTGGCATCGAACATTCCCGTGAATAAATAACCTTACGTCCCAAGTCTGTCTACGTCACGTATGCTAAGATGCTGATTGTCTATTTGATCTGCGCAGTCCCCAGTTCGCTGCGTCACATTCTAATTGGTAACCAGACCAAAAATTTTCCTCCAACTTCACCAATATTACTCTTTTATCTTCACTGTTTTCACCTTTCTTAACAAAATTGCTTAAACATACAATCCAGTGTTGTAATATTATAAACACATCAAGGCTATAAAATAAAAATAGACATTTCATAGACATTTATTTTACCTTTTTGAAGGTGATGAAGGGCTTGGGTAGGTTAGAGGAGTTCCGAGGCTTGGGTGGCTTGTTACTGACCACCCACTTGACATTGTATCTCATCGAGGAAGTCATCTATGGCTGCAGGAGTCTCAAAACCCTCAAAATAATCCGCATCATCCCCAGAATCCTCCTCTTGTGATGGTCCTGGTTGTGGGTCGACTGGTTGTGTCTCGGCGCACTGGCGTAAGAATTTTGTGATCTGGCGTTGCTGCAGGGCATTGATGTGGGCATGATACTGTTCGTTGTAACCTTCTAGCGCTCTAATAATGAGCGAACATCTTGCTTCACTGTTGATGGAGCTATCTTGCTCAAAGAGGTGCTGCATCCTGATGCCCCAGTCAATCAGTTCCTTGATGCCGGCAATGGTGAATCCTGCACACATGGTTACCTGACCCTCCTCCTCCTCATGTTCTCCTCTCTCCTCATCCTCGTCCTCTTCCATGATGTCAGCAACTGTAACAGGGGCTGGCTGTATCATTTCCAGGATTTCACCCTCTGTTGTGTCCTCAAAACCACCTCCAGGAACTTGGCGGGCCTCTTGTGCAGCTGCCTCTGCCTTGGCCTTCGCTGACTGTGGCTCACCTTCCACTCTCCCGCGTCGGTCCTCCAGCAAACCCTCCAACACATTTCGCCATGCATGGTGAATTGTCTTTTGGGTCACATTTTTCCAGAAGTGTTCAAAAAGAAATTGAATACTGTATGTACTGTAGTACTCACTTATTCACAGAGTGGGGCCTGAGAACAAGTAACAAGTCACTTCTACAAAATATGTTGCAGCTATCACGTGCCAACGCTCACACACAGCGCACCGTGTAGGAGCAGTGTGGTGGCCTGTACATGTAAACAAACCCTTGACCAATCAGCGTGCAGCTCAAGCCAACAAAGATGGCTGCTGCCCGTGACATCACGGGGGCGCGTGATAGCAGCCGCGCGCCATGCGATATGAAAATTTGGGCTAGAGGCACGTGATAGCAGCCAATTTGATGCATGATATGGAAATTGTGTCAGCTTTTCAAGTATGCACGATAGCAGTAAAATGCAATAGCTGAACGTGCAATAGCTGGGGATAGGTGTAGTTAGGCACTTGAGAGAAAAAGAAGGAAATGGCAAGGAAAATTCTGAAAGTAATACAAGACAAAAAGCAAGAAATACAAGTGCATAAAATGGATCAATATTCAAAAGAAAAAATCTACATCTAAAAGTTCTATTGGAGAGTACTAGACATGATGCTGAGAAAATGATATGTTCAAGAAAAAGAAACAAACAGAACAGAGAACAATATAGAGGAAAAAAAAAAAAAAAGTGACCTATACTAACATACACGGTTTGATCTCATGATTAAATGAACTAATTATGTCAGAGGAAAAAACAGATATAATTGGAACTGTGGAAATGAAATTAAGGAGTCCACTACCACCAAATAGTGTTGGACAAAGATTATATAATCACTGGATGAAAAAATAGGAAAAACAGGGTGGAGTCATGTTTTTGATTAAGAAAAACTTAAATGAAATGCTGCAGGACGGAGGAAACATAGTACTTATGGGAAATTTTAGCTGTAAAGAAAATGTTGGGAAGAGATGACAGTGAAAGGTGGAGAGGATCTTTCTGGAAATATATTACTTGACATGACTATAGAACATACAATGACACAATGGATAAAATAAACTACCAGATAAATTTTGAAGAACCATCAAGACAAGATTTAACATTTACATCAGAACCTAAAATTGTGGATAAATTGAATACAAGACACCAACTCAGAAGAGTGACCACAACTTGAGTTTGAAATAAAAGAGGAATTATATACGGGTGATCCTCGCTATACAAATTTTCGCTCATACAAAATCAATAGATTTAAGTGAGTGCATAGAGGGATTAAGGAGAAATGTCAATGTAGTGGTTTTGGGAGACCTTAATGCTAGGGTAGGAAATAAACCAATAGATGGAGTGGTTGGGAAATGTGGAGTTCCAGGAAAGAATCGTAGTGGAGAGTTGATGGTGATGTGTCTAGAAAGAGAGTTGGTGATAGCAAATACAGTGTTTAGGAAGAAAGTCAAGCATAAGTACACATGAGAGAGGGTGGTGGATGGTAGGGTGGTAGATACAGCGTTAATGGACTATTTAGTGGTAGGAGTATAAAAGGAAGAGTTAAGGATGTACATGTTCTAAGGGGGGAGAGTGGGGGAATATCAGATAATTTTTTGGAAGGTAAGTTGAGAGTGGAGGATAGATGGAGAAAGAGGAAAAGGACAGAAGGTAGGGAGGTGCTTGGAGTGAACTGCTTTAATGAGAAAGAAAAAGAGTACAAGAAGAATCTGAGAGATGGGTGGGAGGGAGTGAAGGATAGAGTAGAGCTAAGAGTGGAAGAGGAATGGAGATGGTTCAAGGAGGGAGTCACATGGTGTGCAAAGATGGTGTGTGGAACAAGGACGGGAGGAAATAGAAGGAAGGGTAGTGAGTGGTGGGATGAGGAAGCAAAGAAAGGTGCAGAAGAGAAGAAGCAGGCTTTCATAGATTGGTTACAAAATAGGATGAGAGAGTCACATGAGAAGTACAAAGAAAAGAGAAGAGAAGTAAAGCATAGATAAAGGAGGCAAAGAGGAGAGCAGATGTGAAATGGGGTAAGAGTATGACAGAAAATTTTGAAAGTAATAAAAAAATGTTTTGGAAAGAAATTAAGAGAGGAAGAGGAGACAAATCAAGTAGAGAAGAAAAGGTAAAAGGTGCATGTGGAAAGATGATAATGGAAGAGAAGGCAGTAAGAGGAAGATGGGCAGATTATTTTAGGGAGTTGCTAAATGTGATGGAGGATAGGGAGGGAAAGATAGTAGCAGTGGGAGGTGCTAAGAAAATGAGAGTGATGAGTGAGGAAAATGGAGGAGAAATAAGGAAGGATGAAGTAAAGGCAGTTGTTAACCACTTCATGCCAGGCCAAAATCTTGTGGGCAGCATTAGCTGCCAGATGTACGATGTTGCGTCATAATACTCACATTATAAAAAATAAAGTCACCGCTGTATCGATCGTTCTCTCTTTCACCCATGAATTTTGATAACCATAGAAAATATGATGAAGCCAGTTTACAGAGTATGGGGGTCACGCAGGTACAACTACAATAAATATAATCAAGACACCGATATGGCATCACCGTATGGAAGGGGTTAAGATGATGTGAGCAGGTAAGACACCTGGTCTGGATGGATGTCAAGCAGAATGTCTGAAAAAAGGAGGTACATTGATGGTGGACTATTTGGTGAGGTTATTTAATGTTTGTTTCAGAGAGGGTAGAGTGCCAAAGGACTGGAGGAGTGCCTGCATAGTTCCACTTCAGAAGGGAAAAGGGGACAAGTGTGGGTGTAGTAGTTTCAGAGGGATTACCTTGTTAAGTGTGGTTGGGAAGGCTTATGGGAGGATCTTGATTGAGAGAATTAGGAGAGGAACAGAGTGAGTAATTGGTGAGGAAAAGTGTTTAGGACAGGTAGAGGTTGTGTAGATCAGATTTTTGTGGTAAGACAGATATGTGAGAAAGCTATAGGAAAAGGTAAGGATGTGTTTTTGGCTTTTGTGGATCTGGAAAAGGCTTATGACAAGGGAGACAGGAATGCACTGTGAGAGGTATTGCAGATATATGGGATAGGAGGAAAGCTGTTAAGAGCTGTCAAAAGCTTTTACGAGAGTAGTAGACCGTATGTCAGGATTAGAAATGGAGAGAGTGAGTGGTTCAAGGTAAAGGTGGGATTTCATCAGGGATTTGTTATGTCACCCTGGCTGTTCAATTTATACATGAATGGGGGTGGTGTGGGAGGTAAATGCAAGGGTGGTGGGTTAGGGATTGGATATGGTTAAAGAAAATGGAGAAAAGTGGGAGGTAAGCTAGCTGTTGTTTACAGACAACAATGTGCTTGTAGCAGGATCAGAGGAGGGATAGAGGAAGTTTGTGACAGAGTTTGGGAAAGTGTGTGAAAGAAGAAAGTTGAAGATAAATGTGGGTAAAAGTAAGGTGATGAGTTGTACAAGGTGTGAAAGTGGCAGCAGACTGGAAGTGAGTATCAAGGAAGAGAGACTGGAGGAAGTGGATAGTTTTAGATACTTGGGTGGGAATGTGGCAGGAAAGGGAGGAATGGAGGTGGAGGTAGAATGTAGATTGAGAGAAGCGAGTAAATACTTAGGTGGATTCAAAAGTGTAATGAGAAATAGACATTTGGGAATGGATGCTAAGAGGAGATTGTATGAAGGAGTGATTGTACCAACAGCACTGTATGGGGCAGAAACGTGGAACATAAGAGAGGATGAGAGGAGTTTGAATGTATTTGAGATGAGGTGTCTGGGAAGTATGATAGGGGTTACTAGGCTGGATAGAGTGAGAAATGAGGAGGTGAGGAGGAGAACAGGGGTGGAAAGGGAGTTGGGAGATAGGGTGGATGAAAGAGTATTGGGATGGTTTGGACACATGGAAAGAATGAGTGAAGAAAGACTAGTAAAAGAGGTGTGGAAGGCAGATGTGGTAGGAGTGAACATGAGGGGGTGACCTAGGATGAGATGGATGGATGGGGTAAAAGGGGCTTTGGGGAAGAGGGGAATGTCTGTTGAGGAAGGACAGGAGAGGACAGAAGATAGGGGTGAATGGAGAATGGTTGTATATGGATGATGATGTGATGCATGAGGTGGAATGGGTGGGGGATGGGGGATGAGGGAGTATGTGTGAGAAAAATTTGACACAGCCCAAAGGGATTTCTCCCTGTCTTCTCCTTTTCTGCATGGAGGGACAGAGAGGGGGGGTCACAGATTTAATGAAGCAGCCTTGCTGTGGCTGTGCTCTGTCTTGCATCACTGCTTCTGAGTCAGGGCAGTGGACAAGATTCAGGGATGACCCATCATCCAGGAGGTGCCAAGATAAGAGGGTGGAGGGGAGTGGAGTGTGATAGGGGTGGAATGGGTGGGAGTGGTTTTTATGCCCTTGTTTTTTGGCTACCTCCCTTGTAAGGGGGAAAAAAGCCTTTGGTATATGTATGTACAAAATCCATGTTTTACTACCCCTTGTCTTCTTATACAAACTTGCTTTGAGTTTACAAATTTTCAAATTCCCCACCCAGCATGCCAGTTGTGCCAGAGATGCGCAGCGGGCAGTTCCACAACATAAACACTCCCATTCCCGCTATGTACTCTGCCAGTCTGCCTACAATCCACATTTTTCATCATATTTGCACCAATTTCTTACTGTAAGTACTGTGCTGTGGTATGTATTATCCTTATTGTATTATTATTGATTAATAATTTGTGAGGGTAAAGGGAACAATCTTGGTAGCCTATTGTCTGTGAAACATGTAGACATGAGAAAACTAATGTTGGATCACTGTTCAGTTAGAATTATGCTTGATAAAGCCAATACATATGGTAGAGCATGTGGGTTGCAGTACAGGACAGTTTGCCAGAAATACCTAACCATTCATGTTGGAAAATGTTTAAGGTTCTTCACCAGTGGAGAAATCATGAAAATCTTGGTAATGACCATTTTTTTAGTTTTACTGCTTTTTATATATACTGTTAGTATGTATCATCGCATGTATGAGCAGGGTTGCCGGCTTGTGTGTCGACTCTGACGTCACAAAGTTTTGTCTGGCTGCAGGGCGCGGCCAGCGAACAGTTGTTCATCAGCTAGTGAGTTGAATAGACATAGTAGACATTTACACTGGTAGCAGAGCATAGTTGTATGTGGCTTTAATGATGGTGTGTTCAACAAAGTGGCCACCTAAACTAGAAAGTGAAGAGGTTTACAAAAATTGGAAGATATAAGTATCTGGTGTGAATTAACGGAGTTGCCAAAAAATAAACAAACGCTTGCAATTCACTTGTCATTGTTGGGAAAAGCACACGAGGCCTTATCTGAAATTCCCACTATTGATTCAAAGAAGGACAATGGCGTGGAGGTGTTGTTAAAAAAACTTGATGAATTGTTCCTGGCAGATGCAGGGCAGCAGCAATTTGGTACTTTTTATGAACCATAACCTTCGGAGAATGTGTGATATAAACATTCGAGATTTCGTGTCTAAATTTGAGCATATATATTTTAAACTTACGGAACAAGGAATGACACTACCAGGTCCAGTGAAAGCATTCATGTTATTATCTTCATGCGACTTAAATGTTAATGAGCGCCAATTGGCTATGTCTGCAGTTACAGACGTGAATTATGAAAACATGGAGTCTGCTTTATGTCGTATTTTTGGCAGAGGAATAAGTGGAGTAAATTCAACTGTGTCAAGTTCAATAAGTGATGTAAAGACTGTGAAGAGCCTGTATTTATCAGCCAAGAAGAAGAGAAAAATAAAGAAGTGATGTATACAAGCAGTGGAATGCAAGACAGAGGAATGAGAGGTGGTATGCATAACCATGACCATGGAAGGAGTGACGGCGGTAAATACAATTCTTCAGTAAGGAGACAAAATCCTGTGGGTCGTGACAGCAGAGTGTCGAGGTGTGCAATATGTGGTTCTATTTTTCATTGGGCCAGATACTGTCCAGATTCTTATGAGAATAAGAATACCAGCAGCCATGAGAAGGAAAATAAGGAAGAGACGGTTCACCTGTCATTATTTATGGGTTATGCAGGTAATACTGACGAACAAAGAAAACTACAGACTCTAGTTGAAGAGGCTAAAGATTGTGCAGTGTTGGATTCAGGATGTTCAACCACAGTGTGTGGAAACAAATGGCTTGAGAATTTCTTGAGTGGACTCTAGTGCTTATGAACATAAGATTGTGGAGGAGAGATCAACATCCACATTCACTTTTGCTGATGGTGCTACGGTTCCTTCCATTAAGCATATCACACTGCCCTGTTCTATTGGAGGTATGTATGGAACAATTATGACACGATGTAGTGGAGTGTAATATACCATTGTTGATGAAGCAGGAAATCCATGAAAAGGGGGCAAGGATGATCATAAATTTTGATACAGACCAGGTCAAAATACATGGAGTAATAAATGATTTGAAAATCTCATTGTCAGGTCACTGTAAGAGGCCGATAGATGGAGGTAGACATTTCAGTAGATGAAGAGGTAGGTGGGAGAACGAATGCTAATAATGTTATAAAACACTAGTGTATTGAAATGCTGAGTTGAGGATTGTTTAGTCGCCGACAAGCGACAATAGCTGAGTCAGACTAGCATTAGCTCGGATTTGACTGTTTTTATAAACAAGACTGGAGTCGCTGTTCTGTCTGTGTAAACACGGCCGACTGTTTGTAATAATTGCTGATGTAACCAAAACGCTCTGTGAGCGACAGACCACTTGCGCGATGACATCATGCTTATGCAGCAATGTTACTGGAAGGACTGTAACAGCCTCTCAGATTGGAGGTAAATGGGTATGAAGAGAAATGTTATTGGCCGAAGGAAAAAGGCATGCCCTTAAGGTGTGGCACTTGTTTTGAGAAGTAAAAGACTATTGGACGAATGAAAAGTGACGTCTGAACAAAGGTGGTCTGACGTATTGGAGAGAACCTCAACGAAGGACTCTCTGGGTGTATTCCGTTAGATCAAGAAGCAAGAAATTGACACCCCTTTTTATTTCACCCAAAAACTCGAGAGAAGTACAAGGCATGGGGCCTTCTGAATAAGATGAACTTGAAATTAATGAAACTGACGTAACGAAGGCAAGGGGCCTTGTGATGAGTGGAATTACGAGACTAATAGAAGTGTAAACGGTCGAGGACCGACAGTCACTACCTGTTGCCAATCTCAGCGTGACTAGGCTGGGTGGGCAAGACAATTGCCTTGACAGCTCTGTGGGAGGAAGGTGAAGTAAATAACAAAGCATTGAAGCTTCACAGGCAATTTGGGCACCCTACGGCAGCTAAACTTATTAAGCTGATCACTGATGCTGGTATCAAGAATTCTGAGCTAGAGCGTGCTGTCAAAAGTGTGACTGAAGGATGTATCATTTGTCTAAGACACAAGAAAGCCAGACCTAGACCAGTAGTTTGCATGCCCATGGCATCTAAATTCAATGAAGCCATCGCCATAGATTTAAAGTTGTGGGGTAAGAAATATTTCCCTTGTCATTGTCGATTTAGCCACCGGGTACTGTACTGCAAGGATTATTGGGGATAAATGTTCCACTACAATTGTAATAGGTTTATTTCTGAGCTGGATTGTTTTATTTGGAGCACCCAGAAAAATTCTCACTGACAATGGCTGTGAATTCAATAATGAAGACTTGAGAGCATTAGGGGAAGCATTCAATATCAAGATAATAGCAACATCAGTAGAAAGTCCCAACTGGGAAACAAGGATGGAAGACAAAATGGAATATACTAAAAGAAATTTATAATGAGGGTGTGATCAAATATGTACCACAACAAAAACAAGAAAGAACATATATAAAGAACTGGTACAACAAAAAATGTAGTGAAGCTAAGGGTAAAAGAGACAAAGCATGGAAAAAATGGAAAGACAAAAATACGAGCAAATGGCAAACATACATCAAACTAAGAAATGATTATGTAAAAATACACAGAGAAGAGAAATTATGAAAAGGAAATAATAGAAAAATGCAAGGAACAGCCAAAACTATTTTACAGATGTGTGAACAGTAAACTAAAAAACAAGCAAGAAATAGAAAAGCTGTGCCAAGGAAGTCATGAATATACAGTAGAACAAAAAATGGCAGAAGTTAAGAGCAACCACTTAAAATCGGTATTCACAATTGAGAACTCACCTAACTGTGAGGGAATAGAGACAGAAATCCCCTAATGAAGGAAATAACTGTAACAAAGAAGGAAATTAGCGACCAAATTAAAAACCTTGATGTCAGAAAATTGCATTGTCCAGTTGGAATTGCAAATTGGATACTGAAAGAATGTGTAGAAGAATTAACAGAGAAAATACACACTATAATCAAATGCTCGCTCAAAGAAGGAAAGGTACCACAAGACTGGAAAAATGCAAATATTGTACCAATATATAAAGGAGGAAACAAGGAAAATCCAACTAACTACAGACCAGTCTCCCTAACAAGCACAGTAGCTAAAATATGTGAAAAGTGATCAAAAGTAGATGGGTTAAACACCTGGAAGAAAAATCTATACTAAATCCAAACCAATTTGGATTTAGATAAGGAAGATCATGTACAACAAACCTGATCTGCTTCTATTTGAGACTAATAGATATAATACAAGAGAGGGATGGATGGGCAGACTGTGCCTATCTAGACCTACAAAAGGCATTTGACAAAGTACCACACAAGAAATTAACCCCTTCCATACGGTGCCGCACAAGTAGGCGTCATGGGGAGCGAGTGTATTCGCGAGGCTGCCATATTGGCGTCTTGATTATATTTATTGTAGTCGCCCCTCCATAATGACATTCTTTCTAATTCTTTTGTAATCGCATTTTCTATGGTTATCAAAATTCACGGGTGAAGAGAGAACGATCGATATAAGCGGTGACTATATTTTATGATGCGAGTATTATTACGACACGTCGTACGGCTGGCATTGGCTGCTGCCACCGAGATCTAAGTCCATGACGCCTACGTGTGCGGCACCGTATGGAAGGGGTTAATAAGAAAATTAGAATCAATAGGTGGCATCAGAGGTAAATTATTAGAATGGATGGAAGACTTCCTGACTGGGAGAAAAATGAGAGTAGTAATTAGAGACAAATACTCAAAATGGGAAGAAATGATAAGTGGTGTTCCACAAGGGTCGGTGCTCGCTTCAATCAAGTTCGCCATATACATAAATGACATGGATGAAGGAGTTGAATGTTTTATGAATTTCTTTGCAGATGCTGCATAAATATTGAAGAAAGTAAGAACAGAAGAGGACATTCATTACAATCAGACCTGGACAAAATCTGGAAATGGACTCAAAAGTGGGAAGTGAACTTTAATATCAAGAAATGTAGCATAATAGTTTGGAAAAAGTAAAAACAGAACTTCAAAAAATTATAAAATTGGTGAAGAAGAAATCAAGAAAGTGCACTCTGAAAGGGACCTTGGAGTAATAATAAGCAAAGACATGACACTGGATAAACATGAAGAAATCATTTAAAAAAATCTTAGTTACAATGATTAGACCAAAACTGGAATACACAGCGACACTATGGACACCCAGTACTAAAAAGAATATAAGGAAACTAGAAAGAATACAGAAAGCAATGATAAAGTTGGCACCAGCTTTTTCCAAATAAACATACAAAGATGATCCAAACTGGAACTACCAACACTGGAGCAGAGAAGAGAAAGAGGTGATCTACTGACTATATTTAGAATCATGAAAGGAATGGAAATCCTTGATAGGAATGATTTACTAAAAAATGACAATGGAAAAACAAGAGGTCATGAAAAGAGACTCAAAAAGGATTACTATAAAAGAGATCGGAAAAAGAATAGCTTCCCACACAGAGTGCTGGATATCTGGAATAACTTAGAAAAAGAGACAGTGTGTGCAAATACTATTCAAGATTTTAAGAAAAAACTTGATGCTGAAAGATACAAAGACGGGTTACCATGAGCATGGCTCCCTTCCCGTGTAATACAACCAGGTAAATAAATGTATCCTATTAGTACAGCGTTTGATGAATATTAAATTTGTCTACTTTTTTACTTGCCTATCAATATGCTTTTTTATTTGTTCATTTTTTCTGCACCTGACTTTGTTATGTACCAAATGCTTTCCTATGGTCAAACTTTGTCGTTATAATTCACTGCAAGTTGAGAATTTCATGAGTTTTTAATGCAAAAGCACATTTTACATACAATTGGTCTGGATCAGATCACTGCCTCATACCACTCCGAAATGTACCACCTTCACCATACTTCCATCTTCTTCCTCTGTTGACACTTCTGTTGAACAAAAATCAATCATGAACATGCAACTCTACAATTATATCACCATGTTTCTCAAAAAGTATGATAATTTAAAATGACATCTTTAAAAGATATGACCATATGTAATTGCATTTCTAATAATATATATATATATATATATATATAAAATAATACAGACTGTTGTCCCCGGATTCGAACCTGGGCTCGTGAATTCTCGCTGCTGTCGTCTTACCGACTGAGCCCAGGGGATGACAGTTGGAATTATTTTATTGACATCACCGTCACTGGTGATTCTATTCATATATATATATATATATATATATATATATATATATATATATATATATATATATACATACATACACATACACCTGTTTCATGCAGGGAAAAAAGGTGAAAAAACTAATGCATGCTGGCTTTACATAAGACAGGAGCAATGCTGAAAAGATGCTATGAAAATGATCAAGCATCAGACACTTGTTCTTTAAAGGACTGTAGCATTATTATTATTATTATTTTTTTTTTTTTTTTTTTTTTTTTTAAGCTAATACGAATGTCCTTTGACATTTGGGAAGGACAACAAATGGGTTTTTGGATGGGTGAAGGATAGGTGTATGCTCTGATTTGGCCACACCTCTTATAAGGGGGAGAGGGCCTCTGGGTATTTGTGTGTATGCATTATTTGATTGTATATATGTACGTCTATATGTATTTATTTACCTATTTGTAGTATACAAGAAAGGAGCACCACTCATTAGGTCCTGTCTCTTACTTTGCAATTCATTATACCTAGCCTCAAATTACTGTATGTTGCTATGCATGTATATATGTATGTATATATGGAGTCTGGAATCCATTGGAGAAATGTAAACTTCAGACTCGATGAGGGAGGTTTATTGCCCAACATTTGGGCCATAGTCCTAAGACTGTCTTCAGGGATGTCATGGAATACAAAGATCACAAGTTGTTTACACTGCCTGCAGCTGAACCTGGGACAGAAAATGCACTGCTGGGTGTGTTGTGTTCCTCCCCTGCTACATACCACTGTCATTTTATATATGAATACAATCTACAAACATTTACATCTATATATTCTCTTTACATTCTCACACACAAACTTGAATACACAATTCAGATTTAGACAGGGAAGATCATGTAACACTAATTTGATCATGCTTTAACTCAAGACTACTAGGTAATACAAGAAAGAATCAGATGGGCCAAATACGCTTTCCTAAATCTACAAAAAGCTTTTGATAAAGTTCCTCAAAAAACTGGAAACCATAGGAGGGATACAAGGTAAACTGTTGAAATGGATGGACTTTCTGCATGGAAGAAAAATGAGGGTGGTGCTCAGAGATAAGAGTTCTACTTGGGTTGAGGTAATTAGTGGAGTTCCACAAGGGTCAGTGCTAGCTCAAGTAATGTTTGCCATTTGTGTCAATGACATGGACGAGAGAGTGAAATGTTATATGAGCTTCTTCGCAGATGACGCAAAAATGTTAAAGAAATTGAGTACTGAAACAGACTGTGACTTATTACAGAAAGATCTAAACAGGGTTTGGGAATGGAGTCAAAAGTGGGAAGTGGAATTTAATGCAAAAATTGTAGCATAATGAAGTTTGGAAAAAGTAAAAAAAGGATATGAGGAAGATATAAAATTGGAGAAAAAGAGGTAAAAAAAGAGGGATCTGAAAAAGAATTGGAAGTGATCATCATAAAAGATATGTCCCCTGACAAACATATAAATATAATTGTTGGCAAAACCTCTAATATACTAAGATCAATGAGTATTTTAACCTACTTGGATGAAGAAATGGTAAAGAAAATACTAGTCAGATTGATAAGGCCTAAATTAGAGTACACATTGCCAATATGGTCAAACAGTACAATGAAGAATATAAGGAAAATTGAGAGAATCCAGAGAGCAGCTATGAAGATGGCCCCAGAATTAACAAACCTCTCATATGAAGAAAGATTGTTAACCCCTTCCATACGGTGCCGCACACGTAGGCGTCATGGACTTAGATCTCAGTGGCAGCAGCCAATGCCAGCCGTACGACGTGTCGTAATAATACTCGCATCATAAAATATAATCACCGCTTATATTGATCGTTCTCTCTTTCACCCGTGAATTTTGAATACCACAGAGAATGGGATTCAGGGCACATTTGAGAGAATGTAAAAACACAGGGGCGACTACAATAAATATAATCAAGACGCCGATATGGCAGCCTCGCGAATACACTCGCTCCCCATGACGCCTACGTGTGCGGCACCGTATGGAAGGGGTTAAAATTGGAGTTGCCAACTCTGGAACAGAGATGAGAAATAGGTGACTTGCTGATAATCTAGAAAATTATGAAAGGCATGGAAGTCCTTGATAGAGAAGACTTACTAAAGTGTGATAGGAGAAACACAAGACATGGAAAGAAGCTTTAAAAGGACAATTATAGAAGATACCTGAAAAAGAACAGCTTTCCCCCACAGAGTGGTGGATGTATGGAACACATTAGATGAAAGAACAGTGTGTGCAAAAACAATACAAGAATTTAAGAGCAAACTAGATATGGAGACATACAATGATGGGACACCCTAAGCTTAGCTCCCCCTTCCTGTAAAATACATACATACATATACCAAAGGCTTTTTTCCCCCTTACACGGGAGGTAGCCAAAAGAAAAAGGCATAAAAACCACTCCCACCCATTCCATCCCCTACATACTCCACTCCCCTTTACCCTCTTCCCTCCCTCTTATCTTGGCACCTCCTGGATGATGGGTCATCCCTGCATCCTGTCCACTGCCCTGGGTCAGAAGCAGTGTCTCAAGACACAGCACATCCACAGCAAGAATGCTTTATTAATTTGGCGACCCTCCCTCTCCATCCCCTCAAGCAGAAAATGAGAAGACTGGGAGAAATCCCTTCAGGCTGCGTCAATTTATCATACATACTCCCTCAGCCCCCATCCCCCACCCACTCCCCCTCATGCATCACAGCATCTTCCATACACAACCATTTTCCATTCACCCCTATCTTCTGTCCTCTCCCGTTCTTCCTCAATAGACATTCCTGTCTTTCCCAATGCCCCTTT
This sequence comes from Oratosquilla oratoria, assembly GCF_046742065.1. Classification (NCBI taxonomy): domain Eukaryota; kingdom Metazoa; phylum Arthropoda; class Malacostraca; order Stomatopoda; family Squillidae; genus Oratosquilla; species Oratosquilla oratoria. Next base: position 555,979 of record NW_027467762.1, on the reverse strand, counting down.
TACCCCATCCATCCATCTAATCCTAGGACGCGCCCTCATGTTCACTCCTTCCACCTCTGCTTTGCACACCTCTTTTACTGATCTTTCTTCACTCATTCTTTCCATGTGTCCAAACCATCCCAATACTCTTTCATCAACCCTATCTCCCAACTCCCTTTCCACCCCTGTTCTCTTCCTCACCTCTTCATTTCTCACTGTATCTAGCCTAGTAATCCCTATAATACTTCTCAGGCATTTCATCTCAAACACATTCAAACTCCTTCTCTCTTCCTCTCTTATGTTCCATGTTTCTGCCCCATACAGTGCTGTTGGTACAATCACTCCTTCATACAATATTCTCTTACCATCCATTCCCAAATGTCTATTTCTCATTACACTTTTTAATCCACCAAGGTATTTTCTCACTTCTCTCAATCTACATTCTACCTCCACCCCCACTCCTCCCTTTCCTGCCACATTCCCACCCAAGTATCTAAAACTATCCACTTCCTCCAGTCTCTCTCCCTTAACCTCTTCACTCCAGGGCACATCGCACATCTGGCAACATTAGCTGCCCGACGTGCGATGTTGCGTCATAATAATATTATAAAAAATAAAGTCAGTGCTCAATCGTTCGTTCTCTTTCACCCGTGTATTTTGATGACCATAGAAAATTGATGTAGCCAGTTTAGAGAGAATGGAGATTACGTAGGTACAACTACAATAAATATAATCAAGATGCCAACGTCGGCATCATCGAGTACCCACTTGCTCCTCATGCCACCTACGTAGGCGTCACCGTATGGAAGTGGTTAATACTCACTTCCAGCATGCTGTCACTCTCTCCCCTTGTACATCTCATCACCTTACTTTTACCCACATTTGTCTTCAACTTCCTTCTTTCACACACTTTCTCAAACTCTGTCACTAACTTCCTCAATCCCTCCTCTGATCCTGCTACAAGCGCAGTGTCATCAGCAAACAACAACTGGCTTATCTCCCACATTTCTCCATTTTCTCTAACCATCTCCAACCCCCTACCCACAACCCTTGCATTCACCTTTTGCACCATCCCATCCATGTATAGATTGAACAGCCAGGGCAACATAACACATCCCTGACGAAGTCCCACATCTACCTCAAACCATTCACTCTCTTCATTTCTAATACTAACACAAGCTCTACTACTCTTGTAAAAACTCTTGACTGCTCTTAAGGGGGATGTCTGGAAAGCCTTTTTTTAATGAAAATTTCATTTTGCATGGACTTACATTCCAACACTAATCAAAAATATGTAGGAAAGTTAATTTTAGCCGCTGGTGCTCGCGAACATGTGCTAAGTAGGTTTAAAGGGACAATGGGCATATTAGCCACATACAAGAATGATCCCTACAAGTGGCAAAATACAGCTCTTTTTTTGCATGTCTTTTTCTTGATATTTCCCTTTGTTTTGTGCGTGAAAATCTGGTGGCATTTGGCATCTTTTGCTCTTAGTTGTTGTACAGACTCGGGCAAAAGTTTGTGCTTTTTGATGGAATGAACCTTTTGCAATGGGTGGCACTCATTCGGTAATAAGGGAAGGTGCCCACTGCTGATTAAAAAATAACCCTTATCAATTATTTGACACTGATGGCACCCCAGCAGTGAGGTTTTTACCCATAAAAGCTGATAAAGGCACAGAAAAGAAGGAGAGAAAAAAAAAAGGCTCACCATTGCAACATTCAACAGATACTTAAGTTAAAAAGGATTATTTCTATTTTAAATATCATTATAAACAAAGACTTTGAGTATAATCTATATATAGAAATTTTTAGAATGTTATGTTAGAAAATAGTTTCAGTTATAACATACGAAACCAAAGTATGTTGTATGAAAAAGTTCAGACATCTTACTTCCTTCCACCTCTGCTTTCCACACTTCTTTAACTAATCTTTCTTCACTCATTCTTTCCATGTGTCCAAACCATCCTAATACTCCTTCATCAACCCTATGTCCCAGGTCCTTTTCCACCCCTGTTCTCCTCCCCACATCCTCATTTCTCACTCCAGCCTAGCAACCCCCATCATACTTCTCACACACATACTCCTCAAACACATTCAAACTCCTCTCTTCCTCTCTCATGTTCCATGTTTCTGCCCCGTACAGTGCTGTTAGCACAATCACTCTTTCATATAACCTCCTCTTAGCATCCATTCCCAGATGTCTATTTCTCATTACACTTTTTAAACCATCAAGGCATTTACTCACTTCTCTCAATCTACATTCTACCTCCACCCGCACTCCTCCTTTTCCTGCCACATTCATACCCAAGTATCTAAAACTATCCACTTCCTCCAGTCTTTCACCCTCAATGCTTACTTCCAGCCTGTTGTCACTCTCTCCCCTTGTACATCTCCTCACCTCATGGAATATGGAAAATAATAATTTGATTATACTGTAAAAATATCAAGTCGGTATGAAAAAAAAATATATATATTAATATCTTTCTATCAGACCATCAGATCCCCCTTAGCAGCTTTCCTCTCATCCCATATATCTGCAATACCTCCCACAGTGCCTTCCTGTCTACCCTGTCATAATCCTTTTCCAGATCCATAAAAGCCCAAAAAAACATTCTTACCTTTTCCTATAGCTTTCTCATATATTTGTCTTACCACAAAAATCTGATCTACACAACCCCTACCTGTCCTAAAACCACACTGTTCCTCACCGATTACTCCCTCTGTTCCTCTTCTAATCCTCTCAATCAAGACCCTCCCATAAGCCTTCCCAACTACATTCAACAAGCTGATCCCTCTAAACTACTACACTCACACTTGTCTCTTTTTCCCTTGTAAAAATCCATAAAAGCCCAAAAAAACATCCTTACCTTTTCCTATAGCTTTCTCACATATCTGTCTTACCACAAAAATCTGATCTACACAACCCCTACCTGTCCTAAAACCACACTGTTCCTCACCAATTCCCTCTGTTCCTCTCCTAATCCTTTCAATCAAGACCCTCCCATAAGATTTCCCAACTACACTCAACAAGCTGATCCCTCTGAAACTACTACACTCTCACATGTCCCCTTTTCTCTTATATAGTGGAACTATACAGGCACTCCTCCAGCACTCTACCCTCTCTTAAACAAACATTAAATAACCTCACCAGCCAGCCCACCATCACTGTACCTCCTTTCTTCAGACATTCTGCATGGCATCCATCCAACACAGGTGCCTTACCTGCTCTCATCATAACAGCTGCTTTCACTTCATCTTTCCTTATTTCTCCCCCATTTTCCTCACTCGTCACTGTCATTTTCTTAGCGCTTCCCACTGCAACTACCTTTCCCTCCCTATCCTACTTCACATTTAGCAACTCCCTAAAATACTCTGCCCACCATCCTCTCACTGCTTTCTTTTCCATTATCATCTCTCCATCTGCACCTTTTACCTTTTCTTCTCTATTTGATTTGCCTCCTCTTCCTCTTTTAATTTCTTTCCAAAAGATCTTTTTATTACATTCAAAATTTTCTGTCATACTTTTACCCCATTTCACATCTGCTCTCCTCTTAGCCTCCTTAATCTTATGCTTTACTTCTCTTCTCTTTACTTTGTACCTCTAATACGATTCCCTCATCCTAATTTGTAACCAATCTATGAAAGCTTGCTTCTTCTCTTCTACACCCTTCTTTACTTCCTCATCCCACCACTCATTACCCTTCCTTCTATTTACTCCCACCCTCCTTCTTCCACACACCATCTTTGCACACCTTATGACTCCCTCCTTCAACCATCCCCATTCCTCCTCCACTCCTAGTTCTACTCTATCCTTCACTACCTCCCACTCCCTCCTCTCTCAGCTTCTTCTTACACTCCTTCTCCTTTTCTTTCTCATTTAAGCAGTTCACTCTAAGTACCTCCCTACCTTCTGTCCTTTTCCTCTTTCTCCACCTATTCTCCACTCTCAACTTATCTTCCACCAGAAAATTATCTGATATTCCCCCACTCTCTCACCTTAGAACATGTACATCCTTAACTTTTCCTACCATACTCCTGGTCACCACTATATAGTCCATTAACGCTCTATCTGCCACCCTTCCATCCACCACCCTCTCCCATGTATACTTATGCTTGACTTTCTTCCTAAACATTGTATTTGTTATCAACTCTCTTTCAAGACACATCACCATCAACTCTCCACTACAATTTTTTCCTGGAACTTCATACTTCCCAATCACTCTGTCTATTGGTTCATTTCCTACCCTAGCATTAAAGTCTCCCAATACAACTACATTGACATTTCTTCCTAATCCCTCTATGCACTCATTTAAATCTTTCCTCTATGCTCTTCTCACTACTGGGCCCATACACACTTACAAAGACCCACATCTCCCTTCCCAGCTTCACCTTCATCCATATCAACATTGAAGAAACGTTCTACTCCACTACATGTTTACCTATCTCTTCACTTACTAGTATAGCCACCCCTTCTCTCCCTTGTCTCTTCCTCACTCCTGAGAACCTCCCAACTACACTCCCAAACTCGCACTCGCCCTTCCCTTTCAACTTGGCTTCACTCAATGCCAACACATCCATCTTTCTTCTCACAAACATACTGCCTATCTTTTCCCTTTTACTTTCATCCACACAAATTAAAAGACCCAAACCTTAGGGTGCTGGTTGGAAAACTCCTAGACCTTCTTATGCCTTTACTTTTTTGAGGAATGTCCCTTGTGGGGCTACAGGTAGAAGGATTCCTAGTCCTATCCCCCGGCCCATTTTTGTTGGCTCTTATGACTCAGGTGGGAAGACTTGGTGGTAGCATTCTTTTTCCCCACTACAGGGTAGGTGAAAAAAGGAGATGAATATTCAAAGAAATGGTACAGAAAAGTAACAAGGGGTTGGGGGACAGCATAATGGAGGGAGAGTCACAGTATTATAAAAGTGTCATCATTTCTCTATCAACACAGTCTTCCTTTATCCCAGACAAAATGATGTGTGGCTCTGGTCTGTAGGGATGCCCCATATAGACCCTAAAGTATCAACTGCATGTTACTTTGCCACAATAACATGCAGCCAATACCCCCAGATGGAGTAAATACACATACTATAATCCTGCTACACTATGGTCCCCCAGTACCAAAAAGAATATAAAAGAAATTTAACAAATCCAGAGAGGAGCCATGAAAATGGCTCCAACACTTTCAAACCTGTCATATGAGGAGAGACTGGCTAAATTAAAATTACCGACTTTGGAACAAAGAAGTGACGGAGGCGGCCTACTCACCATTTACAGAATTATGAAAGGCACAGAAATCCTTGATAGATTAAACTTATTACCTTGGGATAACAGAAATACAAGGGGACATGATAAGAAACTCAAAAAGGATAGTTACAGGTAAGACCTGAAAAAAAGTTTTCCACACAGAGTGGTGGATATCTGGAACAAACTGGATAAAACAATAGTGTGTGCAAAAACTATACATGAATTTAAGAGCAAACTAGACACTGTGAGATACAAAGATAGGACACCATGAGCATAGTTCCCCTTCCCATAAGATACTAGGTAAATACAACTAGGTAAATGAGGCTGAGAAAATGGTATGCTCAGGTAAGTGAAATGAAAGGAACAGAAAATGAGATAAGGAAAAAAATTACAAGTGGCTTATATTAACATAGATTGATCTCAGGGTTAAGTGAACTAATGATTACCAGTCAGAAAAAAAAAGCAGAAATAATGGCAATTGCAGAGATGAAATTAAGGGGTCCACTACCACCAAATAGTGTTGGACATGGATTATATAATCACTGGATCAAAAATAGAGATGAGAAACAGGGCAGAGGAGTCATGTTTCTGGACAAGAAAAACTTAAATATGATGAAGGTTATAGAGGGTATAAACAGTGTAGAAATGATCATGATAAGAGTTGAAGATAGTGACATGAAAAGTAGAAAGATTGTAGTGATTTATGTGCCCCCAAAAATGGGCTCTTGGAAAGAGAGTGAACATTCAAAAATATTAGAAGATACAAGGCATTCATTAAACAAGATGCTGAAGGATGGAGGTAACCTGGTACTTATGGGAGATTTTAACCGCAAAGAAATATGTTGGGAAGAGATGACAGTGAAAGGGGGAGAGGATCTATGGGGAAATTTACCTAGTTGTATCTTATGGGAAAGGTAAGCTATGCTTGTGGTCTCCAGTCTTTGTATCTCTCCATATCTAGTTTACTCTTACATTCTTGTATTGTTTTTGCACACACTGTTTTTTCATCCAATGTGTTCTATACATCCACTACTCTATGGGGGAAAGCTGTTCTTTTTCAATTCTCTTATATAATTGTCCTTTCTAAGTTTCTTTCCATGTCCTCTTGTGTTTCTCTTATCCCAATTTAGTAAGTCTTCTCTGTCTCTAAAAAACAGGGAAACACACCTTAGATCAAGATATAACGAAATGGTAAAGCTGCTTAAAAAGAATACACGTACAGCGAAACGTACTTATGAAATTAAGATTGCCAGTCAAGCAAGATCCAACGCAAAGGGTTGGATCTTTAGAACAAAAATGAAGAAAGAATAGGACCAAATAAAAATGATGAAAGTACCTGACTGCAATCCGATTTTCAGAGGGGATGAAGAAAGTAGTCCATCTAATATCATTAGTAAAGAAGAAGTAGTCAAGCAGTCCACACGATATTTTTCTGAGAATGCTTAAGGAGTGTAAATTTGAAATCTGCGACCAGTTAACTGAAATATTTAATAAATCGGTAGACACTGGTTTTGTGCCTATTGCTTGGAGGCAGGCAAATGTTGTTCCTGTTTTAAGAAGGGAGATAAATTGTCTATATGCAACTATAGGCCAATCAGTCCAACATCGGTTATAGGAAAAATGCTTGAATCAGTAATATTAAATAGACTCAGAGAACACATCAAAAGACATCATTTAATTTGCGATACACAGCATGGTTTCTCCAAGGGTAATGTGTGACTAATCTTCTATCCTTTTACACAAAGTATATAAGGCATCAGATAATAATGATAATTATGATGTTATTTACCTTGACTTTAGCAAAGCGTTTGGCAAGGTGCCACACCAGAGACTACTAAATAAAATCAAAGCCCATGGCATAGGAGGAAAAGTGTTAGAATGGATTAGAGCTTGGATTAGTAACAGAAAACAGCGAGTCACCAAGAATGAAGTAAAATCTAGGTGGGGCAATGTTACTAGTGGGGACCCCCAGGGCTCGGTTTTGGGTCCCTTGTTGTTCATTATGTACATAAACGACTTAGACGATGGGATAAATAGTGATGTTAGTAAGTTTGCAGACGACACTAAAATAGGATGCCTAATTAGGTCAGGAGACAATATAGAGATTCTGCAGAATGATCTTAACAAATTGTTCACATGGTTGGTGAAATGGCAAATGAACTTCAATATCTCTAAGTGTAACATGTTAAACATAGTGCTACACAACCCCGAAAATAGATACAGCTTAGATAACATGCTTTAAGAGAAATCTGAGTGCGAGAGAGACTTGGGAGTTCTAGTGAGTCCGGACCTTAAAACCAGGAAACAGTGCATTAGCACCAGAAATAAAGCTAACAGAGCATTAGGTTTCATTGCTAGGACGATGACAAATAGAAGTGCAGAGGTAATTATTAAACTCTATCTAGAGATAGACCCATCATTGACTATGCAGTACAGTTTTGGTCTCCATCCTATAGAATGGACATCAATTCACTAGAATCAGTACAGAGAAGAATGACCAAAATGATACATGGACTCAGAAATTTGCTTTATGAAGAGAGGCTTTGGCACCTTAACTTACACTCTCTGGAAAGACGCAGAATGCGGGGTGAGCTAATAGAGGTGTTCAAGTGGATCAAAGGCCAAGGGTGATGCAAACAAGGTCATCATATTAAAACAACAGGGCAGGACTCACAGTAATGGTTTTAAACTGGATAAATTTAGATTTAAGAAGGAAATAGGCAAGAATTGGTTTACTAATAGGGTGGTCAACAAATGGAATAGACTTAGTAACCATGTAGTAAGCGCTGAAACTCAGTTGTTTCAAGAAACGATTAGACAACTTTATGGATGGGGGTGACAGGTGGTGATGGATACGGAGCTGCCTAGTGTATGCCTTATGGTCTCTTACAGTCCCCTTCATTCTTATGTTAATGCCCTTCATAATTCTATAGATGGTCAACAAGTCACCTCTTTCTCTCCTCTGCCCAGAGTTGGCAACTCCAATTTTAACAGTCTTGATAGTTCTGTGGCCATCCTCGTAGCTGCTGTCTGGATTATCTCAATCTTCTTTATATTCTTTTTTGTACTCCAATTAAGACCTTATCATGGTGACTAGTATTTTCTTTATAATTTCTACATCCAAGAAGGTAAGAGCAACTTTTATTGCTCTTAGTAAATTGTAGGTTTCACTGACAATTTTGTTTATATGTTTGTCAGGGGACATATCTTTTGTGATGATCACTCCCAGGTGTTTTTCTGATACCTCTTAACTTCTTTTTCACCAATTTTATATTTTCCAGATTTCCTTTTTTTTTTTTTTACCTTTTCCAAACTCCATTATGCTACATTTTTTTTTTTTTACATTGAATTCCACTTCCCACTTGCCTTCAACCTGTTGTTGTATTACTTGACATGACTATAGAACATACAATGACACAATGGGTAAAAGAAAATACCAGATATAAAAGTAATGAAGAACCGTCAAGACTAGATTTAATATTTACAACAGAACCTGAAATTGTAGATAAAATTGAATACAAGACACCATTTGGGAAGAGTGATCACATACGAGTATTAATAGAATTTGAACTAAAGGAGGAATTATACAAAGAAGAGAAAGAAGAGATCTACTGGCCATTTACAGAATCATGAAAGGCATGGAAGTCCTTGACAGAGAATTTATTTCATTTATTTGGGATTATTTGGCATTAGAAAATCTATGGTAATTGATGCCACTATCAATTAGATAAAATATTTTTATTTCTATATTGTCATAGAGAGTAGGTACTATACCTTAGAAATATATATTTGAAGAACAATGAACATTTTAACTGAAATATATATTCAAAATTTTATACTTAACTTATAAATTAGTTATTATTTGAACTGATACGCTGTATTTAAAAGGTTTTAACTAATGCTGCATTAAAGTTGATTAAGGAAATATATAAATAAAATTTAAAACCTGGCATTCTAAATCTTATCATGAATGCAAATTTCTTTGAGAAAATTAAAAAGGTGATCTATATCACATTCAGCTCCTAAAATCTTAATCAAAGTATGTCTGCCATTATTATTTTTACAATGGTAAAAGTAATGTTCTCTAGCTGCCATTAGACTTGGGCATTCTACTAAAATATGTTTCATTGTCAATGGGACAATGCAATCATTACAAAATGGTTGAGGTACTCTGTTCATTAGGAAGCTGTGTGTCAGTCTAGTGTGACAGATTCTTAATCTGCATAACATAACTTCTTTTTCTCTAGGTAAATCTAAATATTTCCAAGGGCAAGCGGTGATAGCTATGTCCTTCATTTTCTGGACTTCTAGTTCCCACTTTAAGTTCCAGACTTCCTGGAGTCTTGACTGAATGACAGGATAAATATCTCTGACTGGTAGAGTAAGGCTGTTCCTGGGAGTAACTCTAGCTGCATGTTTTGCTAAGGCATCTGCTTTCTCATTCCCACTAACTCCTACATGGGCAGGGACCCAACAGAATTTTATGTTTTTGCCTCTTTTTTCTATTAAATACAACTATTCTGATATTTCTATTACCAGTGGGTGATTTGAGTTAAACTGAACTATTGCCTGTAGTACACTTTCTGAGTCACTGTAAATTATAAAACTATTCCCGTTGTACATCATAATTTCTTTGAGTGCAGTTAAGATTGCGTACAATTCTGCTGTAAAGATAGAGGCAATGGGGGCAACGTTGAGTATTTAACTGGTAAAATGTTAATTTTTGGGATCTCTAATTCCTAAAAAAGAATTGAAACTCGATATCCAAAAGGCTTAGGGAATCTGGGATGATCAAGATAAAATTTATAGTATTTTTTATCAGAAAACTTCACATACAAGAGATTTAGGTATTCTCTGGATTCTATGCCAGTATCGAACCAGCAGTGACTGGCGGTAAAGGTCCAGAGGCAATACACTTGCATCCACCGACAAACTGGGTATTGGGGGTGATTTAAAAGCTCCTCTGGCTAATCTTACTCCAGTATTATGTATGGAATTCAAAACAGATAGTGCCGTTTTTGTTGCTGATGAATACAATTCACATCCATAAGCCAGTTTAGAGGCAACTAGTGCTTTATAGAGGATCATCAGATGTTTCCTGTCAGCTCCCCATGAGATGTAAGAGAGTACTTTTATCAAATTAAGCGCTTGTGAGCATTTTACCTTTAGATTCTTAATGTGTGGGATACAAGTTAATGTTTTATCAAGAATCAGTCCTAAGAACCGTGTTTCATCTTTGCAAGATATTCTTTGTCCATATAAATACAAGTCAGGATCAGGATGCAGACCTCTTATTCAGCAAAAATACATCACTACCGTTTTTGAAGCTGAAAACTTGAGTCCACATTTCGAAGCCCAATCTGCTACTCTATTAATAGTTTATTGTATCTTTCTTTCAGCAATTACCATTTGTGAATCTGCAAAAGAGATGGACAAGTCATCAGCAAATAGGGTATGCATTACTTCACGTGGGATTATAGAACTTATACTATTCATTGATAATGCAAACAGTGTTATGCTCAAAACAGTGCCCTGTGGCACTCCTTCTTGAACATGAACTGAGGAAAATGTATTACTAATTTTGACTTTGAACCTTCAGTTGTTGAGAAAAGATTTAATAAATATGGGAAGTTCTCCTCTAAGTCCAATTTTGTGAATAACTTTCAAGATGCCAAATCTCCAAGTGGTATCGTAAGCTTTTTCTATATCAAAGAAGACCGAGATGTGGTGTTTCTTATTAGCAAAAGTCTCGCAAATTGATGTCTCCAATCTTATCAATGCATCTGTACACGATCGCATCTTATGAAATCCACTCTGTGTGGGGTTAAAAAGTTCATTTTTTTTCCAAATACCAGACTAGGCATACATTTACCATTTTATCCATTAATTTACATATACAAGATGTATTTACCTAGTTGTATTTACCTAGTTGTATTTTGCAGGAAGGGGAGCTATGCTCGTGATGTCCCGCCATTGTATCTCGCAGTGTCTAGTTTGTTTTTAAACTCGTGAATGGTTTTTGCGCATACTATTTCATTATCCAGTTTGTTCCAAGTGTCCAAAACTCTATGTGCAAAACTGTTTTTCTTCAGTTCTCTTCTATAGCTATGTTTTTTTATTTTCTTTCCATGTCCTCTTGTGTTTCTTTTGTCCCAGTTAAGTAAGTTCTCTCTATCAAGTATCTCTGTGCCTTTCATGATTCTGTAGATGGTCAATAGGTCACCTCTCTCTCTTCTTTGCTCCAGTGTCGGTAACTCCAGTTTAGCCAATCTCTCCTCGTATGATAGGTTTGCAAGTGCAGGTGCCATTTTTGTAGCTGCTCTTTGGATTCTTTCTATTTTCTTTATATTCTTTTTGGTACTGGGGGACCACAATGTTGCCGCATACTCTAATCTAGGCCTTATCAATGTAACCAATATTTTTTTTCATCATGTCTTCGTCCAAGTATGTAAATGCCACTTTTATTGATCTTGGCAAGTTGTAAGTCTCCCCGACAATTTTGTTAATCTGTATATCATAGGACAAGTCGTTCGTGATAATTACACCCAAATCTTTTTCGGATCCTACTTTCTTTACTTCCTTGGTTCCAATTGTATATTTTCCTGATATTCTGTTTTTACTTTTTCCAAACTCCATTATGCTACACTTCTTAGTATTAAAGTCCACTTCCCATTTCTGACTCCAGTTCCATACCCTATTTAGGTCTTCTTGCAGTGCTTCACAGTCCTCATCAGTTTCTCCTTTCCTTAACAGTTTGGCGTCATCAGCAAAGAAGCTCATGTAGCAGTTCACGTCCTCGTCCATGTCATTCATATAGATAGCAAACATTATTGGTGCCAGTACAGATCCTTGCGGTACTCCACTGATCACCTCTTTCCAATCTGAATATTTTTCTCTGAGCACTACTCTCATCTTTCTACCATTCAGAAAGTCCTCCATCCATTTTAGTAGGTTTCCTTGTATTCCTCCTATGTGTTCCAGTTTTTTTTTTGTAATTTTCTGTGTGGTACTTTGTCAAAGGCTTTTTGCAAGTCTAGGAATGCACAATCAGCCCATCCATTTCTTTCTTGCACTATGTCTATTAGTCTTGAGTAAAAGCATATTAAGTTTGTGGTGCATGATCTTCCTTGTCTGAACCCGAATTGTCTTGGGTTTAATATGTTGTTGTCTTCCAGATGTTTTACCCATCTATTCTTGATTATTTTCTCACAAATTTTGGCTATAGTGCTTGTTAGTGATACTGGCCTATAGTTGGTGGGTTCTTCCTTGTTTCCTCCTTTATATATTGGTACAATGTTAGCATTTTTCCAGTCCTTGGGTATCTTTCCTTCTTTGAGTGAGCTGTTTATTAAGATGTGTATTTTGTCTGTTAGTTCTTCTTTGCACTCCTTTAGAATCCAATTTGCAATACCATCCGGGCCATGTGATTTTCTGACATCCAGTCTTGATAGATGTTCTGATATTTCTTTTAGTGATGTTGTAAACTCACTCATGCGGGGAGATTGCTTGTTATTATCTCTGTCCCAATTTTGTATTTTCTCTCTGGTGAAGACAGATTTAAAGTGATTGTTCATGACTTCAGCCATCTCTAAATCTTCTGTGTATTCTATATTTCCTTGGCATAGTTTCACCATTTCCTGTTTGGTTTTAAGTTTACCATTCACATACCGATAGAATAGCTTGGGTTGATCTTTGCATTTGTCTATAATATCCTTCTCATGGTTCCTTTTTTCCTCTCATCTCACATTAACATACTCATTTCTACAGTTTATATAAATTTGCCATTTGCCTTGTTTTTTGTCTTTTCTCCACTTTTTCCAAGCTTTGTCCCTTCTGTCTTTTGCCTCACTGCATCTTTTGTTGAACCAACATTTAATGTACTCACTCTCTCGCTTTTGTCTTGGTACATGCCTGTTTACCCCTTCATTGTAATTATCCATCAATATATTCCATTTCTCTTCCACTGTTGTCTCTTCCTTAGAAAATTTTTCCCAGTTTGCATTCCGGAAGAATGTCTTTAGTTTTGCAAAGTCTGTTTTGTTGTACATCAATCTTCCTTTCCTATGCTTTTCGTTCCTCTCCATGTCTATTTCTTCCTTTAGTACAGTTTCGATGAGTACATGGTCACTCTTTCCAATTGGTGTCTCGTACTGGACTTTATCCACTATTTCAGGTTCTGTTGTAAATATTAGATCTAGTTTCGATGGCTCTTCATTGTTTCTGTACCTTGTGTTTTCACGGACCCATTGGGTCATTGTGTACTCCATGGTCATGTCTAGCAGTACATTTCCCCACGAGTCATCTCCTTGCACTGTCATGCTGTCCCAACAAATTTCTTTGCAATTGAAGTCCCCCATAATTACTGTACCAGATTACCCTTACCCATTAGTATCTCATTTAGTGATTTTCTTGTATCTTCTAGCATTTTTGTATGTTCGTTTTCTTTCCAAGCATTCGTTTTTGGAGGCACATAGATCACCACAAACTTTCTGCTTTTCATATTCTTGCCTTCGACTTTTATCATGATCAGTTCAACATTACCTTTGCCCTCTGCAATTTTTGTCACCTTTTGGTCTTTCTTGGCCAAGAACATGATTCCCCCTCCCTGTTTCTTGTCCCTGTTTTTTATCCAGTAATTGTATAGACCTTGTCCAATAACGATGGATGGTATTTCACCTCTTAGTTTAGTCTCTACAATTCCCATTATGTCTGGTTTTGCTTCTAACAGATAATCATTGAGTTCGTTCAGTCCTGAAATTAGTCCGTCAATGTTGGTATAGGCCACTTTTAATTTTCTTCCTTCTCCCTGGTTTCTTCTGTCCTTGGTTTTTTCGTTTTGATACGCCATTGTCTTAATCTCAAGTCTATTACTCTCCACTGGAATTCTTTGCATTCTGTCTCCGTTCTCATCAAGTTTTTTTCCTTTGCTTCTTCTCTTGGTGCCCTTTCTTTTTCTAATTCCTCAGTACTCATTTCTCTTTTTATCCGTATCTTATTGTACTTTTCACTCTTTGCCAAGTTGCCTACTTTTTCAAATATGTCTTCTACTACCATTTGTGACCTTAGTTTTATCTTTAGAGGTCGATTCCTATCCTTAGTATAGCGACTGATTCTATAAGTCTCTTCCAGGTCTATGCCTGAATCTCTGTCTCCCCCCTGAATTTCATTTAGGATTTCTACTGCTGTCTCTCTTTCTTCTTTTTCCCTCATGTACCTCGCCAATCCTTGTTTTTCTTTTAGTCCATATACCACAATACATTTTTTCCTATCTACTGTATCCCTGACCCAATTTGCTTTTTCGTTAATCACTTGTATGATTGTGTCTTTTGCATTATCCTGCATTTGCTGCTTGACTATTTCTTTGAAAGCAATTTCCTTATATTCAATGTTTTCCTTCCACTTCTTAATTTCCTGGATACTATCCCCACCTAGGTTCTCTTCGATCTTTTGTGTCAATTCTTGTAATTTATTGTTCACCTCCTGCTTTACATTTTCGCTATTGTTATTATCATTAGTTTTCTTCTTTTCTTTATCATTCTTCAGTTCATTTATATCCCTTTTCATTTCTTTAATCTCGTTTGTAAGATCCAAGTTAGTTTTTCTTAGGTCCGAAATTTCGTGGTTCGCCTGAGCTAAGCAATCTATTAATCCAATAACCTCTTTTCTTAAGTCCATAATTTCATTCTCCCACCGAATCCTATTTTTGCTCATATCTCTCTCTATCTCTAATAATCTACTTAAGTTCTTTCTTTCATACTTACTAAATCCTGGGAAATCATTATCATTATAACACGTGTTGGAGTAGTGTTTGTTTACATCGCGGTTCAATAGACTGACGCCAGATGGCTATTGGATGATAGTTGGTCATGATTTTATCATCTTTTCCTGGTTTTAAGAAAGCTAATATTATTGCTATGTTCCAGATATTAGGGAATGTCTTTTCTTTCCATATTCTATTTATCATACCTAGTAAAAAAACAATTAGTCTCCACAGTGAAGTGTTTGATCATACATACATATACCAAAGGCTTTTTCCCCCTTACACGGGGGGTAGCCAAAAAGAAAACATAGAAATCACTCCCATCCATTTCATTTCCCATATATTCCACTCCCCTCCACCCTCCTCCCTCCCTCCTATCTTGGCACCTCCTGGATGACGAGTCATCCCTGCATCCTGTCCACTGCCCTGGGTCAGAAGCAGTATCGCAAGACACAGCACATCCACAGCAAGGCCGCTTCATAAATTCGGCGACCCCCCCCTTCTCCGTCCCCTCATGCACAAAAGGAGAAGATGGGGAGAAATCCCTTCGGGCTGCGTCAATTTTTTTTTTTATACATACTTTCTCACCCCCCCATCCCCCACCCACTCCCCCTCATGCATCACAGCATCATCTATACACAACCCTTATCCATTCACCCTTATCTTCTGTCCTCTCCCGTCCTTCCTCTACAGACATTCCTCTCTTTTGTAATGCCCCTTTCACCCCATCCTAGGACGCCCCCTTATATTCACTCCTTCCACCTCTGCCTTCCACACTTCTTTTACTAATCTTTCTTCACTCATTCTTTCCATGTGTCCAAACCATCCTAATATTCTTTCATCAACCATATCTCCCAGCTCCTTTTCCACCCCTGTTCTCCTCCTCACCTCCTCATTTCTCACTCTATTTAGCCTAGTAACCCCTATCATACTTCTCAGACATTTCATCTCAAACACATTCAAACTCCTTCTCTCTTCCTCTCTCATGTTCCATGTTTCTGCCCCGTACATTGCTGTTGGCACAATCACTACTTCATGTAACGTCCTCTTAGCATCCATTCCCAGATGTCTATTTCTCATTACACTTTTTAATCCACCAAGGCATTTACTCACTTCTCTCAATCTACATTTTAACTCCACCCCCACTCCTCCCTTTCCTGTCACATTCGCACCCAAGTATCTGAAACTATCCACTTCCTCCAGTTTCTCACCCTTAATGCTCACTTCCAGCCTATTGTCACTCTCTCCCCTTGTACATCTCATCACCTTACATTTGCCCACATTTATCTTCAGCTTCCTTCTTTCACACACCTTCTCAAACTCTGTCACTAACTTCCTCAATCCCTCCTCTGATCCTGCTACAAGCGCAGTGTCATCGGCAAACAACAACTGGCTTACTTCCCACTTTTCTCCATTTTTCTTTAATCATCTCCAACCCCTGACCTACTACCCTTGCATTCACCTCTTGCACCACCCCATCCATGTAAAGACTGAACAGCCAGGTCGACATAACACATCCCTGATGTGATGATGATCCCTTTACCTTGAACCACTCACTCTCTCCATTTCTAATCCTAACGTAAGCTCTACTACCCTCATAAAAACTCTTGACTGCTCTTAACAGCTTTCCTCCTATCTCATATATCTGCAGTACCTCCCACAGTGCCTTCCTGTCTACACTGTTGTAAGCCTTTTCCAGATCCATAAAAGCCAAAAAAAACATCCTTGCCTTTTCCTATAGCTTTCTCACATATCTGTCTTACCACAAAAATCTGATCTACACATCCCCTACCTGTCCTAAAACCACACTGTTCCTCACCAATTACTCCCTCTGTTCCTCTCCTAATCCTTTCAATCAAGACCCTCCCACAAGCCTTCCCAACTACACTCAACAAGCTGATCCCTCTGTAACTACTACACTCACACTTGTCCCCTTTCCTTTGTAAAGTGGAACTATACAGGCACTCCTCCAGTCCTCCAGCACTCTACCCTCTCTTAAACAAACATTTAAATAACCTCACCAGCCAGTCCGCCATAAATGTATCTCCTTTCTTCAGACATTCTGCATGGCATCCATCCAACCCAGGTGCCTTACCTGCTCTCATCATCTTAACAGCTGCTTTCACTTCATCCTTCCCTATTTCTCCTCCATTTTCCCAACTCATCACTCTCATTTTCTTCGCGCTTCCCACTGCAACTACCTTTCCTGGTCCTGGAGCTGCAGCGTCTACGTCGTGGGACCACCCCCCAACCCCAAGAGTTGGGGGCCAAACAGCAGCAACCACCCCTGGCCAACAGCTCTATGCAGGTGGCACCGATCCTCAAGAGGAGCTATGCCTGCCTTGGGTAGTACCACAATACTTTTTCCCAACATGCAATGTTACGTTTTTTCTGCACTGAGGGGTGATTTTCCGGCGATCACCCCTCTTCTTCTACTTTTAGCCGGAGATGTAGAGAGCAATCCTGGGCCCACCACAAAATACACATGCCCAACATGCTCTAAACCCATTACTTCGAGCAGACAGACAAAGGGCTCAGTTCAGTGCAATATGTGCAAAAACTGGGCCCACCTTACTTGTACAACACTTGCTGACACAAACCAATACACAAACACTTGGACATGTTCTACCTGCCCTCCAGTAACCCCACTCCCACCTCCCCAACCACAGCCAGCACCCTTACCCACTCCCGATTTCCCTTTGCCCTTACCCCCGATCAGTACTCCCCTTCCTTTGTCCCCGATCTCTCCTTTCCCCCCCCTCTAACCCAGATCCTGTACCTTCCCCATTAACACCCCAACCTCAACCCCAAACAGCAACATACAACACATACCGGTACAAAACACACAACATCAACATATTACAACACAACATTGACGGTATTAAGACGAAAAAACATGAACTCGAACACTTTCTTAAACAACACAACATACACATTGCAATTATACAAGAAAGAAAACTAAGACACTCACACAAAACACCATCATTTCATAATTACACCACCATCAGACAAGACCGGACCGACGGCAATGGCGGTGGACTCATCACCCTGATCCATCACTCCATCTGTTTTGTGGACACAAGTGCCACAACCAAAATTCTCCTCCCTACCACAGATAACACTACAGAAATCCAATCCATTCAAATCCGCACAGGTAACAAATCAACACTGACAATAGTTAACATGTACATTCCCCCACAATCATCCCCCACAGTTCCAAACACCTTCAGGCCTCAATTTAGTCAACTAGCCTCAATCCCCAACCTGATCATGGGTGGTGACTTCAACGCTAAGTCGTCTGCCTGGTATGTCGACAGCCCTGACACAGACAGAGGGCTTGATATACAGACTCAGTTTGACTCATTGACTATCGTGAACAACACACGTAATCATACACATATCCCACACCAAGCCGCCTACACTACCTCCTCTCCTGATATCACCTTCTGCTCCCCCTGCCTAACCCCAACAACATCATGGAGAGTGGTCAGAACCCTTGGTTCTGACCACCTTCCAATCATCATCACCACCAAAACAAGATGCACCCCAGTTGGCCACAGACACACATACACCAATTACAAGAGAGCTAACTGGGAAGCTTTTACTAAAGAGACAGAACAACATTTTGAAACACTTAACAGTATACCAATCACAAACATAAACAATGCTGTGCACACTTTTAATACAATCACACAAAACGCAGACAAGAGATACATCCCTAGAGGCAACAGAAAATCACACAACCCCAACTTCACACCAGAAATCCAAGACCTCATCAGACAACGTGACACACTTAAACACGATACCCCCACACCTATCCCTCAAAACATAGCAGACCAAATACAAACACTTAACACTGTGATTGCTAATAAATTACATGAACAAAAAACACAAAATTGGCAAAACTTTATCAATGCACTTGATCACAAAACAAACACCAGCAAATTGTACAAAACACTCAACAGCATTACACTATCCAACAGTAACACTACACGCTCTCACGCAGCAATAATCACAACAACAGATAATCTACCCTCAAACAGACAACAAGTAACCACACTCATAAATCATTTTGCACAGACAAGCCATCTCACTTCTTACTCTGACGACCGATGCACCATTCGACGTAAGAAAGACTTTCCCACAGACTCAGACTATGCACCCTTCATAGACAGTCAGAGAAAACACATAATACATAACCTCAAGCACTCATCTGCCTGTGGCCCTGATAACATAAGCAACATCCACCTAAAACACATTGGTCCACAAGGTATACACGCATTCACAAACATTGCAAACTACAGCTATTCACACAACACTATACCCGACATCTGGAAGCATGGTAAAATAATCACCATTCCAAAACTGAACAAAGACCCAACAATCCCAACATCACACCGCCCAATCACACTTCTCTGCACCCCCTCTAAAGTCATTGAACGCCTAATACTTCAACTTGTCACACCACATATTCCCCTTGCTGATTCACAACACGGTTTTAGGCCACTACACTCCACAAACACTCTTCTGATAAACCTCACAAAGAATTTTAGATGGCATCAATTCAGATAGGCCCCACCACACAACACTTCTTATAACATTAGACATTAGTAAAGCTTTTGATGCTATCCCCCGCCACAACCTAACAAATAAAATATATAACACAGACATGCACAATAGCACCAAAAGATGGCTAGCCAATTATATGGCAGGTAGGAATGATTACGTGTCATATAATGGCCAATCATCGCACATCAGAAACATTAAGAATGGAGTACCACAGGGCTCAGTTCTATCCCCCACACTCTTTAATCTATACATGCATGACTTACCCACACCAGACACCTCAGAAATACAAATCTCTTCCTACGCAGACGACATAACAATCACATGCACACATCGTAACACAGACAAAGCTGCAGAAATAATCCAGCCATACCTTGATACACTCAACACATGGTTCATCACAGACTCAAAAATAGCTCCAACCAAATCTACAGCAACACTTCTCACCAACTGGACAATAGAACACAAATACATACCTCATCTCTACATCAACAACACTCTAATACCACACACAAACACACCGAAAATTCTTGGTGTAACATACGATACATCCATGTCTTTCAAACAACACATCACAAACATAAAACACAAATGCACACCTAGACTTAACGCACTTAAGTCAATCACTGGAACAACATTTGGACAAAACAAAGAAACTAATATACCAATATACAAACAATGCATACGCTCAGTGATGAATTATGCGAGTCCTGCATGTGCTCCTAATCTCAGTGAGACACACCACAACACCCTTCAAATCATACAAAACAAAGCCCTAAAAACAATTACAGGCTGCACAAATACAACACCAACAGACCATTTACACCATGAAACAAAAGTCCTCAAAGTCAAGGACCACCTCGACATGAGAGGCACACAAACACTTGCCACAGCCACCACAAACACATCACACCTGCTACACTACATAGCAGAACACCCACACACATCAAGAAACATTAAAACAACACCAAAAGATCTTTATCACACACAGATACTCTCTTCTCTTCCTCCACAACCACCAAATACCAGCCTCTGGAAACATATTCATAATCATATCACTCACCACTCCATTAACACACTGAAAGACAACACACTGCTACATGCCAGACCCCCTGATATCCACCCTTCTGAATCCTATCTCCCACGAAAGGACAGAGTCCACCTGGCCAGACTACGGTGGAGTCACCACCCGGCACTTCTAAGCTACCAGAAGAGGCTGGATGACCACATTGTGAGCAGCTGCCCAGGATGTAACACTTCACCCCATACCATACAACACATAATGGAAGACTGCATTATACTCAATCATGCACGCAAACAACACAACATACACTCTATAAAGGATTTGTGGAAAAACCCAGTTTCGGCTGTGGCTTTCCTTGGGGAGACGGGACTGCTCGGACAGTCTAGGGAACGACAACAACAACAACAAGAGGTCTAGAGTTGTTTTGTAATGAAGTTGCTAGTCCTAGAGAATCCACCCATTATTGGAGAATGTTAGTCCTCCTATCCCATGCGGCTCAATATGGGAAGGGGCTTTAGGGGGGACCAGTCTTCTATTGAAGAGGGGCTTCCTCTCTTAAGGTGGGCACTCACTGGTCAGTGGGGGTAAAAACCCCTCCTACCGTTGTCTCCATCGCCTGGCACCCCCCATTACCCACAAATATAAGGGGTTTATAACCAGATGGATGGAGATCAACTCTTAACAGACAGTGTCTGCACCCAATGGGATCTGCCAGAGGGTGATGGCGTCAATTCCAATCATTATTCAAGACTTGATCGTATTTCCTGCAATAGTCATCACCGATGTTCCTGATAGCCCAAGGAGAGAAGGAATAAAATGAGCAGGAGGGTAAATAGTGGTTCAGTTTTGGTCTGGAAGCTCAGACCTGGCCTTGGCGGTATGGTTGGATCTGCCGGGATGTACATCATCCCACCACCATCACCCAGTTTGTCATTGCAACACTTGAGCCCCTCCACCACAACAAGGTACTGAGCCGTTGGTGGGGTTGACAAAGAAGACTTATTACAGTGGGATAAAAGAAAAACAAGAGGACACAAAAATTAACTCAAAAAGGATAGTTATAGAAGAGATCTGAAAAAGAATAGTTTTCCACATAGAGTGGTGGATGTCTGGAACAAATTGGATAAAACAATAGTGTGTGCAAAAACCATACAAGAATTTAAGAACAAACTAGATGCTGAGAGATACAAAGATGGGTCACTAAGAGCATAGCTCCCCTTCCCATATAACACAACTAGGTAAATACAGAATAAAAGAAATTTCATGGTGGCATATATCCCCCCCAAGGCAAGAGCTTGGAATGAAGCTGAATATCAAGAAGTGTTATTGGACACAGTTCTTTTCCTAAAGACAACTATTGAACAAAGTAGCAATTTAGTCCTTATTGGAGATTCTAGTTGCAGTGAGGTCAACTGGGAAGATTGGGAAGCAAGTGGCAAAGCAGATTCCTGGAAAAATATCCTGGTATGTATAGTAATGGAGAGCACAATGACCCAGTGGGTAAAGGAAGTGACCTGGGAAAGAGATGACATTCCCACAAAGTAAGATCTGTTACTAACCAAAGAGCCAGACAGCATCAGCTCATTGAACCTTTGCCCCATAGAAAAAAGTGACCATTGAATCTCAGCTAGAGGATGAGTAAATAGAGCCAAAGAATGAATCACACAGGCAAGGGAAATTCAGTTTTAGGAAAGCAGATTAGGGTTGAAAAAAATCTTTTAAGAAGCAAACTGGGAAGAATTCATACCATGGGAATAAGAAGAAAATGGGAAAATTTTCTTGACATTTAAAATTGGGGAGTATACAAACATGTGCCAAAGACTACTGGAAGGAAAAAGCAGAAACAGGACTGGTTTAACAAAAATTGTGAGATTGGAGAAAAGGCTAGGGGAAAATGGATGAAGAAAAGAAACAATAAAACAAAACAAAAAAGCTTGTGAACAAGCTAGAACTCTCTGCCCCATACAGTATCATCAACACAATCACCCCTTCATATAATAATCTCTGCATCCATTCCCAGATGCCTATTTCTCATGTTTTTTTTTTGTTTTTTTTAATTCTCCAAGGCATTTACTTGCATCTCTTAATCTATAATTTACCTCCACCTCCACTCCTTTCCATGCCACAAGCAACCCCAAATACTTAAAACTATCCATTTCCTCCAGCCTCTCTCCTTCAAGACCCACTTCCAGCTTACTGCTGTCCTCTCCCCTTGTATACCTTATTACACTGTTTTTACCCACTTTTACCTTCAACTTTCTCCTATTGCATACCTTAAACTCCATCACTAACTGCCATAATCCCATCAATGACATTGTTATCAGCAAACAACAACTGGCTCATGTCCCACTTTTCTTCATTTTCTCTAACCATCTTCAATCCCCTGCCCATTACCCTCACATTTACCTCCTGCACCATCCCATATACATGTTGAAAACCATGGGATTATGACACAGGCCTAGTATTTACCTAGTTTTATCATATGGGAAGGGAGCTATGCTCATAGTGACCCATCTTTGTATCTTTCAGCATCAAGTTTGTTTTAAATTCTTGAATAGTATTTGCACACACTGTTGCCTCATCTAATTTATTCCAGATATCTGCCACTCTGTGTGGGAAGCTATTCTTTTTCAGATCTCTTTTATAACTATCCTTTTTGAGTTTCTTTTCATGTCCTCTTGTTTTTCTCCTGTCCCACTTTAATAAATCATCTCTATCTAGGACTTCCATTCCTTTCATAATTCTGTAATTAGTCAGTAGATCTCCTCTTTCTCTTCTTTGTTCCAGGGTTAGTAGTTCCAATTTGGACAATCTTTGTATGTCAATTTGGAGAGTGTTGGTGCCATCTTTGTCATTGCTCTTTGTATTCTTTCTAATTTCTTTATATTCTTTATTAGTACTGGGTTTCCTCATCCAAATAGTCAAAAGCCATTTTCATCAACCTTTGTAAATTGAAGGTTTCTCCAACTATTTTACTGATACGCTTGTCTGGTGACATGTCTTTGCTGATAATTACTCATAGGTCCCTTTCCGATCTCACTTTTTTTACTTCTTCACATCCTCTCTACATTCCCAATTCTAACCCAGGCTCTACTATTGTAAAAACTCTTGACTCCCCTTAACAGCTTTCCTGCAATCCCATATATCTGTAATACCTCCCACAGTGCCTTTCTATCTGCCCTATCATAAGCCTTTTTCAAATTCATAATGACCCAAAATACATCCTTACCTTTTGCTAAAGGTTTCTCACATATCTACCTTACCACAAAAATTTGATCCACACAACCCCTACCTTTCCCAAGCCCACAATGTTCATCTCCTAATCCTCTTAATTAAAACCCTCCCATAAGCCTTTCCAACTACACTCAACAAACTGATCCCTCTAAAATTACTAGAATCACATTTATCCCCTTTTCCTTTGTAAATCATATATAGGCACTCCTCCAGACCTCCAGCACTACCTTCCCTAAGACACAGACAACAACCTCACTAGCCAGTCCACTATTACTGTACCTCCCTTTTTCAGACATTCCACATGACACCTATCCAACCCAGGTGCCTTACCTGCTCTCACCATTTCCAAAACTACTTGTACCTAATCTTTACTTGTTTCAACTCCATTTTCCTCACTCATCATCATTTTCTCAGTGCCTCCCACTGCTACCACCAATCTTCCTATCCTCTGCATAAACAGCTCTCTAAAATACTCCATCTTTTCCTTACCACTTCCTCTTCTATTAACATCTGTCCATTTGTACCCTTTACATTTTCTTCTCTGCTTGACTCGCCTCCTCTACCTCTCCTAACTTCCTTCCAAAACATCTTTTTATTACTTTCAATTTTTTCTGTCATACTCCACCCTCATTTTACATTTGCTCTCCTTTTTGCCTCCTTTATTTTATGTTTTACTTCTCTTCTTTTTTCTTTGTACCTCTCATATGTTTCTCTCCTACTTTGTAACCAATCCCTTAATTCTCACTTCTTCTCTTCCACTACTTTCTTCACTTTATCATCCCACCACTCATTACCTTTCCTTCTACTCTTTCCCATCCTCCTTGTTCCAAATGACATCTTTGCACACCTTGTCACTCCTTCCTTAAAACACCCCCATTTCTCTTCCACTCCTTCCTCTACTCAATCTTTCACCACCTCCCACACTTCTCTCAGCTTCTCCTAGCACTCCCGCTTCTTTCCCTTCTCATTTAAAAAGTTTATTCTAAGTACTTCTCTACCTTCTGCCCTTTTCCTCTTTCTCCACCTATTCCCCATTGTCAGCTTACCTTGCACCAAAATATGACCTGATATTCCCCCACTCTCTTCCCTAAGAATGTGGACATCCAGAACTCTTCCTACTTTTTTCCTGGATACTGCTACATAGTCAATTAATGCCTTATAAACCACACTTCCATCCTCTACTCTCTCCAATGTGTACTTATGTTTTACCTTTTTTTTTTAAACACTGTTAGCTATTAGTTACAGATGCACTGTTAGTTACAGATGTATTTCTCTACTCTCGCATACAGGGAAAATATATGAACGAGTGTTAGAGGCTCGTCTGTGCAATAGAGTAGAACACATACTGGCAGAGGCTCAACATGGGTTCAGACCGCACAGAGGGACTTCAGATCTAATCTTCGCTTTAAAGATGATCCTCGAAAAGTCATGGGCGTTTGATAAAGACAAATATGTGACACTCTTAGATCTAAAGAAAGCATTTGATCGTGTACCAAGAGATAAGCTGTGGTCAGTATTCCAAAGTGTGGAATACCAAATATCCCCAAAACTGAGAAGAGCTATTAAGAGTCTTTACAATTCCAATAATACAGCAGTCAAGCCCGTTAGTGAGACCTTACAGTGGTTTGATATATCATCTGGAGTGCGCCAGGGTAGTGTGCTATCCCCAATGCTCTTTATCATACTAATGGATAAAGTGATAAAGGAAGTTCAATTTAGAAGAGGAGAAAGGGATCCTATAGAATCACTGGAATTTGCCTATGCAGATGATATACTCTACATTGAATCATCTTCACACGCTGCAAGTGAATCCTTAAATCTATGAAACGTGGTACTCACAGAGTACGGACTAAAGCTAAATCTTGGTAAAACTGAAATAATGGTAGTAAGCAGAAGAGAAGAAACATTGAACATGGAGATCAATGGAGTACCGTACCTTTTCAGCAGAAAGAATCCAGAAAATATTTAGGAGTCACCTGGGATGGCAAAGAAAAACATGAAAGTGCAGTAGAAGCTAGAATTGCTACCTACAGTCAAAACCTAGGTCTACTATACCCATTGATGAAAGATCGAAATGTCCCTACTGCGGTTAAAATAGTGATATACATGTACAAGAGTATTCTTAGACCCATATTGACATATGGATGTGAATCTTGGACTTTAACAACAAAGACCAGCAGGAAAGTCCAAGCAGCAGAAATGAGAGCATTGAGACTCATCAAGGGGGTTACGATGCTTGACCACATATGAAATGAGGCAATTAGGCAAGCGTTGGAGGTAGAGAGCATCTTAGAGTTTGTAGAACGTGCACAACTAAGATGGATTGGACATGTTGAACGAATAGATCAGGACAGGACCCCAAAGAGATGGCTTTATTGGACACCAACCAGCAAGCGACCCGTTGGACGACCCAGAAAGAGATGGATAATGAATATTGACAATGGGCTACGCTGACAGGGCACAGCGCTTGAACAAGTACGTCAAAACCAGATCTTCGACAACAGGGGAAGTTGGCGGTCTCTCATACTGACAGGTGGTGACGCCTAACAGGAGTCTGGTAAAAGGTAAAAGGTAAGGTACTGTTAGCTATCATCAACTCTCTAAACACTTCTCTGCCATGATCTCTCCACTATGATTTATAACTGGCACTCTAAACTTCCCAACAACTCCACCCCTTACCCTAGCATTGTGATCTCCTAATATCACTACATTAGCATTCCTCCTAAAACTCTCTAAGCTCTCATTTAAATCTATCCGTAAATCTTGCTTTCCTCTATACTCTTCTCAACAGGGGCGCCCACAGACTTTCTTCTGGTGGACACACAAGGTATAAAGGGCTATAGGGAGACAACGAAACGAAGCTTATCCACCTGAGGGGTTCGGAAATGTTTTGAGTTTTTGCCACTTTTTGGTTGCCTTTTTGACATACTTAGGTCCATTAATTTTAGAAGTGAATTGCAGCCTTTTATTGAGGGGAAAACTAATGTAATTGTATTATGGGAAAGGTGGAGGGGGAAACACGGGTCTTTATCTGATTATCGAGTTTATTCCTGACCGGTTTCGCTTACAATAGCTTCTTCAGACACTCCTCTGAAGAAGCTATTGTAAGCGAAACCGGTCAGGAATAAACTCGATAATCAGATAAAGACCCGTGTTTCCCCCTCCACCTTTCCCATAATTTGTCCCAATGTCTCTACATAATGTAATTGTGTATCTTTCATTAAACATAAGTACCAGTGTATAGTAGTCTATTGCCCTGACTTGAATATGCAATGAATGGTTCAATGAGTTATAAAACAGTTTATTTTATATATTTATCAACTACATACAGTAATTGTTTATGACAATATTATGCATATATAGTAGTTGTAATAATAATGCCAATAGAATGTAGATATCATATGGATAGTACAAAAATTATATTCTATTATTTCATGTATTATGTATCCGATATTCATTAAATTCTTCACCAAAATCTACTCTGGCTTGCTTCTAACACAGCATGACTTCGTAAATTTACATTATATTTGTCAGTGGGAATGTGTTTTTTTTTTTTATTTCATATTAAACCACATAAATTCAAACACAATGACACAAACCATCTTTATTGAAATGCTAATGCAATACGTCTATGTCCACTACTATCAAAGCTGTGTAAGACATTCTCATAGTTAATAGCAACATCTTGATGAATATGCAACAGTGCTAAAGCGCTTAGTCTATCAGAAGCCATAGTGGATCTTAGGTATGACTTAAGCCATTTAAGTGTGCTAAAACTGCGCTCAGCAGATGCAGTGCTGACAGGCATGGTTAAGAGAACTGTAAAAATATTGTTCAGGTTTGGATAGAGGTATCTTGTACTTTGAATACATTCTTCTAATTTCAAAGGACCACCATCCTTATGTCTCCACTTCCACCTTTCCACTTCAGCATCCAAATCAAGAAGTCTAATGAATGGAGAATATGCTTATTTTATTACTGCTATGTCTTCTTCTGAGAGACTCGCAAGATTCTGTGGCAAAAGCATTTCTGCTCTAACCCTGTCAGTAGATCCACAGATACGTTCATTGAGTTGTACAATAAGGTGATCCAAAAAAGGGTTGTGAAGGTTTCTCTCAAAGAATTCTGCACTTGTAGTGGATGGGGCATTTTCTCTGTTTTTCTGACGACAAATAGACCGAGGGTGCTTCTCATCAACCTGTAAATCTGCTGCCAACTGTGTTGCTTTCCTGTACAGATGCTCAATAGATGATCCATCAGACCATTTTGATTTCAGCATTTCCACCAACTCTTTGCATTCTTGTGTAGCTTTAATCAAGTTATTAGTCTTACTTTGTAGAGCCATGGAAAGAGGTTTTGTCAAATTTAGGTAGTGGTGGACAATTACCAGTGTGGTAAGAAACTGGAAGCAGTGAATGCTCATAAAGAATGCCCCTGTCTTTGCTGCGGTACTTGGGTCTGTGTCATTTTCTCTGATGAAGTGCAAAGTGTCAATTATATTTTCTATATTATTCAGAAATACTACAAGTGTTTCCTCATGACATCCCCATCTAGTAGCACAAAACTTTTTCAAACAATCAGCGTCTTCATTTTGAGATGTATAAATATGAAGCTGCTTTGCTGATGCATTAATGAACTTCACAATTTCCCCAACAACAGAATATAGGTTTCTTACACTTGTTTCTTTGCATGTGTGTGTTATTACCAGATTTAAACAATGTATTCTAGTGTATACATAATTTTAACACTGATGCTTTACCACGTTTCTAATGTATGTAAAACATCTACATTTTTCATTGAAAGTTGAGGGTTTTAGAAGGGAAAAATGTTTGAATAGGGTACCTTGTATGCTTGTAATGTCCAAACTGGACGCACGTGCATCCGGTGCGTCCGCCTGCGGGCGCCCCTGCTTCTCAATACTAAGCCCATATGCACTTAGAAAGACCCACATCTCCCTTCTCAGTTTCACCTTCATCCATATTAACCTTGAAGAAACCTTCATCCATATTAACCTTGAAGAAACCTCCATCCACTCCACCACACGCTTTTCTATCTCCTCACTTACCCCTTCCCTCCCTTGTCCTCTCTTCACTCCTGACACCCTCCCCACTACACCCCAGACTCAAAATCATCCCTTACAACTTTGTTTCATCTAATACCAACACATTCATCTTCCTTTTCACAAACATACTGCCCATCTCCCTTTTTTTCTCATCTGTACCACATCCAAATCATAAGGTTCTGGTTGGAAATCACCCAGACTCTCTTATGGCTTGACTTCTTGTAGGATAGGGTTACAGAGAGCAGGAAACTTAGTCCCATCACTTCTTCCCATTCTAGCTGCATTTTATGACCTACATGGAAACTCATTGTTAGAGTTTGTTCTTTCCCCACCACAGGGGACAGAAGCAAAAAATAAAAATATATACAATACTCAAAGTGGTGCAAGAGTTTCAAGATGGGACAGCATAACAGAGGGACAGTTGCAGTACAATAAAGTAGTATAATATCTCTAGTAGAGGTTTTCTCTAATACAGAGAAAATTATGTGTGGCTCTGGTCCATAGGGGCACCCTATTTAGTTCCCAAATCATCTGCATGCTGTTGAGCAAATTATACTGTTCAGTAACATTCAGCCAATACCCCAGGAACATAAAATGGCAATTAGATGTAAAGATTAAACTTCAGCACTATACAACCACATCACCGAACACCAACAAAACATAGATTGGGAAGGAGCAAGATTTAATCACAAAGACAACTCCAAGAAAAGAAGACTATTCTTAGAGGCTTGGTCAGCCAAGGAGGTGACATTCAACAGATGTATAGACTTAAAAATCCAATTTAACCAGGAACAAGAAATATGATACAGTACAACTCAACATCAGGGTATTAATTCTCTACCAAATTATATGTATCATTAATTTTATGCATAGGATAGGTGTGTGTGCATGTGTATTTACTTAATTATATTCTACAGGAAGGGGAGCTACGCATGTGGTGACCCATCTTTGTATCTCATAACAACTACTTTGTTCTTAAATTCATGTATGGTGTTTGTACACACTATTGTTTTGTCCAATTTGTTCCAGACATCCACCACTCTATGTGGAAAGCTGGTTTTTTTCAGATTTCTTCTATAACTGTCCTTTTTAGTTTCTTTTCATGTCCCCATATTTTTCTTCTATCTTTTCTATCAATGACTTCCATGCCTTTCATGATTATGTAAATGGCCAAAAGATCACCTCTTTCTCTTCTTTGTTCCAGGGTTAGTAGTTACAGTTTAGACAATTTTTGCTCATATGTAAATTTTGAAAGTGTTGGGGCCATCTTTGTTGTTGCTCTTTGGATTCTTTCTATTTATCTTATATTCTTTTTTGTACTGGCTGTCCATAATGTTGCTGTGTACTCCAATCTTGGTCTTATCAGTGTGACTAGTATTTTCTTTACTATTTCCTCAACCAAGTAATTAAAAACCACCTTTATTGATCTTAAGAAATTGTAGGTTTCTCCAACTATTTTGTTTATCTGCTTGTCTGGAGACATGTCTTTGGTAATGATTACTCCTAGGTCCTTTTCGGAACCAACTTTCTTTACTTCTTTTGTACCAATTTTGTATTGTCCTGACATTCTTTTTTTTTTTTACTTTTTCCAAATTACATTATACTACATTTCTTAATGTTGAAGTTCACTGTCCACTTCTGACTCCATTCCCAGACCTTGTTCAGATATCTCTGTAGTGATTCACAATCTTTTTCCATACTTTCTTTTGTTTTGTATCATCTGCAAAGAAGTTCATGTAACATTCTACACCTTCATCCATGTAACATTCTACACCTTCATCCATGTCATTTACATGTATAGCAAACATTATCAGAGCCAGTACTGAACCCTGTGGGACTCCAGTTATCATTTCTTCCCAAGTAGAGGATGTGTTTGTATGTGTATACCTGAATAGGTTAATACAAGATCATATATATGTGTATATCTAATTTGAATTTAATTATGTTAATAGGCCCTTGGCAAGGAAGGAATGTGGTACACCCCAGCCAAGGACTTCCTTTACCATTTTCATTTGCTAATTTCAACACAAGGAAATTAATATCAACAAATAAGTTGGTAAATAGTTGCATCCTCATTAGATATACATACATATATTTGCAGTTGTATCTTATGGGAAGGGGAACTATGCTTGTATTCACTTGGTCTTTTTTGGTCTTTTTGGATCACATGTTGGACTCGTGATCGACAGCTATTTCCCTCCTGGAAGAGAGCTCAGAGCTCGTAGGTCCGATCTATGGGTAATGCTATTATCTTGCACACACACACACCCCCAACTCCCCGCCCACGAGAGTCAGAGTAACGACCCGAGGCACAGCGATACCGAAATAATTTTGGCCCTGGGCAGGATTCGAACTGGGTGCTGGGAGCACTTCTGCTTCCCAGTTCAGCGCTCTACCAACTATGCCACCATTGTGGTGTCCTGTCTTTGTATGTCACAGTATACAGTTTGCTTTTAAATTCATGTATGGTTTTTGCATACACTATTGATTCATCCAATTTGTTCCAGATATCCACCACTCTGTATGGAAAGCTGTTCTTTTTCAGGTCCCTTCTATAACTGTCCTTTTTGAGTTTCTTTTCATGTCCTCTTGTATTTCTCTTATCCCAATTTAGTAAGTCTTCTCTATCAAGGACTTCCATGCCTCTCATGATTCTATAGTTAATCAATAGGTCACCTCTTTCTCTTCTTTGTTCCAAAGTCGATAATTCCACTTTTGACAATCTCTCCTCATATGACAGTTTTGAAAGTGTTGGGGCCATCTTTGTAATTGCTCTTTGGGTTCTTTCAATTTTCTTTATATTCTTCCCCTGTGGTGGGGGAAAAGAATACTGCCTCCAAGTATTCCCACTTGGATCGTAAGAGGCGAGAAGAAAGGGACGGGGAGAGGGACTACACATCCTTCTCCCTGTAGCCCCACAGGGCATATCTCCTAAAAATAAAAGTGAAGGCATAAGGGATGCTGGAGGGCCTCGGACCAGCACCCTAAGGTTTGGGTCTTTTAATGTGCATGGATGTGGTACAGATGAGAGTAAAAGGGAAGAGATAGGTAGTATGTTTGTGAGAAGAAAGATGGATGTGTTGGCTTTGAGTGAAACTAAGTTGAAAGGGAAGGGTGAGTGTAAGTGGGAGGTTATCAGGAGTGAAGAGAGGGCAAGGGAGGGAAGGGGTGGCTATTCTAGTAAGTGAGGAGATAGGTAAACAGGTAGTGGAGTGGAAGGAGGTTTCCTCAAGGATAATGTGGATGAAGGTGAAACTGGGAAAGGAGATGTGGGTCTTTGTAAGTGCATATGGGCCTGGCAGTGAGAAGAGTGTAGAAGAAAGGGAGGCCTTTTGGATAGATTTAAATGAGTGCATAGAGGGTTTAGGAAGAAATGTCAATGTACTAGTACTGGGAGACCTTAATGCTAGGGTGGGAAATGGTCCAATCGATGGAGTGGTTGGGAAGTGTGGAGTTCCAGGAAAGAATCGTAGTGGAGAGTTGATGGTGGAAATGTGTCTAGAAAGAGAGTTGATGATAGCAAATACAGTGTTTCGGAAGAAAGTCAAGCATAAGTACACATGGGAGAGGGTGGAGGGAAGGGTGGTAGATAGAGCGCTAATGGATTATGTAGTGGTAAATAGGATTATGATAGGAAGAGTTAAGGATGTACATGTGCTAAGGGGAGAGGGTGGGGGAATATCAGATCATTTTTTGGTGGAAGGTAAGTTGAGAGTGGAGGATAGATGGAGAAAGAGGAAAGGGACAAAAGGTAGGGAGGTTCTTAGAGTGAACTCTTTGAATGAAAAGGAAAAGGAGAAGGAGTACGGAAAGAAGCTGAAGGAGGAGTGGGAGGGAGTAAAGGATGGAGTAGAGATGGGTGTGGAGGAGGAATGGGGATGGTTCAAGGAGGGAGTCATAAAGTGTGCAAGGATGGTGTGTGGAACAAGAAGGACAGGGGGAAATAGAAGAAAGGGTAGTGAATGGTGGGATGAGGAAACAAAGAAGGTTGTAGAAGAGAAGAAGCGAACATTCACAGATTGGTTACAAAAGAGGACGAGGGAGTCATATGAGAGGTACAAAGAAAAGAAAAGAGAAGTAAAGCAAAAGGTAAAGGTTGCAAAGAGGAGAGCAGATGTGAAATGGGGTAAGAGTATGACAGAAAATTTTGAAAGTAATAAAAAGATGTTTTGGAAAGAAATTAAGAGGAAGAGGAGGCGAATCAAGTAGGGAAGAAAAGGTAAAAGGTGCAGATGGAGAGATGATAATGGAAGAGAAGGCAGTAAGGGGAAGATGGGCAGAATATTTTAGGGAGTTGCTAAATGTGAAGGAGGATAGGGAAGGAAAGATAGCTGCAGTGGGAAATGCGAAGAAAATGAGTGATGAGTGAGGAGAATGGAGGAGAAATAAGGAAGGATGAGGTGAAGGCAGTTGTTAAGATGATGAAAGCAGGTAAGGCACCTGGTCTGGATGGATGCCATGCAGAATGTCTGAAAAAGGGAGGTCAAGTGATGGTGGACTGGTTGGTGAGGTTATTTAATGTTTGGTGGAGAGAGGGTAGAGTACCGGAGGACTGGAGGAGTGCCTGTATAGTTCCTCTTTACAAGGGAAAAGGGGACAAGTGTGAATGTAGTAGTTTCAGAGGGATTAGCTTGTTAAGTGTAGTTGGGAAGGCTTATGGGAGGATCTTGATTGAGAGGATTAGGAGAGGAACAGAAGGAGTAATTGGTGAGGAACAGTGTGGATTTAGGACAGGTAGAGGTTGTGTAGATCAGATCTTTGTGGTAAGACAGATATGTGAGAAAGCTATAGGAAAGGGGAAGGATGTTTTTTGGGCTTTTATGGATCTGGAAAAGGCTTATGATAGGGTAGACAGAAAGGCACTGTGGGAGATTATGCAGATTTATGGGATAGGAGGAAAGCTTTTGGGAGCTGTCAAGAGTTTTTATGAGAGTAGTAGAGCTTGTGTCAGGATTGGAAATGGAGAGAGTGAGTGGTTTGAGGTAAAGGTGGGACTTCGTCAAGGATGCGTTATGTCGCCCTGGCTGTTCAACTTATACATGGATGGGGTGGTGCGAGAGGTGAATGCAAGGGTAGTGGGTCAGGGATGGGAGATGGTTAAAGAAAATGGAGAAAAGTGGGAGGTGAGCCAGCTGTTGTTTGCGGACGACACTGCGCTTGTGGCAGCATCGGAGGAGGGATTGAGGAAGCTGGTGGCAGAGTTTGGGAGAGTATGTGATAGAAGAAAGCTAAAGATAAATGTGGGTAAAAGTAAGGTGATGAGATGTACAAGGGGTGAAAGTGGCAGTAGACTGGAAGTGAACATTAAGGGAGAGCGACTGGAGGAAGTGGATAGTTTTAGATACTTGGGTGCAAGTGTAGCAGGAAAAGGTGGAGTGAAGGTGGAGGTAGAATGTAGATTGAGAGAAGCGAGTAAATGCCTTGGTGGATTAAAGAGTGTAATGAGGAATAGACATTTAGGAATGGATGCGAAGAGGAGACTGTATGAAGGAGTGATTGTGCCAACAGCACTGTATGGGGCAGAAACGTGGAACATAAGAGAAGAAGAGAGGAGTTTGTGTTTGAGATGAGGTGTCTGAGAAGTATGGTGGGGGTTACTAGGCTAGATAGAGTGAGAAATGAGGAGGTGAGGAGGAGAACAGGGGTGAAAAAGGAGCTGGGAGATAGGGTTGATGAAAGAATATTGGGATGGTTTGGACACATGGAAAGAATGAGTGAAGAAAGACTAGTAAAAGAGGTATGGAAGGCAGATGTGGAGGGAGTGAACATGAGGGGACGTCCTAGGATGAGGTGGATGGATGGGGTGAAGGGGGCTTTGGGGAAGAGGGGAATGTCTGTTGAGGAAGGAAGGGAGAGGACAGAAGACAGAGGTGAGTGGAGAATGGTTGTATATGGATAATGTTGTGATTGCATGAGGAGGAATGGGCGGGGGGGTGGGGGTGAGGTAGTATGTGTAAGCAAATTTTGACGCAGCCCGAAGGGATTTCTCCCCGTCCTCTCCTTATATGCAAGGGGGGACGGAGAGGGGGGGTCGCCGATTAAATGAAGCGGCCTTGCTGTGGATGTGCTGTGTCTTGCGACACTGCTTCTGACACAGGGCGGTGGGCAAGGTGCAGGGATGACCCGTCATCCAGGAGGTGCTCAGATGAGAGGGAGGGTGGGAGGGGTGTGGAGTGTATTTAGGGATGAAATGGGTGGGAGTGTTTTTATGCCTTTCCCTTTTTGGCTACCTCCCTTGAAAGGGGGAAAAATCCTTGGTATTTTCTGCACCATTTCTTCATCCAAGTAGGTAAAGGCCGCCTTTATTGATCTTAGCAAGTTGTAGGTTTCTCTGACAATTCTATTTATCTGTTCATCAGAAGTCATGTCTTTTGTGATAATTACTCCCAGGTCTTTTTGAACACCTGTTATTTCAAGTTTTTTTAATAGCTTTTTATGTGATACTTTATCAAATTCCTTTTGTAAATCCAGGAAAACTCAATCTGCCCATCTGTCCCTTTCTTGCATCATATCTATTAACCTTGAATAAAAACAAATAAAGTTTGTGGCACATAACCTTCCTTGTCTAAAGCCAAACTGTTTTGGATTCAGTATAGTTTTCTTCCAGATGTTTAGTCCATCTACTTTTAATAACTTTTTCACATATTTTAGTTATTGGGCGTGTATGGGAGGCTGGTCTATAGCTTATTGGGTCTTATCTCTCCCTCCATTAGTTCATCTATTCATTCTTTTAGTATCCAATTTACAATTCAATCTGGGCCATGTGATTTTCTGACATCAAGGTTTATTATTTGGTGCCTTATTTCTTTATTTGGGGGGATCTTCCTCCCATTCCTTCATCCCAATTTTGAGTGTTTTCAGTTGTGAATACAGATTTAAAATGTTTGTTCATAATTTCACCCATTTCTACATCAATATATTCCACATCCCTTGACACAGTTTCACTATTTCCTGTTTATTTTTTAATTTACCATTTATATATCTGTAGAATAATTTAGATTGATCCTTACATTTGTCTATTATGTCTTTTTCATAGTTTATTTTTTCTTACCTGTGTATTTTTTCATATTCATTTCTTAGTTTGATATATATTTGCCACTTCCCCATTTTTTTCCCATCTTTTCCAAGCTTTGGGTCTTCTATCTTTTGCCTCACTACATTTTTTGTTGTACCAGCATTTAATGTTCATCTTTTCCTGTTTTTGCTTGGGTATGTATTTATCTATTCCTTCATTACAGATTTCTTTTAATACCATCCATTTCACTTCCATCTTTGTTTCTTCATTAAAGAAGTTTCCCCAAATCACTTTTTTAAAGAATTTTCTGAGTTTCTCAAAATCTGTTTTGTTGTACATTAGTCTTCCTTTTCTGTGTTTCTCATTTCTTCCCAAATAAAAAATTTCTTAGTTCGAACTCAATTAGTATGTTGTCACTCTTCCCAATTAGTGACTTGTATTCCATTTTATCCACAATTTCAGGCTCTGATGTAAATATTAAGTCTAGTCTCGACAGTTCTTCATTATTTCTATATCTGGTATTTTCTTTTACCCATTAAGTCATTGTGTATTCAATGGTCATGTCCAGTTTATTTCCCCAAAGGTCCTCTCCACCTTTCACTGTTATATCCTCCCAACATATTTCTTTAGAGTTAAAGTCACCCATAATTACTAAGTTTCCTCCTTTCAGTATTTCATTTAATGCATGCTTTGTGTCTTCCAACATTTTGGAATGGTCACTCTCTGTCAAAGAATATGCTTTTGGGGGCACATATATCACTAAAAATTGTCTACTTTTCATATTACTGTTTTCAACTATTATCATAAGCAATTTCACATTATTATTTCCTTGTTATCTTTGTCACATTTAAATCTTCCTTAGTCAAAACATGACTCCACCCTGTTTCTCCTCTCTAATTGTTATGCAATGGTACCTTGTCCCACAGTATTTGGTGGTAGTGGACCTTTTAATTTTGTCTCCACAATTCCCATTATATCCAGTTTCTCTTCTACCAGATACTCATTTCATTAATTTTGTCCTGATATCATCCCATCTATGTTGGTATATGTTATTTTTAATTTGTTCCTTTTTTCTTTTTTTGTTTCCTGTGTTTCATATTATATATATATATATATATATATATATATATATATATATATATAAATATATATTATATACATATATATATATATATATATATAATATATATATATATATATATATATATGCTAAATATATACAATTTTCTCAGCCTCAAGTCCAGTACTTTTAAAAAGAAAAAAGAAAAAAAAAACAATTCTTTTCGGTCTCTGTTCGTCTCTAGTTTTTCTATTTGCTTCATTTCTTTGCGTCTTTTCCCTCTCTTTTTCCTCATCACTTATTTCTTTTTTATCCACATATTTTTGTACTTTTAGCTTTTTGCCAACTTTGTTGTTTTTGTTAGTACTTCTGCTATCATTTGAGACCGTAGTTTAATTTTTAGTGGTCTATTTTTTTTAGAGTCCCATTCTATGCACTTATATTTTCTTTTCCATTTCTTGCCCATCCTCTTGTTTCTCTTTCAGAATTTTTTTCTCCTCTTTTTCTTCTTAAGTATCTAGCTACATTGTGTTTTTCTTTAATACTGTTACGAACACGTAAAGTGCCTCTCATAAACTACCTCGTTCGGGTAGTTTACAATTAGCAGAGGTAGTTAGGCAGGCAGGCAAGGAGGAGGAGGTGGAGAAGAGGCGATGTCGTAACCAAAATACAGTGGGACGGTCAGATTGTGCTTGTAGCCTAACCGAACTGTGTCGTTAGACTGTTGAAGACATCGCCTCAAGCCGGTGAATTCTTGGGCCCCCTTTGCCCACTATTGATAATCTTGTTACATTACCTGCATACAAACTGGAACAGTTGAACTGTGCTATTTATTATTACGTGGATGTGTATATTTTCATTGTGTAGAGGAATACCTAATTTGTTTGCCCTGCATTAATGTAAGTGACCAAGAAAGATCATGTGTTTTTGTTCACTCATACCATCTTTGTCGTTGCTACTGGGCTTGGCGAATCTTAGAAGTTGTATTTGAACGACATTGTCCGGAGCTCTTCGAAGGAGCCCGGGGTATTCGTTTCAATACCATAAACTATTATACACTATTATTATTATTTTTTTATCAACTGTGTCTCTGACCCAATTTTCTTTCTCTTTCATAACTTTAATGACTGTTTCTTTTGCATTTTCCTCCACTTGTTGTTGTACAATTTCTTTAAAACTTTTTTTTTCTTCCACTTCTCATTGATTTTTTTATTTCTCGGAGATCTGTCTCTCTTATGGTTTATCCAACTTTCTCGGTCACCGCTTGTATTTGTTCTTTTACTTCTTTTTTCCAAGCCTCATTTTTGTTTGTATCTTTTTTCATTCTTTCATTCTCACATTTGACTATGCTTAATTCCTTTTTTTAGATCATTAACCTCCCTGTTTGTTTCAACATTTCTTCTTTTCAGCTAATTCACTACTTTATATATTGCCCTGTATTCAGTTTTCAGATCTAATTTCATTTATTAGTTCTGTAATCTCCTGATTTCTTAGAATATTTCTATATCTTGTTTCTCTTTCCAAATCTATACCTCTACCTAGTATTCCACAAACCCTGAAAAAACACTTTAATACCTTTGATTCGTCTTCGGGATTTCCATGTTGCAACTCTTTTTTTGGGATGATGCCTAACAGTGATTCAACCCTTCTTACATCCAGTCTTATCTTCATTGGTTCACTAAATTTTTTATCTATCTTCTTCATCATCAAAACAAGAGAAAATCAACACAAGTGGGGATACACCAATAGCCCCCAATGTCCCTGTGGCGAAGTAGAGACGATGGTCCACGTCCTCCGGGAATGTCCATCGAGTCCCCATTGCTCCAACCAAGACCTTAGGGAAGCAAATGAAACTGCCCTTATATGGACACGGTTCTGGTGCGACAAGATATATGATGATCATCATCCATTTTATATTTAAACCAGTGAAATTACTCTATTATATAATTTTGGTCACTTGATAAACAAAACTCCCTTCCTGTACAATACCAATTAGTTGCTTCCAACTTAGTGAAAAAGCACTGTACTCCAGAGCTCGTTCTAGACATCCATTCCAGACAGTGGTTCATGCAAGTGTGACTTGGTATGTGTGTATTTAAGTTTGTACTTGAGAATGTAAAAGGACCACATGGACATAAATACTTGTAGATTGTATTCATTTATAAAATGTCAATGGCATGTGGGAGGGGAGAAATGCAGTGCACCCTGGCAGCATATACTAGGTTCAGTTGCAGGCAATATAAACAACTTGTGATCTCTGTATTCCATGAGACCCCTAAAGACATTCCTAGGAATTGGGTTAAAACACCAGGCAATAAACCTCCCTCATTGAACCTGCTATGTATGTGCCACATTGCATTACCCCCAAAACCAAGCTGAGTGGAAGGATACAGGGATGACCCTTCATCTACAAGGTGGGAGGGGCATTGTGGATTTTAATATGGAAATGGGTCTCTGCTTTGATTCAATAACCCTCCTTATAAGGGGGAAAGGGCCTTTACTATGTATATAAAACTGTGATGCAATTTTCACAGGGTTTTTGCAGTACTAAGTGAAATGGAATGAAAGATGGATATTAACTGGGTGAGAATTTTCCTCTCCCATGCCCAACCACCTACTTTTGCATCTTATGAGCCCTCATAAAGCCAAGTGGTAGTGAACATTAATGAAATATGTATATATAATGATAAATCTATCTACATACCAAAAGATTTCTTCTTCCACACAAGAGAGGTATCCAGTCATGGCTGCCTTATTTAATAATCTATATACCAAGGGCTTCCCCCTTATAAGGGAAGTAACCAAGTCAAAGGCATACACCCAGTCCCACCCATTCCTCTCCCATCTCTTGTTTCCCTCATCTTAGTTCCTCATGGATGAAGGGCCATCCCTGTCCACTGCCCAGATCAGAATCAATGCAGCAAGATACAGCAGATTCACAGCAGACCTGCTCCACTTACATGGTGACCCCCCTCTGTCCCCTCATGCACAAATTAGAGAAGACGGGGGAAATCCTTCCAGCTGTGTCAAAATATCATTCATACACAACCATTCTCCACTCACCCTTATCCCCTGCCTTCTCTCTTCCTTGTTTGACAGACATAAAAAAAAACAGTGAGAAAATCCCTTCAGGCTGTTTCAAAATATCATCCATACACAGCTATTCTCCACTCACCCTATCCCTTGCCTTCTCCCTTACTTGCTCAACAGATATTCCTTTCTTGTTTATTATTTAATAATGATTATTAAGCCCTAGAATATGCTACCTCCTACACATCATGGAGCATGAGTGGGTATATAAGGATGCCAGCATCTGCACCTTGATTATACTTATTTTGTACAGAGTGCGGCAGAAATACCTCCCACATGTTAAACTTTCAACTATATGTTGCTAATGAACTTATGCAAGTGCCAATGATGTTTTCATTTAGCTAATAACTTGCCATTTTTTTTCAGGTACCCTCATCAAACAATATGATTTGGACTGGTGCACATCGTGCTTTTGCTGTAGAAATGTTTTTGAAGAATGGTGAATCTGTAATTGCAACACAGCTTTCCGAGCTCATTACAAGTTAGGATGGCATGATGCTGTTCCAGATAGAAAATCAATATAGCTATGGGTTGCAAATTTCAGGGCTACAGGTTCGGCACTTAAAAGAAAGCCACCTGGAAGGCCACGAAGCACTCGAACGCCAGACAGTGTTCAAGCTGTGAGACTTTCTGTTACTCAGTCTCTTACACGTTCAGCTCGCAAACATGCTTCAGCCTTGGGATTGTCTGATCGAACAGTCAGAAGAATTCTACACACTGATATGCAGTTCCATCCATACAAATTAATGATTGCTCATTAACTGCACGAGCGCGACTGGGAAGATCGCATGTCATGTTGTACCGATGTCCTTCAAAATGTTCCTGTACATGATATTCTCCTCACAACTGATGAAGCTCACTTTCATCTCTCAGGCTGTGTGAATAAGCAAAATTTTCATTATTGGGCTGAAAATAACCCCCAGACAGCTTCATGAAAGACCTCTACACAGTGAAAGAGTGACTGCATGGTGCGCAGTTTCGACATTAGGTGTATGGGGTCCTTATTTTTTTGAGGAGAGAAACCACTCGGTTACAGTAACATCTGGCCGATATGTGGAGATGTTGCAGACATTTCTGGAACCAAAAGTAAACGAACTTCACAAACAGAATGTGTGGTTTCTACAGGATGGAGCCACTGCACACACACAGCAAGAAGAACAATGGAAGCTCTGAGAGAAATGTTTCCTGGACGTTTGATTTCCTTACGCGGTGACATTCAATGGCCAGCACGCTCGCCCGATCTCAACCCTTGCGATTTTTTTCTCTGGGGTTACTTGAAAGCTAAGGTCTACAAACATTGACCGGGTACAATTGAAGAATTAAAGAATGCTATTCGTCTAGAGATTGCAAAAATACAGCCTGAAATGACTATTCGAGTTATGGAGAACTTCAGAAATCATCTTCAACAGTGTATAGCGGATAGAGATCACCATTTAGAGGATGTACTTTTTAAAACCAAATGAATAAAAACTGCAACTCTTTGTTTAAACAACAATATAATTAAGTTTTCATAAACGTTCTTTTTATTCCTTTTGTCAACCTTTAAAATGTGGGAGATATTTCTGCCGCATCCTGTATTTGTAGCTGAGTGACCCCCATATTGTGTGAACAGACCTGATTGTGTTTTCTGTGGTTATACCTAGTATACTCACATATAGGTCTTAATTTTTTAACTAAATATTTCACCAAAATCAGGGGTGTGACCTATCCACTCGACATTAATGAGGGACAGCACTACTGTCACCAAAGTTGCAACAATTGACAATATCAATGTGACAGTGACACGGAATTTCAGTGGTGTTCGCACAATATCCATTGGAAAGCTTTTCAAGCCTTTTGTATGCATAAAATATATATATATATCAAAGGTTCCTACCAACTTGCTGCTTTAAACTGAACTATTGCTGCTAGAAAATCATATCAGTTACAATAAAATCATAAAATATTCTCTTTCCAAATCTTTCATGTGTTTTAGTGTTTATAGGCAATGCGACCTTGACCCTTTGTTTACTGTACATTACCATACACCACCTGTTTCACTCGTGGCTGCGTTTCTATGATATATGCACAAATTATGTTTTCGTAGCATAACGTAACATCCCATAACATATAATTCTAGTGATAAAAATTATCATGTTCGTAAACTTCCATTAGGCCTATCATACTGTTAGATCTATGGTAGATCGCATGGAGTTTTAGGCCTAATAACTGCAAACCCTAATCATGAGTACCGGTAAGAGAAAGAGCTATGAAGTAGGTTTTAAGCTGAAAGTGGTGGATTACACAGAAGAACATGGAAACAGATCTGCAGAAAGGGAGTTTGGGGTTTCAGAAAAGGTAATGAGGGGATGGAGAAAGCAAAAAGATCAGATTAAAGAAATACCGAAATCCAAGACAGCAGCAGGATTTTCAGTATCTCCATACCAGTCTTGAAAAAGAATTGTTTGATTGGGTTGTAGA
The DNA here is from genome assembly GCF_046742065.1 of Oratosquilla oratoria. NCBI lineage: Eukaryota > Metazoa > Arthropoda > Malacostraca > Stomatopoda > Squillidae > Oratosquilla > Oratosquilla oratoria. The sequence goes on along the minus strand of NW_027467762.1, from coordinate 513,479 downwards.
CCTTAGAAATAATGGTCTTATTGTGAATTGATTTTTTTTGGTCAAGTTGACTATAACATTTTTTTATGCAAGTGCATTTGTTTACGATTATGATTTTAGAAATGCAACTGTTGTTTATGTAAGTTTGCATTATGCGAACACATGAGTCAGACAATCTACATGTGTTCTGATATTAAAGTTTTGTGACTAAAGTTGAAATAAAGGTAAATATCTGATATTCTTTATGTTTGAATGAGTCTTGTAAATCGCCAGATTATGGTGCAACCTATCTGCAGGTCAACCACAAATAACCACTTTGACAACCACAAACTAGTGGTGCGACCTATCCACTGGTGAGACCTATACATGAGTATATACTATAAACATTCTGGGTGAAAAAGAATGAGTATAACATCTGTAACTTTATATCTTATAATGAGCATATTGTGGTGCATCATTGTACATCAAGCAACCTAAGAAATGAATATGTAAAAATATGCAGGGAAGAAAAGAGAAACTATGAGAAAGACATAACAGAAAAATGCAAGGAACAACCTAAACTCTTGCACAGGTATGTGAATGGTAAACTAAAAGATAACCAAGAAATAGTAAAACAGCATGAAGGGAATGATAAATATATAGATGTAGAAATGGCTGAAATTATTAACATTTTAAATCTGTATTCACAATTTAAAGTACACAAAATTGGGAGGAAGGACAGAAAGATCCCTCCACCCCAATGAAAGGAATAACTGTGACACAGAAGGAAATAAGGGACCAAATAAAAAAAAAACCCTGATGTCAAATCACACAATCCAGATGGAGTGTTGCATCGCTTTATAGAGTAGGGGAAATTAAATTTTCAAATATGTATAGGCTAATGAACTTAGGTAAAATTACCCCTTACATTAGTGTATAATTCCTCAGAGTATTGTGTTCCTCCCATGTATATATAAGGCATAGTGAATATTTAGTAAAGATATAGTGAGCTCTAGTGAAGCTCTAATTACTTAACCCATTAAACTCCAATGACAAGATGTCTTGTCATTTGGTCTAATAAAACAAAAAATCATAAAACACCAAAATGTTTGATCAAACACCAGAAAAATATGACGTCAATCCTCGTTTCGCTCGCGAGCGAAGCGAGGACTGACGTAATATTTTTCTGGTGTTTGATCAAACATTTTGGTGTTTTATGATTTTTTGTTTTATTTGACCAAATGACAAGACATCTTGTCATCGGAGTTTAATGGGTTAATGGAAAATCCTTCCACATCATTCAGCTTTGTATGAAATGAAAGCTTAGAGTCTGGGGAACAAATATTATTGAGTACATTTTATCAAACTAATACTTCTGGTTTTTTATTAATTTGTTTCTCTGAATAATTAAAAAATGCTGCAAAATTCAGGTTTCATAAAAAAATATATATATATATATTTTTTTTTTATTGTAGAAAGTAAAGAACATGTTTCTTTCAAATGAAACAAAAATGACAATAATCCATAAAGTACAATGGAGAAATTTTTGCAACCATTTGTTTAATGGTTGCGATGTATAGCAAAGCTCCAATTTCTTCTTCTTTGCTGATGAGGCGTGATGTGAGGGTGAGTGGTGAGGCATGGGTGGAGGAGGTGTAAGGTGGGTGTGGCTAGTAGATGGTTGCGGAGTGCAGGGTGCAGCTGTGCTGTTATTCTTCTCTCTTTTTCCTTCTTGTTTCTATTTCAGGCACTCACGGGCCCTCTCTATATTCTGCTGCTTCACTTTCTTGTTCCTTGTTAATTTTTCCATGATCACAACAACAATACAGGGCGAGGAATCAAAATTGTGTTGTACAGTGAGAATGCCAGGAGTGACGTCACCTTACTTTGACCTTTTCAAGAGTACTGATGCCATGTCCACTGTCTTTGAGGGGTATGCTGGTAGTTGTCAAATATCTCCATAAACACAATTCTGTAGCAAAAATTGAAATAGCTATTAAAATAATGATGCTATTTCAATATACAGAATGTGTGTTTATGTAATGGGATTGGCAGAGGTTGCCAATATTTTATCTATTTTATGCTGTATAAAGATATAGAAACAAAATACAGTTGTATAACTTTGTATAAGTGTTGCCACCATCATAGAGATTCTATTGAAATGTTTACCTAAAATTTGCTCATGTACCAGATTTTTTTTAATGATCCCTAGCGATGCTCCTTTAAAAGAATGTATAGATGAACTAATGGACAAAATATATAAGACAATTGATTACTCACTCAAAGAAGGAAAGGTACCACAAGATTGGAAAAATGCAAATATTGTACCAATATATAAGGGAGGGGACAAGGAAAATCCAACTAACTATAGACCAATCTCCCTTATAAGCACAATAGCAATAATATGCAAAAAAAGTTATCAAAAGAAGATGGATTAAACATCTGGAAGAAAATAATATACTGAATCCAAAAGAATTTGGATTTAGATATGGAAGATCATGTGCTACTAACTTGATTTGCTTTTACTTGAGGCTAATAGAAATAATGCAAGAAAGGGATGGATGGGCAGATTGTGCTTTCCTAGATCTACAAAAAGCATTTGATAAAGTACCACACAAAAAGCTACTATAAGAAAAATTGAAAAAATAGGTGGAGTACAAGGAAAGTTATTGGAATGGATGGAAGATTTCTTGGATGGGAGAAAAATGAGGGTGGTACTTAAGAGACAAGAATTTGACCTGGGAAGAAATGATAAGTGGAGTCCCACAAGCTTCTGTACTGGCTCTGATAATGTTTGCCATAGATATAAATGACATGGATGAAGGTGTGGAATGTTATATGAACTTCTTTGCACATGATGCAAAACTACTAAACAGAAAGACCTGGATAAAGTCTGGAATGGTGTCAAAAGTGGGAAGTGAACTTCAACATCAAGAAATGTAGTATGATGTAGTTTGGAAAAAGTAAAAATAGAATTCAGGGCATTAAAAAATTGGTACAAAGGAAGTAAAAAAAAAGTTAGCTCCAAAAAGGACCTAGCAGTAATTATCAGCAAAAACATGTCACCAGACAAACATATCAACAAAATAGTCGGAGAAACCTTCAATTTACTAAGATCAATGCAAGTGGCCTTTGACTACTTGGATGAGGAAATAGTAAAGAAAATATTAGTCACAGTGATAAGATCAAGATTGGAGTACATTGTGACACTATGGACACCCAGTACTAAAAAGAATGTAAAGAAATAAGAAAGAATTCAAAGAAACAACAAAGATGGTTCCAACACTCTCTAAACAGAATACAAAGATTGTCCAGACTGGAACTACCAACTCTGGAACAAAGAAGAGAAAGAGGAGATCTACTGACCATTTACACAATTATGAAAGGGATAGAAGTCCTTGACTGAGATGATTTATTAAAGTGGAATAAGAGAAAAACAAGAGGATATGAAAAGAAACTAAAAAAGGATAGTTATGGAAGAGATCTGAAAAAGAATAGTTTCCCACACAGAGTGGTAGATATCTGGAACAAATTGGATGTGGCAACAATGTGTGCAAATACTATTCAAGAATTAAGAACAAACTAGATGCTGAGAGATACGAAGATGGGTCACTAGGAGCATAGCTCTCTTCCCATATAATACAACTAGGTAAATACAAGTATTTGACTCATATTGAAGAGATTGAATAAATGATATTAATAAAATCCTGGTATCCCAGTGTTTTTTGATTAACAATATTTGCCAGTTTCCATTGCACCCCTGCTGTCCACACCCACCTCCTTATTTCTCACTCTATCCATCTTTGTAACCACTACCATGCTTATGGGATGGTTTGGGCATATGAAAAGAATGTGTGATGAAAGCCTAGCAAAATAAGTGTAAATGGCAGAGGTGGAGTTAACTTCAGAGGAACACCAAAAATGGGATGAATGGTTGGGATGAAGGGGGCCTTAGGTAAAAAGGGAATATTAATTTATCAATCCATTGCCCCTGGTCTCTCTTGCAGAAAACCCATGGCTTTCAGGACACACATTTATGACAGACAGTGAAGCGAAAGGAAGTGCTGCGTTGAGCGCGTCTATCTAGCGGTTTCGTCGCCAACAACAAAGGACACCAGTTGTTATTGTGCACTACGGTACTCATATGACTGGTAAAAGTTTTTCCAGTTTTTCCAGTTCTTAAGATAAGTATAATTTTTGGCAAAATGGAGAAGATAAAGAAGAAAGAATAACAAATGAACCGACAAAAAGAGGATAAGCTGTATGTATAGTGGAAAGTCCTAGAGGTGTGATCCCCAAACACCCTTGTGTAATTGATACTCCAAGGAAAAACCAAAGGTGGGAAAGTAACTTTTTCTCAGGGTTTCAAAGAAACCCAGGTGAAATAGGAAAAAGCTTAGATATAGATAGAGAAATTAGATATAGTAATGCATAAAGATATTGTGAAATAAATGACTTGATGGAAGAGATTATAGATTGAAAATTGGACTACCGGGCTGTACTTAGAGAATTGATTACTTTGTGTAAGAGTAATGAGCAAACAATCAAAGAACTAAGTGACCTAAATTGCAAAATTGAAATCCTAAAAAGAGGAAACAAGAGAATGAAAAATAAAGACAAAAATAAAAATGATGAACTGAAAAAGGTGGTCAAAGAATGATTACAAGTAGTGACTGGAAAGGTGGAAGAGTCAATCAAAGAAACAGACCTCATTGAAATAAAGAATCAATGGAAACAAGAACAGGAAAATAAAAAAATATGTTTTACAGAAATAGTACAAAAGCAGATGGAGGAAAACACAAAAGAAACAGCTATGAAAGAACGTACATACATACATATACCAAAGGCTTTTTCCCCCTTACATGGGGGGTAGCCAAAAAGAAAAAGGCATAGAAACCACTCCCACCCTTTTTTATTTCCCAAATATTCCACTCCCCTCCACCCTCCCTCCTATCTTGGCACCTCCTGGATGATGGGTCATCCCTGCATCCTGTCCACTGCCCTGGGTCAGAAGAAGTGTCGCAAGACACAGCACATCCACAGCAAGGCTGCTTCATAAATTCGGCGACCCCCCCCTCTCCGTCCCCTCATGCACAAAAGGAGAAGATGGGGAGAAATTCCTTCGGGCTGCATCAATTTTTTTTTTCTCATACATACTTCCTCACCCCCCATCCCTCACCCACTCCCCCTCATGCATCACAGCCTCATCTATACACAACCCTTCTCCATTCACCCATATCATCCATCCTCTCCCGTCCTTCCTCTACAGACATTCCTCTCTTTTGTAAAGCCCCTTTCACCCCATCCATCCATCTCATCCTAGGACGTCCCCTCATATTCACTCCTTCCACCTCCGCCTTCCACAGTTCTTTTACTAATCTTTCTTCACTCATTCTTTCCATGTGTCCAAACCATCCCAATACTCTTTCATCAACCATATCTCCCAACTCCCTTTCCACCCCTGTTCTCCTCCTCACCTCTTCATTTCTCACTCTATCTAGCCTAGTAACCCCTATCATACTTCTCAGACATTTCATCTCAAACACATTCAGACTCCTTCTCTCTTCCTCTCTCATGTTCCATGTTTCTGCCTCGTACATTGCTGTTGGCACAATCACTCCTTCATATAACCTCCTCTTAGCATCCATTCCCAGATGTCTATTTCTCATTGCACTTTTTAATCCACCAAGGCATTTACTCGCTTCTCTCAATCTACATTATACCTCGACCCCCACTCCTCCCTTTCTTGTCACATTCGCACCCAAGTATCTGAAACTATCCACTTCATCCAGTTTCTCACCCTTAATGCTCACTTCCAGCCTACTGTCATTCTCTCCTCTTGTACATCGCATCACCTTACATTTGCCCACATTTATCTTCTTCTTCCATCTTTCACACACCTTCTCAAACTCTGCCACTAACTTCCTCAATCCCTCCTCTGATCCTGCTACAAGCGCAGTGTCGTCAGCAAACAATAACTGGCTCACCTCCCACTTTCCTCCATTTTCTTTAATCATCTCCAATCCCTGACCCACTATCCTTGCATTCACCTCTCGCACCACCCCATCCATGTAAAGATTGAACAGCCAGGGCGACATAACACACCCCTGACGAAGTCCCACCTTTACCTCAAACCATTCACTCTCTCCATTTCTAATCCTAACGTAACCTCTACTAATCTCATAAAAACTCTTAACTGCTCTTAATAGCTTTCCTCCTATTCCATATATCTGCAGCACCTCCCACAGTGCCTTCCTGTCTACACTGTCGTATGCCTTTTCCAGATCCATAAAAGCCCAAAAAACATCCTTACCTTTTCCTATAGCTTTCTCACATATCTGTCTTACCACAAAAATCTGATCTACACATCCCCTGTCTGTCCTAAAACCACACTGTTCCTCACCAATTACTCCCTCTGTTCCTCTCCTAATCCTCTCAATCAAGATCCTCCCATAAGCCTTCCCAACTACACTCAACAAACTGATCCCTCTGTAACTACTACACTCACACTTGTCCCCCTTTCCTTTGTAAAGTGGAACTATACAGGCACTCCTCCAGTACTCTACCCTCTCTTATCCTCACCAGCCAGTCCACCATAACTGTACCTCCTTTCTTCAGACATTCTGCATGGCATCCATCCAGACCAGGTGCCTTACCTGCTCTCATCATCTTAACAGCTGCTTTCACTTCATCCTTCCTTATTTCTCCTCCATTTTCCTCACTCATCACTCTCATTTTCTTAGCGCTTCCCACTGCAACTACCTTTCCCTCCCTATCCTCCATCACATTTAGCAACTCCCTAAAATACTCTGCCCACCTTCCTCTCACTGCCTTCTCTTCCATCATCATCTCTCCATCTGCACCTTTTACCTTTTCTTCTCTACTTTATTTGCCTCCTCTTCCTCTTTTAACTTCCTTCCAAAACATCTTTTTATTACTTTCAAAATTTTCTGTCATACTCTTTCACCATTTCACATCTGCTCTCCTCTTTGCTTCCTTTCCCTTTACTTTGTACCTTTCATACGATTCCCTTGTCCTAATTTGTAGCCAATCTATGAATGCCTGCTTCTTCTCTTCTACACCCTTCTTTGCTTCCTCATCCCACCACTCACTACCCTTCCTTCTATTTCCTCCCGCCCTCTTTGTTCCACACACCATCTTTGCACACCTTATGAGTCCCTCCTTCAACCATCCCCATTCCTCCTCCACTCCTAGTTCTACTCTATCCTTAACTCTCTCAACTTCTTCTTCTACTCATTCTTCTTTTTTTCCTCATTTAAGCATTTCACTCTAAGTACCTCCCTACCTTCTGCCCTTTTCCTCTTTCTCCACCTATTCTCCACTCTCATTTTACCTTCCACCATGAAATGATCTGATATTCCCCCACTCTCTCCCCTTAGAACATGTACATCCTTAACTCTTCCTACCATACTCCTGGTCACCACTATATAGTCCATTAACGCTCTATCTGCCGCCCTCTCCCATGTGTATTTATGCTTGACTTTCTTCTTAAACACTGTATTTGCTATCATCAACTCTCTTTCAAGACACATCTCCACCATCAATTCTCCACTACGATTTTTACCTGGAACTCCATACTTCCCAGTCACTCCGTCAATTGGTTCATTTCCTACCTTAGCATTTAGGTCTCCCAATACAACAATACAACTACATTGACATTTCTCCCTAATCCCTCTATGCACTCATTTATATCTATCCAAAAAGCCTCCCTTTCCTCTACGCTCTTCTCACTACCAGGCCCATACGCACTTACAAAAACCCACATCTCCTTTCCCAGCTTCACCTTCATCCACATCAACCTTGATGACACCTCCTTCCATTCCACTACCCTCTTACCTATCTCTTCACTTACTAGTATAGCCACCCCTTCTCTCCCTTGTCCCCTCTTCACTCCTAAGTACCTCCCAGCTACACTCCCAAACTCACAGTCGCCCTTTCTTTTCATTTTAGTTTCACTCAAAGCCAGTACATCCATCTTTCTTCTCATAAACATACTGCCTATCTCTTCCCATTTACTCTCATGTGTACCACATCCACACACATTAAAAGGCCCAAACATTAGGGTACTGGTTGTAAAGCTCCCAGACCCTCTTATGCCTTTTCTTTCTTTTTTAGGAATGTCCCCTATTGGGGCTACAGGTAGTAGAACTCCTAATCCCATCCCCTGCCCTTTTTTGTCGCCTGTTACGACTCAAGTGGAAATACTTGATGGCAGAATTCTTTTGCCCCCACCACAGGGTAGGTAGGTGAAAAAAGGAAATTAATATTCAGAGAAATGGTACAGGACATTAACAAGGGGTTGGGGGACAGCATAACAGAGGGACAGTCGTCATATAAAAGTGTCATCATTTCTCTATGTACAGAGTTTTCTTCTATCACAGACAAAATGATGTGTGGCTCTGGTCAGTAGGGGCACCCCTATAAGACCCTAAAGTATCAACTGCATGCTACTTTGCCACAATAACATGCAGCCAATACCCCAGACGGGTATGAAAGTAATTAAAGAAAAGGAAAATTGGGTGAGAGATACAGTTGACAAAAGGTAAGTGCATCGTGGTCCATGGTATCCAGGAAAAACATGATATGTATAGATACCAGAGAGAAAAGGACGAGAAAGAAATAGCTAAGGAGATTTTGAAAGAAATACAGGATGAAGGTCAAAATTTCTTTAAAGAAATCGATGAAATCCATAGGATAGGCAAATATTCAAAAGAAAAAAAAAAAAAAAAAATAGACCTGAAAATAAAATTAAGAACTCAAATGATAGCCAAGGAGGTATTATCAAAAGCAGTTAAACTGGCAAACAGTGAGAAATTCAAACATATATTGGATACAAAATGAAATGAGTGATGAGGAAAATGAGAAAGACAAAGCTCTCAGAAATGAAGGCAATGATAGAAATGAGAAGAGAACAGAGACGGAAAAAAAACAAGTTTTTTTTTTTTTTTTTAGTGCTGGACTAAAAATGATACATAAAAAAAAATGGAAACTTAAACCAAAAATGAAAAGAAAAGAAGAAACTACAAGTGGAATACACAAATATTGATGGCATGATCTCTGGAATCAATGAACTAAATGACTATCTAGAAACAGAAAAACCTGACATCATGGAAATAGTAGACATCCAGGTATCCAGTGCTCTTCGAGGGATGCTATTTTTTTTTTTCTTTTTTTCAGATATCTTCTATAGATATCCTTTTTGAGTTTCTTTTCATGTCCTCTTGATTTTCCATTGTCCCATTTTAATAAATCATTCCTATCTATGTTTTCCATTCCTTTCATGATTCTATAAATAGTCAGCAGATCTCCTCTTTCCCTTCTTTGTTCCAGAGTTGGTAATTCCAATTTGGATAATCTATGTTCGTATGTTAATTTGGAGAGAGTTGGTGCCAACCTTGCCATTGTTCTTTGTATTCTTTCTAATTTCTTTATATTCTTTTTAGTACTGGGTGTCCAGTGTTGCTGCTAACTCCAGTTTTGGTCTTATTAGTATAACTAATATTTTTTTTAATCATTTCCTCATCCAAGTAGTCAAATGCCACTTTCATTGACCTTAATAGGTTGAAGGTTTCTCCAACTGTTTTATTGATACGTTTGTCCGGTGTCATGTCTTTGCTGATTATTACTCCAAGGTCTCTTTCCAAGTTCACTTTTTTTTTACTTCTTCTTTACCAATTTTACAATTTCTTGATATTCTATTCTTACTTTTTCCAAACTCCATTATACTACACTTCTTGATATTGAATTTCACTTCTCACTTTTGAGTCCATTTCCAGATTTTGCATAGGTCTAATTGTAATGATTCACAATTCTCCTCTGTTCTTACTTTCTTTAGTATTTTTGTGTCATCTGTGAAGAAATTCATATAACACTCCACTCCTTCATCCATGTGATTTATATATATGGCAAACATGATTGGAGCCAATACTGAACCTTGTGGGACACCACTTATCATTTCTTCCCAATTTGAGTATCTCTAATTATTACCCTCATTTTCCCCCCAGTCAGGAAGTCTTCCAACCACCTATTGATTCTATTTTTCTTACCAGTTTTTTGTGTGGTATTTTATCATATGCATTTTATAGGTCTAGAAAGGCACAGTCTGCCCATCTATCCCTTTCTTGTATTTCTATTAGTCTCAAATAGAAGCAGATCAGGTTTGTTGTACATGATCTTCCTTGTCTAAATCCAAATTTGTTTGGAATCAGTATATTTTTTGGCAAACATACATAAAACTGAGCAGGGGTACCTCTTTGTACATCATAATTTTTTTTCAAACCTTTGGTGCGTCTTCAGGGTTTTGTACAGGCATGTCCTTTTGGGGATCACACCCCCAGAGGTGATTCCACCCTAGTTACATCCAGGCATCTCTTTGTTGGTTCTTTATCCCTTGGTTGATTGATTTATGGAATTTTTGGCTCGAAGGCCAAGCGCTGGAGCTGGTGGGCCATTGAGCGCATATTTATCTTATATAGATAAAAATTAAAGTAAAACAGTAAAAACAATAAACATTCACAAAAACACATCACAACAACATACACTCACAAGCACTCATATACACAATCTTAAATTTCATAAAATAAACCGATGTCTTTCAAAAACTTTACAACATTCTTCACATGAGCTTCCTCCCCTAAAATTTGTTTAAAAGATAAATTTGTTAAAAAAATTGCCCTGCGCTTATTAGAGAATGCAGGGCACTGAACTAAAATGTGTTTTATTGTAAAAACTACTTGGCAAGTGGGACATTGGGGGGCCAGCCTTTCTGCTCCACTTGCCATAAAAAATTTATGAGTAATGTAAGAATGGCCAATTCTCAATCTTGTCAAAACAATACTTGACCTTCTGTCCAAAGAGGGACACTTCCAATGGTTCACCAAGGGGTGAATCTCTTTTAACTTATAACTACCGTCCAGCCTTGTCCATTGTTCTTGCCACTTCTCCATTGTATAACAATGAATCACTCGTTTTAACCCCTTCCATACGGTGCCGCATACGTAGGCGGCATGAGGAGCAAGTGGATACACGAGGCTGTCATATCGGTGTCTTGATTATATTTATTGTAGTTGCCCCTGCGTAATGACATACTCTCTAAACTGTCTTCATCACATTTCCTATGGTTACCAAATTCACGGGTGAAAGAGAGAACGATCGATATAAGCGGTGACTATTTTTTATGATGCGAGTATTATGACAAAACATCATAAGTCTGGCAGCTAATGCTGCCCGCGAGATTTTGGTCCGTAGCGAAGTGGTTAAGTCCGTATGAGGGACTTTTCGGCCTGTTATATGGCTGAGCCTAGTGGCGGCTTTGGCTGCAGCATCGGCCTGTTCATTTCCAGTGATACCCACATGGGACGGCACCCAGCAAAAGTTTACTTTTATCTTCTTTCTGTTGTTAATCAGAATCAACCAGTCCTGTATTTCTTGGACTAAAAAATGACAAGGTAATAATTTATTTACAGAGGATAGAATGCTCATGGAATCTGTAGAAATAACGTTCTTATTACATGGAACAGAATTAAAAACAAATTTGAGGGCGTTGCTGACTGCCAGCAGTTCAGCAGTAAAAACAGAGCTAAAATAAGGCAACTTTCTCTTTAAAACTGTGCTATCAGATACAACAGCACAACCAACACCATCTTGGGATTTTGATCCATCTGTATAAATAAAAATTGAATCAGCATGTACTGATAAATGTTCTAAAAATTCATTTTTTAGCTCTACAGCAGTTCTATTTTTCTTGTTTTTAAGAGGACATATTTCAGTGGGGCATCGGTTCCAAGGAGGGAATTTGGGAGGCCATCTCAGCAATTGTATTAGGAACAAGTCCTACCTTCTCTGTCCCAACTTCACATCTCACTTCTAAAGGTTTCGGCAGAGTACTTTTCCTTGGAGCTCTGTCTACTGGCTGCTTTACATATTTGAAGTTTGGATTCTGTTAAGACACGAGATATATATCGAAGGCTTAATTCCTCCCTGCGAATATACAGGGGAGGAATTCCTGCGTCCACATACAAGCTATCTACTGGAGACGTTCTATAGGCTTCCGAACAGATCCGTAAAGCCATATTGTGGACTATATCAAGCTTCTTTAATGAAGTTTTACATGCCGATCCATAAATTTGACATCCGTAATCCATTTTGCTAAGGCACAATGTTTGGTAAAGCCTTATTAAAGTTATACAATCTGCTCCCCAGTTGAAACGAGACACTACCTTTAGTATATTAAGTCGCTGTTTAACAGTGTATACAACCTCGTTTATGTGATGAGTGAATGTCAACCTTTTGTCCAAAACCAGACCCAAGTATTTTACTTGATCTTCATATTGTAATATGACACCCTCTAAGAATAGTGTTGGTATCTCTTCCTTGCGTCTTAGTCTGGAAAACCTTATGGTTTCTGTTTTTTCAGCAATCTGAAGCCCCTGCAATTAGCCCATGCTGTTGCTAAATTAATAACCTCTTGAATCTTTTGGCCTGTTTCTAATGTTGTCGATTTGCTGCACACAATAGCGAAGTCATCAGCATAAGCCCCGTCTGGGGTATTGCTTGCTTGTTATTGTGGCAAAGTAGCATGCAGTCGATACTTTAGGGTCTATATGGGGCGCCCCTACGGACCAGAGCCACACATCATTTTGTCTATGATAGAAGAAATTCTGTTCATAGAGAAATGATGACACTTTTATACTACGACTGTCCCTCCGTTATGCTGTCCCCCAACCCCTTGTTGCTGTCCTGTACCATTTCTCTGAGTATTCTCTTTCTGATTGGGGGAATTCCCTGTGGTGGGGGAAAAGAATACTGCCACCGAGTTTTCCCACTTGGATCATAAGAGGCGAGAAGAAAGGGACGGGGAGAGGGACTAGGCATCCTTCTCCCTGTAGCCCCAAGGGGCAAATTCCTAAAAATCAAAGGAAAGGCATAAGGGGTGCTGGAGGGCCTCGGGCCAGCACCCTAAGGTTTGGGTCTTTTAATGTGCGTGGATGTGGTACAGATGAGAGTAAAAGGGAAGAGATAGGTAGTATGTTTGTGAGAAGAAAGTTGGATGTGTTGGCTTTGAGTGAAACTAAGTTGAAAGGGAAGGGTGAGTGTAAGTTTGGGAGTGTAAGTGGGAGGTTATCAGGAGTGAAGAGAGGGCGAGGGAGGGAAGGGGTGGCTATTCTAGTAAGTGAGGAGATAGGTAAAGGGGTAGTGGAGTGGAAGGAGGTTTCCTCAAGGATAATGTGGATGAAGGTGAAACTGGGAAAGGAGATGTGGGTCTTTGTAAGTGCATATGGGCCGGGCAGTGAGAAGAACATGGAAGAAAGGGAGGCCTTTTGGATAGATTTAAATGAGTGCATAGAGGGTTTAGGAAGAAATGTCAATGTAATAGTACTGGGAGACCTTAATGCTAGGGTGGGAAATGGTCCAATCGATGGAGTGGTTGGGAAGTGTGGAGTTCCAGGAAAGAATCGTAGTGGAGAGTTGATGGTGGAAATGTGTCTAGAAAGAGAGTTGATGATAGCAAATACAGTGTTTCGGAAGAAAGTCAAGCATAAGTACACATGGGAGAGGGTGGTGGAGGGAAGGGTGGTAGATAGAGCGCTAATGGATTATGTATTGGTAAATAGGATTATGATAGGAAGAGTTAAGGATGTACATGTGCTAAGGGGAGAGGGTGGGGGAATATCAGATCATTTTTTGGTGGAAGGTAAGCTGAGAGTGGAGGATAGATGGAGAAGGAGGAAAGGGACAAAAGGTAGGGAGGTTCTTAGAGTGAACTCCTTGAATGAAAAGGAAAAGGAGAAGGAGTACGAAAAGAAGCTGAAGGAGGAGTGGGAGGGAGTAAAGGATAGAGCAGAGATGGGTGTGGAGGAGGAGTGGGGATGGTTCAAGGAGGGAGTCTTAAAGTGTGCAAGGATGGTGTGTGGAACAAGAAGGACAGGGGGAAATAGAAGAAAGGGTAGTGAATGGTGGGATGAGGAAACAAAGAAGGCTGTAGAAGAGAAGAAGCGAGCATTCACAGATTGGTTACAAAAGAGGACAGGGGAGTCATATGAGACGTACAAAGAAAAGAAAAGAGAAGTAAAGCAAAAGGTAAAGGAGGCAAAGAGGAGAGCAGATGTGAAATGGGGTAGGAGTATGACAGAAAATTTTGAAAGTAATAAAAAGATGTTTTGGAAAGAAATTAAGAGAGGAAGAGGAGGCGAATCAAGTAGGGAAGAAAAGGTAAAAGGTACAGATGGAGAGTTGATAATGGAAGAGATGGCAGTGAGGGGAAGATGGGCAGAATATTTTAGGGAGTTGCTGAATGTGAAGGAGGATAGGGAAGGAAAGATAGCTGCAGTGGGAAATGCGAAGAAAATGAGAGTGATGAGTGAGGAGAATGGAGGAGAAATAAGGAAGGATGAGGTGAAGGCAGCTGTAAAGATGATGAAAGCAGGTAAGGCACCTGGTCTGGATGGATGTCATGCAGAATGTCTGAAAAAGGGAGGTGCAGTGATGGTGGACTGGTTGGTGAGGTTATTTAATGTTTGCTGGAGAGAGGGTAGAGTACCGGAGGACTGGAGTAGTGCCTGTATAGTTCCTCTTTACAAGGGAAAAGGGGACAAGTGTGAATGTAGTAATTTCAGAGGGATTAGCCTGTTGAGTGTAGTAGGGAAGGCTTATGGGAGGATCTTAATTGAGAGGATTAGGAGAGGAACAGAGGGAGTAATTGGTGAGGAACAGTGTGGATTTAGGACAGGTAGAGGTTGTGTAGATCAGATCTTTGTGGTAAGACAGATATGTGAGAAAGCTATAGGAAAGGGGAAGGATGTTTTTTGGGCTTTCATGGATCTGGAAAAGGCTTATGATAGGGTAGACAGAAAGGCACTGTGGGAGGTTATGCAGATTTATGGGATAGGAGGAAAGCTTTTGGGAGCTGTCAAGAGTTTTTATGAGAGTAGTAGAGCATGTGTTAGGATTAGAAATGGAGAGAGTGAGTGGTTTGAAGTAAAGGTGGGACTTCGTCAAGGATGCGTTATGTCGCCCTGGCTGTTCAACTTATACATGGATGGGGTGGTGCGAGAGGTGAATGCTAGGGTAGTGAGTCAGGGATTGGAGATGGTTAAAGAAAATGGAGAAAAGTGGGAGGTGAGCCAGCTGTTGTTTGCGGACGACACTGCACTTGTGGCAGGGTCAGAGGAGGGATTGAGGAAGCTGGTGGCAGAGTTTGGGAGAGTATGTGATAGAAGAAAGCTAAAGATAAATGTGGGTAAAAGTAAGGTGATGAGATGTACAAGGGGTGAAAGTGGCAGTAGACTGGAAGTGAACATTAAGGGAGAGCGACTGGAGGAAGTGGATAGTTTTAGATACTTGGGTGCAAGTGTAGCAGGAAAAGGTGGAGTGAAGGTGGAGGTAGAATGTAGATTGAGAGAAGCGAGTAAATGCCTTGGTGGTTTAAAGAGTGTAATGAGGAATAGACATTTGGGAATGGATGCGAAGAGGAGACTGTATGAAGGAGTGATTGTGCCAACAGCACTGTATGGGGCAGAAACGTGGAACATAAGAGAAGAAGAGAGAAGGAGTTTGAATGTGTTTGAGATGAGGTGTCTGAGAAGTATGGTGGGGGTTACTAGGCTAGATAGAGTGAGAAATGAGGTGAGGAGGAGAACAGGGGTGAAAAAGGATTTGGGAGATAGGGTTGATGAAAGAATATTAGGATGGTTTGGACACATGGAAAGAATGAGTGAAGAAAGACTAGTAAAAGAGGTATGGAAGGCAGATGTGGAGGGAGTGAATATGAGGGGACGTCCTAGGATGAGATGGATGGATGGGGTGAAGGGGGCTTTGGGGAAGAGGGGAATGTCTGTTGAGGAAGGGAGAGGACGGAAGACAGAGGTGAGTGGAGAATGGTTGTATATGGATGATGTTGTGACTGCATGAGGAGGAATGGGCGGGGAAGTGGGGGGTGGGGTAGTATGTGTGAGTAAATTTTGACGCAGCCCGAAGGGATTTCTCCCCGTCCTCACCTTATATGCAAATGGGGACGGAGAGGGGGGGTCGCCGATTAAATGAAGCGGCCTCGCTGTGGATGTACTGTGTCTTGCGACACTGCTTCTGACCCAGGGCGGTGGGCAGGGTGCAGGGATGACCCGTCATCCAGGAGGTGCTCAGATGAGAGGAAGGGTGGGAGGGATGTGGAGTGTATTTAGGGATGAAATGGGTGGGAGTGTTTTTATGCCTTTCCCTTTTTGGCTACCTCCCTTGGAAGGGGGAAAAAGCCTTGGTATATGTATATATGTATGTATGAACTCCTATGGGAACTTGTTCAAATAAACTATTAATGGCTATGCTGAAGAGTGTAGGACTCAGAACACTTCCTTGGGGAATCCCTTCTTGAAAATATGCACAAGAGAAAGAGGAGCCCACTCTGACTTTTAGATAACGGTCAGACAAGAAGTCCTTTAAACAATTGAACGTATTACCCCCGATACCCCACTCTGCAACTTGTTTCAGAATGGCTCCCCGCCAGGTAGTATTGTAGGCATTTTTCAAGTAAAAAAACACAGCAATGCTTGAGTTCTGAATTGCGAAGGCATTCTACATCTCATGAGTGATAAAAAGTAAGGGGTTCAGAGTGCACTTATTTCTTCTAAATCCAAACTGTCTGTTAGGAGATTTTTAGATTCCAAAAACCAAACTAAGCGCATATTAACCATTCTTTCATAGATCTTACAAATGCAGCTAGTGAGAGCAATAGGTCTGTAACTTTGTGGGTCACGAGAGTCTTTTCCTGCCTTTAAGATTCCTATGATAATTGAAGTCTTCCAAGATTTAGGAGAAGATCCAGAAGACCAAAATTTGTTCAGCACATTTAAAAGGAATTTCTTCGAGGATATGGATAAGTGAGCAAACATGGAATAAAGAATGTCATCCTCTCCAGGAGAGGTTGGGAAGGATAAAGATAAAGCATGATCCATTTCATCCAAGGTGAAGAGAAGATTATATGCCTCCGAGTTCGTATTGGTAGGAGGAATAATCGTCGTCTTGGCTCTAATTCTTCTGAAATCATCTGAATAATGTAGTGGGCTTGAAATATCAGCATAATGTCTTCCAAAAGCCTCTGCTACTTCTCTTGTATCTGATATAAAACAGTCATTTATCTTCAGAATGGGTAAAGGAGATGGAGTAAACTTTCCTTGTAATTTTCCAATCCTATTCCATACTAAGGTAGGGGAAGAGTCATATTTCAATTCGTTAATATATTTAATGAAGGATTCCCTCCTTGCTTTCTTGAAGATTTTCTTCTGCTTTGCTCGAGCTCTTCTGTACGTTATCTTATTGACTAAACAAGGATGTCTCTGATATCTCTTATAGCAAGTTCTTGTAATCTTTCTGCTTAAAGCACATTCATCATTCCACCAGGGGACTACTGGGCATTGAGGTTTACCAGCTGTCCTAGGAATGGAAGAGAAAGCACCAGAAAGTATGATGTCTACCAGGTAATCATATGCATCAGAGTTACAAAAATCACTAGTCTTATAATTAATCTCTGTGGATCTCCTA
Source organism: Oratosquilla oratoria (assembly GCF_046742065.1). NCBI lineage: Eukaryota > Metazoa > Arthropoda > Malacostraca > Stomatopoda > Squillidae > Oratosquilla > Oratosquilla oratoria. The sequence goes on along the minus strand of NW_027467762.1, from coordinate 495,968 downwards.
AATAATTCCCAATTAGCCTCTCCTGTCTTTCATTTAGGTAAGCAAGAGGAGGAGTGTTCTTTAAATATTTGATATGGATAGGCCAGTGGTCGCTACCATGTAGATCTTCATCTATTGATCAACTGTAGTCTAATCTTAAGGATGATGAACAAATAGTTAGGTCTATAGCAGAACTTGAGTTGTGAAAGACATCAAACCTAGTTTTGGAACAGTCATTCATCAAAATGACATCATTATTATCAATAAATTCTTCAATTATATTGCCCCAGGGGTCACACCTTGATTCACCCCATAGAGGATGCTTGGCGTTAAAGTCACCCATTAAAATAAAAGGCTCAGGGAGCTGGTCAACCAAAGATTGTAGGTCATTTAACTCAAACTAACGGGGGTGGTTATATATGTCTAGGAGTCGATCTTCCAGTTCAGGTTCCAAATACAAAGAACATAAAGTGATCCATTTAGTGGTAAAGATTTGTAATGCACAAGCCTGCAACACCGAATGTAGGTGGACACTTCTGTGGTTTACAGATTTCTTAACCACTTCCATACGGTGCCGCATACGTAGGCGGCATGAGGAGCAAGTGGATATGCAGGGCTGCCATATCGGCGTCTTGATTATATTTATTGTAGTTGCCCCTGCATAATGACATACTCTCTAAACTGTCTTCATCACATTTTCTATGGTTATCAAAATTCACGGGTGAAAGAGAGAACAATCGATATAAGCGGTGACTATATTTTATGATGCGAGTATTATTACGACACATCGTACGTCTGGCAGATAATGCTGCCCGTGAGATTTTGGCCCGGAATGAAGAGGTTAACAATGATACCAGTACCTCCATGGGCACGGCCCCCAATCATAGGAGGAGATCTGTAAAATTTATAATTAAGTCCAACGTTAGGGGATAAATCGCCACGCATAGTTTCTTGGAGACAAATAGCAGACACATCATGTTCTTTAAAGAGAATCCCAACCTGCTCTCGATGAGAATTAAAACCTTGAATATTTCATTGAATTATGGAGATTATACTGTTTTTTTTGGGGGGGTCTACTGGTCTGGCAAGAGAAGTCTGGGAGAGAGAGGGTCTACAAGATGGGTTCTTTTCTAATTTCTTTGCTTTCGCGGGTGGCATCCTCCTCTCTGACAATGGTCCAACCGACAATGTAGAGTTTGGGTTATTAGTTCTTTTCTTAGATTGCATATCACGATTTGGGGAAGAAGATGGAGATGAGGGTGGACTGTGGAGTCTTTTACTGCAAACAGCTTCAGACTCCATAGCTTTGCTTCTGTGCGCCTCAATTGAGTGAGGCACATCAGTCCGTGATCCCTTTATTGGGGAGCCCCCCCAAGTTTGGAAGGTTGACTGATTGATAGGCTTTATTAAAGGAACCCTGTGGGGTTTCAGCAATGGGAACTTTAGGTGCCCCTCTAGATGGAGCAGGAGACATTCCCTCAACTGGGGATGGGAGAACCTCCGCAGAGGAGGGTTGAGGAGTACTACAATTTCCAAGTTGTGGAGAAGAACGATTAGGTCTAGTAGTGACTCTTTCACGTTGAGGCTTGGGTTCAGCATTTGGTTGATCCTCATTGCTTCTGTGCACCTCTACCGAGTGAGGCACACTAGTCAGCAATCCCTCTACTGGGGAGTCCCCCAGGTCTGGAAGAGAGATTGCCTGAGAAGAGGCTTCATTAGAAGAAGCCTGTGAGGTTTCTACAATAGACACCTTAGGTGCCCCTCCAGATGGGGCAGGGGACACCCCTTCAACAAGGGGTGAGGAAACATCCACACAGGAGGCTTCAGAAGTATTAGAAATTCCTAGTTGAGAAGAAAGACCATTAGATTTCATAGTGACAATTTTACACTGAGGCTTGGGTTCAGTGTTAACAAAAGAATTCATATTGGCATTTTTATTTCTATTGCATTCTACAGTTGGTTGATCCACTTTACTATTTGTTTTAACAACATCACTGTATCTTTTGGAATTACTTAATAGTCTTTTAGCATGTCCTACACTTATATGTTCTGCATGAGCTTTTAGTATTTCCTGTTCCTTCTTATAAATTACACAGTTCTTATCTCTGGCATCATGCTCTTTACAATTTATACAAACTGTTGGGCGGGAACAATCCCCATGTTCAGGCTGAGCACATATCAAACATAGTTTGTCCCTTGCACATCTGCGGGAAGGATGGCCAAACCCATAGCAGTTAAAGCACTGAAGGGGACAGGGCTTAAACTGCTTCACATAAACTATCTCTTTTTCTATCTCTACATAATGAGGTAGATCTTCACCACAAAAACTTAGGATAATCATAGAAGAACGAGGGATTCTAGCAACCTTCCAAACATTAGTTGGGCACATTTCTAAAATTTCTTCTTCCTCAAAGTCATACATATCTCTATAAAAAATTACCCCTTTGGCATAACTAAAGGTATAATGGGGTTTAACTTCTTTAATGTCGGATTTCTGTTTCAAGTTAAGCACCATGGCAGCTTGTTCATAAGATTTTACATGAATTAAGAAGGAATTTCTTCCAAATCGTGATACCTGCGAGTTAGTCAAATTACCAGAGCCAAGGTGACTCTTCAAGAATCTTCTAAACTCAAACAAGTTACCATGTTCCTTTGCAAGAGTGATAATAAGCCACTTAGCTGGATTGGGAGGCCTCTGCACACTTTCCTTCCTTTCCTCTAACGGGTTTTCTGGATTAAAGATATCCAGGTTAGGTGGCACTCTAGCAACAAGTTGGGCCGAGGATTCATTTTCATTGCAATTATTATAATCCAAGCAGGCAGCAGCTGCATCCTGATTCGAAAAAAATGAGATCCAGACTAGCCAAGCTGTCAGTTAGTTTAACCCTGATCTCTTTAATTTGTCCAAATTTACGGAACTTTTCATACAAGTCTGTATAACTCTTATCAAGAGAGACATATTTTAGATGCAAGATTCTATGACTATTAGGGGCAGTATTTGAGCTATTTATTGGTTTCTGAGTATCTAAAGATGTTTTCATCACTTCAGAATCCATTCTAATTGTAAGTTCCTGGGCTACAGAATTATCTGTCAATGAAGTCTTAGTATTTTTACCTTAGTCCTTTTTCAAGCCGGAGTCATCAACTGGGAGTTTTACTTTTGCTGAGTCAATAGCATCAACATTAGGATTGGCAATATTAGGAGAGGGATTGGGGGGTTTAGGAGGAGGATCAGGTAGTGGTGGAGGTTTAGAATATTCAGTTTGGACAGCCGCCATGATCGTGTATATTTATGAGGCCACACCATATATTCAGAAAGAAAGATAAATGCATGGAAGAAGATACTGCAGTTGCCTGATGCCTCAAGCAATAAAAGAAAAGTCTCTGCAGAGTCGGGAGGTTCCAGAAACGACTATTTACACATGCAGGGTCTCGGAGGTGAGTTAGAGACTTTGTCAACCCGGGGTTTGTCCTCTTTTGTTTTGTCCCATTTAGGATGGGTCCGGCGTAGTCACTCTGCATGTGTACTGGATAGGGAGAAAGGAAGTCGGCAGCCTAGTACCTACCTCACAAACATGCATTCCCCAGTCGGTGGGCTTTCGGCCCTCGCAGGGAGTAGTGACCTCGCGGTATACATCCCCACTTGACTGGGTTCAGACATGTAGCTTGGGAGGCACCAAGATACCAGAACCTTCCTTAACAAGTATTAGAGAAAGATGGTGAAAAAGGAGAGTAGGGTAGCAAATATGAAGGGTAGGGATAGGGGAATTCACAAAGGAAAAGGGTGAGGGACCCCCTACCTATTCACTACCACAAAAAAAAAAAAAAAAAAGGCTCAGTTTTCGTCTGGTAGCTTAGGGCTGACATCTCCAGTATGGCTGCACCTGACTGGCACAGCTCAGCCTGTCCTTTCTACACAGAAGCCCCCCCACTACATCTAAGTACTGGGCCTCGGGGGGGGTCTTTATCCCTTGGGTTGCCATTTTTTCTTCCATTTTTGGGGTAACTGACCAAGAAAAAATACACAAAGACAGTTACACATTTGGTCACTCGTAGTACACTTCTCCCTTCTTGTTTTAGTAAACACAACTAGGACCGGTTCCAAATTCGTCTGTCAACAAAGCACTGCTTAACGCTTCAGAGCTCTCTTTGTATTTACCTAGTTGTATTATACGGGAAGGGGAGCTATGCTCGTAGTGACCAATTTTTGTGTCTCGCAAGATCAAGTTTGTTCCTAAATTCTTGTATTGTGTTTGCACACTCTAGCTGTATTCACCTAGTTGTATATTATGGGAAGGGAGCTATGCTCGTGGTGCCCCGTCTTTGTATCTCTCAGCATCAAGTTTTTTCTTAAAATCTTGAGTAGTGTTTGCACACACTGTTTCTTTGTCCAATTTGTTCCAGGTATCTATCACTCTGTGTGGGAAGCTATTTTTTTTTTTTTTTTTCAGATCTCTTCTGTAATTATCTTTTTAGAGTTTCTTTTCATGTCCTCTTCTTTTTCAATGTCCCATTTCAATAAATCATTCTTATCTAAGATTTCTATTCCTTTCATAATTCTATAGATAACAGGTCTCCTCTCCCTTTGCCCCAGAGTTGGTAATTCTAATTTCAACAGTCTTTGTTCATATGTCATTTTGGAAAGAGTTGGTGCCAGTTTTGTTGTTGCTCTTTGCATTCTAATTTCTTTATATTCTTTTTGGTACTGGGTGTCCATAGTGTTGCTGTGTACTCGAATTTTGGTCTTATTAGTGTAGTTACAATTTTTTTTTAATTTCCTCATCCAAATAGACAAATGCCACTTTTATTGACCTCAATAAATTGTAGGTTTCTCTGACTATTTTTTTTAATATGCTTTTCTGGTGTCATGTCTTTGCTGATCATCACTCCAAGGTCTTTTTCTGAGTTTACTTTTTTGACCTCTTTTTGACCAATTTTTTATTCTCTTGATATTCTGTTTTTACTTTTCCAAATTCCATTATACTACATTTCTTGATATTGAATTTCACTTCCCATTTTTGAGTCCGTTTCCAGATCTTGTCCAAGTCTTGTTGTAATGAGTTGCAATCCTCCTCTGTTCTTACTTTCTTTAGTATTTTTGCATTGTCTGCAAAGAAATTCATATAACACTCTACTCCTTCATCCATGCCATTCATGTATATGGCAAACATGATCGGGGCCAGTGCTGATCTCTGCGGGACACCACTTATCATTTCTTCCCAATTTGAGAATTTATCTCTAATTACTACTCACATTTTCCTCCCAGTCAGGAAGTCTTTCATCCATTCCAATAATTTTCCTCTGATGCCACCTATTGATTCTATCTATTCTATCGTCCTTATTAGTTTCTTGTGTAGTACCTTATCAAATGCCTTTTGTAGTTCCAGAAAGATACAACTGATCAAGCAGATCAAGTTTGTTGTACATGATCTTCCTTGTCTGAATCCAATTTGATTTGGATTTGGTATGGTTTTTTCTTCCAAATGTTTAACCCATCTATTTTTTATTACCTTTTTGCAAATTTTTGCCACTGTGCTTGTCAGGGAGACCGGTCTGTAATTTGATGGATCTTCCTTGTTTCCTCCCTTATAAATCGGTACAATGTTTGCATTCTTCCAGTCCTGTGGCACTTTTCCTTCTTGGAGTGAAGATCTAATTATATTGTATATTTTATCTGTTAATTCCTCCATGCATTCTTTCAGTATCCAATTTGCAATTCTGTCTGGACAATGTGATTTTCTGACGATAAGGGTTTTGATTTGGTCACTGATTTCCTTCTGTGTTACAATTATTTCTTTCATTAAGGGGAATACCTCTCTATTTCCTCAGAGTTAGGTGAGTTTTCTATTGTGAAAACTGATTTGAAGTGGTTGTTAATAATTTCAGCCATTTCCATTTCTTCTGTATATTCGTATTTACCTTGGCGCAGCTTTTCTATTTCTCATTTATTCTTCAGTTTGCCATTTACATACCTGTAAAATAGTTTGGGTTCTTCCTTGCAATTTTCTATTTTCTTTTTTTCGTAGTTTTTCTTTTCATCTCTGTGTATTTTTACATAATCATTTCTTAGTTTGATGTACATTAGCCATTGGCTTGTTTTCTTGTCTTTTTTCCATTTCTTCCAAGCTTCATCTCTTTTATCCTTAGCCTCACTACATTTTTTGTTTTACCAGCCCTTTATGTATGTTCTTTCCTTTTTTTGTTGTGGTATGTATTTATTTACTCCCTCATTATAAATCTCTCTTAGTATATTCCATTTCTCTTCCATCCCTGTTTCTTCATTTAGGAATTTTTCCACAGTTCACGTTGCAAAATAATTTTTTTAGTTTCTCAAAATTTTTGTTGTACATTAGTCTTCCTATTCTATGTTTATCATTTCTGCTTTGATCCATTTGCTCTTTCAACTCAAATTCTATTAGTACATGGTCACTCTTTCCTATCGGAGTTTTGTAATAAATTTTGTCAACAATTTCAGGCTCTGTCGTATGTATTAAATCCAGCCTTGATAGTTCTTCATTACCTCTGTATCTGGTATTTTCCCTTATCCACTGAGTCATCTCCACCCTTCACTGTCATTTACTCCCAACATATTTCTTTTGAATTAAAGTCACCCATAATTACTATATTTCCTCTGTCCTTCAGTATATAAGTTAATTCGTATTTTGTATCTTCTAATATTTTGGAATGATCACTTTCTATCCAGGATTGTGTTTTGGGGGGCACATACACCACTACAAATTTTCTACTCTTCATATGTTTGCATCATAATTGATTCTACATTATTTTTTCCTTCAGTTATTTTTGTTACATTTAAATCTTTATTAGTCAAAATTAATACTCTGCCACCCTGTTTATCCTTTCTATTCTTTGTCCAACAATTGTATAAATCTTGTCCCACAGTGTTGGGTGGTAGAGTACACTTTAATATAGTTTCCACTATTCCCATTATGTCTGATTTTTCTAAGTCCAGATAATAATTTAATTCATTCATTCCTGAAGTTATTCCATCTATGTGTGTATGTATTTACCTAGTTGTATTTAGCAGGAGAAAAGCTATGCTTGTAGGGACCTGCAGTTGTATCTTTCCACATCCAGTTCGTTCTTAAAGTCATGTATAGTATTAGCACTCACTGTTTTCTCTTTCAATTTATTCCATGTATCTATCACTCTATGTTAAAAGCTATTCTTTTTCAGATCTCTTCTGTAACTGTCCTTAAGTTTCTTCTTGTGTCCCCTTGTATTTCTTCTGTTCCATTTAAGTAGATCATCCCTGTCAAGGATTTCCATCCCTTTCATAATTCTATATATGGATATCAAATCGCCTCTTTCTCTTCTTTGCTCCGGAGTTAATAAGTTTAGTTTGCCCAATCTTTGTTCAATATGTCAACACGCTGAGTGTTTGTGCCATCTTTGTTAGTGCTCTTTGAATTCTTTCTAGTTTATGCTTTTATTTTTTTACTGGGTGTCCATAGTGATGCTGCATACTCTAATTTTGGTCTTATCAGTGTAACTAGGATTTTCTTCACCATTTCCTCGTCCATGTAGTCAAAGGCCACTTTCATTGATCTTATCATTGTGTGTGTGTGTATTTTTACCTAGTTGTATTTTACAGGATTAGAGCTATGCTCGTTTTGACCCGTTTTTGTATCTCTTCACATCCAGTTTGCTTTTGAATTCATGTATAGTTCTGGCATTAACTGTTTCACTGTTCAATTTGTTCCAGATGTCAATCACTCTGTGTGGGAAACTGTTCATTTTTAGATCTCTTCTGTAGCTGTCTTTCTTTAGTTTCTTTGTGTGTCTTCTTGTTTCTCTTTGGTCCCATTTTAATAGGTCATCTCTATCAAGAACTTCCATTCCTTTCATAATTCTGAAAATGGTCAACAAATAGTCTCTCTCCCTTCTCTGCTCTAACGTTGTCAGTTGTAATTTCTCCAATCTTTGTTTGTATGTCAAATTTGATAGTGTAGGTGCCATCTTAGTCGCTCCTCTTTGGATTCTTTCTAATTTCTTTGTGTTTTTCTTTGTGCTAGGTGCCCACATTGATATACCATATTCTAGTTTCAGTCTTATCAATGTAACAATTAATTTCTTAACCATCTCTTCATCCATGTAGTCGATTGCCACCTTCATTGACCTAAACAAATTGTAAGACTCTCCAAATATCTTCTTTACATGTTTGTCAGGTGTCAAGTCACTTGAGATGATTATTCCTAGGTCCCTCTCTGAGTTAACTTTCTTTTTACTTCTTTGTCTCCAATCATATATTTTCCCAAAACTCTATTTTTGCCTTTTCCGAACTCCATTATGCTACATTTCTTGATGTTGAAATCCATTTTGTATTTCTCACTCCATTCCCATACTCTTTATAAGTCATCTTGTAACGATCTGCAATCTTCTTCTGTTTTCACTCTCTTGAGCAATTTAGCATCATCAGCAAAGAAGTTCATTTAACAATTCACTCCTTTGTCCATATCATTTATGTATATGGCAAACATTAAGGGAGCCAAAACAGAGCCCTGAGGTATGCCACTTTTTAATTCTTCCCATTTCAAGTTTTTATCTCTCACTCTCATCTTCCATTTAGAAAGTCCTTCATCCATTCCAACAGCCTGCCTTCAATTCCTATTTTTTCAATTTTGTTTATTAATTTTTTGTGTGGTACCTTGTCAAAAGCCTTTTGCAGATCCAGGAAGGCGCAGTCCGCCCAACCATCTCTTTCTTGTATTACAGCAGTACCTCTCATTAACGGACTAAAAAGGGGGTAACGGTGTCCATTGATGTGAATAATCCATTGATTTGGAGTGGTTTTTGGGTGGCATAGTGATTACACGCACTAAACAACAGCACCAAAAACACCGAAAACATAGCGAAAACACCGCAAACACAGCTAATAAACGTCCGTTAATGAGAGGTCTCACTGTATTTCAATCAGTCTTGAGTAAAAGTATATTAGGTTTGTGGTGCACAATCTTCCACTTCTAAAACCAAATTGTTTGGGGTTTATTATATTGTTTTCTTCCAAATGTTTGATCCATCTGCTTCTGATGACCTTTTCACATATTTTAGCTATTGTACTAGTGAGGGACACCGGTCTAAAGTTTGTAGGATCTTCCCTGTTTCCTCCTTTATGTATTGGCGCTATGTTTGCATCTTTCCAATCTTATGGTAACTTTCACTCTTTTAATGAGAAGTCTATTATCTTATGTATTTTATCTGTCAGTTCGTCTATGCACTCTTTTAATATCCAATTTGCGATTTCATCTGGTCCGTGCAATTTTCTGACATCCAGGCTTTTTATTTGATCTCTTATTTCCTTCTGAGTTATTGTTATTTCCTTCATCATGGGTGAACTTTCTAACTGGTCATCCTCCCAGGGTTGAGAGTTCTCGATTGTAAAAACAGACTTGAAATGTCTGATCATAACATCTGCCATCTCTGTATCATCTGTGTATTCCTTATCACCTTCACGTAGTTTTACTATGTCATGCTTGTCCTTTATTTTGTCATTTACATATCTGTAAAAGAGTTTCGGTTTATCCTAACATTTGTCTATAATATCCCTTTCATATTCTTTTTTTCTTTCCTGCATATGTTTACATATTCGTTTCTAAGTACTTTATATGTTTGCCATTTGGATATTTTTCTGTCTTTCTTCCATTTTTTCCAGGCTTTATCTCTCCTGGCTTTAGCCTCACTGCATATTTTTTTAAACCAACATTTTATGTATATCTCTTTATGCTTCTTTATTGGTACATATTTATTAACTCCCTTTTTGTAATTCTCTGTAAATATGTTCCACTTGTCTTCCATATTTGTTTCCTCTTTTGTGAACCTATCCCAATATGCATTTTGGAAAAATTGCCTTAGTTTTTCAAAGTCAGTTTTGTTGTACATAAATCTACCTTCTCTAAGTTTATCATTTCTGTCTATATTATACTGATCTTTTCATTCTAAGTCTATTAGTATGTGGTCACTTTTTCCAATAGGTGTTTCATACACCATTTTGTTTACAATTTCCAGTTCATATGTTAATATTAGGTCTAGTTTTGATGGTTCTTCATTATTTCTATATCTAGTGTTGTCTTAACCCATTGTGTTAGTGTATGCTCGATAGTCATCTCCAGTAGGGTGCTGTATTTACCAAGTTGTATTCTACGAGAAGGGGAGCTATGCTCGTGGTGTCCCGTCTTGATATCTCATTTTATCTAGACTATTTTTAAATTTGTGTATCGTTTTTGCACACACAATTTCTCTTCTAACTTGTTCCAAATGTCTATTACCCTGTAGGGAAAGCTGTTCTTTTTTAGTTCTCTTCTATAACTGTCTTTCTTGATTTTCTTTCTGTGTCCTCTTGTATCTCTACTATCCCATTTGATTAGATCCTCTCTATCAATAGTTTCTATGCCTTTCATGATTCTATAAATAGTTATAAAGTCTCCTCTCTCTCTTCTTTGCTCTAATGTCTGTAGCTCAAGTTTTGCTAGTCTCTCTTCATATGATAGTTCTGAGAGTGTTGGTGCCAATTTTGTAATTGCTCTTTGTATTCTTTCAAGTTTTGTTATACATTTTTTGTACATGGTGACCTGGTTGTCACTGCATACTCCAATCTTGGTCTTATCATAGTGACTAGTATTTTCTTCACCATTTCTTCATCCAGGTATGTAAATGCCACTTTGATTGTTCTCATTAAATTATAAGTTTCTCCAAAAATTTTGTTTATATGTGTCATATTTTGTCATTGAACTTTGAATCGTTTGTTTGTTTGCGCGTCATACTCTGTCTGTCTGGTTACATCGTTTGTCTGGTTGCGCATCATACTTTGTAACCATTAGACGAAGCTGTCTGGCTACATCGTCACATTCTGTCTGGGACCGGTTAGAACAACAGTCGTGGCTCTCCACGTTAGTTGCTTCCTTTCCTTTTACTTGTTCAATTATGTGGTCTACTCATATGATGAGTCCTATATGTTCATTATATATATAATTGTGTAAGCTATATTTTGTAATTTATTTCCAGGTGTTCTAGTTGATTAAAGCTTGGGAGTAACTAACAAGTCTTATTATTATGACAATTTAATCAACTAGAACATGGAGAAGCTATTAAAGCTAGCTTGTCTGGATCTGGACCCCAGCTCTTCAACTGCAATGCAAGAGTGGAGGCACTGGTATAAAACCTTCTCCAACTTCATACAAAAGTGTGGAGAAAATGCACCTGACAAACTAAGAACTCTTGTGAACTGTGTTAGTCATAATGTTTACGAATACATTGAGAAATGTACTAATTATGATTCGGCCATTCTATTCTACAGAAATTGTGTGTAAAGACACCCAATGAAATATTCACTAGGCATTTACTCGTACCTCGTCAACAAAAGCCCGGTGAATCCTTAGATGAGTTTTTGAGAGAGCTACATAAGTTAGGTAAGGATTGTAACCTAAAGGCAGTTAGTGCCAAACAGTACAAGGAAGAGTTAATTAGGGATGCCTTTATTAATGGTCTAACCTCACCTTTGATTCGCCAACGTCTCTTGGAAAACAAGACTTTAGATTTACAGGCTGCTTATGATCAAGCTTATTCTTTAGACTTAGCTCAATGCAATGCCAGCTCTTACGGTCCCGTAACTCCTCAGTTTGTGCACAGCGCCGCTGTGATGACCCCTGATCGTACTCAGACTTGGGAGGATACTGTGAAGAATAAACCTATGTCTATGGATTGTGTGATAACTGCTGAAGTTTCAGTATTGGCAGCCACCCTATCCATGAAGAGTAGGTGTTATTTTTGTGGAGGACTACACCATAAGCATATTACTTGTCCCGCTTGAAATGCTACCTGCAATAAGTGTGGTAAGCAAGGTCATTTCGCTCATGTGTGTATGTACAAGGTGCCGGCACCTTCAGGTAAGACCCCTACAGCTACTATGTTTGACTCTTCCCAACCTTCGGTCCTTGCCACCATCTCTGGTACCACTTTCCCTCAGAGCCTCCATCTAGCGGCCTCCTCAACAACCATCAATGGACGAAAGTTATCGACACTTGTCGATTCCTGAGTGATGACAGTTACATAGATGAGAAAATTGCATAGGACTTGAAACTTCTAATACATCGAACAGGTAAAGATGTCACTTTAGCTCAGAAGTCATTACACACTAACTCTCATGGTTATGTAGTAGTTGACTTAATGCTACATCTTAATAAACAAACTTATCCTTCCACTCGTCTTGCACTGATGAAAGATTTGTGCTGTGGGGTACTGCTTAGTCAGGATTTCCAAAAACAGCACCAGAGTATAGTCATTGAATATGGTGGACCAAAACCTATACTCAAATTACCTGATACTGACTCGTATTGTTCTCTGGTAGCTGCTGCTGTAGATGAGCCTTCTCTTTTTCAATATTTGTCACCTAACTGTAAGCCCATAGTCACTAAGTCGAGATGTTATAGTAAAGATGACAGAGAATTCATTGAAATGGAAATAAACGGTCTACTAGCTGAGGGTATTATTGAAAATAACTTATCCCCATGGAGGGCCCAAGTTGTTGTGGTGAAGGATCCAATGAATCGACATAAGAAAAGGATGTGTGTGGATTACTTACAAACTGTGAATCTACACACAGAGCTAGATGCTTTTCCATTGCCAAGAATCAACACTAGGGTGAATGAACTATCAACATACCATGTGTTCTCAAACTTTTGAATTAAGGGCCCGTGATGCGCGAAAATACGAAAAATTCTGGAAAATTAACGAATTTTAGGCAAACATTTCAAAAGATTCTCTATGATGGTGGTAACACTTCAACTAAATATTACAGCTCAATTCCATTTCTTTTCTTATATATAAAATAAAATAGATACATTTTTGGTGACCTCTGGCAACCCCATTGCATGAAAAAACATTCTGTATATTGAAATAAAGTAAAAATTTTGAAAGCCAGTTCCGTTTTTACTGTAATTAATATTTATGGAGATATCTGGCAACTTGCCCGACCCTAAATCACCAGTCACCCATCTCAAGTGTCTTTTCAAAGCTGGAAGAGAAACGATGTCACTCTGCTGCATAACAGTCAGCCTACGAGTCATGCACGCGACATTGGCAACCCTATTGCATGAAAAAACATTCTATATACTGAAATAAAGTCAAATTTTCGATAGCATAAGTTGCATGAGAAAGTAAGTTGTACACGAGTGAGTTAGAGGCCGGAGGATTTTAAATGCCGGTGCACTCCTTTTAAACTTTAAATGCCTCTCCTGAAAAGTTAATGTTTTTGTTATTTAAATAGCCATATCTCTGTTTCTTTTTGTCCGATTTTATTCATTCTTTCGAATTTGTGAAGAGAAATAGTCATTCTTTAATTTGGCAAGAAAAAAATAAAGGAAACTGTAACTTAATTTTTTTTTTCATTTATCCTTGCAGATTTTCACTGAAGTTTCTACTATTCAAAATGAAAAAATCATAAAAAAATTAAAGAGAGTAAGAGGAAATTTAATTTTGTGAAGTTGTTCCCAAGACTCTAATCTTTCATTTCCTACATAGTAGGCTGATTACCTATGCCTATGGATACTTCAATGATCGCAGATACCATCATGGAAAAAACAAAAAAATTAACTACATGTAACATATACATGTTACTAAAACAATTTAGTATGCAATAATACTCTTTCCAATAGAGTAAGTATACATAATTTCACCAGAGAAATCGAACAACTTTTATGACACGTTCACCTATAAGCACTTCCTTCGGTGCCTTAAAAAGGCTGAAAGAATCGGACAAGAAATACACAGCCTTTGAGGCCAATGGACGTCTGTATCAATTCTGTAGGGGTTCCGTTCGGAGTGAAAAATGGAGTAGCTGTCTTTCAACGAACCATGGATAAGCTTGTGAAAGAAGAAAACTTACAATGTGCATTTCCATATCTTGACAATATAACTATCACTGGCCGCACTCAAGAAGAACATGATCATAGTATACAAGACTTTCTTGAAGTCGTCAATAACAGAAATTTAACCCTCAATACCTCTAAAACTATTAAGTCTGTTCGCTCAATTAATATCCTTGGTTACTGTGTAGGAAATGGGATTATAAAACCTGATCCTGAGAGGCTTCGTCCACTACAGGAACTCCCACCCTCCACAAGATGGGGATCTTTAAAAAGAGCCCTGGGTATGTTTGCTTACTATGCCAAATGGATGCAAGATTTTTCGACCAAAATAAGACCATTAGTGAGTGTAAAGAAGTTTCCTTTAGATAAAGAAACTTTACAGGCTTTCAGTCTGCTGAAGTTAGAGCTTGAAAGAACAACGTTATACTCTGTGGATGAAAACTTGCCCTTTGAAGTCGAATGTGATGCTTCCAAAGTAGCTATTTTGGCTGTACTTAACCAAAAGCTACAAATGGAGAGAACAGGGTGGAAATGATCATAAGAATTGATGATAGTGACATGAAAAATAGAAATTTTGTGGTGATTTATGTGCCCCTATAATGGGGTCTTGGAGAGAGATTATTTTAAAATGAGATGCTGAAAGATGGAGGTAACATAGTACTTATGGGAGACTTTAACTGCAAAGAAATCTGTTGGGAAGAGATGACAGTGAAAGGTGGAGAGGATTTATGGGGAAATGTATTACTTGACATGACTATAGAACATACAATGACACAATGGGTAGAAGAAAATACCAGATATAGAAATAATGAAAGACCATTCAGACTAGATTTATTATTTATGTCAGAACCTGAAATTGTGGATAGAATTTAATACAAGACACAAATTGGGAAGAGTGACCTTATATTGAGTTAGAACTAAAGGAGGAAATATATATAGAGAGAAATGAGAAATACAGAAAAGGGAGACTAATGTATAGTAAAACTCTAAGAACCTTAGAATATTTTTTCAAAAAGCAAGTTGGGAAAAACTCTATAATGAAGAAACACAAGTGGAAGAAAAATGGATGGTTCTGATTGAAATATATAATGGAGACGATAAATATGTACCAAAATAAAAACAGGAAAAGGTGCATATTAAGTGCTGGTTTAATAAGTGCAGTGAAGCATTAGAAGAGATAAAGCTTGGAAATGATTGAAAAAAGACAAAAAAAAATCTAGGTGGCAAATATATATCAAAGGAATATGTAAAAATATGCAGGGAGGAAAAAAAGAGACTATGAAAAAGACGTAATAGAAAAATGTAAGGATCAGCCAACACTATTCTATAGACATGTGAACTGTAAACTAAAAAACAAACAGGTAACAGTGAAACTATGTCAAGGGAATATGGAATACACAGAAGATACATAAATAGCTGAAGTCACTTCAAGTCAGTTTTCACTAGAAAAAAAAATGTACAACATTGGAATGAAGGGGGAGGAGTGAAATCCCTCCACCCCACCCCCAAGAGGGAAATAACCCGAAAAGAAATAACGGACCAAATAACAAACCTTGATGTCAGGAAATTCCTCAGCCCAGATGGAATCACAAACTAGTTATTAAAAGAATGTAAGGAACAAAAAGACAAAATATATAAGTTGCTCACTTAAAGAAGGAAAAATACCAGAAGACTGGAAAAATGCCGATATTGTACCAATATATAAAGGAGGAAACAAGGAATACCCAACAAATTACAGACTGGTTTCTATTACAAACACAGTGGCCAAAATTTGTGAAAAAGTTATAAAATGTGGATGGATAAAACATCTGGAAGAGAACAATATACTAAATCAGAGACAATTCATATTTAGACAGGGAGGATCATGTGCCACAAATTTGATCTGTTTTTACTCAAGACTACTAGATATAATACAGGAAAAGGTTGGATGGGCTGATTGCGCTTTCCTAGACCCACAATTTTTTTTTTTACAAAGTGCCACACACACACAAATATATTAAGAAAACTGGAAATCATAGGAGGGATGGAAGTCTTCTTGCATAGAAGAAAAATGAGAGTAGTATTTACCTAGTTGTAATAATATATGGGAAGGGAGCTATGCTCGTGGTGACCTGTCTTTGTATCTCTCCGCATCAAGTTTTATCTTAAAATCTTGTATAGTGTTTACACACACTGTTTCATTGTCTAATTTGTTCCATGTATCTATCGCTCTGTGTGGGAAGCTGTTCCTTTTCAAGTTTTTCTATAACTGTCCTTTTTCAGTTTTTTTCCGTGTCTCGTTTTACCATTGTCCCACACTAACAAGTCGTTTCTGTCTAAAACTTCCATTCCTTTCATTATTCTGTAGACAGTCAGCAAATCTCCTCTTTCTCTTCTTTGTTCCGAAGTTGGTAGATTCAATTTGGACAGTCTTTGCTCATATGTTAGTTAAAACTCTATTAGTATGTGGTCACTTTTCCCAATTGGTGTCTTGTAATTTATTTTGTCCATGATTTCAGGCTCAGCTGTGAATATTAAGTCTAGTCTTGATGGTTCTTTGTTGTTTCTATGTCTAGTATTTTCCTTGACCCATTAAGTTTAATGTATAATTAATGGTCATATCCAGTAGAGTGTTGCCCCAGAGTTCCTCTCCACCTTTTACTCTCATTTCTATCCAATTTCTTTCCTTTGCATTAAAGTCATCCATAATTATTATGTTTTCTCCATCTATCAGTAACTCAAATAATGCATTCTTTGTGTCTTCAAGTAATTTGGAATGATCACTATCAGACCAAGCCTGTGTTTTGGGGGCACATACACTACTATAAAATTTCTACTTTTAATATTACTATTCACAACTTTAATCATAATAATTTCCACATTATATTTTCCTTCTGTTATCTTTGTCACATTTAAGCCCTTTCTAGTCAATAATATGACTCCTCCCCCATTTATCCATTCTATCTTTTGCCCAAGGGTTGTATAGACCTTGTCCCACCATACTTGATGATAGAGGACCTTTCAATTTTGTCTCCACAATTCCCATTATGTCTGGTTTCTCTATTAACAAATAGTCGTTTAATTCATTTATTCCAGAAATCGTACTGTCCATGTTTGTGTATGACATCTTTAATTTTTTCTTTACTTCTCTTTTTTGGTTTACATTTACTTTTTCTGATGCACCATTTTCTTAGTCTCATATCCAGTACTCTCACATTTTTTTTTCTCCATTCTTGTTTTTTTTTTTTCATTTACTTAGTTTCTTAGTGCCTTATCTTTCCTCATGGTTCATTTCCTTTTTTATCCACACATTTTTGTAATTTTCACTGTTAGCTAGTATTGTTGCTTTCGATAGTATCTCTTCAGCTATCATCTGAGTCCTTAGTTTGATTTTCAATGGCCTATAGATTTTTCTCTAGAGTATGTGCCCATTCTATGCATCTCATCAATTTCTTTATCTAATTCTTGGCCTTCGTCCTGAACTACTTTCAGAATTTCCTTCGCAATTTCTTTCTCTTCTTTTACTCCTTGGTATTTGTATACCTTGTTTTTTTCTTTGATACCATAAACAATGCATTTTTTCTTTTATCCACTATCTCTCACCCAGTTTTCCTTTTCAATTACTTTAAATACCGTTTCTTTTGCATTTTCCTCTACCTGCTGTTGTACTATTGCTTTGAAAGTTATTTTCTGATTTTCACATTCCTGTTTCCACTGATTTTTTATTTCAAGGAGATCTGTCTCTCTGATTGATTCTCCCACTTTTTCGGTCACTGCTTGTATTTGTTCTTTGACCTCTTTCTTCAGTTCTTTGTTTTTGTTTCTATCCTTGTTTTTCTTTCTTTTCTCTTTTAATCATACTTAGTTCACTTTTTAGCTCATTCAATTCTCCGATTATTTCCTCATTAGTTTTACATAAATTTGTCATCTATTTATGCATGACTCTATAATAAATTCTTAGATCTATTAATCCCTCCATCAAGTTGTTGATGTTTCAATTCCTTAGTACACTACTATACCTAGTTTCTCTTTCTGTACCCATAACTTTTCCTATTACTCCCCTTTCTCTCTGAAAACCAGAAAATACTTTGTTTTCCCTCCTTTGAGTAGACTTTGGGGTGTCAATTAGACACGTCCTCTTCGGTATCACACCCAGTGGCAATTCCACTCTACTCATGTCCAATTCTCTCTTCGTTGGTTCATTAATTCCTTTGTTTTCTCTTCCTTCCTCCATTTTGTGCTATACTATACTTTTCTAAAAACTGGATTTTACACCTTACTGGTCACTCGATTACACATCTTTCTCATTCCAAAAATAACATGGCGTTTCCTTGATCCAAGTGACAAAAGAGCTAAGTTGGAACTTATTCACTAGACTTCCTCTCCAGTGACATGTGATAGATGTGTATTTATCTTCATGCCAAAATTCTTGTAAAATTCTTGTATTACTTCTTATCATCCTTGAGCATTAATCTCACTGTGGTCAGTGAGTGGTAGCTGAGCTGAGCATCTATTGCATGATGATTGAAGGGAATATTCAGTCTTTTAGATGTCTAGCATACACTCGTGCACATGCATGCATTAGTTCAGGATGGAACATCTGACATCTCCAGAAAACTACCAAGGGACCACCTATTGTGTTTGACCTCACAGCAGGAATTTGGGCCAAGTGCATCTGATCTCAACTGGCCCAAACGGCTCAACATCTGTGTCAGATTTTATCAACTGCAAAATCAGCACACAAGCAATGTATTTTTTCATACGTTTCCATTGCTTGCATATCAATCACTTGTGCATAAATACTGAGTGTCCATACTCAGTCTGTGCATTGTACATTATAGACATAGAGCAGATGTAGATAGTAGAAAATCTACTGTATATAGGTCCCTGTTGTGGCAACAGCCACCATATGCATGTGAATAGCTGTCAGAGTTTACCTTGGGCAATGCTCCGAGAATGTAGATCAGTCTACATGGAAAGAATAAAATGACAAAACACCACCTTGTTTGTCTTAACACCTCCAAACTTAATATAGATTACAACAGCAAATCTACAATTATCAAAATCCCAGTGCTCAAATAAATAGATAAACACATAAATAAATAAATCAGAACAAGCAATAATAACATGAAAAGCAATATTCTGCATGAACCAAGTGTTAATAACATATCCAAAATTACTAACAATTTAGAACCCAAGGAAGAGACCACACAGTGATTAAAGCCTTTAGTGCATCTTATAAAAGGATTAAGCAAAATTGCAAACTTTCAACAACCTTAGAAAGTGAAGACTGACTGACACAGTAATGCAGATGTTCTCTGACATTTCCATGTCCCTTGTCACATTCACTCACCAGATTCTTTAAAGCCATAAAATAAAATAGAGTAACAGTATTTTCTGACCTTGGAAAACTCCTTTGTTATACTGAGTCTCCAGTCCTTCTTTATCAATAAACACAGACACCATTTCAGAGTCCACAAATTCTTCGTTGGGGTCAGATGAGAAGAATAGCTGTCTGGCAGATTGAGGCAGTCGAGATACTGGCTGTGTAATGCTGATAGTTACAGTGCCATCTGCAGCTGTACTGACTGGTGGAATATCTTGTTCCCCATGCACACTGAGCCTTGGGGGCATGGTGTGGCTTGATTGGGCTGAATGAGAGATATGGCTGGATGGCATAGGATGAATGTCATGTACAGGCAAGGTGGGGTGAACATTATGACTAGATAGGGTGGATGGAATGCTGTGAAAAGGTGAAGCAGGATAAATACTATGGGGGGGCAGGTTGGGTTGGGTGGGGAGAACACTGTGCATGTGTGATGTTGGGTAAACAACATGGCTAGAGGGAGAGGAGAAAGTAGAGTGACCCCAATGTATAGGTGAAGTGGAAGAAACATTTTGGTTGGGTAATGAGGAATGGACATTGTGGGTAGGTGATGTGGGGGGGAAAATGCTATGGCCAGACAATGAAGGGTGGATGTCCTGGGGGAATGAGTTCAGGTGACTACTAGGACTGGATGGTATAGGATTCATGATATGGCTGGAGAGAGAGGGCTGGATATTGTGACTTACAGCAGTAGAATTCTGATTTGGGTTGATATGATTATTAGATCCAAACACAGGAAGTTTAGGAATAGGGATACCTGAGGAAGAGCCCATGGACTGCCTAGGAGTAGGGCAGACCTTGCGGGCAGGAAAATTTTGGCCAACAGGTAAAAAGCTAGAAAGAGTACTTCTTCCAACTTTCACTCCTGAGGAGCTTGTCAGGGGTGCCAACTGAACAGTTGATGCCTGAAACATAACCAGAATAACACATATTAATATATTCATGATGAATTCATATCACATGAAAGGCACATTGCATCCATCTATTAAGCAATGAAAAAAGTGCAAAAGATTAAAGTGATGAAAAGTGGTTGTAAATGGATGAAGTAATTACAATCTAAAGGGCTGGTTTTCCTGTCTACAATGTGAATTTTTTTAAGTGGATGGGGGGGGGGCACTGTGTGATGAGGCTGAGATAAACTAGTTCCAGCTATTGGGCCCTGCTATGGAAATATGTCTTGCTGAACTGCCTTTGACCCAAGCAACATGGCAAGAGACAGAAATGACCCTTCATCCATAAGATGCTAAGATAGGAGGAGTGATGAATCGGTTTTGGATGGGTGTGCAATGGGTGCAGGGTAGGTGTATACTTTAACTCAGTAACCAAATTACTTCAACTTAACAACCTCACTTATTAGGGGAAAAAGGACTTTTGGTAAGTACACACATACATCAATGCATATAATAATTTCATAAATATTCAGTTTAAAGGTACCATTATATAGAACAGTAATGATGGAAATAGACATAAATAAGGTTTTTGACAGTCCCAAAACATATTGCATCAGACAAATATAGAAACTTGTATGAACAATTGGAGCAAATTATTGGTTAACAACTTTCCTGCAGGCAAGAAATCTAAATAATATAAAACAAACACTTCTATTGGACCAAAATACTATCTCACAGCACCCCACAGTGATTAATACTATCACCACCACTGTTCATAAATGATCTCCCCAACTTCAGCCTAGAATACATCATGGCACTCATATATGTATATACCAGTGGCCTTCTCTGTAAGGAATGTGGCCAAGTCCAAGCACAATTGATACACCAAAACATGTGAATACATAAAAAATAACTGAAAAAGTGGTGAACACAAAACAGGATGTAAACATCCTCCCACTCTCAGCTTAACCTGAACAATTCCACAAAGCATCCAGCTGCCTCACTGAATGGTTAGTGCCTTTTATTTGATAAAATACCTACTATTCTGAAGACTGTCTCACCTCCCTCTTCCCTCTACTATCTCTGGTTATCTCCAATTCCCTGTCCATTACCCTCGCATTTACCTTATTTACCACCCCATCCATGTACAAAATGAACAGCCATAATGACTTGCTTTCTCCATTACCAATCCTTATACAAGCTCTGCTACTCTTACAAAAACTCTTAACTCCTCAACAGCATTCTCCCAATCCCATATATCTACAATACCTACAACAGGGCATTCTACAATGTGAAGTCTTCTCCAAACCAATATATACATACATATATCAATGGCTATTTCCCCTTTACAAGACAGGTAGCCAAAAAAAAACAAAGGCATAAAATCCACTCCCATCCATTCCATTTCCAAATACTGTACTTCACTACCATTCACACTCCTCCCTCCCTCTTATCTTGGCTCTTCCTGGATGATGGGTCATCCCTGCATCTCGCCCACTGCCCTGGGTCAGATGCAGTGTTGCAAGACACAGCATATCCACAGCAAGGCCACTCCATTTAATCAATGACCCCCTTCTGTCCCCTCAAAGAGAAGACGGGGAGAAATCCTTTCAGGTTGCGTCAAAACATAATTCACACATACACCCTCAGCCCCCATCCCCCACCCATTCCCATGCATCACAGCATCATCCATACATAATTATTCTCCATTCACCCTTATCTTCTGTCTCCTCTCTTCCTTCCTCAACAGACCCAATGCCCAATGCCCCTTTTACTCCATCCATCCATCTCATCCTTGGTTGTCCCCTCATGTTTACTCCTTCTACCTCTGCCTTCCACGCCTCTTTTACTAATCTTTCTTTGCTCATTCTTTCAATCTGTCCAAACCATCCCAATGCTCTTTCATCAATCATATCTCACAACTCCCTTTCCACCCCCACTCTCCTCCTCACCTCCTCGTTTCTCACTCTATCCAACATTAACCCCTATCATACTTCTTAGGTACCTCATCTCACATTCAAACTTAATGATTACCTGTTAGAAGAAAAACCAGACATAATGGGAATTGTGGAGACGAAATTAAGGAGTTTAATACCACCCATCAATGTTGGACAAGGGCTATACAATTACTGGATTAAAAACAGAAACAAGAAACAGGAAGGAGTCATGTTCTTGGCCAAGAAAAATATGAATGTGACATAAATTACAGAGGGCAAAAGCAATGTAGAACTGATCATGATAAAAGTTGAAGACAAGGACATGAAAAGTAGAAAGTTTGTGGTGATTTATGTGCCCATAAAAACTAGCGCTTGGAATGAGAATGAGCATATTAAATGCTAGAAGATACAAGGCATTCATTAAATGAGATACTAATGGGCAGAGGTAACATGGTAATTATGGGGGACTTTAATTACACAGAAATTTGTTGGGAGGACATGACAGTAAAAGGCAGAGAATACTTGTGGGGTAATGTATTACTGGACATGACCATGGAATATACAAGGACACAGTGGGTCAGTGAAAACACCAGATACAGAAATAATGAGGAACTGTGGCAACACGCCGCCACTGCTGCAGTGTCCCCTTAGTGCACATAGCTTTGTAATATAATATTGTTAATCTTGCTCAAATCATAGTATATGTAAATTATAATCAAAACTGTATATTACAAATATTGTGTCATATACATGGATGACTATTATATTGTTAAATGTATTTATTTGTAACTTTATTTGCATACCTATCCGAGAGTTGACACCTTGATGTGGTGGATAGACTTGAGAATCTTAATGATTACAAAAGCTATGTCCATAGAGAGAAAATCTCTGTAGGGTCATCCATATCAAACAGGTTTTGTAGGAAAGATCAAAGAGCAGCTCAAACACACAGTCGCAGGACCCACTGCTAACTGACATGTCCCTGATGGCAAATAGGGAAATTCCTCATAGATATATGGGGTACCGTCATAATGACGGCAAGGACCATTGGGCACCCTATAGATATAGGGCTTCACCGAATATAATGAATAAGGTGACACCATAGAAATATCTCACCAGAAACCAGTTGGCAAGGAGGCGAGATTACTGCCAACCCCCCTTCATAGGCAACATGAATATGAATAGCAAATCAAAACAAAACCAGGCGTTCGTTTTTGATCATCGTCTCCTAAAGGTCCAACCGTATTGCCTCGTGTGCTTACGGGCAATGAGCCACCTAATGTGAGTAAGGATTGTCCAAGCAGATCCAAATCTTGGACATTAAACAACATGAAGAAAATGAAGATCTATACTTACAACATAAGAAGTCTCTCAGAAGACCACAAACTGGAGAGTTTAATGGAAGAGCTAGACAACATCAAGTGGGACATTGTAGGACTGAGCAAAGTCCAAAGAAAGGAGGAAAAGCTGATACAATTACAAGATGGTCACCACCTGCTCTACTATAGAGGTAAGGACAAAAAAAGATCTAGTGGAGTAGGATTCTTGATCAACCGAGAGGTTGCTGGTAACGTAATCAAATTCAGTAGTTTATCGGACAGGGTAGCTTGGATTGTGATTAGACTGTGTAAAAGTTACACTCTAAAAATAGTTCAGGTTTATGCACCAACTTCACAGAGTTCAGACGAGGAAATTGAGTCCTTCTATGATGATTTATGTCAAGTAATGGATCAAGAAAAAAGTAAGTACGCTTTGGTATTAGAAGACTTTAATGCTAAAGTAGGGAAGAAGATGGGAGATGAGATGTGCATTGGAAAGTTTGGAGTAGGTGAAAGAAATGACAGAGGTGAGATGTTAGTCAATTTTGCAGAGAACTACAACATGAGGATAATGAACACTTTCTTCCAAAAGCGTGTAGGTCGTAAATGGAGGTGGAGAAGTCCAAATGGAACAACAAAGAATGAAATAGACTTCATATTAGGAGATGAGAGCAAAAGCGTTAGCAATGTTATGGTAATAAAGTCAACATAGGTAGTGACCATAGAATGGTAGGTTGCACAGCTAAATTCAATTTCAGAGCAGAGAGAAATAAACTAGTTTTAAAAAAGAAAATAAGCCTTGCAAAGGTTAAGGATAATAATAAGAAATTTCAGTTAGAAATTAAAAATAGATTCGAAGCTCTAAGAACTAACGAGGACAGCGTGGAAGATATTAATTTGAATTTAGTGAATATCATTAAGAAATCAGCAAAGAAAGTAGGAAGTACAAAAAACACAAGAGAAAAGAAATACTCAAAAGCTACAAATGACCTAATTAAAAGAAGAAGGACCATGCAAATTAAAAGCAGGAGAGACGAAATAGAAAAAGTAGAACTAAACAAGCTTATCAACAAAAGGCAGAGATTAGAGAAAAGAAAGAAAAACATGGCTGAAATAGAGGAAACTATTCGGAAAGGAAAAAGTATTAAAGTGACCGAGCGTAGACATGCTTTAGGAAGACAGCAAATGATATGTTTGAAAGATAGAAATGGAGAAATTATTAAATGTAGAGACAAGATGGTAAAAAGAGTAGAAGAATTTTATTAAGAATTTTACTCATCGAAGGCCATAGTTGAGTCAGTAAATTCATGTGTAGACATTAGTAGTGTACCAGAGATTACAAAGAAGTAGAATTTGCTCTAAAAACTATGAAACGAGGAAAAGCACCTGGGGAAGATGGTATATCGATAGATCTGTTGAAAGACGCAGGTAAATTAATTCATATTAAATTAGCCGAGTTGTACACCCAATAGTTACGTCAAAAAAGCATTCCAGATGCGTGGTGCAATGCTTTAGTGATTTTACTTCATAAAAAAGGAGACCAGAAGGACCTTAGTAACTATCAACCGATTAGCTTGCTATCAAACGTACATAAAGTATTCTCCAAGATCCTTACAAATAGACTAAGTCAAGTTTTAGATGGAAACCAACCGAGAGAACAGGCAGGCTTTAGAAGCAGATATTTAACTCTAGACCATTTGCAGGCGATAAACCAACTAATCGAGAAAGCGAAAGGATATAATTAACCTATGTGTTTAGCTTTTGTAGATTACGAGAAGGCCTTTGATTCAGTAGAACAAATAGCAATACTAAACTCACTACACAAACAGGGTACAAACGAACAAACCATAAGAGTTTTAGAAAAGATTTATGCGAAAGGTACCACTATAGTTTGACTACATAAAGATACAGAAAAGATCAAGATCCAGAAAGGAGTACGGCAAGGCGATACAATTTCACCAAAACTATTTACAGCTTGTTTAGAAGATATTTTCAGGTTGAGTTGGGAAAAGAAAGGTTTGAAGATTAATGGTGAATATTTGAACCACCTAAGATTTGCAGATGACATTCTTATTTCAGAAAGAGCAGAAGACTTGCAAGATATGCTGAGCGATCTAAACAAGGAAAGTGTCAAAGTAGGTTTAAGAATGAATAAGAGTGAAACCAAAGTAATGCTCAACACAAGAGTTCAAAGTAAAGAGATTGTAATTGATGGTGAGAGTCTTGAGGAAGTTGAAGAGTATAATTATTTGGGCCAGATGGTGAAGCTGACAAAAGATCATGATAATGAAATAAAAAGACGCATTACAATTGGTTGGAAAATGCTTGGTAAGTATAATAAAATCCTGAGAGGCTCTCTACCTTTATGTTTGAAACATAAAGTTTACAATCAATGCATTCTACCAGCAATAATTTACGGGTGTGAGACTTGGAAGCTGATGAAGGTGATGGAAACAAAGCTAAGGACTGCACAGAGGAGAATGGAGAGATCAATGATGGGAATAACACTGAGAGACCGAAAGAGAGCAAGTTGGGTGAGAGAGCAGACTCGAGTGAAAGATATTGTGGAGGCAGTAAAAGAGAGGAAGTGGAGTTGGGCAGGTAAGTTAGTGCTAACGACTGATGAGCGATGGAGTAAGTGTGTTACTGAATGGACGCCGCGAGATAGGAAGCGTGGAAGAGGGAGACCAGACAGAAGGTGGAGAGTCGAGATCGAGAAGTTTGCAGGAGTGACATGGCAGAGGGTGGCACGGTCGTGCGATTCATGGAATGCTATGAAGGAGGCCTTTGTTCAGCAGTGGACTCAGGATGGCCGATTTGATTTGATTATTTGCACACTCTGTTCAAAGCATTAATATTTTCACTGTGTATAGTTTATGTCTTGGCGGGCAGGCAATCGAATAACAAGTCCTGAAGAGATTTATACTTTTATTAATCCTTCACCCAAGGACGATTCTCTCTACCATGATGTGATACCCAACCACATCAATTGATGACCCCAGAGTGACTCAAACATATATGTAAGTTATGATCAAAATTGTATATTACAAATATTTTGTCACATACATGGATGACTATTACATTGTTAAATGTATTTACTTGCAACTTTATTTGCATACCCTGTTCAAAGTGTTAATATATTCACTGTGTATAGTTTATGTCTTGGTGGGCGGGCAATCGAGTAACAAGTCCTGAAGAGATGTATACTTTTATTAATCCTTCACCCAAGGACTATTCTCTCTACCATGATGTGATACCCAACCACATCAATTGATGACCCTGGAGTGACTCCAACACCCAGCCCTCCTTGGTATCCACAGTTGCCGTACTGCCAGTTACCATCCCCAGGTCAACGGCATGGTAGAGCGCTTTCATCGACAGCTCAAGGCCGTCCTCTACGCCCATGCCCTGAACAACGAACTTTGGTCGGTGGCGCTGTTCCTTGTGCTCCTTGGCATCAGGACCTCCCTCAAGGTTGACATTGGCCACTCTCCTGCTGAATTCGTTTTTGGCACCACCCTCAGGCTTCCCGGAGAATTCGTCGCTGACGTACCTCACTCCAACTCCTTTACTCCACACAACTTCGCCTACCAGCTGAAGGAGACCATGGCCAAGCTCCACCCCATCCCGCCATGCCACGCCAAGTCGCCTGGAACCTTCGTGAGCCAGGACCATCTTCAGTGCACCCACGTCTTCGTCAGGACGGACACCATCAGAAAAGCCCTCCAACCTCTGTACGAAGGCCCTCTCGAAGTCTTGCGCCGCACCAGGAAGATCGTGACAATACGGCGCAACGGAAAGCGTGAACACATATCCATCGATCGGGTCAAACCGGCCTACCTTTTTGACCACGGACACTCCCATCAACAGCACTCCCATTCCTACTCCTCTCAAGCAGCACCGGACTTCCAAGACGGTCTCGTTTCACCAGTCACTCGGGGGGGGGGGGGGAGTAATGTGGCAACACGCCGCCACTGCTGCAGTGTCCCCTTAGTGCACATAGCTTTGTAATATAATAATTTTTTTTATCTTGCTCAAATCATTGTATATGTATATTATAATCATAATTGTATATTACAAATATTATGTCACATACATGGATGACTATTATATTGTTAAATGTATTTATTTGTAACTTTATTTGTATACTCTGTTCAAAGCATTAATATATTCACTGTGTATAGTTTATGTCTTGGTGGTTGGGCAATTGAAAATCAATTCCCACCATATTTGCACCTAAGTATCTAAAACTATCCATTTCCTCATGTCTCTCACCCTTAATACTTCCAATTTGTTGCCAAATTCTCCCCTTGTACATGTCATCACCTTACTTTTACCCACATTTATCTTCAACTTCTTTCTTTCACACACCTTCCCAAACTCTGTTACTAATTTCCATAATCCCTCCTCTGATCCTGTTACAAGCACAGTGTTCTTAGCAAAAAACAACTGTCTAATCTCCCACTTTTCACCATTTTCTTTAACCATCTCTAATCCCGGCCCATTACCTTTGTGTTTACCTCTTGCACCACCCTATCCATATATTAACTGAACAACCAAGGCAACATAACACATCCCTGGTAAAGACCCACCTTCACCTTAAACCACTAACTCTCTTCATTTCTGATTTTAACACAAGCACTACTACTCTCATAAAAACTCTTGACTGCTCTTAACAGCTTTCCTCCTATCCCAAATATCTGTAATACCTCCCACAGTACCTTCCTGTCTTCCCTGTCATAAACCTTTTCCAAATCCACAAAAGCCCAAAAAACATCCTTACCTTTTCCTATAGCTTTCTCACATATCTGTCTTACCACAGAAATCTGATCCATGTGACCCCTACCTGTCCTAATCCACGTTGTTCCTCACCAATTACTCCCTCTGTTCCTCTCCTAATCCTCTCAATCAAAACCCTCCCATACACCTTCTCAACTACACTCAGCAAACTGATCCCTCTGAAACTACTACATTCACACTTGTCCCCTTTTCCTTTCTAAAGTGGAACTATACAGGCAGTCCTCCGGCACTTTACTCCTCTTAAACAAACATTAAATAACCTCACCAGTAAGTCCACCATCACTGTACATCCCTTTTTTTTAGACATTCTGCAAGACACACATCCAACCCAGGTGTCTTACTGGCTCTCAACATTTTAACAACTGCTTTCACCTCATCTGTCCCTATTTCACTTCCATTTTCCTCATTCCTCACTGTCATTTTCTTAGCGCTTCCCATTGCAACTACCTTTCCCCTCCTATCCTCCTTCACATTCAGCAACTCCCTATAATACTCTACCAAGCTTCCTCTTACTGCCATTTCTTCCATTATCAAATCTCCATCTGCACCTTTGACCTTTTCTTCTCTACTTGATTTGCCTCCTCTTCCTCTCTTAATTTCTTTCCAAAACATCTTTTTATTACTTTCAAATTTTTCTGTCATACACTTACCCCATTTCACATCTGCTCTCCTCTTTGCCTCCTTTATCTTATGCTTTACTTCCCTTTTCTTTGTACCTTTCATATGATTTATCCTATTTTGTAACCAATCTGTGAATGCTTCTCTTCTACAACCTTCTTTGCTTCATCATCCCACCACTCACTACCCTTCCTTCTATTTCCTCCTGTCTTCCTTGTTCCACACACCAATTTGCACACCTTGTGACTCCCTCCTTGAACCATCCCCATTTCTCCTCCACTCCTGGTTCTACTCTAGCCCTCACTCCCTCCTACTCCTCTCTCAGATTGTTCTTGTACTCCTTTTCTTTCTCATTTAAGCAATATACTCTAACCACTTCACTACCTTCTGTACTTTTCCTCTTTCTCCTATCCTCCACTCTCAACTTTTCATCCACATTAACCTTAAATAAACCTCCTTCCACTCCACCACATGCTTACCTATCTCTTCATTTATAAATATAGCCACCCCTTCTCCCCTTCATCCCATCTTCACTCCTGACATCTTCCCAACTACACTCCCAAACTCAAACCCGTCCCTCCCTTTCAACTTGGTTTCATTCAATGCCAACACATCCATGTTTCTTCTCACAAACATACTGCCTATCTCTTCTCTTTTACTCTCATCTGTACCACATTCATGCATATTGAATGAACCAAACCTTAGGGTTCTGGTTGGAAAACTTCTCCCAGACCCTCTTATGCCTTTGCTTATTTTAGGAATGTAACCCTTTGGGGCTACAGAGAGAAGGATGCCTAGTCCTATCCCCATTCTGTCTTTGTCACCTTTTACAACTCAAGTGGGAACACTTGGTGGCAGTATTCTTTTCCCCCACCACAGGGTTAAGTGAAAAATGGAAATAAACATTCAAAGAAGTGGTACAGGACAGTATCAAGAGTTAGGGGGCAGCATAACAGGGGGAGTTGCAGTATAATAAAGTATCATAATTTCTCCATGAATAGAGATTTCCTCTATCACAGACAAAATAATGTCTGGCTCTGGTCCATAGGGGTGTCTTACCATAATAGAGAAACCTGACATTATGGGAATTGTGGAGACAAAACTGAGGAGCCCTCTATCAACAAGTATGGTGGGACAAGGTCTATACAACCACTGGGTGAAAAATAGAACAGAAAAACAAGGAGGAGGTGTCATGATATTGACCAAAAAGGATTTAAATGTGACAAAGATAAATGAAGGCAAATATAATGTAGAATTAATTATGATTAAAGTTGTAAACAAAAATATGAAAAGTAGAAAATTTGTAGCAGTATATGTGCCACCAAAAACACAGGCTTGGTCTGATAGTGATCATTCTAAATTACTGAAAGACACAATTGCAGGATCGTACCCGCATATAATGAATAGGATTAGGAAATATATATTAACGATAGTTACCAATTACTTACGGTAGGCACAGGTCCCATAGAAGAGGTAGGGGCCGGTAGGAGCAATCGCGGAAAGCCGGTACGCAAAAGTGTAAGTCTGTTTAGTCATAATCGTCAACAATGTCTTAAGTACCTGTCTCCGGATTGTCTTATGTGTCAAAGCTTAAGTAGTTAAGTATAAGTTCTTTAGATTGGCGATATACTGCTACCGATCCGTTCTAGTCGGTGAGTGCTACCCAACTGGCTTGCTTCTAGTAACTGACTGTACTGTACTCGACTGACCGATCCGACCCGCTCACGCCGGGCTGTCGTCTGCGCGCTCTCTATGTCCAAAAGCGTCGTTCATTTGTTTCGTGTGTTTTTAGTAACGAGTTTAGATGATGCTACTGCAACAATGAATGTACTAAATGAGCTACTGTAAGAGGGTGGTAACATAGTAATTATGGGTGATTTTAATGCAAATATAATCTGGGAAGAATTGATAGTAAAAGGGGGAGAAGAACTTTGGAGCAACACTGCTGGGTATGACCATCGAATATACCTCAACACAATGGGTTAAGGAAAATACCAGATATAGAAACAATGAGGAACTGTTGAAACTAGACTTAATATTAACTTCTGAACTGGATATCATTATCAAAATGGAGTATAAAACACAATTGGAAAGAGTGACCATATACTAATAGTTTGAATTAAAAGAACAAAACAATGTAGGAAGGAATGATAAACACAGAGAAGGAAGATTAATGTACAACAAAATGGATTTTGTAAAACTAAGAAAAAAATTCCAAAACACAAACTGGAATAAATTCCGCAGAGGAAACAAAGAAGGAAGACAAATGGAACATATGCAAAGAAAAGTACAAGGAAGGAATTGATAAATATGTACCAAAGAAGAAGCATACATACATACATATACCAAGGCTTTTTCCCCCTTCCAAGGGAGGTAGCCAAAAAGGGAAAGGCATAAAAACACTCCCACCCATTTCATCCCTAAATACACTCCACACCCCCTCCCACCCTCCCTCTCATCTGAGCACCTCCTGGATGACGGGTCATCCCTGCACCTTGCCCACCGCCCTGGGTCAGAAGCAGTGTCGCAAGACACAGCACATCCACAGCAAGGTCGCTTCATTTAATCGGCGACCCCCCCCTCTCCGTCCCCCCTTGCATATAAGGAGAGGACGGGGAGAAATCCCTTCGGGCTGCGTCAAAATTTACCCCCACCCCCCACCCCCCTGCCCATTCCTCCTCATGTAATCACAACATCATCCATATACAACCATTCTCCACTCACCTCTGTCTTCCGTCCTCTCCCTTCCTTCCTCAACAGACATTCCCCTCTTCCCCAAAGCCCCCTTCACCCCATCCATCCACCTCATCCTAGGACGTCCCCTCATGTTCACTCCCTCCACATCTGCCTTCCATACCTCTTTTACTAGTCTTTCTTCACTCATTCTTTCCATGTGTCCAAACCATCCTAATATTCTTTCATCAACCCTATCTCCCAAATCCTTTTTCACCCCTGTTCTGCTCCTCACCTCCTCATTTCTCACTCTATCCAGCCTAGTAACCCCCACCATACTTCTCAGACACCTCATCTCAAACACATTCAAACTCCTTCTCTCTTCTTCTCTTATGTTCCACGTTTCTGCCCCATACAGTGCTGTTGGCACAATCACTCCTTCATACAGTCTCCTCTTCGCATCCATTCCCAAATGTCTATTCCTCATTACACTCTTTAATCCACCAAGGCATTTACTCGCTTCTCTCAATCTACATTCTACCTCCACCTTCACTCCACCTTTTCCTGCTACACTTGCACCCAAGTATCTAAAACTATCCATTTCCTCCAGTCGCTCTCCCTTAATGTTCACTTCCAGTCTACTGCCACTTTCACCCCTTGTACATCTCATCACCTTACTTTTACCCACATTTATCTTTAGCTTTCTTCTATCACATACTCTCCCAAACTCTGCCACCAGCTTCCTCAATCCCTCCTCTGACCCTGCCATAAGCGCAGTGTCGTCCGCAAACAACAACTGGCTCACCTCCCACTTTTCTCCATTTTCTTTAACCATCTCCAATCCCTGACCCACTACCCGAGCATTCACCTCTCGCACCACCCCATCCATGTATAAGTTGAACAGCCAGGGTGACATAACGCATCCTTGATGAAGTCCCACCTTTACTTCAAACCACTCACTCTCTCCATTTCTAATCCTGACACATGCTCTACTACTCTCATAAAAACTCTTGACAGCTCCCAAAAGCTTTCCTCCTATCCCATAAATCTGCATAACCTCCCACAGTGCCTTTCTGTCTACCCTATCATAAGCCTTTTCCAGATCCATAAAAGCCCAAAAAACATCCTTCCCCTTTCCTATAGCTTTCTCACATATCTGTCTTACCACAAAGATCTGATCTACACAACCTCTACCTGTCCTAAATCCACACTGTTCCTCACCAATTACTCCTTCTGTTCCTCTCCTAATCCTCTCAATTAAGATCCTCCCATAAGCCTTCCCTACTACACTTAACAGGCTAATCCCTCTGAAACTACTACATTCACACTTGTCCCCTTTTCCCTTGTAAAGAGGAACTATACAGGCACTTCTCCAGTCCTCCGGTACTCTACCCTCTCTCCAGCAAACATTAAATAATCTCACCAACCAGTCCACCACCACTGAACCTCCCTTTTTCAGACATTCTGCATGGCATCCATCCAGACCAGGTGCCTTACCTGCTTTCATCATCTTTACAGCTGCCTTCACCTCATCCTTCCTTATTTCTCCTCCATTCTCCTCACTCATCACTCTCATTTTCTTCGCATTTCCCACTGCAGCTATCTTTCCTTCCCTATCCTCCTTCACATTTAGCAACTCCCTAAAATATTCTGCCCATCTTCCCCTTACTGCCATCTCTTCCATTATCATCTCTCCATCTGTATCTTTTACCTTTTCTTCCCTACTTGATTCGCCTCCTCTTCCTCTCTTAATTTCTTTCCAAAACATCTTTTTATTACTTTCAAAATTTTCTGTCATACTCCTACCCCATTTCACATCTGCTCTCCTCTTTGCCTCCTTTACCTTTTGCTTTACTTCTCTTTTCTTTTCTTTGTACGTCTCATATGACTCCCCCGTCCTATTTTGTAACCAATCTGTGAATGCTCGCTTCTTCTCTTCTACAACCTTTTTTGTTTCCTCATCCCACCATTCACTACCCTTTCTTCTATTTCCCCCTGTCCTTCTTGTTCCACACACCATCCTTGCACACTTTAAGACTCCCTCCTTGAACCATCCCCATTCCTCCTCCACACCCATCTCTGCTCCATCCTTTACTCCCTCCCACTCCTCCTTCAGCTTCTTTTCGTACTCCTTCTCCTTTTCCTTTTCATTCAAGGAGTTCACTCTAAGAACCTCCCTACCTTTTGTCCCTTTCCTCTTTCTCCATCTATCCTCCACTCTCAGCTTACCTTCCACCAAAAAATGATCTGATATTCCCCCACCCTCTCCCCTTAGCACATGTACATCCTTAACTCTTCCTATCATAATCCTATTTACCACTACATAATCCATTAGCGCTCTATCTACCACCCTTCCCTCCACCACCCTCTCCCATGTGTACTTATGCTTGACTTTCTTCCGAAACACTGTATTTGCTATCATCAACTCTCTTTCTAGACACATTTCCACCATCAACTCTCCACTACGATTCTTTCCTGGAACTCCACACTTCCCAACCACTCCATCAATTGGACCATTTCCCACCCTAGCATTAAGGTCTCCCAATGCTCCCGTCTGGGGTATTGGCTGCTCCCCGTCTGGGGTATTGGCTGCTTGTTATTGTGGCAAAGTAGCATGCAGTCGATACTTTAGGGTCTATATGGGGCACCCCTACGGACCAGAGCCACACATCATTTTGTCTATGATAGAAGAAATTCTGTTCATAGAGAAATGATGACACTTTTATACTACGACTGTCCCTCCGTTATGCTGTCCCCCAACCCCTTGTTGCTGTCCTGTACCATTTCTCTTTCTGTGATGGGGGAATTCCCTGTGGTGGGGGAAAAGAATACTGCCACCAAGTATCCCACTTGGATCGTAAGAGGCGAGAAGAAAGGGACGGGGAGAGGGACTAGGCATCCTTCTCCTTGTAGCCCCACGGGGCATATATCCTAAAAAGAAAAGTGAAGGCAAAGAAGAAGCAAAAAGAGATTTATACAAAGTGCTGGTATAACATAAGGTGCAGTGAGGCTAAAGACAAAAGAGACAAAGCCTGGAAAAGATGGAAAAAGAGACAAAAAACCTCCAAATGGCAAACATATATAAAACTGAGGAATGAATATGTGAATATATGCAGGAAAGAAAAAATGAATTATGAAAAAGATATTATAGACAAATGTAAGGATCAACCTAAACTCTTTTACAGATATGTAAATGATAAATTAAAAGACAAACACAAAATTGTAAAACTGTGTGAAGGAGATAAAGAATATATAGATGACATAGAAATGGCTGAAGTTATGATCAGACATTTCAGGTCTGTTTTTACAATTGAGAGCTCACAAATTTGGGAAGATAGACAACGAGAAATATCCCCTAAAATGAAAGAAATAAAGGTAATACAGAAAAAAATAAAAGATCAAATAAAAAACCTAGATGTTAGGAAATCACATGGACCAGATGGAATTGCAAATTAGATACTGAAAGAGTGTATAGATGAACTGACGGACAATTACACAAGATAATAGACATTTCACTCGAAGGAAAGGTACCGCAAGATTGAAAAGATGCAAACATAGTACCAATATATAAAGGAAGAAACAAAGAAGATCCTACAAACTTCAGACCAATATCCCAGACAAGCACAGTAGCAAAAATATGTGAAAAGGTTATCAGAAACAAATGGATCAAACACTTGGAAGAGAATAAAATATTAAACCCTAAACAATTTGGCTTTAGAAGTGGAAGATCATGTACCACAAACTTAATATGCTTTTACTCGAGATTAATAGAGATAATACAAGAAAGAGATGGCTGGGCAGATTGCGCCTTTGTGAACTTGCAGAAGACTTTTGACAAAGTGCCACATAAAAATTTAATAAGAAAAATTTAAATAATAGGAGGAATACAAAGTAAGCTACTGGAATGAAGGATTTCTTAAGTGGGAGAAAAAGGAGAGTGGTACTTAGAGACAAAAATTCGAACTGGGAAGATGTGATAAGTGGTGTCCCACAAGGCTCTGTATTGGCTCCTTTAATGTTTGCCATATATATATAAATGATATGGATGAGGGAGTGAAAGGTTACATGAACTTCTTTGCTGACGATGCCAAATTACTCAAGAGCGTAAGCACAGAAGAAGATTGCAGATCGCTACCGGAAGACCTGGACAAAATATGGGAATGGAGTCAGTGGTGTGAAATGAACTTTTAACATTAAGAAATGTATTATAATAGAATTAAGAAAAAGCAAAAATAGAATATTGGGTAAATATAAAATTGGAAACAAGGAAGTCAAAAAAGTTGACTCAGGAAGGGACCTGGGAGTGATTATCTCAAGTGACTTGACACCTGATAAACATGTCAATAAATTAGTTGGAGAGACTTTTAACTTATTAAGATCAATGAAAGTGGCCTGTGACAACATGGATGGAGAAATGGTAAAGAAAATAGTGGTTGCACTGATAAGACCTAAATTAGAGTATGCTACAACACTATGGGCACCAAGCACAAAAAAAAAATATATATAAGAAAATTAGAAAGAATTCAAAGGGCAGCGACAAAAATGGCACCTACACTATCAAATTTGACATAGGAACAAAGATTGGAGAAATTACATCTATCAACACTGGAACAGAGAAGAGAAAGAGGTGATTTGTTGACCATTTACAAAATTATGAAAGGGATGGAAAGTCTTGATAGTGACAAATTATTAAAATGGGACAGAAGAGAAACAAGAGGACATGAGAAGCTAAAGGACAGTTACAGAAGAGATTTGAAAAAGAATAGCTTCCCACATAGAGTGATTGATATCTGGAACAAGCTAAACGGAGAAACAGCGAGTGCCAAAACTATACAAGATTTCAAGAAGAAACTGGATGCTGAGAGATATGAAAATGGGTCACTACGAGCATAGCTCGTCCCATAAAATACTAGGTAAACAAGAATCTTGTCCATGCATCCTGTACCTTTCCTAATCCCACTCCTCACACAAAGTCAGAATAGAAAAAAATAACCAGCAGTGTACGACAGTGTTCAGTTCTGGCTCCTATAATGTTCGTAATATATATTAATGACATCAAAGAAATAAATAGCTACACAAACCTCTTTGCTGACAATACACAAAACATAAATTGAGTGAAAACTGTGGTTTGTAACAGGATGCAAAGATACATGGATAAAGGAGATGAGTGGAGCCAAGTGTGGAAAATTAAGTTCAACAAAAAGAAATGCAAAATATTAGAAATTAGCAAAAGTAAGAAAAGACTGATGATAAATTATAAAATGGGAAATGAAACAATAGCAAAAGCAAAGGAAGAAAAGGACATACCGTATTTTCCGGCTTAAAATGCGCATCGGGTTATAATGCGCACCCATGCACTTCGTTATCTCAGTACACAGATAGCGCGCACCGACATATAACGCGCATGCCCGATCGCCATCTAGCGAGAGAATCGAGAACCATGTTGTGCGTTGGTCCCTTATTACCTTGTAGCTTAAATAGTTTGTAGGAAATATGATCTAAAAATGTTTATTGAAAGTAAAATATACAGAAACATTTTGGGATTTTTACAGAAAATGTTCATTTTATATCTTGAGGAAATAATTCGTCTTTACCATTTTTTATTTAATACTGAATCAAACTACAGACTGTTTCGTTTTAGCTTTGAACCTGCAATGACAGTGGTGAAATAGGACAGTCATCGAGGTGACGTTTAGTTAATATAACTCCCGAAAGAGGGTGTTGTAGTCAGGTGTTTGACACGAGTTTATGAACGGCCGCAACGGAATTTGTACCATACCTAAAGTGAAGCAACAAAGCCAACATAAAAATTCAAACTAGGATGTTGTGAACAAGGGCAAATATCATGAATATTGATCATGTTTCATGGTATTTAGGCCTATTTAAACATGAAAAATAAGATTCGATAGATACCTACCCATACCAAATATTTATATACGGTAGCCCATGCTGGCGTATTCTTTCATGTCACCATGGCTGTTCTTCTTGTTCTCACGGAACGTCACGGAGAAGTGTGCCGTCCCGACTTTATGACGGCCAACATCGTCACGTTGTTGTGAAAAAAATTACACACACAGCCGCAGAATTTTTATCGTAGGCCGTAGATAATGCGCACCACCGGATAACGCGCACCCCCAATTTTTAGGCCCTTCCAACGGAAAAAAGTTGCGCAATATACGCCGGAAAATACGGTAGGTATCATAATCAAAGATGACATAGTGCCTGAAACACAAAAAAAGTTACAGGAGAACCATACAACCTGGATGAGGACACGAAACAAATCAGGCAAAAATTAATACAACGCAGACAATACAGTGATGATATGGTCACCATATCTAAAGAAGGATACAAGAAAAATTGAGAAAATACAAAAAGCAGCAACCAAAATTATCCTTGGTCTAAATGACATGGTATATGAGGAAAGATGAAGCCGAGACCTCCCACATTAGAAGAATGAACAGAAAGGTGTGACTTGATAATATTTAAAATGGAAACAGGTTTGGGAAAAGTGGACAGAAAAGCATTGCAGGTTTGGGAGGAAAGATTGACAAAAGGTGATAATAAGAAACTGAAAGAATAAACCTGTTCTAAAGACATCAAGAACTATAGCTTTCCACACACAAGTGTACATTTGTAGAATAAGTTAGATGAAAATATAATCCATGCCAACACTATAAAAGAACTCAGAGCAAGGTTTGACAAATGGAGAAAAAGAGATAGGACCCCATGAGCAATCCTCCAATGCCATATACTAAAACTAGGTAGATACACAGCAACATTTGGCAATGATGCAAAAATCATGAGAATTGTACAAAACAAAGACAGTAGACTATTGCAAAAAGATCTAGACACTATTTGTGCATGGAACCAAGAATGGGAAATGACTTAAAAAAAAAAAAATGAAAACTGACAATAGCTGAAAAAGACCATTTATTTATTATGATGCAAAAATCATGAGAATTGTACAAAACAAAGACAGTAGACTATTACAAAAAGATCTAGACACTATTTGTGCATGGAACCAAGAATAGGAAATGACTTAAAAAAAAAAAAATGAAAACTGACAATAGCTGAAAAAGACCATTTATTATTCCTTGGGAAAAGAATCCATTACAAAAGAAATAGAGGAAAGGGATTTAGGAGTGTTGATCAAAGACAATCTGTCACCTGACAGACATAGCAGGGTTGTGGAGAGACATATGGACTGCTGCAGAAGATTAAAGTAGTTTTTCACTATATGGATGAAGAGATGATGAAAAAAATCATAGAAAACTTAATCTGTCTAATACTAGATTATGTTTCAGTGGTATGGTTCCCACACAGAATGAAGGATATAAGCAAGATCAAGAGAATGCAAGAACAGTAAACAAACTAGTTCCCAGCCTTCAATATAAACAATACAAGTAAAGATTAAAAGCAATAGGGCTACCAATTTTGAAAGATTGAAGAGAAAGAAGTGATACAATTACAGTATTCAAGATGCAAAATGGGATAGGCTATAATGACAGAAGAGATATCAATTAAGGATAGGAAGGGCTTTAAGGGACCGTCAGGTTGCTTTATAAGGGAGCATGTCCTATAACTTTTTGAATCTCTTTGATGAACTTAGGTATAATTACCATTTACATTTGTCTATAATTCCCCTGGGTATTGTATTCCTCACATGTATATATAAAGTGTAGTGAAGATATAATGAAGTTATAATGAAGTTTAATGAAGCTGTAATTGATCATATGGAAATCCTTCCACATAATTAAGCTTGGTATATATTGCAAGCTTAGATTCTGGGGAATATTTGTTATATTGTACATTTGACCAAACTTATACCCCTGATTTTTTGTGAATTTTCTTTTCTGAACATTTCAAAGATGCTGCAAAATTCAGGTTTCATAAATAGAAAAAATAAAATAAAATAAAATTTCTTTTATTTTTTAATATAGGAAATAAAGAGCATAATTTTATCTTTCAAATGAAACAAAAATGACAAAAATCCATCAAGAACAACCGAAGAAATAACAACAAAAAGAACAAAAACATTAAATGTACATGAGAAGGCATTTAAATTTTGCGCGACATTTTTAAAAGGCCCCAGCCCCATAGTCCCCGCTTTTGGTCACTTTACCACTTTTACTTTTCATTTTTTTCTCCTCTCGTTTCTTGTCTCTTCTTTCGAGGCCAGACTTATGAATATGGGTGTAGGGTTCTTCAAGAAGAGGAACAACAAATCCTTCTTTATAACCAACATTGTTGGATGCTGTCCTCTTCGTTTGTTTGTTTTTTTCCTTCTCGATTCTTCATCTGGCACGCAAGGGCCTTCACTGCATTCTTCCTCCTTGCTCGCTGGCTTTTCGTCAATCTTGCCATGATTACCGCAAGAAATTACAGTGAGGAATCAAAAATATGAAGCACGGTGAGAGCTTCAAAAGAACGTGACCTCACTTTGACGTTTGGATGGGTACTGATGCCCTGATGTGTGCTATTTCTGGATCTACGCTTGTGGGAGGAGTTGCTAAATACCTCCATAAACACAATTCCGTAGCAAAAAACAAAATAGCTATAGAAAAAATTAACGCTATTCCAATATACACAATATTTGATACGCAATGGGGTTGCCAGAGGTTGCCAATAATTTATCTATTTTATTCTGTATAAAAAGATAGAAACGAAATACAGCTCTATAACTTTGTAGGAGTGTTGCCAACATCATAGAGATTCTTTTTAAATGTTTTCCTAAAATTCGTTCATGTACCAGATTTTTTCGAATAATTGCCCCTGACGGACCCTTAAGAGGCTATGAGAACAAATCAAAGAAGGCTACATGTCTACAGAGCATGAATAAATAAAATTTTCCATACAGATGTATAAATATTTGGAAGAACTTAGGTGATAGAACCCAAACTAGAATCCAAATAAATATATGATAATTGGAAATTAAAGATATAGACCAAGTTGGAACTGTACATGAATTTGAGGTATTGACTACAAGTTACTGTGGCAAAGTAGCATGCAGTTGATACTTTAGGGTCTATATGGGGAGCCCCTTTGGACCAGAGCCACACATCTGTTCATAGAGAAATTATGACACTTTTATACTTTTATATTACGACTGTCCCTGTTATGCTGTCCCCCAACCCCTTGTTACTGTCCTGTACCACTTCTCTGAATATTCATTTCCTTTTTTCGCCTACCCAGTGGTGGGGGAAGAGAATGCTACCACCAAGTCTTTCCACTTGAGTTGTAAAAGGCGACAAAAAATGGGACGGGGGATAAGATTAGGAGTTCTCCTACCTGTAGACCCAAAGGGGATATTCCTAAAAAAGGTAAAGACATAAGAGGGTCTGGGAGTTTTCCAACCAGTACCCTAAGGTTTGGGTCTTTTAACCACTTCCATACGGTGACCCCTACGTAGGCGGCATGAGGAGTAAGTGGGTACTCGATGATGCCGACATCGCCATCTTGATTATATTTATTGTAGTCGTACCTACGTAATTTCCATTCTCTCTAAACTGCCTTCATCAATTTTCTATGGTTATCAAAATACACGGGTGAAAGAAAATGAATGATTGAGCACCGACTTTATTTTTTATAATGCGATTATTATGATGCAACATCGCACGTCGGGCAGCTAATGCTGCCATACGTGCGATGTGCCCCAGAGTGAAGAGGTTAATGTGCGTGGATGTGGTGCAAAATATACATTAGGTTTCTCCCCGTCTTCTCCTTTATGCATGGGGGGACGGAGAGGGGGGGGGTCGCCGATTTAATGAAGTGGCCCTGCTGTGGATGTGCTGTGTCTTGCGACACTGCTTCTGACCCAGGGTAGTGGACAAGGTGCAGGGATGACCCGTCATCCAGGAGGTGCTAAGATGAGAGGGAGGGTGGAGGGGTGTGGAGTGTATTCAGGGATGGAATGGGTGGGAATGGTTTTATGTCTTTTCCTTTTTGGCTACCTCCCTTGTAAGGGGGAAAAAGCCTTGGTATATGTATGTATGGATGTGGTGCAGATGAGAGTAAAAGGGAAGAGATAGGCAGTATGCTTGTGAGAAGAAAGATGAAATGAAATGAAAGGAAAGGGCAACTGTGAGTTTGGGAGTGTAGCTGGAGGTACTCAGGAGTGAAGAGGGGACAAAGGAGAGAAGGGGTGGCTATACTAGTAAGTGAAGAGATAAGTAAGCATGTAGTGGAGTGGAAGGAGGTTTCATCAAGATTGATGTGGATGAAGGTGAAGCTGGGAAGGTAGATATGGGTTTTTGTAAGTGCGTATGGGCCTGGTAGTGAGAAGAGTGTAGAGGAAAGGGAGGCTTTTTGGGTAGATATGAGCACATTGAGGGAGAAATGTCAATGTAGTTGTAATGGGAGACCTAAATACTAGGGTAGGAAATGAACCAATAGACAGAGTGATTGGAAAGTATGGAGTTCAAGGCAAAAATCATAGTGGAGAATTGATGGTGGAGATATGTCTTCAAAGAGAGTTGATGATAGCAAATACAGTGTTTAGGAAGAAAGTCAAGCATAAGTATACATGGCAGAGGGTGGTGGATGCAAGTATGGCAGATAGAGCATTAATGGACTATATGGTGGTGACCAGGAGTATGGTAGGAAGAGTTAAGGATGTACATGTTGTAAGGGGAGAGAGTGGGGGAATATCAGATCATTTCCTGGTGGAAGGTAAATTGAGAGTGGAGAATAGGTGGAGAAAGAGGAAAAGGGCAGAAGGTAGGGAGGTACTTAGAGTGAACTGCTTAAATGAGGAAAAAAAAGGAGAAGGAGTATAAGAAGAAGTTGAGAGAACAGTGGGAGAGAGTAAAGGATAGAGTAGAGCTAGGAGTGGAGGAGGAATGGGGATGGTTCAAAGAGGGAGTCATAAGGTGTGCAAAGATGGTGTGTGGAACAAGGAGGGTGGGAGAAAATAGAAGGAAGGGTAGTGAGTGGTGGGATGAGGAAGCAAAGAAAGGTGTAGAAGAGAAGCAGGCATTCATAGATTGGCTACAAATTAGGACGAGGGAATCGTATGAGAGGTACAAAGTAAAGAGAAGGGAAATTAAGCATAAGATAAAAGAAACAAAGAGGAGAGCAGATGTGAAATGGGGAAAGAGTATGACAGAAAATTTTAAAAGTAATATGTCAGCGCGGACGTTTCGTCCACCGCTGACCATGTGATTCAACCCGAGAGAGAAGCTTGGAGCTTGGAGCTGGTCAGCGCGCTCAGCACCTGACCCAGGCCGGAATGTGGCCTGAGGTCATGCTTACCCTTCC
The DNA here is from genome assembly GCF_046742065.1 of Oratosquilla oratoria. Lineage (NCBI taxonomy): Eukaryota > Metazoa > Arthropoda > Malacostraca > Stomatopoda > Squillidae > Oratosquilla > Oratosquilla oratoria. The sequence goes on along the minus strand of NW_027467762.1, from coordinate 453,251 downwards.
AGGCCTGCCAACTAAGCCCAACTATACAGGGTCACTACTGCTGTGCGCATGCGCAGATCGCCACCACCCACTCTCCCTCACCCTCCCGGATGTGCAAGAGGGAAGGGCATGGAGATGGACGAACACACTTTACGGCCGCCTGTCGTTGAGGGCGGACCCCACCCCCTCCCCTCCCAGTTCCACAGAGGGAGGGCACCAGGACGCAGGAGATAGGGAGAGAGCCGTAGGAGACTTTACGGCCGCTTGCCGTTGAGGATACCCCCCCCCTCCCAGTTCTACAGAGGGAGGGCACCGCCTGAAGGAGATCGTCGGGAATTAGGAAGAGGTGCAGCGCCCGTCCACCAAGGAGGACACAGGGGACTCGCCTGGAGGAGACCAAGGAAGAGACGTGCGCCCGTTCGCCAAGGAGAAGGACACAGGGGACTCGTCTGGAGGAGATCGTCTGAAGAAGGAATCGACGCTCGAGGAGAATTCATCCTCGCGCTGCAGAGCCGAGGAGTGATTTGTTATTTATATTTTTTGTACATATTGAGTAGGCCGTGCTAGATATCACACTGGTGATATTTCTTTTTGTATGTGTTCAGATAGCTTAGTGTGCTCTGTGTTGATCCACAATAAAAGCACGTGTTGGTGTTACCTTGGTGTTTCTTTTCTCTCACGTCCAAATTTCTCAATAATACCGAGTATACACGTAATTTGTACCCCCCTGACATAATAAAAAGATGTTTTGGAAAGAAATTAAAAGAGGAAGAGTAGGCGAATCAAGTAGAGAAAAGGTAAAAGGAGCAGAAGGAGAGATGATAATGGAAGAGAAGGCAGTGAGAGGAAGGTGGGCAGAGTATTTTAGGGAGTTGCTAAATGTGAAGGAGGATAGGGAGGGAAAGGTAGTTGTAGTGGGAAGCGCAAAGAAAATGACCATGATGAGTGAGGAAAATGGAGGAGAAATAGGGAAGGATGAAGTGAAAGCAGTTGTTTAGATGATGAAAGCAGGTAAGGCACCAGGGTTGGATGGATGCCATGCAGAATGTCTGAAAAAAGGAGGCACAGTTATGGTGGACTGGCTGGTGAGGTTATTTAATGTTTGTTTAAGAGAGGGTTGAGTGCCGGAGGACTGGAGGAGTGCCTGTATAGTTCCACTTCACAAGGGAAAGGGGGACAAGTGTGAGTGTAGTAGTTTCAGAGGGATCAGCTTGTTGAGTGTAGTTGGGAAGGCTTATAGGAGGGTCTTGATTGAGAGGATTAGGAGAGGAAGAGAGGGAGTAATTGGTGAGGAGCAGTGTGGGTTTAGGACAGGTAGAGGTTGTGTAGATCAGATTTGACAGGTATGTGAGAAAGCTTTAGGAAAAGGTAAGGATGTTTTTGGGGCTTTTATGGATCTGGAAAAGGCTTATGGCAGGGTAGACAGGAAGGCAATATGGGAGGTACTGCAGATATATGGGATAGGAGGAAAGCTGTTAAGAGCAGTCAAGAGTTTTTATGAGAGTAGTAGAGCTTGTGTTAGGATTAGAAATGGAGAGAGTGAATGGTTTGAGGTAAAGTTGGGACTTCGTCAGGGATGTGTTATGTCACCCTGGCTGTTCAATCCATACTTGGATGGGGGTGGTGGGAGAGGTGAATACAAGGGTAGTGGGTCAGGGGTTGGAGATGATTAAAGAAAATGGTGAAAAATGGGAAATAAGCCAGTTGTTGTTTGCTGATGACACTGTGCTTATAGCAGGATCAGAGGAGGGATTGAGGAAGTTAGTGACAGAGTTTGAGATGTGTGAAAGAAAGAAGCTGAAGATAAATGTGGGTAAAAGTAAGGTGATGAGATGCACAAGGGGAGAGAGTGACAGCATGCTGGAAGTGAGCATTAAGGGAGAGAGACTGGAGGAAGTGGATAGTTTTAGATACTTGGGTGCGAATGTGGCAGGAAAGGGAGGAGTGGGGATGGAGGTAGAATGTAGATTGAGAGGAGCGAGTAAATGCCTTGGTGGATTAAAAAGTGTAATGAGAAATACACATCTGGGAATGGATGCTAAGAGGTTATATGAAGGAGTGATTGTGCCAACAGCACTGTAAGGGGAAGAAACATGGAACATAAGAGAGGAAGAGAGAAGGAGTTTGAATGTGTTTGAGATGAAATGTCTGAGAAGTATGATAGGGGTTACTAGGCTAGATAGATTGAGATATGAGAAGGTGAGGAGGAGAACAGGGGTGGAAAAGGAGCTGGGAGATAGGGTTGATGAAAGAGTATTAGGATGGTTTGGACACATGGAAAGAATGAGTGAAGAAAGGTAGGGTGAGATCAGAGGAGCTTGTTCGGAATTACAAAGTCCACCTTCAGGAGATGAAGGAACGTGGGAGCCGTCACGTAGTCTGTGGGATCCTCCCGAGGATCTACACAGGTTCGTGTTGGAACAGTAGAGCCATAGGGATCAATGATAGGATATCGCAGTTGTGCACACAATTGGGACACCACTTTCTTGATCCTTGGTATCTCTTTTCTAGGCGCCATGACCTTTACGCTTCTGATGGGATCCACCTTACCCGCGGAGGCAAAGATGTTCTTACAAACCTCATTGTGGGAGTTTGTAATGAACTAGCTCCTTTTTTAGGGTAGAAGGCCAAAGGGAAGGGGAAATAGAATGTACTTGGGAAAACAGTGTAGAGTATAGCATTAATGTAGAACAATGTACCAGTATAGGACAAAATATAATTTTAGGATTTAATGTCGCTAGAGGACGAAATGTCACATTAGGATATAATGTCATAGGCCAAAATGTCGCAATGGGATGTAATGACAGTGGAGGACAAAAGATCACGATGGGAAGTAATGATAGTGGAGAACAAAATATCACGATAGGATGTAATGATAATGGAGAAAATATCACGGTAGGATATAATGTCATTGAAGGCCAAAATGTAATTTTAGGAAGGGATACCGGACAGAATGTCAATGAAGGCCAAAATATCATGATAGGATGTAATGTCGCTAGAGGACGATATGACACATTAGGATGTAATGTCATAGGACAAAATGTCACAATGGGATGTAATGACAGTGGAGGACAAAAGATAACGATGGGAAATAATGATAGTGGAGAACAAAATATCACGATAGGATGTAATGATAATGGAGGAGAAAATATCACGGTAGGATATAATGTCAGTGAAGGACAAAATATAATTTTAGGAAGAGATACCGGACAGAATGTCAATGAAGGCCAAAATATCAAGATAGGATGTAATGACAGTGGAAGACAAAAGATCACGATGGGATGTAATTATAGTGGAGGAAAAAATATCACGGTAGGATATAATGTCACTGGAGGACAAAATATAATTTTAGAAAGGGATGCCGGACATAATGTCACTGAGCGATGGGAGGCCGGCGTGAATCACGGTAACGTAGGGGGACAAAATGTACAAAATAGATCGGATGACCGTAATCGACCAGATGTCCGTGATGGGGGAAATTTTAATTTTGATAGGAGAAATGTTAATGAGGCATTGAATGTCAATGAAGGACCAAATAATAATAATATAGAGCAAGGCATAAATAAAAAAACAAAATGATAATGATAATATAAGACATGATATTGAAACTCAAAATGTGTCAAAAAGAAATAATCACGAGTTTCTTAAAACTATGTACTTTAATGCTCGTAGTATTAGGAACAAATTTCAAGAAATACAGGCGTATGTCAAAAGCGAAAATCTCGATATGATAGGAATAACTGAGACATGGTTAAATGGTACAGAGTTCGAAGCTGAATTTAATATTGCGGGATTTAAACACTTTCATCAGGATAGAAACCAAAAGAAAGGTGGGGGTGTTCTATTGTACGTTAAAAACAATGTTCATGCTTGTGTTTTAGAGAAAGTGAAACAGGATGCATATGACAGTTTGTGGGTTGAGTTAACCCTAACAAATGGACAAAAAATGAATATAGGTGTAATATATAGGCCAAAGACATTATCATTAGCAGACGACAAACTGTTATTTCAAGAACTGTCTAGTTTCTGCAACCGGGATTTATTGATAATGGGTGATTTCAATTTTACTGACATTGATTGGATGACCCTTGAACATGGCCATATAGGTAGTTGCTTGATTGATTTTCTTGGTGACAATTATTTAATTCAGCATGTAAAAGAGCCCACAAGATATGGAAACTTGCTCGATTTATTGATCACTAGCCGCGAAAGCATGGTAACTGATGTAGAAGTCGGTGAATCTGTTGCAAATAGCGATCACAATTTAGTCAGATTCAAACTCCTAAACAATTTTAGAATAGATACTTGTGCTTCTAAAATACCCGATTTCAGTAAAGCTCAGTTCATAGAACTACGTCAGGAGTTTCAGCTTACAGATTGGGAGGCAAAATTAAACGAAAGGCCTGTAGATCAGATGTGGGAAATATTTCAAAATACGCTCACTAAGATGATTCAAACTTACATTCCTTTTAAGGACAGACGTCCCCCAAATCAGGCTCGCCCAAAGTGGCTCGACAAAGAAACTGAAAAAAGTATTGCTAAAAAGAGACAGGCTTATAAGAAATATAAGTGCTCGGGTGCATCTAATGACTATGAAAGTTATGTATCAATACAGAGAGATTTAAAAAAGACAATAAGAAAAAGAAAACGACAATACGAAATGAACATCGCTGATAAAGCCAAAGAGAATCCCAAAGAATTCTATAGTTACATTAGAGATAAAAAGGTTGTTAGGAATCACATTGGTCCACTATTATCTGCTGACGGTCAACTTGAATATTCAAATGAAGGAATGTGTAATATCTTAAACAATTATTTTAGCTCGGTATTCGTAAACGAAACACCTCAAAGTGAATTCCAAACTGAAACCTGTGAAAAGTCTGGGGTAAACTTACTACAGTAAATATAACAAAAGAAAAAATTAAAAGGTGTATAGACAAACTCAAAGTTAATAAAACACCAGGGCCTGACGGTTGGCATCCAAGAATCTTAAAGGAAATGAAAAATGAGATTGTTGTTCCATTAGAAATTATTTTCAAGAAATCCATCATATCCGGAGATGTCCCAAGAGAATGGAAGCTAGCTAACGTTACTCCCATATTCAAAAAAGGTGACAAAAAGAAACCAAATAACTATAGGCCTATAAGTTTGACTTCGATCGTAGGAAAAATAATGGAAACTATCATCAGAGATGATATCGAATATCATTTAGAAAGTAACCGTTTGATAAATGATAGCCAGCATGGTTTCAGACGGAAATGTTCTTGCGTGACTAACTTACTCGAATTCTACAACACAGTTATCTCGAATTATGACAAAAGAAACAATATAGATTTAATATATCTAGACTTTGCAAAAGCTTTTGATACCGTCCCACACGAAAGACTACTTACTGAATTAGCTTTGCATGGAATAAGTGGTAGCCTATTAGGTTGGACTAGTAATTGGTTGAAAGGTCGAAAACAGAGAGTTGTTTTAAATGGAAAAACTTCTGGATGGAAAAGTGTTGCAAGTGGAGTTCCTCAGGGTTCCGTTCTTGGGCCACTTCTATTCATAGTATATATAAATGATATAGACCATGGACTAAAATCTACTGTTTCCAAATTTGCTGATGATACAAAACTGTGTGGAGTGGCAAATGATCACTCAAACCAATTAGATATTCAAGAAGATTTAGATCAATTACAGCAATGGTCTGAAAAGTGGCTAATGAAATTTAACACAAGTAAATGCAAGGTAATGCACATAGGTAAAAATAACAGTAAGTACGATTACAAGTTATTTGGAAATTCGTTAACAAAAGTGGATAGTGAAAAAGATCTCGGCGTAATTATCAGTAACGACCTCAAATCATCCAAGCAGTGTATTTCAGCCTCTGAGAAAGCAAATAAGATTCTGGGATTGATTGCGCGATCTTTTGATTTCAAAAGTCCATCACTCATTAACAAGCTATATAAATCGTTAGTTCGTCCACATTTGGAATATGCTGTTTCCGTATGGTAACCGAATCTCATTAAAGACATTGACAGACTGGAAAAAGTACAACGGCGAGCCACAAAACTGATTCCAAATATCAAAAATAAATCATACGAAAATCGACTTAAGCACATGAATCTGTTTTCCCTAAAAAAGCGTAGACTCAGAGGTGACTTGATACAGGTCTTTAAGATTCTAAAGGGAATTGACAACATCAAAAGTGACCAAATTTTCACATTGAATGAGAATCAGACAAGAAACAATGGTCTCAAACTGTCCGGAAATAGATTCAATTTGGAAGTAGGTAGAAACAACTTTGCCAACCGTGTAGTTAATGAATGGAATAAACTTCCTGCACAGGTAGTGCAATGTAGTTCAGTTCGAAGCTTTAAGAATCATTTAGATAAATACCTAAGTAAGATGCTGTAATGATTATAATTTATGTTATATTATTTGTTTTTGTTTTGTTATAATTTGTCTGTCTGATTTTCATTTATTATTAGTTATATGTCAATTTATAATCATTTACTATTTACCTTTTTGTTTGTTATTCAACTATACCTATGCATTTATGTATTTTATTTGTTATTTTTACATTATTATAGTTTTAATTTATTATTAATATGATTTTTTTTTTTTTTTTTTCCATCTGACCTAGATATGGATCAAAAGGTCTCCTGTCGGCATGCTCCGCCTTTGTAATCCTTTGCAAGAGGTGTGGAAGGCAGAGTTGGAAGGAGTGAATATGAGGGGGCATCCTAGGATGAGATGGAAGGATGGGGTGAAAGGGGCATTACAAAAGAGAGGAATGTCTGCTGAGGAAGGACGGGACAGGACAGAAGATAGGGGTGAATGGAGAAGGGTTGTGTATGGATGATGCTGTGATGCATGAGGGGGAGTGGGTGGGGAATGGGGGGTGAGGAAGTATGTACGAGTAAAATTTGATGCAGCCCAAAGAGATTTCTCCCCGTCTTCTCCTTTTCTGCATGAGGGGACAGAGAGGGGGGGGGCGCCGAATTTATGAAGCGGCCTTGCTGTGGATGTGCTGTGTCTTATGACACTGCTTCAGACCCAGGGCAGTGGACAGGATGCAGGGATGACCTGTCATCCAGGAGGTGCCAAGATAAGAGGGGGGCAGGAGGGTGGAGGGGAGTGGGATATGTAGGGAATGGAATGGGTGGGAGTGGTTACTATGCCTTTTTCTTTTTGGCTAACCCCCCTGTAAGCGGGAGAAAGCCTTTGGTATATGTATTTACCTAGTTGTATTATACAGGAAGGGAGCTATGCTCGTGGTGACCTATCTTTGTATCTCTCAGCATCAAGTTTTTTCTTAATATCTTGAATAGTGTTTGCACACACTGTATGCATGTATGTATATATGATAAATTGGAGAGTAAGGGATGACCCAATAGATGGAGTTGTTGGGAAGTTTGGAGTGCCATGTGAAAATCATAGTGGAGAGTTAACGGTGATGTGTTTAGAGAGTTGATGATAGCTAACATAGTGTTTAAGGAAAAATTAAAACATAAGTACACATGGGAAAGGGTAGTGGATGGAAGGGTGGTTGGTAAAGTATTAATGGACTATGTAGTGGTACCCAAAGGAAGGATAGGAAAAGTTCTAAATGTCCATGTTCTTAAGGGAGAGAGTGGGGGAATACTGGATTTTTTTTTTTTTTTTTTTTTTTTTTTGTGTAAGGTAAGTTTAAGAGTGGAGGATAGATGGAGAAAGAGGAAAAGGGTGTAAGATAGAGAGGTGCTTATGAGTGAACATTTTGAATGAGAAGATAAAGGAATGAAAGTACAAGGAGAAGCTGAAGAAGTGTGGGGGATGGAGAAGGATAGAGTAGAGGTAGGAGTGGAAGAAGAATGGGGGTGTTTCAAGGAGAAAGTGACAAGGTGTGCAGAGATGGTGTGTGGAATAAGGAGGATGAGAGGGAATAGAAGGAAAGGTAGTGAATCATGGGATGATGAAGTGAAGATGGTAGAAGACAAAAAACATTTGGGATTGGTTGCAAATTAAGACTCAGGATACACATGAGAAGTACAAAGAAATAAGAAGGGATGCAAAACATAAGGTATAGGAGGCAAAGAGATGAGATGTAAAATGGGGGAGAAAAAAATAAATTAATAAAAAGATGTTTTGGAAGTTAAAAGTGGAGGGGGAGGTGAGTCAGGCAGAGAAGAAAAGGTAAGAGGTACAGATAGATTTTATTGGAAATGGAAAGGGAAAGTTGGGTAGAGTATTTTAGAGATACAGGGAAGAGGACAGGGAAGGATTGACAGTGGCAGTGGGAGGTGCTAAGAAAATTATGGTAATAGGAGAGGAAAATGGAAGAGACATAAGAAAAAAATAAGTACAAGGGATTTTGAAAATTATGAGAGCAGGTAAGGCACCTGGGTTGAATGAGTGTCATGCAGTGTTTCAAGAAGGGACTGGAGAATTGGAGAATTGCCTGTAGTGTCCCACCTTACAAAGAAAAATGGGACAAATGGGACTGTAGTAGTTTTTGAGGGATTAGTTCATTTTAGTTGGGAAGGCTTATTGGAGGGTTTTGATTGAGAGGAATAGAGGGAATAATCGATGATGAGGTGTGGGCTTAGGAAAGGTAGAGGATGCATGGATCAGATTTTTGTTGTAAAGAAGATTTGTGAGAGGGATTTGGCAAAATATATATATATTTTTTTAACCTTTATGGATTTGGAGAAGGATTATGACAGGGTAGACACAAAGACACAGTGGAAGGTATTACATATATATGAGATTGGGGGGAGAGCTGCTAAGGTCAGTCAACAGTTCTTACAAGAGTAGTAGAGCCTGTGTTAGAATTGGAAGTGATGAGAGCAACTGGTTTGAGGTTAAGGTGGAGATGCATCACGGCTGTGTCATGTTGCCATGGCTGTTCAATGTGTACATGGATGGGGTGGTAAATGAGGTAAATGTGAGAGCGATGGGCAGGATTGATTGATTGATTGGTTAATTAGAGTGGACAAAAGCCCGGCACAGGGTCGTTAGACCATTCGTGCCACGGGATAAAATAGATAACGAGGTTAAAACATTAAAATTCTAAAAATTAAAACAACTACAACGTTACTGCCTGACTAATTACTAAAATAACCTACGAAATATACACGAAACCTAGACATTAAGCAGCGAACTACACAAGTAAGACTACCAATAAATAGGTACAACACAGTTAAAATAAAATAAAATAAAACAAATTAACGTCTTTTAAAAATAAGATTATATGCCTCCGAGTTCGTATTGGTAGGAGGAATAATCGTCGTCTTGGCTCTAATTCTTCTGAAATCATCTGAATAATGTAGTGGGCTTGAAATATCAGCATAATGTCTTCCAAAAGCCTCTGCTACTTCTCTTGTATCTGATACAAAACAGTCATTTATCTTCAGAATGGGTAAGGGAGATGGAGTAAACTTTCCTTGTAATTTTCCAATCCTATTCCATACTAAGGTAGGGGAAGAGTCATATTTCAATTCGCTAATATATTTAATGAAGGATTCCCTCCTTGCTTTCTTGAAGATTTTCTTCTGCTTTGCTCGAGCTCTTCTGTATGTTATCTTATCGACTAAACAAGGGTATCTCCAATATCTCTTATAGCAAGTTCTTGTCATCTTTCTGCTTCTAGCACATTCATCGCTCCACCAGGGGACTACTGGGCGTTAAGGTTTACCAGCTGTCCTAGGAATGGAAGAGAAAGCACCAGAGAGTATCATGTCTACCAGGTAGTCATATGCATCACAGTTACTACCAAAATCACTAGTCTTATAATTAATCTCTGTGGATCTCCTAAATAATTCCCAATTAGCCTCTACTGTCTTCCATTTAGGTAAGCAACAGGAGGGAGTGTTCTTTAAATATTTGATATGGATAGGCCATTGGTCGCTACCATGTAATTCTTCATCTATTGACCAACTGTAGAATCTTAAGGATGATGAACAAATAGTTAGGTCTATAGCAGAACTTGAGTTGTGAAAGACATCAAACCTAGTTTTGGAACAGTCATTCATCAAAATGACATCGTTACTATCAATAAGTTCTTCAATTATATTGCCCCAGGGGTCACACCTTGATTCACCCCATAGAGGATGCTTGGCGTTAAAGTCACCCATTAGAATAAAAGGCTCGGAGCTGGTCAACCAAAGATTGTAGGTCATTTAACTGAAACTGACAGGGGTGCTTATATATGTCTACGAGTTGATCTTCCAGTTCAGGTTCCAAATATAAAGAACATAAAGTGATCCATTTAGTGGTAAAGATTTGTACTGTACAAGCCTGCAACACCGAATGTAGGTGGACACTTCTGTGGTTTACAGATTTCTTAACAATGATACCAGTACCTCCATGGGCACGGCCCCCAATCATAGGATATCTGTAAAATTTATAATTAAGTCCAACATTAGGGGATAAATTGCCAAGCATAGTTTCTTGCAGACAAATAACAGACACATCATGTTCTTTAAAGAGAATCCCAACCTGCTCTCGATGAGAATTAAAACCTTGCATATTCCATAGAATTATGGACATTATACTGTTTTCTTTTTCTTTTTGGGGTCTACTGGTCTGGTAAGAGAAGTCTGGTGGGTTCTTTTCTAATTTCTTTGCTTTCGCGGGTGGCATCCTCCTCTCTGACGATGGTCCGACTGATGATGTAGAGTCTGGGTTATTAGTTTCTTTCTTAGATTGTTTATCGCGATTTGGGGAAGAGGATGGAGATGAGGGTGGACTGTGGAGTCTTTTACTGCACACAGCTTCAGACTCCATAGCTTCGCTTCTGTGTGCCTCGACTGAGTGAGGCACAACAGTCCGTGATCCCTTTATTGGGGAGCCCCTCGAGTTTGGAAGTTTGACTGATTGAGAGGCTTTATTAGAGGAACCCTGTGGGGTCCCAGCAATGAGAACTTTAGGTGCCCCTCTAGATGGGGCAGGAGGCATTCCCTCAACTGAGGATGGGAGAACCTCTGCAGAGTAGGGTTGACGAGTACTACAATTTCCAACTTGTGGGGAAGACCGATTTGGTCTAGTAGTGACTCTTTCACGCTAAGGCTTGGGTTCAACATTTCCTTGATCCTCATTGCTTCTGTGCACCTCTACCGAGTGAGGCACACTAGTCAGCAATCCCTCTACTGGGGAATCCCCCAAGTCTGGAAGAGAGATTGCCTGAGAGGAGGCTTCATTACAAGAAGCCTGTGAGGTTTCTACAATAGAAACCTTAGGTGCCTCTCCAGATGGGGCAGGGGACACCCCTTCAACAAGGGGTGAGGAAACCTCCGCAGAGGAGGCTTCAGAAGTACTAGAAATTCCTACATGAGAAGAAGAAAGACCATTAGGTTTCATAGTTACACTTTTACACTGAGGCTTGGGTTCAGTGTTAACAGAACCATTCATATTGGCATTTTTATTTCTATTGCCTTCTACTGTTGGCTGATCCACTTTACTATTTGTTTTAACAACATCACTGTATCTTTTGGAATTACTTAATAATCTTTTAGCATATCCTACGCTTATATGTTCTGCATGAGCATTTAGTAGTATTTCCTGTTCCTTCTTATAAGTTACACAGTTCTTATTTCTGGCATCATGCTCTTCTTTACAATTTATACAAACTGTTGGGCGGGAACAATCCCCATGTTCAGGCTGAGCACATATCAAACACATTTTGTCCCTTGCACATCTGCGGGAAGGATGGCCAAAACCATAGCAGTTAAAGCACTGAAGGGGATGGGGCTTAAACTGCTTCACATAAACAATTTCTTTTTCTATCTCTACATAATGAGGTAGATCTTCACCACAAAAACTTAGGATAATCATAGAAGAACGAGGGATTTTAGCAACCTTCCAAACATTAGTTAGGCATATTTCTAAAATATCTTCTTCATCAAAGTCATACAGATCTCTATTAAAAATTACCCCTTTGGCATAACTAAAGGTGTAGTGGGGTTTAACTTCCTTAATATCCGATTTCTGTTTCAAGTTGAGCACCATGGCAGCTTGTTCATAAGATTTTACATGAATTAAGACAGAATTTCTTCCAATTCGTGATACCTGGGAGTTATTCAAATTACCACAGCCAAGGTGACTCTTCAAGAATCTTCTAAACTCGAACAAGTTAGCACATTCTCTTGCAAGAGTGATAATGAGCCACTTAGCTGGGTTGGGAGGTCTCTGCACACTTTCCTTCCTTTCCTCTACCAGCTTTTCTGGATAAAAGATATCCAAGTTAGGTGGCACTCTACCAACAAGTTGGGCTGAAGATTCATTCTCATTACAATTATTATAATCCAAGCAGGCAGCAGCTGCATCCTGATTAGAAAGAAATGAGATCCACACTAGCCAAGTTTTAAAGTTGTCAGTTAGTTTAACTCTGATCTCTTTAATTTGTCCAAATTTACGGAACTTTTCATATAAGTCTGTATAACTCTTATCAAGAGAGACATATTGTAAATGCAAGATTCTATGACTATTAGGGGCAGCATTTGATTGATTGATTTTACCAAAGTCCTTTTTCAAGCCAGAGTCGTCAACTGGGGTTTTTATTTTTGTTGAGTCAATATTGTCAACATTAGGATTGGCAATATTAGGAGAGGGATCGGGGGGTTTAGGAGGAGGATCAGGTAGTGGTGGTGGTTTCAACAGCCGCCATCATCGTGTATATTTATGAGGCCACACCATATATTAAGAAAAATCAGTGCATAGAAGGAAGATACTGCAGTTGCCCGTTGCCACGCACAATAAAAGAAAAGTTTCTGCAGAGTCGGGAGGTTCCAGAAACGACTATTTACACATGGAGGGCCTCAGAGGTGAGTTTGAGACTTTGCCAACCTGGGGTTTGTCCTCTTTTGTTTTGTCCCATTTAGGATGGGTCCGGCGTAGTCACTCTGCATGTGTACTGGATAGGGAGAAAGGAAGTTAGCAGCCTAGTACCTATCTCACAAACATGCATTCCCCAGTCGGTGGGCTTTCGGCCCTCGCAGGGAGTAGTGACCTCGCGGTATACATCCCCACTTGACTGGGTTCAGACATGTAGCTTGGAAGGCACCAAGATACCAGAACCTTCCTTAAAAAGTATTAGAGAAAGATGGTGAAAAAGGAGAGTAGGGTAGCAAATATGAAGGATAGGGATAGGGGAATTCACAAAGGAAAAGGGTGAGGGACCCCCTATTTATTCACTACCCCAAAAACCTCATCCTAAAACAACTGTCATAGGATGAGGGCGACAAATCCTACGAATATTCCAGTCCATAATCAGTGCCAAGCTAGGGTCGTCAACAAAAAAGAGTTTTGGCTCATTTTTCGTCTGGTAGCTCGGGGCTGACCTCTCCAGTATGGTTGCACCTGGCTGGCACAGCTCAGCCTGTCCTTACTACATGGAAGCCCCCCCACTACATCAAAGTAATGGGCCTCGGGGGGGCCTTTTATGCATGGGTTCTATAACTGTCGTTCTTGATTTTCTTTTCATGTCCTCTTGTATCTCTATCCCATTTTATTAGATCCTATCAATAGTTTCTATGCTTTTCATGATTCTATAAATAGTTATCAAGTCTCCTCTCTCTCCTTTGCTCTAATGTCTGTAGCTCAAGTTTTGATAGTCTCTCTTCATATGATAGTTCTGAGAGTGTTGGTGCCAATTTCGTAATTGCTCTTTGTATTCTTTCAAGTTTTGTTATACATTTTTTTGTACTTGATGACCACGTCATCACTGCATACTCCAATCTTGGTCTTATCAATGTGACTAGTATTTTCTTCACCATTTCTTCATCCAGGTATGTAAATGCCATTTTGATTGTTCTTATTAAATTTTAAGTTTCTCCAAAAATTTTGTTTATATGTTTCTCAGGGGACATATTATTCATAATGATGACTCCCAGGTCCTTCTCATTTTCTACTTTTTTAATTTCTTCCTCTCCCAATTTATATGATCCCACTATTCTTTCTATGCTTTTTCCATATTCCATTGTACTACACTTCTTAATATTGAATTCCATCTCCCACTTCCTACTCCATTCCCATACTTTATTGAGATCACTCTGTAGCGACTCACTATCTTCTGCAGTGTTCACTTTTTTCAACAATTTTGCATCATCTGCAAAGCTCATATAACTTTCAATTCCTCCATCCATATCATTAATATATATAACAAACATTATTGGGGCCAGAACTGTTCCTTGTGGAACTCCACTAATCACTTCATCCCAATTAAAGTGTTTGTCTCTTATTACCACTCTCATTTTTCTTTCATGCAAGAAGTTTTCCATCCACTTCAGCAGTTTGCCCTGTATTCCTCCTGCAGTTTCTAATTTCTTTAGCAATTTCTTATGTGGCACCTTATCAAAAGCTTCTTTCAGGTCTAGAAATGCACAATCAGCCCATCCATCTCTTTTCTTGTATTACATCTATTAGCTTTGAATAGGAACACATTAAGTTTGTGATGCATGATTGTCCTTGTTTAAATCCAAATTGCCTTGGATTTAGTACATTGTTTTTTTCCACATGCCTTACCCATCTAATTTTGATTATTCTTTCACAAATTTTAGATATCGTACTTGTAAGAGAGACCAGTGTCCACCACTCTGTGTGGAAAACTGTTTTTCTTCAGATTTCTTTTATAACTATCCTTTTTGAGTTTCTTTCCATGTCCTCTTGTGTTTCTCTTGTCCCAATTTAGTAAGTCTTCTCTATCAAGTATTTCTGTGCCATTCAGGATTCTATAAATGGTCAGTAGGTCACCTCTCTTCTTTGTTCCAAAGTTGGTAATTTTAATTTAGCCAGTCTTCATATGACAAGTTTGAAAGTGCTGGGGTCATTTTCGTGGTTGCTCTCTGGATTCTTTCAATTTCCTTTATATTCTTTTTGGTATCTGGGTGACCATAATGTCACAGCATACTCCAGTCTAGGCCTTATTAATGTGACTAATATTTTTCTAATAATTTCTTCGTCCAAATAGTAAACGCCACTTTTATAGATCTTAGTAAGTTATAGGATTCTCCGACAATTTTGTTAGTTTATCAGAACACATGTTTGAGATAATTACTCCCAGGTCTTTTTCAGATCCCACTTTCTTTACCTCTTGAGTTCCAATTGTATATTGTCCTGATATACATATATATATTTTTTTTACTTTTTCCAAACTTTTATGTTACATTTCTTAATGTTGAAGTATATTTGCTACTCCATTTCCAAATCTTGTTCAGGTCTCCCTGTAGTGATTTGAAGTCCATTTCAGTTTTTACTTTCCTCAACAATTTAGCATCATCTGCAAAGAAGCTCTTGTAACATTCCACATCATCATCCATGTCATTCACATAAATAGTGAACATTATTGGAGCCAATACAGATCCTTGTGGGACTCCACTAATCACCTTCCAACCTGAATACTTTTCTCTGAGTACTACTCTCATCTTTCTACCATTCAGGAAATCTTCCAGTTTAATAGGTTGTCTTGCATGCCTCCTATGTTTTCCAATTTTTTAAATAATTTTTTTGTGTGGTACTTTGTCAAAGGCTTTCTGTGAGTCCAAGAAAGCACAATCAGCCCATCCATTCCTTTCTTGTACTATATCTATTAGCCTCAATTATAAACAGATTAAATTTGTGGTACATGATCTTCCCTGTCTGAATCAAATTGTCTTGTTTATTATGTTGTTTTCTTCCAGGTGTATTACCCATCTATTCTTGAAAATCTTCTCACAAATTTTGGCTACAGTGCTTGTTGGGGAGACTGGTCTGTAATTAGTTGGTTCTTGTTTCCACCTTTAAATATTAGTACAATGTTGGCATTTTTCTAGTCTTTGGTATTTTTCCTTCTTTGAGTGAACATCTTATCATGTTGTATATTTTGTCCATTAGTTCTTCTTTGCATTCTTTTAGTATCCAGTTTGCAATTCCATCTGGGCCATGCGATTTCCTAACGTCAAGGTTCGTTAATTGCTCCATTATTTCTTTTTGTGTTATTATTATTTCCCTCATGGGGGGAGATTGCACTTCACTTCCTTCATCCCAATGCTGTACTTTTTCTCTAGTGAAAACTGACTTGAAGTGATTGTTCATGACTTCGGACATTTCTAGATCTTCTGTGTATTCTGTATTTCCTTGGTGTAGTTTCACCATTTCCTTCACTATACAATATAAATCTTGCTGCTGGTGTTTCGATCGGTCTGTTTACAATGTATTTTGGCATAGTGCCCCTAGATGTCTCTTCTTTTGAGTATACATTTGTCTCAAAATCATGTTTTATTTTCTTGCATTTTCTCTTGTTAAATCACTAACACTGCAGAGAAATAATTTTGGATAACCACAACTGCTCCCCCTCCTATTCAACACAAACCAGACCTCCTGTTTTCCTTGCACCATTAAGAATTTTCATCTTCAACAGTCTATGGAGCTCAAGTGTGGATGAATTTTGATGTAGTCCAAAGGAATCTCTCCCTGTCTTCTCTATTTCCTGATTAAGTGAAGCAGTGTTGCTGTATATGTGCTGTGTCTTGGTCCATTGCTTCTGACCTGGGCAGTGGGCGTGAGACAGGAATGATCCTTCATCTATGAGGAGCTAAGATGAGAGTGAAACAAGAGTGGTGGATGGGAGTGGAATGTATTTACCTAGTTGTATTTTACAGGATGAGAGCTATACTCATAGTGACTTGTTTTCGTACCTCTCCACATCCAGTTTATTCTTAAAATCGTGTATAGTTTTGGCACTCACTGTTTCTCCATTTAGTTTGTTCCAGACCTCAATCACTCTATGTGGGAAACTATTCTTTTTCAGGTCTCTTCTGTAACTGTCCTTCTTTAGCTTCTTTTCGTGTCCTCTTGTTTCTCTTCTGTCTCATTTTAATAAGTTGTCTCTATCAAGAATTTCCATCCCTTTCATACTTCTGTAAATGGTCAACAAATCACCTCTTTCTCTTCTCTGTTCCAGTGTTGATAGATGTAATTTCTCCAATCTTTGTTCATATGTCAAATTTGATAGTGTAGATGCCATTTTTGTCACTGCTTTTTGGATTCTTTTTAGTTTTCTCATGTTCTTTTTTGTGCTAGGTGCCCATAGTGTTGCAGCACACTCTAGTTTAGGTCTTATTAGTGTAACCACTATTTTCTTAACCATTTCTTGATCCATGTAGTCGAAGGCCACTTTCATTGATCTTAATAAGTTAAAAGTCTCTCCAAATAATTTATTGACATGTTTATCAGGTGTCAAGTCACTTGAGATGATCACTCCCAGGTCCCTTTCTGAATTGACTTTTTTGACTTCCTGGTTTCCAATTAAATATTTACCCGATATTCTATTTTTGCTTTTTCCAAATTCCATTATGCTACATTTCTTAATGTTAAAGTTCATCTCACATCTCTGACTTCATTCCCATATTTTGTCTAGGTCTTCTTGCAGCGATCTGCAATCTTCTTCTGTTCATACTCTCTTGAGTAATTTGGCATTGTCAGTGAAGTTCATGTAACAATGTACTTCCTCATTCATATCATTTATATATAAGGCAATATTAAAGAAGCCAGTTCAAATTCTTATATCTAAATACCACTCTCATTTTTCTCCCAATTAAGAGATCTTTCATCCATTCCAGTAACTTATCTTGTATTTCTCCTATTTTTTCAATTTTTCTTATTAATTTTTATGTGGTATTTTGTCAAATGCCTTCTGCAAGTCCAAGAAGGCACAATCTGCCCAGCCATCTCTTTCTTGTATCATCTCAATTAATCTCAAGTGAAAGCATATTAAGTTTGTGGTCCATGATCTTGCACTTCTAAAGCCAAATTGTTTAGGGTTTACTATTCTATTTTCTTCCAAGTGTGTCCATTTGTTTCTGATGAATTTTTTCCCATATTTTTGCTACTGTGCTTGTAAGAGATACTGGTCTGAAGTTTGTATGATATTCTTCGTTTCCTCCTTTACATATTGGTCGAGGAGGTCCCAAGATAAGAGGGAGGGTAGACAGTAGAGGGGAGTGGGGTGTATTTAGGGATGGAATGGGTGGGAAAGGTTTTTATGCCTTTTTCTTTTTGGCTACCTCCCTTGTAAGGGGAAAAAAGCCTTTGGTATATGTATGCATGTATGTGTGCATCTTTCCAATCTTGTGGTGCCTTTCCTTCTTTGAGTGAAAAGTCTATAATCTTGTATAATTTGTCTGTCAGTTCATCTATACACTCTCAGTATCCAATTTGCAATTCCATCCGGTCCATGCGATTTCCTAATATCTAGGGTTTTTATTTGGTCTTTTATTTCTTTCTGTGTTACCTTTATTTCTTTCATTTTAGGGAATCTTTCTTGTCCATCTTCCCAAATTTGTGAGCTCTCAATTGTAAAAACAGACCTTAAATATTTGATCATAACTTCTGCTATTTCTGTGTCATCTATATATTCTTTATCTCCTTCACGCAGTTTTACTATTTCATGTTTATCCTTTAGTTTGTCATTTACATATCTGTAAAAGAATTTAGGTTGATCCTTACATTTGTCTATAATATCTTTTTCATAATTTCCTTTTTCTTTCCTGTGTATATTCACATATTTGTCCCTAAGTTTTATATATGTTTGCCATTTGGATTTTTTTTTTTTTTTTTTTGCCTTTTTTCATTTTTTCCAGGCTTTGTCTCTACAAATTATAGTTATACCAACACTTTATATAAATCTCTTTTTGCTTCTTATTTGGTACATATTTATCAATTCCTTCCTTGTACTTTTCTTTGAATATGTTCCATTTTTCTTCCATCTTTGTTTCCTCTTTGGAGAATTTATCCCAGTTTGTGTTTGGGAAGAATTTTCTTAGTTTAGCAAAATCCATTTTGTTATACATTAATCTTCCTTCTCTATGTTTATCATTCCTACCTACATTGTTTTGTTCTCTTAATTCAAACTCTATTAGTACCGTATTTTTCGGTGTATGACCCGCGGCTTTTTGCCTCAGAAAGGGGCCAAATTTTGGGGGTGCGGGTCATCTGTAGATTCTAGTTAGAAATTGCCCTCTTACGCAGTCAAAAAAAAAAAAAAAAAAAAAAAAAAATGAACGATTAGTTTAGCTGGGTGCCCTCTCGGATCAGGGATTTGCGGGGGGACCAACCGGATTCGTCGTATGAAAGTTGATTAAAGTCATAATACAGCACGTACGATCGAGACAAACGACAAAGAGAAGGTAGGATTTGTCTTACCTGCTTTACATGCTCTTGTTATTAATAAAGGCATTATCACAAATAAAACAGGCTTAACTAAACAGCATGAACACAATACAAGTGACTGGTACCAACACCAACATCGTGTGTCGCGATCAAACAAAAACAAGCGGGCGGCCATTTTCGCAATTACAAATTACAAATTGTACCTGATTCCTTAATGCTAAATTTGTGCATTACATGTGGGTCGTTCAAGCATGGAAGAAAATTAAAGAATTGACTATTCAGAACGGTTTCTGTAAATCGGAATGTGTCATCCTGCAATGCTCGATGCATGCTACGACTCGGAAAAGGAATCGGACGAATCCGAAATCGAAATGGAAACGGATGAGGTCACTGCATCAGAATTGGCCGATTTATACCACAACCTCTTCCATGACGATACAGAGGATGAGGAATTCGATGGCTTCGTGAGCGATGATACGCCTTTATAAACATTGACTGTCGTCTGTGATCACTGAGTTTTTTTTCTAATAACGATGTGCTCCATTGACTCTGTTCATAACAGTTCAGTAATGTGCTCTATTATTGTTCTATTCTATTGAAAACTAACCATTGGAAATTGTTTGGTTTAAAAATTAATTACCAGTGTTTGTATGGCATTTATAAACCAATTGATTAATTACCGGTAAACAATCAAACAGGGTTTTATGGCATTATTTACACAAATTTATTAAGGTTCTTTGTAATATATATATATGTGCAATAAAATATATTGAAATGTAATTTGTTGGTTATTCTTCATCTTCATCACAATCAGAAATAAATAGGACTGGAGGAATACTGGTATCATGATCATGAATCGCAATGCCGCGTCTTCGACCCATCCCAAAGGCATCGTAAGATC
Organism: Oratosquilla oratoria; assembly: GCF_046742065.1. Classification (NCBI taxonomy): domain Eukaryota; kingdom Metazoa; phylum Arthropoda; class Malacostraca; order Stomatopoda; family Squillidae; genus Oratosquilla; species Oratosquilla oratoria. The sequence continues at coordinate 433,255 of NW_027467762.1, read as the reverse complement.
AGTTGCACACTTTCGAGATCACCCCTCTTTCATCGAAGCTACCACTACATCTAGTGGCAGCTTCAGAAACCAAATTGTGATGAATCCTGAAAAGCAAGATATCACCAAGAAACCTGCTAATATCGGAAAACATATATATATTTTTTATAAATCACATAAGCATTGATGAAACAGAAAATTTAGAAAAAGCCTCAGCTTTGAAATTACTTTGATCACCACGTCAACGGCCGACCGTAACAACAACCGCCGTGAGCTGTGCCTGTGGCAACCCATGCATGGGTAGTATACATCGTCGGATCTACACTGCCGCGCACGCCATATGACTGCGGGTCATACAGCGGTGCGGGTCTTGTGTGGATTTTCACTAAGGTGTAAGGGGGTGCGGGTCATATAACGGTGCGGGCTATACTCCGAAAAATACGGTATATGGTCACTCTTTTCAATTGGTGTTTTATACTCCATTTTGTTCACAATATCCAGTTCAGAAGTTAATATTAAGTCTAGTTTTGATGGTTCCTCATTGTTTCTATATCTAGTATTTTCCTTAACCCATTGTGTTAAGGTGTATTTGATGGTCATACACAGTAGAATGTTACTCCAAAGTTCTTCTTCCCCTTTTACTACCATTTCTTTCCAGATTATATCCTTTGCATTAAAATTGCCCATGATTACTCATTTAGCACATTCATTGTGCCTTCCAGTAATTTAGAATGATCGCTATCAGACCAAGCCTGTGGTTTTGGTGGTACATACACTGCTACAAATTTTCTGCTTTTAATCTTTTTGTTTACAATTTTGATCATAATTAATTCTACATTGTCTTTGCCTTCATTAATCTTTGTCACATTTAGATCCTTTTTTGGTCAATATCATGACACCTCCTCCCTGCTTGTCTGTTCTATTTTTGCCCAGTGGTTGTATAGACCTTGTCCCACTATACTTGTTGATATAGGTTGTCATGGCCACGTTCACGATACCCCTACCATGACAATATGTTGTAGCGAAGGAGCCCGGACCCAAGAGAAACAATGAGCCCCTTTGTGCGCAGGGACTCTATGGACAAGAAGTGCGCGCGAAATGTGTCGGCGGAGGAGTACGAAATCGGTGACCTCGCCGATGTCAGGTCAAGGGGCACGCACGCCAAAACCAGGCGGCGATGTAGAGCCAACATATAAAGTCACATTACATTGTAGAATTAAGGTATCAGATAGAAATTATTTTGTGAGCCCTCTCCACACAAGAATAAAGGAAATGGTGGAAGTGTGGAGTTGGGTAAATAGAATTAGGATAAATAAATTAAGTACATGTTGGCACCTGTGCTATGACGCTGGTGTCGTGCGGTCTGTGTATATAAGAAGGGGAGCAGTGGTCCTTACCCCACCCCCCCCGTTCCTGCACCGCACTCTGTTCTTGCTCAACATTGGTAAGAGATATACATATATATTTATAATTTTATACTGTGCTAGAAAATCTATTTCCCGTTGCTTTTGTCCATTGTTTTTCTTTATCCCCGCGAAGAGAAAGAATATCCAAAACGAGGCTACGTTTTGAATCTAATATTCTAGATTGAAGGAACTGCTCGAATCCTAAGTCCCGATTCGATGTATAAACTCAAACATAGAGCCTAGATTCGTGACATATAAATGGGGGCCTCCTGTCCGGGATACTTTCAATTCGCTGGATGAGAGAAACTGGTTCATAAAAGCACGCAGTTACAAAAAGAAAACAAATTAATAATCATCAATCAGACCGCCGAGCAACTTGCGCTCGTGATCGATCCTAAAAACGCATTTAATCTGGCTTCATTGTTTACATTCAGTTTCGCGTCGCCTGGGGGTATTGTCGTCAAAACAAAAATTCTTTTATCACAATGTCCTACCCAAACACACCAGTAAGTTCTAGGAGTAGCCCCGGCTTTGAAGGATTCCCACAGGTTAGAGAAGGGGAAAGTGACGTAGAAAGCAGGAGAGGGAGATCTCACACTAGTGATATAGAATTCGAACAAAGTAGGAGCGAAAGAGACTTCGACCCGGGGGAAGATGAAAGCGTTAGATATTATTATAACGCAAGGAGCAGTTTCAGTGAGGGAGAGATAGAAGGCAACGTACGTAGGAGACAAGAAACAGAAATTCGTTATTATGGGGAAATTCCCCAAATCAGAAATTATGACATAGAAGATAGAATGAGTGAAATCAGATTAGGAAGTAGACCAACCAATAGGGAAAATGAATACACCTGTAGACAAAGGCCAGACACACCACAAGAAATAGGAAGACACTATTGTAGAGAGGAAGGTAGAGAGACGCCAAAAATGGGAAGATGTAGTATGGAATCAGATAGGGGTGGATACGATCAGTTCCCACAGGAAAGAGGCCAATACTACGACAGGATAGACGACATGGACAGGTTCAGAATAAGTAGGGACCCTAGAGTTGAAGTGGGCAGTGAGCAATACCCTAGAAGGCGAACAGAATCAGGGGGAGAAGCAAACAGGTGTCATATAGAACATCCCACTTACCAACAGGCGGGAGTGAGAAACACAGGAAACATAATAGACAGCATCATCAAGGCAAATCACATTATTCCCAAATTTAATGAAGAAGACCCAGATCTATTCTTCTCATCATTCGAAGGTTTGGCCAAACAAATAGGATGGACAAGGGATGTCTGGCCGGTAATGATAAGATCTAGCCTACCCCCAAAAGCCTTAGATGTGTATACTATGTTTGACTGTGAAGGCATTTATGAGTATGATCAAATTAAATATGAAATACTAAAAGTTTACGAAGTCACCCCAGAGTACTTTAGAAAAAAGTTCAGAGAGGAAGAAAGGGATGTCAGTCGTGGATTCATAAATATGGCTAGGAAGTTGAGGAGTGAATTTTCAAAATGGATGAGGGCAGAAAATGCGATAAGTGCAAAGGAAATTATGGAAGTAATGGTTAGGGAGCAATTTTTAAACTTGCTTAGCAATGAAGCCAAATTATATGTGACCCAACAAAAATGTGAAACCCTAATGGAGGCGGCCAGTCGTGCCGAAAACTTCGCCCTGAGGATGGGTGAGACACAAAGTAAAAAAACAAGCACAGTACAAAATCAAGGGAACAAGAACAGAGGTGCGTTCGCAGTTCCGGGTCCGGGCCAGAGGTATACAAGACCACAAGTAGGGGATAGCTGGAGAAAACCTCAGAGATGTCTCAGGTGCGGGAGATACGGGCATAGGACTCAAGATTGTTACACCCGACTCAGTGATCGGGCATACAGACAGGATATGGAAAATAGCCAGCCCAAGCAAGGGATAATGTGCGTTGAGAGAGATGAGGACGCATATATGAGGGACTCTAGTGAAAATCTCAGTCATGGGATGAAAACTTACTCAGGAAGGAAAGACAAAGGGAAAACACAAGTACAGGAAGACAGGACAGACGAAGTGGGGATCAACCCAAGGTGGTCAATGTATGTGAAGGATGCCAAGATGGGAATCGAGGGGAATGAAAAAAAAATCGCGGTAAAAGCACTGAGGGATACGGGAGCGTGTCGTACCATCGTGAGACCAGATCTGATACCGGGTTTAAAACAGAGAAGCACAGGTAAATTCTCCATGATATTGGCAGGGGGAGTAATAGAATCAGCTCCTTTAATCAACATGGTTTTGGAAATGGATGGACAGGTAGAAAAGGTCGAGGTAGGCTTAGCAAAGATACCGATAAAAGGAGTAGATGTCCTCTTAGGAAATGACGTAGGCGAAGCGGTTCCCATTAAACTAAAGACAGTCAGTGACCCCATACCCAGACAGACACATACTCTTACTGACTCAGCTGACATGGCCGATCCTGTGGCATTCATCACTAGAAGCCAGGCCAGGAGAGCACAAGAAGAGGAGGAACAAAGTAAAAGTGACCTAGCCCTCCTGCTTGGTGGAGACTCTGGGGACGAGACCAAAGATGAGGCGAAGGAAGAGACGATAGCGGACAAGAATGAAGAAGAAGACGTCCTTGCAGAGGAAGTCGTCAAGGGGATCGCTGTGGATGCAGAGCGACTCATCATACTCCAGAAAGAGGACCCTGAATTGGAAGCGGTGCGCCGAGCGGCAGAAGAGGAAGAGCAAGAAAAAGAAAAATACGACGACAAGAAATTCATCATAGAAAAGGGAGTCCTCTTAAGAAGGTACAAGACACCAGATAAGGTAGGGGGCGACGTTATTCTACAGATAGTCATCCCGCAGGTGATGAGGGAACGTGTTGTGAAAATGGCACATGAGGCTACTTGTGCCCACCTCGGGACAACTAAGACAAAGCAGGCTATAGCAGCCCATTTTTTCTGGCCCCGAATGTCAGAGGATATTAAAAAGGTGGTCAGGGAATGCATCGTGTGTCAAGTGACTGGTAAACCAAACGATACACCTAAGAGAGTACCCATGCATCAAGTTCCTATAATTGAGGAACCTTTCTCTAGGGTTGTTGTAGATTGTGTGGGCCCTCTCCCAAAAACTAAGTCAGGGAAACAATTCTTAATAACCATAATGTGTCAAGCTACTCGGTATGCTGAAGCGATACCTCTCTCCAACATTAAGGCCAGGACAATCACCAAGGCCCTGATGTCTTATTTCAGTAAGATGGGCATGCCTCGGGAGGTACAGAGTGACAGGGGCACCAATTTTTTAAGTGGGATATTCAAGGGAGCCCTAGAAGGCTTCAACATAAAACACATAATCGCTTCAGCATATCACCCCCAGAGCCAGGGGAGTCTCGAAAGGTTCCACGGAACCTTAAAACGTATGATTAGAGCCTTTGTTTTAGAATTCCAAAAAGATTGGGATGAAGGCATAGACTTGTTACTCTATGCCTCCAGAATAACTGTCCATGAGGGTTTAGGTTTTTCTCCATTTTACTTAATGTTTGGCAGGGCACCAAGAGAGCCCCTTGCTTCCCTGTATGACCAGCTATTGTCAAAAACTCCAGAAGGAGGTATCCAATACACTAAATTAGTAGGTAACAACTTCGAAAAGCTAAGGAGAATCAGACAGATAGCAAAGAAAAACCTTGAAGTAGCGCAGGGAAGTTATAAGAACCAATATGATAAGAAATCAGTTAGGAGGGAGTTAAAGGTAGGAGAATATGTGCTTGTACTGTCCCCTCAGAGAAACTCATTGCATCCAAAATATGAGGGACCATTTGAGGTGCTCGAAAGAAAAGGGGGTCACAACTATGTACTGAGAAATCCAATGAGAAGATCTGGGATACAGCAAGCACATATTAACCTCCTAAAGGAATTTAAAGGGGAAATAGAAAAAGAGGCAATTGGTGCAATTGAGACAGGACAAACTGAGGGAAGTCTTGACTCAGATATTGAAGATCTAACATTTTCTTATAATTTGGACAGATCAGATAACAATGAGGCATTGGAGAAATCCTTGTCGTCATTGGAGGGAGAGATGCGGGAAGAAGTTAGAGCGATACTCCGCGAGCACATCCAGGTATTTTCCCCATGCCCCAGCGTTACCCAAGCAATTCATCACGACGTCATACTAGAAGATGGTGCCAAACCAGTGAGACAAGCGCCATACAGATTGTCGCCCCAGAAGAAGAAAATCATGGAGGAAGAAGTTCAACAGCTCATGACCCAAGGTTTGGTGGAGCCTAGTACTAGCCCCTGGGCCTCACCGGCCATATTGGTACCAAAACCCGGAGGTGAGTGGAGGCTGTGCGTGGATTACAGGCAAGTAAATGCGGTCACCCAGGCCGATCCTTATCCCCTCCCTAGAATTGATGACCTCATTGAGGAAGTTGCTACAGCCCAATTCCTTTCGAAGTTAGATTTGATGAAAGGGTATCACCAGATTCCCCTTACAAGTAGGGCCCGCACGATATCTGCATTCGTCACACCCCATGGGCATTTCCAGTATACTGTCACCCCCTTCGGAATGAAAAATAGTGGCGCATCCTTCCAGCGCCTTGTGAATTGGCTTGTCGAGGGATTACCAGGTGTCAGAGCCTATTCGGACGACATCATTGTGTTTTCCGACACGTGGGTTGATCACCTGTACAGGCTGCAGGGGTTGTTTGACAGATTAGCACAGGCCCACCTCACCGTGAACATGAAGAAGAGCTCCTTTGGGAGAAGTTCTATTGCATACCTCGGACATCAAGTGGGCCAAAACAACATCACACCATTGGAAGCCAAGATCAAGGATATAGTGGAGTTCCAGGTTCCGAAGACACGACGAGGCATCAGAAGATTCCTTGGCATGCTGGGATTCTACCGCAGGTATTGTCCAAACCTCGCGGATGTGGCTGCTCCTTTAACCCGCATGCTCTCTTGTAATCCTTTCAGGTGGGATGAAGGCGCAAATGCAGCCATAGAGGAGTGTAAGAAACTTCTCTCTAGAGGTCCTGTCTTAATTGCCCCTGACTATGGTAAGACCTTTATAATCTTCTGTGACGCCAGCAAAGTAGCTGTAGGCGCCATGCTTGCGCAAGAGAAGGATGGCGTCATGAGGCCCATCTCATTTATGTCTCAGGTTCTCAAGGACTACCAAACACGGTATTCTACCATTGAGAAGGAAGCTCTTGCCCTTGTATTAGCCCTTAAGAAATTCCATGTATTCTTAGATAGAGAAGTAGTTATCCTTAGTGATCATAATCCATTGAAATATATCATAGAAGGTAAAACCAAAAATGATAGGCTGGCTAGATGGGCGATAGCTCTCCAAGGTTACAATTTAACAGTCAAATATATTCCAGGAAAATCTAATGTGGTAGCTGATGCCTTATCACGTCCCGACATAAAATGCTCAGACCCCATTTCACAGGCCTGATAATTTTTTCCGGCGAAAGGGGGATATATGTCATGGCCACGTTCACGATACCCCGACCATGACAATATGTTGTAGCGAAGGAGCCCGGACCCAAGAGAAACAATGAGCCCCTTTGTGCGCAGGGACTCTATGGACAAGAAGTGCGCGCGAAATGTGTCGGCGGAGGAGTACGAAATCGGTGACCTCGCCGATGTCAGGTCAAGGGGCACGCACGCCAAAACCAGGCGGCGATGTAGAGCCAACATATAAAGTCACATTACATTGTAGAATTAAGGTATCAGATAGAAATTATTTTGTGAGCCCTCTCCACACAAGAATAAAGGAAATGGTGGAAGTGTGGAGTTGGGTAAATAGAATTAGGATAAATAAATTAAGTACATGTTGGCACCTGTGCTATGACGCTGGTGTCGTGCGGTCTGTGTATATAAGAAGGGGAGCAGTGGTCCTTACCCCACCCCGCTCCTGCACCGCACTCTGTTCTTGCTCAACATTGGTAAGAGATATATATATATATTTATAATTTTATACTGTGCTAGAAAATCTATTTCCCGTTGCTTTTGTCCATTGTTTTTCTTTATCCCCGCGAAGAGAAAGAATATCCAAAACGAGGCTACGTTTTGAATCTAATATTCTAGATTGAAGGAACTGCTCGAATCCTAAGTCCCGATTCGATGTATAAACTCAAACATAGAGCCTAGATTCGTGACAAGGTCCTTTCATTTTTGTCTCCACAATTCCCATAATGTCAGGTTTCTCTATTTCTAGTCATTTAGTTGATTAATTCCAGAGAACATGCCATTGACATTTGTGTATGCCACTTTTAGTTCCATATTTTCTTCTCTTTTTTTGGCTTAAGTTTCCATTTTTTTTATGTACCATTTTTTCAGTCTCAAGTCCAGCACTCTCCAATTTTTTTTTTCCGTCTCTGTTCTTTTCTCATTTCTATCATTGGCTTCAATTCTAAGAGCTTGGTCTTTCTCTTTATCCTCATCACTCATTTCCTTTTTTATCCATTTATGTTTAAATTTCTGGCTGTTTGCCACTTTAACCACTTTTGATAATACCTCCTTGGCTATCATTTGAGTTCTTAGTTTTATTTTCAGAGGTCTATGTTGTTTTTCTTTTGAATATTTGCCTATCCTGTGGATCGCATCAATTTCCTTATCAAAAGTTTGCCCTTCCTCCTATATTTATTCCAAAATTTCCTTAGCTATTTCCTTTTCTTCCTTTTCTCTCTGGTATTTATACATATATTTTTCCTGGATACCATAGACCACAATGCACTTACCTTTGTCAACTGTATCTCTCACCCAATTTTCCTTTTCTTTAATTACTTTCTTAACTTTCTATTGTATTTTCCTTCATCTGCTTTTGTACTATTTCTCTAAAAGATATTTTTTTATTTTCCTGTTCTTGTTTCCATTGATTTTTTATTTCAAGGAGGTCTGTTTCTGTGACTCTTCCACCTTTCCGGTCACTACTTGTAATTGCTCTTTGCCCTCATTTTTCATTCTTTTGTTCTCTCTTTTGAGGATATCAATTTCGCTCTTTAGGTCACATAATTCTCTAATTGTTTGCTCATTACTCATCAATTCCCTAAGCACAGCTCAGTAGTCCAATTTCAAATCTCTGATTTCTTCCATTAAGTCATTTACTTCACAATTTCTTAATGCATTACTATATCTAACTTCTCTATCTATAAGTTTTTACCTATTTCTCCTGGATTTCTTTGAAACCCTAAAAAACTGTTGTTCTCCCACATTTGGTTTATCCTTAGAGTATCTATTAAACAAGTTCTTTTGGGGATGATACCTCTTGGACTTTCCACTTTGCTTATATCAAGTCCTCTCTTCATTGGTTCGTTTATTATTCTTTCTCCATTTTGCCAAACTATACTTTTTTCAACCACTGGATTATACTTTATCGGTCACCTGAGAAACATAGCCTACCCATGCCACACAATAACAAATAGTTTTCTTCGTGTTGGTGACAAATGTGTGGAGGTGGGTGTGTGCCTTTGACTTGGATACTTCCCTTATATGGGGGAAGAAACCTATGGTATATACCGTATTTTCCGGCGTATAGTGCGCGACTTTTTTCCGTTGGAAGGGACTAAAAATGGGGGGTGCGCGTTATCCGGTGGTGCGCATTATCTACGGCCTACGATAAAAATTCTGCGGCTGTGTGTGTAATTTTTGTCACCAAAACCTGACGATGTTGGCCGTCACAAAGTTGGGAGGCACACTTCTCCGTGACGTTCCGTGAGAACAAGAAGAACAGCTATGGTGACATAAAAGAATACGCCAGCATGGGCTACCGTATATAAATATTTGGTATAGGTAGGTATCTATCGAATCTTATTTTTCATGTTTAAATAGGCCTAAACACCATGAAACATGATCAATATTCATGATATTTGCCCATGTTCACAGCATCTTAGTTTGAATTTTTATGTTTGCTTTGTTGCTTCACTTTAGGTATGGTACAAATTCCGTTGCGGCCGTTCATAAACTCGTGTCAAACACCTGACTACAACACCCTCTTTCGGGAGTTATATTAACTAAACGTCACCTCGATGAGAGACTGTCCTATTTCACCACTGTCATTGAAGATTCAAAGCTAAAACGAAACAGTCTGTAGTTTCAGTATTAAATAAAAAATGGTAAAGACGAATTATTTCCTCAAGATATAAAATGAACATTTTCTGTAAAATTCCCGAAATTTTTCTGTATATTTTACTTTCAATAAACTTTTTTTTTTAGATCATATTTCCTACAAACTATTTAAGCTACAAAGTAATAAGGGACCAACGCACAACATGAGTCATATACCGGTACATGTAGTTCCGACTTTTTCTTAGTTGTGTCCTGATTGATGCCTAAACTGACACTTAATTTAGTGACAAATCAACAGATTTCCCAGCGGTGGCTCTAGCCAATGAAAAATACTTCTCCATGTAAACTCGTTCACATGATATAAATACCGAGGTAAAACTGCGTTATAGACAAATGCGATCGGGCATGCGCGTTATATGTCGGTGCGCGCTATCTGTGTACTGAGATAACGAAGTGCATGGGTGCGCATTATAACCCGATGCGCATTTTAAGCCAGAAAATACTGTAGACAGACAGGAGACAGGACCTCACAAGCATTGTTATTTTCCTGTATATTACAATTTGGTAAATACACACAAACACAAAATAAGGCTATCTAAAGGATGTCAAGAAATACAGTTTTCCATATAGATGTATAAATACTTGGAATAGCTAAGGTGATACAGCCCAAGCTCAAACAATCCACGAGTTCAAATCTAAATATAACTGGAAATCAAGAATATAGATTAACCACTTCCATACGGTGACGCCTACGTAGGCGGCATGAGGAGCAAGTGGGTACTCGATGATGCCGACGTCGCCATCTTGATTATATTTACATCCACTCCTCGTTTAACGACCTACTCGGTTAACGACAACTCGGAGTAACGACGGGCTTTATGACAGACCAATATTCGTTTAATGTAAATCTCCCGAAGGTACGACGTCGTGTACGATAATTAAGTTGGCTGAGGCAAATTTGTATGTTATAAATGAACTTGTGCGGTGGATATTAGCTGTGAGGTAGTGTTCTGAAGCTTAGGTCTACATTACCATCCTGCAAGCTGCAAAAACTACCTGGGGTACAATATATACCCGTAGTGGTAAATTTTTAGTTTCGACCAAGGGCGCAATATAGCAATAGAAAATTAATTATTAATTTTGTAAATTATAATGTATCAACGTAATATGCAATTTTGTGAGCGAAAAAAAAGGTGCTAAAACAAATTTCGTAAGTAACGAAGTCATGTCGGACGAATGGTACACCATGTTTGTTATGATAGATGCCGATGTTGAAGAAATGAAAGGATGATAAATTCGTCTAACCTACACTAAACTAACCTAACCTGCGTTTGATAAATCATTACCTGCAAATTAAATGTCATCCGGCTCGTCCTCGTTGTCGTCGTCGTGAGAGACGTTGGCAGACGACAAGATGGCGTCCCGATCCTATGCTACCGACTTCGTTCATTTGCATATTATCTTGTAGCATGGTATTTTTTACTTTCATTTCCGCCCACAAAATTGCATATTACGTTGATACATTTTAATTTACAAAATTAATAATTAATTTCCTATTGCTATATTGCGCCCATGGTCGAAACTAAAAAAATACCCCGGTATTCAATATGGAATGTCAGCATACGCGGATTTGGTCATATACGGTAATTTCAGGAACCTAACCACCATAAATAAACAGTAAATAAAGCTTTAATGTACTGTATGAAAGAGAGAAAATACACGAAAATAAAGATACATGTATTGCTGGACATTGTACATACAGTACATGTACGTATATATATACACTTTCGCTTAACGACCAATTCGGTTATCGACGGCGCGCTGGTCCCAATTGTCGTCGTTAAACGAGGAGTGGTTGTATTGTAGTCGTACCTACGTAATTTCGATTCTCTCTAAACTGGCTTCATCAATTTTCTATGGTTATCAAAATACAGGGGTGAAAGAGAACGAATGATTGAGCACTGACTTTATTTTTTATAATGCGATTATTATGACGCAACATCGCACATCTGGCAGCATTAGCTGCCTGACGAGCGATGTTGCGTCATAATAATCACATTATAAAAACTAAAGTCAGTGCTCAATCGTTCGTTCTCTTTCACCCATGAATTTTGATAACCATAGAAAATATAATGAAGCCAGTTTAGAGAGAATGGAGGTTACGTAGGTATGAATATAATAAATATAATCAAGACACCGACGTCGGCATCATCGCGTACCCACTTGCTCCTCATGACGCCTACGTAGGCCTCACCGTATGGAAGTGGTTAAATTGGAACTGTACATGAATTTCAGGTTAAGTATGATAAAAAATTGGAGAATTAGAGATAGGACCCAACAAGTGTTGCTCATTTCCTGTATACAATTAGGTAAATATATTCACACTCTTCTAAACCCTGAGCCATCCATGATGAAAGGGTATTGGGATGGCTTCAACACATGGAATGAATAAAGAAAATTAGTAAAGGAGGTGTGGGAGGCAGAGGTGGATGAAGTAAATTTAAGGGCACAATTGAGGATGAGTTGGATGGATAGGATGAAAGGGGCTTTGAGGAAGATGGGAATGTCTGTTGAGCAAGGAGGGGAAAAGTGAGGGGACAGGGGTGAGTGGAGAATGTCTGTGTATGGATGATACATTGATGCAGCCCAAAGGGATTTTCTCCCCCATTTTTTCTCTTTTCTATGTCCAGCAAGGAAGGAAGGAGGCAGGGAATAGGGTGGGGTGGAGTGTGGTTGTATGTGGATGAATTTTATGCAGTCCAAAGGGATCTCTTCTTGTCTTCTGTATTTCCTGCATGACGGGATGGAGAGGGGAGTTGCTGATTTACCACTCCAGTACAATGATGTCCACGTGGGTGTCATGAGGGTAGGTACACGAGGATGCCAGCATTGGCATCTTGATTATATATTTTTTGCAGTTGTACATAGTTACCCCCAGATTCTGTGAACTGGTTTGATCACGTTTTCTGTATATATTATTACTCAGAGTAAAAGAGAACAAGTAATACAGCAGTGACTTTATATTTTATAATGCGAGTAATCGTATGTTTGGCAGCCGATGCAGCACACAAGAATTTGAGTCACAGTGAAGTGGTTAAGTGAAGCAGCATTACTGTGGATATGCTGACCTGAGCAGTGGGCATGAGACAAGAATGACCCTTCATCCATGTGGAACTAAGATGAGAGGGAAACAAGAGTGGTGGATGGGAGTGGAATGGGTGGGAGTGGGTGTGTGCTTTTGACTTGGATACTTCTCTTATATGGAAGAGACCCTTTATATATGGATAGGCAGACAGATAGGAGACAGGACCTCACAAGCATTGTTGTTTTCCTGTATGCTACAATTTGGTAAACACCCACAAACACAAATTAAGACCACATGTCTAAAGGATGTGGAGAAATACAATTTTCCATATGGATACTTAAATACTTGGAATAGCTTAGGAGATATAGCCCAAGCTCTAACAATCCATGAGTTCAAATCTAAATATGATAATTAGATATCAAGAATATAAAGTTGGAACTGTACATGAATTTCAGGCTAGATATGATAAAAAACTAGAGAATAGGAGACAGGACCCAACAAGTGTTGCTCCTTCTCTGCATACTACAATTAGGTAAATATACTCACACTCATCCCCTGATCCAAGACAATATGCATCAGTAATATGGCCCTTACACATAGTGAAGAATATAAGCAAGATCAAGAGAATACAAAGGACAGCAACCAAACAAGTACTTAGCCTGGTAGATAAACCATATGAGGAATGATTTAAAGCACTGGGTCTGGCAACTTTGAAGGAGAAGAGAAAGAGATGATACGATTACAGTATTCAAGTCACTATAGGAGATAGATTGTATTGACAGAAGAGATCTCTTGATTAAGGTCATGGGAACAAATTAAGAAGTACCACAAGCATAAAGACTTGGAATAGATTAGATGATATAGCCCAAGCTTGAACAATACATGAATTCAAATCTAAATATGATAACTGGAAATCAAGGATATAGATTAAGTTAGACTTGAGCATGACATGAATATTATGACAAAAAATTATGAAAAATTTGGAAAATAGGATATGTGACCCAATGAGCATTATTCCTTTCCTGTTTACTACAATCAGGTAAATACATGCAAATACAAAGAAAGAGAAAAAGAGAGAGAGATATAAAGTGAAAGATACAGATGGACAGAGACAGAAAGTGAAAGATACAGATGTACAGAGACAGAAAGTGAAAGATACAGAGAGAGTAGAGAGACTAGAGAAAGTAGGGGGAGAAGTGGGAAGGGGATGATAAAATATTCCAGAATATAAAAAAGTGAAACAAAAGAACTTACCCTTTTAGTAACATGATGTGTTGGATCCACTTGCTGTGTATCAACCACTTCAATTTTGTTACTTTCAGCAGAATCTACGAGAAAGAGACAACACTGGTCAATTATGTTATTCATTACTTTGTATGTATTAATATGTGTAATAAAACCACTTGGAAAATAAAATGAAAGGGGGTTTTATTACACATTTTGTGAGTCACGTGTTTTTGTGATTTATTGCATGTATTAATATATATATATATATAATATATATATATATATATATATACATATACACACATATATACATGTTGGAAAGGTAGTGTGGCTAATAAAAGATTTTGTTTTGTTTTCTGTATATTTCCAACATAACAAGTTTTTCAAACACTTCAGAGTAATTACAATATAAGGTCAGACACAAATGTAAACCCCATTCAGAAACATTCTTGTAGAAATATAATGTCATATGTTAGTTCACAAGTTCCTGTAGCCCTAGGTCAGCACCCTAATTCTGTCTCTCTGACCCTCTCTTTCTGTGTCTCTTTCCTGTATGTCCTATAATTAAGCAGACTCATTGAGTTACCTATTTCTATATGTTCTTCTATTCTTTCTACTTTCTGACTTTTTACATTCTACTTTGTTACCAAGGTCTTTATCATAACATGACCTATGATACTATATTTCTGATTAGTTTATCTGACCTTTGATATACAGACGCTCCTCAACTTACGTTTTAGTTACGTTCCCAACGGCCGAACGTAAGTTGAAAATGAACCTAAGTTGTTACTGTACTATACATCCGTAAATTCTATTACCGTATCTTATAAAACACCCCTAAATCATTAATTATACACATAACATTGTAAAATAATAACATTAATTTCAAATAAATTAAATTCAAGCAACATAAATTGAGATGGTGGAGGGGGAGGAGGATGAGGCAAGGCATGTTCAGTTTGTCGTTTGTGCAATGTAAACAATGGACGCAGCGTCATGCGCAAGTATCGTTTGAACTACGGAGAGCGCGCTAAACTAAAAAATTCACTCAATTTTTTTTTTTTTTTTTTACATTTTTTTTTTACAGTCAGTTCAAACGTAAAATCGAAAAAAAAATGTAAAACGAATGAACGTAAGTAGAGGAGCATCTGTACTTTAAAATTAATTCTATTCTAACTTCTGATTTTGGCATTCCAAGTTCTGTGTCTTCTGTATTTGTCTGTTACCATAGCTTATCGTCGTGCTGAGTGACACACTTAAAATGTCATATGACTTGTTCTTTTACACCTTTCTTATCTCTGGGACCTATATTTCTTTGTGTGGATTTCTCTATTTTATCCTACAATACAATATTGCTCAGTGATGCTATCATCACTGTCCTCAGCAACTTTTCATTCCTAAACCTAATTCCTAATTGTTTTATAAAGACAGGAGCAAGGACGTAAGACTACAACAACTTAATACTAATTACAATTTGTAATAGTAAATGTGCAAGGTACATTAGTAAAAAATACATGTATAAGGCATTCTTAACCTAATAGTACATAATACTGATAAATAGGCACTATGGTTGCATAGAGAAAGAAGAATGTTTAGGTAAGTGTGGTTTGATTTCTTAGATTGTAAGAGTGAGTTACGAAAGATGCGAGGATTTGCAGTTGGAAGTAGGATCTTCCACACCAGAAGGAACAGACTGAATCGCTCCTTCATTTTCCATGTCAAGACCATGAGTAACCTTCAGATGATAGATGTAACTAGGTGTCAAGACCATCATCTAATTTTTATACTTTTACCTTATTGTTTGATACTGTGATAACTCTGTATGGTCCAAGAAACTTAGGTGATAGGAGTGTGATTTAGAGAATATTCAATTTGCCTACAGCAATGTTACTTTCTCTTGCAGATTTATTGTCAAGTCTTCCTTGGATAGGGCAAAAGCATCTTGAATTCTCTTAAAGAGGTTTTGAAAATTAGTTACCTTAAATTTAACATAATCTTCAAAATTATAAATTGGACCTATATCTGAAGTAAACAAATCATAAGAGGGTCTCTTGTCTGAATAAAAAATTATAAAATGTGGGATTCCGATACAGACCTATATAGCACTGTTAAAGCAAGCTTGAACTATAGGCATATGTTCATCCCATGAACTATGAATGTCTGAAGCAAGATGTCTTAGAACACTGAGAATCTTACAATTTTGACAGTCCACAAGTCTCTTTGAACTCGGGTGGTAGGCTACAATATTTGTTTTAGTGATATTGAAATGTTTACAAAGGTGAGATGGAATTTGATTATTAAATTCTGTTCCATTGTCAGACAGTAGCACTTTGTAAAGAGGTGCATGAGCAAAGAAACAGGTACTGATTTCCACTGGAGGTATGGGGCAATTCGGGAAGGTTAAGGGGGGGCCACCCCCAAAAATTCCATGGGCGCATATCTCACTTCTGGTTCATCCAATTGCTTTAAATATTCAGTACTTGGTTGATGTAAAGGGATGCTATTCTGTAAATTTCATAAAATTTGGGTGAATGATAGCAGCTACAAAAAAAAAAAAAAAATTGACCTCACAAAATTAATTTTTCACTTAATTGCTTTAAAATTTGTATCATAGAATCTTTGTTTATATATCTACATTCTGTAGGATTTTTTTTTGTTTTTTCTTCTTCAAAGGAAAAAAAATAGGGCCCCTGAATCCTTTTTTTTTTTTTTTTTTTTACAAATAAAAAAATCTAATTTCTACAAAAAATTCTATTTTTGCTGAAGTATAAAATGATGCTTAACAATAAATGATCAGAGTTTTTATTGATTTTGTAAAATTATTTGAAGTCCAAAAAAACAACATTTTGAGATATCGGCTTTAATTTTTTTGTTTTTTTTTCTTGTCCTGCCATGTGTATTCATCCGATTGGCATGAAATTTTCTCATATGATTGTATATACATTGTTGACTTTGTGGAGAATGATGAGGCATTTGGTCCCCCTTTCTAATAAAGTATTAATCACTCATAGGTGATAAGCTGGGCAGCGATAACACACTCTTCCCTTCATCTCTGCTAGTATCTTCTTGGTTTGAAGAGTCTTGATGCCTCTTCTTTCTCCCTTTTCCCTTCTTGAGGTTGGATATCTTCACTATTGCAAGCTTATGTTTGCAGGTCATCTTGCAAGATGAATACAAGAAAAATATTGCAGGAACACAGCATAACCTCTCTGATGTCTACGTAGCTACTGAAGAGGCCTAGCTAGGAAGACCACACTCTGCGGGGAAGGGATGCCGTTTGTCGAAATTTATATAAATAAAAAAATATCTTATTGATAGTTCTACGTACTTATAAACATTGAATGATACCTCATTTTCTAGCGCACGCGTCATGCTATGACGCCCAGGTAATTTAAAAATGGCGTCAGGGGAGGGGGGGAAGAATTTAATTTTTTAGAAAAAAAAAAAAAAAATCACTACAGGGTGAGTGAATAAAACTGAAAAATGAAATTTTAAAAAATATTCGTAAAAAATTCACCCCCCTTAATTGCTATAGTGTCAAAAGGTTCACTTGGGGACAGATAATTTAACATAGGAACATGACCACTAATATGACCTTTGTGAGATGTGCAAGAATGACATTTGTGTATATAAGCATAGTGACCCAAAAAAACTGGATTCTGGCTTTGGCAAAACATTTACCTTTGCCTGTGTGAGGTGTTATAATGGAATCATGAAGGAAATGGAGTACTTCAGGAATGAGTTCATCGGGTACTACAATTTTATTTAAAGATCTGTTTGTTTTCAACTGTTGTCTAATGATACAAGATGTCATCAAGAAGAGTGTAATTTTCCAAATGTGAAGGTAAGGGCTCACTATCTGTGGTGTCACCTGATTTGAGGAAATATATCACACACTTCAACAGAGGATCAGTGTTGAGCTATATTTACCTAACTGTAGTATACAGCAAAGGAGCAACACTCATTGGGTCCCATCTCCCATTTTCTAATTTTCAAACATACCAAGACTCAAATTCATGTATGGTTTCAACTTAATCTATATCCTTGATTTCCAATTATATTTTGATTTGAACTCATGTATTGTTTGAGATTGGGCTATATCACTTTCTAAGCTATTATAATTATATATTTACACATCTATATGGCAAACTGCATTTCTTCACATACTTTTGACATGTGATTTTTTTTAATTTACTTACATGACCTCTTAAAGCCCTCCTATCTTTAATCAGGACATCTCTTCTATCAATGCAATCTATCCCCTTTAGTGACCTAAACACTGTAATCATTTCACCTCTTTCTCTTTGATTTTTCGAAGCTTGTAGACCCTGTACTTTTAATCTTTACTCATATGGTTTATCTACCAGGCTTGAGACCAGTTTGGTTGTGGCCCTTTGTATTCTCTCAGTCTTGCTGATATCCTTCACTCTGTGTAGGGACCATACTACTGACACATATTCCACCTTCTAAGCTATTTTATATATTTACACATCTATATGGCAAACTGTATTTCTTCACATCCTTTTGACATATGTTTTTTCTTAATTTACTTACAAGACCTCTTAAAGCCCTCCTATCATTAACCCCTTCCATATGGTACTGCATACGTAGGCGGCATGAGGAGCAAGTGGATACGCGAGGCTGCCATATCAACATCTTGATTATATTTATTGTAGTTGCCCCTGCATAATGACATACTCTCTAAACTGTCTTCAGCACATTTTCTATGGTTATCAAAATTCACGGGTGAAAGAGTGATCGATATAAGCGGTGACTATATTTTATGATGCGAGTATTATTACGACACATCGTACGTCTAGCAGCTAATGCTGCCCGCGAGATTTTGGCCCGTACTGAAGAGGTTAATCAGGAGATCTCTTCTTTCAATGCAATCTATCCCCTTTAGTGACCTAAACACTGTAATCATATCACCTCTTTCTCTTTGATCTTTCAAAGAACCTGGTAGACCCAGTACTTTCAGTCTTTCCTCATATGGTTTATCTACCAGGCTGGAGACCTGTTTGGTTGCTCCCTTTGTATTCTTTCAGTCTTGCTTATATCCTTCACTTTGTGTAGGGACCATACTACTGACACATATTCCAGTTTTGGACATTTCAGAGTTTCGACGAGTTTATTTTTTTTTTCGTTATCCATATAATGGAACGCCACTTTAATTTTCTGCAGTAGTCCATATGTATTTCCTCCAATCCTGCTATGTCTGTCAGGTGACAAGTTGTCTTTCATCAAAACTTCTAAATCTTTCTCCTCTTTTGCATTTGAAATGTGTTTGCTTCCGAAGTAATAATTTAAGGATGGCCTTTTGCTGCTATTGCCCATTTCCAGTATTTTTGCATTTTTTAATATTAATTTTCCATTCTTGGCTCCATGCAAAAATCTATTATCTAGATATTTATGCAGTATTCTACTGTCCTCATTTTTCACTCTTCTCATGATTTTTGCATCATCTGCATAGTTTGTTGTTCCTTCCATCATGTCATTAGCATAGACAAGAAACATTATTGGTGCAAGCACTGAATCTTGTGGAACTTTGCTTGTTACTACTCTTGTCCTTTACTACTGTCCTCATGTATCTTTCCTCCAACACGCTCCAATTTCCACATAAGCCGAATGTGAGGTACTTTATCAAATGCCTTCTCTAGGTCCAGGTACACACAGTCCACCCACCCCTCTCTCTCTTGCAGCACATCAATCACTCTCGAGTAAAAGCTTAAAAGGTTCAACACACATGACCTTCTAGACCTGAAGACAAATTGACTGCCTGTCAGAATGTTCATCTCTTCAAGATATTTGGTCCATCAATATTTCACTAATGTTTTGTATTTACCTAATTGTAGTTTACAGAAAAATTGGGTTCTATCTCCTATTTTCTCACATACCTAGACTCAAATTCATATATGGTTACAACTTAATTTATATCTTTGATTTCCTATTATCATATTTAGATTTGAACTCGTATATTGTTTGAGCTTGGACTATATCATAAAAGTGCTCGTGAGTAAGATTAATTGACTGAGGAATATTATGGACAGTTGCTTTATTCTGACACAAGGTATCAGCAACGTTTGCTTTGCCTGGAACATAAGTGAAACTGGGTCTGAACTCCCAAATTCTGAGAAGCCAACAAACAAGTTTGCCTGAGAGGTTTTTGTCTGTGAACAGTTGTAAAAGTGCTTGATGGTCTGTATAGATTGTAATCTCGTATCCTAGACTGACTTTTTAAAATGTCTAAGTGATAACTGCTAATGCCTCTAATTCAGTCACTGAATAATTCTTTTCCATTTTGTTCAGTAGGCGACTTGCATAAGCAATAGGCCTTTGTAGTTTACCATATTACTGCATGAGTATGACACCTAATCCTTTTGAGAATGCATGAATGTATAGAATGAAAGGAAGCTGAAAGTCAGGAAAAGCAAGTATTGAAGCAGTACCGTAGTTAATGCATGTTTTAGATCAACAAACACTTGCTCTCTTTCAGAAATTAAAAGAATTTAACATCCTTCTTAGGTAAGGAAATAAGGAGTTCCACAACCTTTGAGTAGTGCTTTATGAATCTTCTATAAAAACCTGATAGACCCAGGAATGAACAAACTTCATCTACAGATGTGGGGCATGGAAAGTCTACTACAGCTTTAACTTTGTCTTGTGATGTAATAATTCCTTGGGAATTTAAGATGTCCTAGAAAGCGTATTTCTTTCTTAAGGAAAGAACTTTTGGACAGTTTCAATTTAAGGCCTGCTCATGCAAGACACAAAAAAAAAAAAAAAAAAAAAAAAAGGTTGAAGAGCAGTAGTCGTCATTCAGTTGAGCAGTAGTCGTCACTCAGGTCAGATCAACTGGGTAGCTGCTTCAAATAGTGATATGGCAAATGGTTGTGTTAGTGTTCAGCACCGATGAGGTACAATCTCTACTAAGTAGAATTGAAGCCTTGGAGGATGCCGTAAGGTGCCTTAAAGAGGAGAATCGAGTTCTCTGCTCAAAGGCCCAAAATAAGGAAGACAAACTAAATTTGGAGCCTGGATGGAAAACGGTGACAAATAAGGCGTGGAAAGTTGGGAAAAGTCCTCACCAGCCCCGCTCAATTGCAGGAACTCGTTTCAAGCACTAGCAGGTCTACAGGAAGAAGAAACAAAGGAAATTCAAGAGAAGGGAAGGGCAGACACTGGATCCCTGCCCACAGGTAAGATATTGATTGTAGGAGACAGTCAAGTGAGGTATTTAGACAGGACTTTCTGTGATAAAGATAGGAAACATAGGATGTAGGTGTTTCCCTGGCGCGGGGATAGGTGATATTAGAAATAGGACTGAAGAGTGTTTAGTAGGGGAAGGTAAGGACCCTGTTGTTTGCTCAAGTGCTGGGGGCAATGATATAGGTAAGTTAGGGAGTGAGGAATTGTTTCCACGGTTCCGGGATGCGCTAGAGAAGATTAGGAATAAGGGAGATGTTCCTGTTGTATGTGGAATCCTTCCGAGGCATAGAGTTGGAGGCATGTGGCATTCCAGGGCTATTGCAATAAACTGCAGGCTGGCAAAACATTGTAAGGCCAATGGATGGGCATTTGTCAACAACTGGGATTGCTTTTATGGTAAGAATCATTTATATACAAGGGACAGGGTGCACTTGTTGCCTAGAGGATTTCGACTACTTGCTGAAGCCCTTGAGCAATAAGTAGTCATCCTACAGGGTTTTTTCGGGTTGTTGTTGTTGTTGTTGTCGTTCCCTAGACTGTCTGTCCGAGCAGTCCCGTCTCCCGAAGGAAGGCCACTGCCGAAACTGGGTTTTCCCACAAATCCTTTATAGAGTGTATGTTGTGTTGTTTGCGTGCATGATTGTGTATAATGCAGTCTTCCATTATGTGTTGTATGGTATGGGGTGAAGTGTTACATCCTGGGCAGCTGTTCACAATGCAGTCATCCAGCCTCTTCTGGTAGTTTAGAAGTGCTGGGTGGTGGCCGCACCGCATTCTGGCCAGGTGGACTCTGTCCTTTCGTGGGAGAGAGGATTCAGAAGGGTGGATATCAGGGGGTCTGGCATGCAGCAGTGTGTTAATGGAGCAGAGTGATATGATTATGAATATGTTTCCAGAGGCTGGTATTTGGAGGTTGTGGAGGAAGAGAAGAGAGTATCTGTGTGTGATAAAGGTCTTTGTGTGTTGTTTTAATGTTTCTTAGTGTGTGTGGGTGTTCTTCTATGTAGTGTAGCGGGTGTGATGTGTTTGTGGTGGCTGCAGCAAGTGTTTGTGTGCCTCTCATGTCGAGGTGGTCCTTGACTTTGAGGACTTTTGCTTCATGGTGTAAATGGTCTGTAGGTGTCATATTTGTGCAGCCTGTAATTGTTTTTAGGGCTTTGTTTTGTATGATTTGAAGGGTGTTGTGGTGTGTCTCACTGAGATTAGGAGCCCATGCAGGACTCGCATAATTCATCACTGAGCGTATGCATTGTTTGTATATTGTTATATTAGTTTCTTTGTTTTGTCCAAATGTTGTTCCAGTGATTGACTTACGTGTGTTAAGTCTAGGTGTGCATTTGTTTTTTATGTTTGTGATGTGTTGTTTGAAAGACATAGATGTATCGTATGTTACACCAAGAATTTTCGGTGTGTTTGTGTGTGGTATTAGAGTGTTGTTGATGTAGAGATGAGGTATGTATTTGTGTTCTTTTGTCCAGTTGGTGAGAAGTGTTGCTGTAGATTTGGTTGGAGCTATTTTGAGTCTGTTTGTGATGAACCATGTGTTGAGTGTGTCAAGGTATGGCTGGATTATTTCTGCAGCTTTGTCTGTGTTACGATGTGTGCATGTGATTGTTATGTCGTCTGCATAGGAAGAGATTTGTATTTCTGAGGTGTCTGGTGTGGGTAAGTCATGCATGTATAGATTAAATAGTGTGGGGGATAGAACTGAGCCCTGTGGTACTCCATTCTTAATGTTTCTGATGTGCGATGATTGGCCATTATATGACACGTAAGCATTCCTACCTGCCAGATAATTGGCCAGCCATCTTTTGGTGTTATTGTGCATGTCTGTGTTATATATTTTATTTGTTAGGTTGTGGCGGGGGATAGCATCAAAAGCTTTACTAATGTCTAATGTAATAAGAAGTGTTGTGTGGTGGGGCCTATCTGAATTTATGCCATCTAAAATTCTTTGTGTGAGGTTTATCAGAAGAGTGTTTGTGGAGTGTAGTGGCCTAAAACCGTGTTGTGAGTCAGCAAGGGGAATATGTGGTGTGACAAGTTTAAGTATTAGGCATTCAATGACTTTAGAGGGGGTGCAGAGAAGTGTGATTGGGCGGTGCGATGTTGGGATTGTTGGGTCTTTGTTCGGTTTTGGAATGGTGATTATTTTACCATGCTTCCAGATGTCGGGTATAGTGTTGTGTGAATAGCTGTAGTTTGCAATGTTTGTGAGTGCGTGTATACCTTGTGGTCCAATGTGTTTTAGGTGGATGTTGTTTATGTTATCAGGGCCACAGGCAGATGAGTGCTTGAGGTTATGTATTATGAGTTTTGTCCGACTGTCTATGAAGGGTAGATTACAAAGGTGTAGGGGGGGAAGTATTGGACTATAGTTTAGGCAATAGAAACTACTCAGACAAGGACTGTGAAAAGAATCACCAAAGCAGGTGGAGGGAAGATAAACTTAAAGTTTACTATACAAATAGCAGAAGCGTAATTAACAAAATTGGTTTGTTGCGAGGTAAAATATGCGTAGAGAATTTTTATATTATAGCTATTACTGAATCCTGGATCAACATGGCTGATAAACATTTCCTTCCGGAAATCGAAATAGAAGGATATAAGTTTTTTCACAAGGACAGGGTTGGCAGGAGTGGGGAAGGAGTAGCACTTTTTGTTAAAAATGCAATAAACTGTATTATCAACAATTCGATTAAGGAAGAGGACAAATGATTACTAATCCTACGGGGGGGGGTTGGGGGGTTGGAGAAAATACTCTGGACTTACTTTTTATCAATAATGAGCACCTAATGAGTAACGTAAAAGTGGGAGATAGTCTAGGCTCTAGTGATCATCAAGAAATAAGATCAAATATTATTTGGGAAGAATTAAAAGTACAATTAACGTCCAAGTACCAGATGTCAGGAGAGCAAACTTTGACAATATAAAAATCTATTTGAAATTGAATATGAAATGTCATACGGATTTTTTGGACATTATCAGGGGTCAGGTCATGACCAGGGGTCAGGTCATGACCATGGGTCTGGTCATGACCAGGGGTCAGGTCATGGTCAAGCAAGATCTAACCCTAAGGGTTTCTTTCATCTCTATAGAACAAAAAATGAAGAAAGAATAGGACCAATTAAAAATAATGAAAATATCATGATAGAATTGGAGGAAAAAATTAGTGAGGAGTTTAACAATTATTTTCTGTGTTTACTAATGAGAAGTTAGATAAGGTACCTGACTGTAATCCAATTTTCAGTGGGGATGAAGAAAGTAGTTTATCTAATATCAGCATTAGTAAAATAGAAGTAGTCAAGCAGATTGAAAGACTTAAAGCTACAAAATCCCCGGGTCCAGAAAAAAAAAATTCTGAGAATGCTTAATGAGTGTAAATTTGAAATCAGCTACCAGTTAACTGAAATATTTAATAAATTGGTAGACACTGGTTTTGTGCCTACTGCTTGGAGGCAGGCAAACATTGTTCCTGTTTTTAAGAGGGGAGATAAATTGTCTATATGCAACTACAAGCCAATCAGTTTGACATCGGTTATAAGTAAAATGCTTGAATCAATAATAGTAAATAGACTCAGAGAACACATCAAAAGACAATTTAATTCATGACACACAGCATGGTTTCTCCAAGAGTAAGTCATGTGTGACTAATCTTCTATCCTTTTACACTAAAATATATAAGGCATCAGATAACAATGATAATTACGATGTTATTTACCTTGACTTTAGCAAAGCGGACAAGGTGCCACACCAGAGACTACTAAATAAAATCAAAGCCCATGGCATAGGAGGAAAAGTGTTAGAATGGATTAGAGCTTGGAGTAACAGAAAACAGTGGGTCACCATAAATGGAGTAAAATCTAGGTGGGGCAATGTTATTAGTGGGGTTCCCCAGGGCTTGGTTTAGGGTCCCTTGTTCATTATGTACATAAATGACTTAGATGATGGGATAAATAGTGATATTAGTAAGTTTGCAGACGACACTAAAATAGGACACCTAATTAGGTCAGGAGACGACACAGAGATTCTGTAGAAATGGTCAGTGAAATGGCAAATGAACTTCAATATCTCTAAGTGTAGTGTGTTAAATGTAGGGCTAAACAACCCTGAAAATAGATACAGCTTAGATAACATGGTTTTAGAGAAAACTGAGTGCGAGAGAGACTTGGGAGTTCTAGTGAGTCCGGACCTTAAAACCAGGAAACAGTGCATTAGCGCCAGGAATAAAACTAACAGAGCATTAGGTTTCATTGCTAGGATGGTAACGAATGGAAGTGCAGAGGTAATTATTAAACTCTATCTAGCGATAGACCCATTCTTGACTATGCGGTACAGTTTTGGTCTCCATCCTACAGAATAGACATAAATTCACTAGAATCAGTACAGAGAAGAATGACCAAAATGATACATGGACTCAGAAATTTGCCTTACGAAGAGAGGATTAGGCACCTTAACTTATACTCTCTGGAAAGATGCAGAGTGCAGGGTGATCTAATAGAGGTGTTCAAAGGCTTTAACAAGGGTGATGCAAACAAGGTCATCATATTAAATCAAAAGGGGCAGGACTCACAGTAATCGATTTAAACTGGACAAATTTAGATTTAAGAAGGAAATAGGCAATAATTGGTTTACTAATAGCTTGGTCAATGAATGGAATAGACTTAGTAACCAGGTAGTAAGCGCTGAAACTATCAGTTGTTTTAAGAAATTATTAGACAACTTTATGGATGGGGATGACAGGTGGTGATGGATACGGAGCTGCCTAGTGTAGGCCTTATGGTCTCTTGCAGTCTCCTTCATTCTTATGTTCTTATGAGTATGTAAATGTTCATAATCTTTGATGCAATGATAATGTCATCAAGGTATATGAAGATACTGTGCCCTACCAATCCATCAAAGACTTTGTACATGATATGTTTGAACAAGACCCCGAAATCATACCAAAGGTTTGATAACTATGCTTCTTCAGTTTCACACGAGAAGGTGGAATTTTGGGTAGAGATGTAGAAATGGATAGAAAGCCTAGGCACAAAAATATTTTGAGAAACAGGGAGATCAATAATTTGTTAGATGAAATAATTGAATTGAAAAGTGAGCACAGGGCAATGTATAGAGAAATAGCTCAACTAAAAAAAGCTGATGAAGAGACCAACAGGAAGCTTGACGAACTCAAAAAGGAACTGAATATAATCAGGGGTGAGCATGAAAAATGAGGATGTAAACAAGAATGAGGCCTTAAAATAAGTGGAGCAAATACAAGCAGTGACTGAGAAAGTGGAAGAGACAATCAAGGAGACTGATCTCCAAGAGATAAAGAAATAATGGAAAGTGGAACAAGAAAAAAAAATTATCTTTCAAAATAGAACAAAAAGTGAAGGAAAATGCCAAAGAAACAGTAATCAAAGTAGTTAAGGGAAAAAAGAAATTTGGTCAGGGACACAGTAGATAAAAAAGTGCATTGTAGTTTATGGTATTACAGAGAAACATGATGTACCTAGATATCAGAGAGAAAAAGATGAGAGCTTGCTAAAGAAATTCTGAAGGAGATTCAAAAAGAGGGACAGGATATGGGCAAAGAAATTGAGGAATTGCATAGCATTAGAAAATACTCTGAAGAAAAACAATATAGGCCATTAAAATTAAACTTAGGTTTCAAATGACAGCAGAAGTCTTATCTAAAACAACAAAGCTAACAAATAGTGAACATTACAAAAATGTATGGATAAATAAGAAATGAACAATGAAGAAACAGAGAAAGAAAAGGAACTCGGACAGGAAGCAAATGAAAAAAAAAAAAATGAAAAAAAAAAAAAAATGAAAAGTGCTGGACCTGAGGCTGAAAAAAATGGTTTATGGGAAAAAAAAGCCATAGACAGAAAAGGATGAGAAAGGAAAAAGTTCAAAATAGCTTATACCAACACAGACAGCATGATTTCAGGACTGAACAAATTAAATGACTGTCTGGCATTAGAAAAACCAAATGTAATGGGAATTGTAGAAACAAAATTAAAAAGTCCTCTACCATCAAACACTGTGGGACAAGGTCTATACAACCATTGGATAAAAAATATAAAGGAGAAACAAGGTGGAGTAATATTTTTGACTAAGAAAGACTTAAATGTGATCAAAATAACAGAAGGAAAAAACAATGTGGAATTGAAAGTTGAAAGTGACATGAAAAGTAGAAATTTTGTAGTAATGTATGTACCCCCCAAAACACAGTCTCGGACAGAAAGTGATCATTCCAAACTGTTAGAAGACACAAAGAATGAACTAACTGATTTACTGACAGGAGAAAATATGGTAATTATGGGTGACTTTAACTCAAAAGGAATATGTTGGGAAGAAATGACAATAAAGGGTGGAGAAGACCTCTGGGGAAACATACTACTGGATATGACCATTGAATACACAATGACTCAATGGGTACAGGAAAATACTAGATGTAGAAACAATGAGGAACCATCAAAACTAGATATAATACTTATGTCAGGGCCTGAAATTGTGGACAAAATTTATTACAAAACACCAATTGGGAAGAGTGACCACTTACTAATAGAGTTTGAACTAAAAGAACAAATGGATCTAAGAAGAAATGAGAGATAGAAAAGAAGACTAATGTACAACAAAACAGATTTTGAGAAACTCAGAAAATTCTTTCAAAATGCAAATTTGGAAAACTTCTTAAATAAAGAAACAAAGATGGAAGAGAAATGGAACATACTAAAAGAAATTTACAATGAGGGAATAAACAAATATGTACCAAAACAGAAGCAAGACAGGGTATGTATTAAGTGCTGGTACAACAAAAAATGCAGTGAGGCTAAGGATAAAAGAGATGAAGCTTGGCAAAGATGAAAAATGAGTAAGTGGCAAACATATATCAAACTAATAAATGATTATTCAAAAATAAGCAGAAATGAAAAGAGAAACTATGAAAGGGACATAATAGAAAAATGCAAGGAACAACCTAAACTATTTTACAGGTATGAAAATGGTAAACTAAAAGACAAACAATAAACAGTAGTACTATGCCAAGGGAATTACGAATATAAAGATGTAGAAATGGCTTAAATTATGAACATTTCAAATCAGTATTCACAATTGAAAGTTCACAAAACTGTGAGGAAATACAGAGAAAAATACCCCCAATGAAAGAAATAACTGTGACACAAAAAGAAATCAGACCAAATAAAAAACCTTGACATCAGAAAATCACATGGTCCAGATGGAATTGCAATTTGGATATTAAAAGAATGCACAGATGAGCTGACGGACAAAATATACAAGATAATGAAATACTCAAAGAAGGAAAGGTACCACAGGACTGGAAAAATGCAAATAATGTACCAATATATAGAGGAGGGAACAATGAAAATCCAACTAACTACAGACCGGTCTCCCTTACAAGCACAATAGCAAAAATATGTGAAAAAGTTATCAAAAGTAGATGGGTTAAACATCTGGAAGAAAAAATATACTGAATCCAAAACAAGGAAGGTCATGTACCACAAACTTGATTTGCTTCTACTAGAGACTAATAGAAATAATACAAAAAAGGGATGGATGGGTGGACTGCTTTTCTAGATCTACAATAAGCATCTGATAAAGCACCACACAAAAAACTAATAAGAAAAATTTAATCAATAGGTGGCATTAAAGGAAAATCATTAGAATGGATGGAAGACTTCTTGACTGGGAGGAAAATGAGGGTAGTAATTAGAGACAAGTATTTGACCTGGGAAAAAATGATAAGTGGTGTCCCACAAGGTTTGGTATTGGCTCCGATCATGTTTGCCATATATATAAATGACATGGATGAATGTGTGTCATGTTATATGAACTTCTTCACAGATGATGCAAAAAATACCAAAGAAAGTTCAGAGGAAGATTGTGAATCACTACAGAAAGACATAAAATCTGGAAATGAAGTCAAAAGTAAGATGTGAACTTTAATATCAAGAAATGTAGTATAATGGAGTTTGGAAAAAGTAAAAATAGAATATTGAGAAATTATAAAATTGGTGGAGAAGGGAAAAAAGTGAGCTTGGAGAGGGACCTAGGAGTAATTATCAGCAAAGACATGTCACCAGACAAACATGTCAATAAAAGAGTCGGAGAAACATTCAACCAAAGTCGATGAAAATGGCTTTTGACTATTTGGATGAGGAAATGGTCAAGAAAATATTAGTTACACTGATAAGACCAAAATTGGAGTGTGCTGTGACATTATGGACACCCAGTACTAAAAGGAATATAAAGAAATTAGAAAGAATACAAACCGCAATGACAAAGATGGCACTAACATTCTCCAAATTGACACAAAAAGATTGTCCAAATTGGAACTACCAACTCTGGAACAAAGAAGAGAAAGAGGAGATCTGCTGACTATATATTCATTAAAGGAATGGAAGTCCTAGATCAGGGGTTCCCAAACTTTTCAGCTCATCGACCCCCCTAGCATGCGCATTGTGTACCACTATCTCTTGGCTAGCCACAGCCTCCATTACGGAATCATCTGACCATGTTTAACCCCTTCTATACGGTGCCGCACACGTAGGCGTCATGAGGAGCAAGTGGATTCGCGACGCTGCCATATCGGCGTCTTGATTATATTTATTGTAGTCGCTCCTGTGTTTTTACATTCTCCCAAATGTGCCCTGAATCCCATTCTCTGTGGTTTTCAAAATTCGCGGGTGAAAGAGAGAACGATCGATATAAGCGGTGACTATATTTTATAATGCGAGTATTATTACGACACGTCGTATGGCTGGCATTGGCTGCTGCCCGCGAGATTTAAGTCCCGTAGTGAAGTGGTTAAGTTTGTTTGTATTTAAAATGCCTCCTCCGATTGAGAATGCTGCCGACTGTGAAATACGTGCTGCGATTCGTTTTCTTACTGCTAAAGGCATGAAAGTGGCTGAAATTCATTGTCAGATCAGTGAAGTGCATAGAGAAAATATTATGAGTAATGGGATGGTGCAGAAATGGGTGAGAGCTTTTAAAGATGGCTATACAAATGTGCATGATGAGGAACAAAGTGGATGACCTTCACACATGCAGCCAATCAAACTCAAGATGTGATCAGATCATTTGGCTGTGAACAACTTGATCACCCTCCGTACAGCCCCGATCTAGTGTCCAGTGACTACCACATCTTCCTGCAGCACCTCACACCCTGATGGCATAAAGCGATCTGTTTTTTTTTCAAGGTTCCTCAGGGCTCTACGCATTTGCAGCCCAGAGTACATCGATGATGAAATAAGATGTATTTACGATATTGGTACTAAGCTACAATACCCCACACATGTTCTTGACACAGCTTACAGTTGTGCTAAAAGGACATTTCATAACCTTAGGTCAACTCAAACTTTCAATATAACTTGCTAATTCTACCATACCAAGAGAACCTGCAAAACATCCCAAACATATTACATAAATTCAACATTAATGTAGTTTTTAACAATAAAAACACTGTAAGACAATTGCTCATACATAATTCTGTCAATAGTGATAAAGGGTGTGTGTACAAAATACCTTGTAAATCATGTAATCAGTTTTATGTTGGTCAGACTGCTAAAACACTCAAAACATGAATCAATCAACACAAGAAATACGTTAGAGAGGGAAACCAATCTAGTGGGATATTCAACCACATGAACCATTTTAACCACCCAGTTGACTGGGATAACGTTAAAATCATCACATACAACATCACAGAGAGAAACTTAATTGAATGCAGTTTGATCAAATCTAGTAATCAACGTTTGTACAAATTAGTTATATTTGCCATGAAATTTCAAAATTATTTAAATTGTAATATAAGTTATGAGCAATTGTCCCATACTTGTTGGTTACCAGGATGGTTCAAACATCACGTGTATTTCTTCCACTACCTCTCTGAATGCCCTCTTCATCATGTCTCACTCAGTCATATATTCTGTACCTTATTCCTTCATTTCAAAATTCCTTCTTTGTATCTGCTCTGAAGATGTAATTGTACAAAAGCACTCTGCTTCGTTAGTTTACTTTTCCTAATGGTTACTTACGCATATATATATATATATATATATATATATATACATATATATATATATATATATATATATATATATATATATATATACAGACGCTCCTCAACTTACGTTTTAGTTATGTTCCGAACGGCCGAACGTAAGTTGAAAATGAACGCAAGTTGTTACTGTACCATACATCCGTAAATTCTATTACCGTATCTTATAAAACACCCCTAAATCATTAATTATACACATAGCATTGTAAAATGATAACATTAATTTCAAATAAATTAAATTCAAGCAACATAAATTGAGTTGGTGGAGGAGGAGGGGGAGGAGGCAAGGCACATTCAGTCTGTCATTTGTGCCATGTAAACAATGGACGCAGCATCATGCGTAAGTATTGTTTGAACTATGGAGAGCGCACTAAACTAAAAAATTCACTCAAAAAAAAAATACAATTTTTTTTTTTACAGTCAGTTCAAACGTAAAATCGAAAAAACGTAAAACAAATGAACGTAAGTAGAGGAGCATCTGTATATACATACATACACACACACATATATATATATATATATATATATATATATATATGAACAATTTATGGACAACATTAATGAGAAGGATGTGCCTGGTGGGCACAATAAGGGCTTTTATAGTGGGTTGTAGATTAATAAATTTTAGTTGTATGTCTCCATGTTCTTCCATGCTCAGTTTGCTCCTCTGCTTTGTTAGAATTGCATTTACATGGCTAAAACCAGCTTCAACCATGTATGAACTTGGGAAAGCAAGTAAAAATGGCTCAACCACTTCACAAAGCTGAGGATATTTAGCAACATTGTTTTCATTGCCTTATAGTGGACAAGGTGCAGGGATGACCCGTCATTCAGGAGGTGCTAAGATAAGAGGGAGGGTGGAGGGGTGTGGAGTGTATTCAGGGATGGAATGGGTGGGAATGATTTTGTGCCTTTTTCTTTTTGGCTATCCCCCTTGTAAGGGGGAAAAAGCCTTGGTATATGTATGTATGTATGCATGTTTTCATTGCTCCAAAAATCACATAGACTTTTTGTTTTGAATAATGCACTTACTTTGAGATTCATAGTCATTTCAATAAATTCTTCCTGCATGCAGCTGTGGGTCAATGCCTACATTTTCTATTTCGACATCAAATGGTGTAAGAATCCATTCAGGCACTTGCATTTTATCCAGGTCTTTAAACTCCACTTTGAAGTCATCAATTAATTTGTCCAGATGAGTTATATATGTCTCTAGGTCACCATCCAATACCTGCATGTTATTGTGGTAAAGTAGCATGCAGTTGATACTTTAGGGTCTATAAGGGGCGCCCCTATGGACCAGAGCCACACATCACTTTGTGATAAGAGAAACTCTGTTCATAGAGAAATTATGACACTTTTATACTATGACTGTCCCTCCGTTATGCTGTCCCCCCAACCCCTTGTAACTGTCCTCTACAATTTCTCTGAATATTCATTTCCTTTTTCGCCTACCTACCCTGTGGTGGGGGCAAAAGAATACTGCCACCAAGTATTTCCACTTGGATTGTAAGGGGCATGAAAAAAGGGACGGGGATTGAGATCAGGTATCATTCTCCCTGTAGCCCCACAGGGACATTCCTAAAAAAAGTAAAGGCATAAGAGGGTCTAGGAGTTTTCCAACCAGCACCCTAAGGTTTGGGTATTTCAATATGCGTGGATGTGGTACAGATGAGAGTAAAATCGAAGAGATAGGTAGTATGTTTGTGAGAAGAAAGATGGATGTATTGGCTTTGAGTGAATCTAAGTTGAGAGGGAAGGGCGAGTGTAAGTTTGGGAGTGTAAGTGGGACGTTATCAGGAGTGAAGAGAGGGCGAGGGAGGGAAGGGGTGGCTATACTAGTAAGTGAAGAGATAGGTTAACGTGTAGTGGAGTAGAAGGAGGTTTCTTCAAGGATAATGTGGATGAAAGTGAAACTGGGAAAGGAGATGTGGGTTTTTGAAAGTGCATATGGGCCTGGCAGTTAGAAGAGTGTAGAAGAAAGGGAGGCATTTTGGATAGATTTAAATGAGTGCATAGAGGGATTAGGGAGAAATATCAATGTAACAGTACTGGGAGAACTTAATGCTAGGGTAGGAAATGATCCAATTGATGGAGTGGTTGGGAAATGTGGAGTTCCAGGAAAGAATCATAGTGGAGAGTTGATGGTGGAGATGTGTCTAGAAAGAGAGCTGATGATAGCAAATACAGTGTTTCGGAAGAAAGTCAAGCATAAGTACACATGGGAGAGGATGGAGGATGGAAGGGTGGTAGATAGAGCATTAATGGACTATGCAGTGGTAGATAGGAGTATAATAGGAAGAGTTAAGGATGTACATGTTCTAAGGGGAGAGGGTGGGGGAATATCAGATCATTTTTTGGTGGAAGGTAAGTTGAGAGTGGAGGATAGATGGGGAAAGAGGAAAAGGACAAAAGGTAGGGGGGTGCTTAGAGTGAACTCTTTAAATGAAAAGGAAAAGGAAAAGGAGTACAAGAAGAAGCTGAAGGAGGAGTGGGAGGGAGTGAAGGATAGAGTAGAACTAGGAGTGGAGGAGGAATGGGGATGGTTCAAGGAGGGAGTCACAAAGTGTGTAAAGGTGGTGTGTGGAACAAGAAGGACAGGAAGAAATAGAAGGAAGGGTAGTGAATGGTGGGATTAGGAAACAAAGAAGGTTGTAGAAGAGAAGAAGCGAGCTTTGAAAGATTGGTTGCAAAATAGGATGAGGGAGTCATATGAGAGGTTCAAAGAAAAGAGAAGTAAAGAAAAAGGTAAAGGAGGCAAAGAGGAGAGCAGATGTGAAATGGGGTAAGAGTATGACAGAAAATTTTGAAAGCATTAAAAAGATGTTTTGGAAAGAAATTAAGAGGGGAAGAGGAGGCGAATCAAGTAGAGAAAAGGTAAAAGGTGCAGATGGAGAGATGATAGTGGAAGAGAAGGCAGTAAGGGGAAGATGGGCAGAATATTTTAGGGAGTTGCTAAATGTGAAGAAGGATAGGGAGGGAAAGATAGTTCCAGGGATGAGTAAGGAAAATGGAGGAGAAATAAGGAAGGATAAAGTGAAGGCAGTTGTTAAGATGATGAAAGCAGGTAAGGCACCTGGTCTGGATGGATGCCATGCAGTATGTCTAAAAAAAGGAGGTACAGTGATGGCATACTGGCTGGTGAGGTTATTTTAATGTTTATTGGAGAGAGGGTAGAGTGCTGGAGGACTGGAGGAGTACCTGTATAGTTCCACTTTACAAGGGAAAAGGGGACAAGTGTGAGTGTAGTAGTTTCAGAGGGATTAGCTTGTTAAGTGTAGTTGGGAAGGCTTATGGGAGGATCTTGATTGAGAGGATCAGGAGAGGAACAGAGGGAATAATTGGTGAGGAACAGTGTGGATTTAGGACAGGTAGAGGTTGTGTAGATCAGATTTTTGTGATAAGACAGATATGTGAGAAAGCTATAGGAAAGGGGAAGGATGTTTTTTGGGCTTTTATGGATCTGGAAAAGGCTTAGGATAGGGTAGATAGGAGGGCACAGTGGGAGGTTTTGTGGATATATGGGATAGAAGGAAAGCTTCTAGGAGCTGTCAAGAGTTTTTATGAGAGTAGTAGAGCATGTGTCAGGATTAGAAATGGAGAGAGTGAGTGGTTCGAGGTAAAGGTGGGACTTCGTCAAGGATGCGTTATGTCACCCTGGCTGTTCAATTTGTACATGGATGGGGTGGTGCGAGAGGTAAATGCAAGGGTGGTGGGTACAGGATTGGAGATGGTTAAAGAAAATGGAGAAAAGTGGGAGGTAAGCAAGCTGTTGTTTGCAGACGACACTGCGCTTGTAGCAGGGTCAGCGGAGGGATTGAGGAAGTTGGTGACAGAGTTTGGGAGAGTATGTGATAGAAGAAAGCTGAAGATAAATGTGGGTAAAAGTATGGTGATGAGATGTACATGGGGTGAAAGAGGCAGCAGACTGGAAGTGAACATTAAGGGAGAGCAACTGGAGGAAGTGGATAGTTTTAGATACTTGGGTGCAAATGTGGCAGGAAAAGGTGGAGTGGAGGTGGAGGTAGAATGTAGATTGAGAGAAGTGAGTAAATGCCTTGGTGGATTAATAAGTGTAATGAAGAATAGACATTTGGGAATGGATGCTAAGAGGAGACTGTATGAAGGAGTGATTGTGCCAACAGCACTGTATGGGGAAGAAACATGGAACATAAGAGAGGAAGAGAGAAGGAGTTTGAATGTGTTTGAGATGAGGTGTCTGAGAAGTATGATGGGGGTTACTAGGCTAGATAGAGTGAGAAATGAGGAGGTGAGGAGGAGAACAGGGGTGGAAAGGGAGTTGGGAGATAGGGTTGATGAAAGAGTATTAGGATGGTTTGGAATGAGTGAAGAAAGACTAGTAAAAGAGGTATGGAAGGCAGATGTGGAGGGAGTGAACATGAGGGGACGTCCTAGGATGAGATGGATGGATGGGGTGAAGGGGGCTTTGGGGAAGAGGGGAATGTCTGTTGAGGAAGGATGGGAGAGGACAGAAGACAGGGGTGAATGGAGAATGGTTGTATATGGATGATGTTATGGTGCATGAGGTGGAATGGGTAGGGGGATGGGGGGTGAGGTAGTATGTATGAGCAAAATTTCATGCAGCCCGAAGGGATTTCTCCCCGTCTTCTCCTTTTATGCATGGGAGGACGGAGAGGGGGGGGTTGCCGATTTAATGAAGCGGCCTTGCTGTGGATGTGCTGTGGCTTGCGACACTGCCTCTGACCCAGGGCAGTGGACAAGGTGCAGGGATGACCCGTCATCCAGGAGGTGCTAAGAAAAGAGGGAGGGTGGAGGGGAGTGGATTGTATTTAGGGATGGAATGGGTGGGAATGATTTTATGCCTTTTTCTTTTTGGCTACCTCCCTTGTAACGGGGAAAAACCCTTGGTATATGTATGTTGTAAACTTGAAAAATATTGAAAGTCTCTGCATCCCAAAGAAGATTTATACAGGCTTAATTTGCCTTGGAAGCCTAGTAGAATTGATCTAGCTTGAATAATGGTAACATCTTTACCTTGTATACATTTGTGTCTCATTAAACTTTGAATACAGGTCTGCCAAATAGAACATAGCATTTATACACTCTTTTAACTCTTCACATAAAAATGGGTCTACATCTGCCAAAAAATGTACAGTTGAACTGTACAACTCTATAAGTCTTTGTAAGCTTTGGCCCCTAGAGAGCCACCTTACTTCAGTGTGCATGAGTAATTGGTAAAAAAATTCATCATTCTCTTCACATAGCAATGCAAACAATTGTGAGTTGAGTGGATGCATCCTTTATTTTGTTGATTGATCTGATGCACACTTTTAAAGCATCAAGAAGTTCACTGCTGAGTTTTTTGGCTACAAGGTGTTGCCTATGCAATACACAATGAACAGTATGTACATCAGTCACCTTTTCCTTGAGTAAAGCTGCAAATCCTTTATAGCGGCCAACCATTGCTGGTGCTCTGTCAGTAGCCACTGCAGTAAAAATACTAAGAGATATATCATGATTCTTTAAATAATCCTCCAAACACTTAAAAATTGTCTCACCTTTTGAATCAGTTGCAAGATACTTGGCAAATAAAAATTCATCAATGATGCACTTTTGGCTTTGACTGTAATACCTCACATATGCCATGAGAAAATTTGTGCTGCCAAAAGTTGATTAATTAAATTGCATTGAAGTTCAGATGTCAAGTTTTTTGTATATCATTTGCCATTTCATCAATTCGTCTTTGTACAGTATTGTTACTTAATGGCAGTTTCTTAAGAACAGATTGAGAATCTTCATAACAGTTTCAATAAATTCTTTAATTACTGGAATTATGATTTCCTCACGAATTGTATGTGGTTTTCCTTTCTTTGCTATCATGAGGGAGATATTGTATGATGCTTTTAAGCTTCCTTCATTATCAGCACTAGCAGATCATTTGAAGAAAGTCTTGATGTTTGATTGATTTTTCATTTTTACAAAGGATTGCAAAGGAGGAGCATGACGATGGGAGACCTTTTGGTCCATATCTAGGTCGGATGCGAAAAAAGAAATCCTAATAATAATAATAAATAAAAACTATAATAATGTATCAAATAAAATACATAAATAAACACATAACCACAGTCAAACAACAAACAGGTAAATAGTAAATAATAATAAATTAACATATAACTAATAATAAATGAGAATTAAACAGACAAATGATAACTAAACAAAAACAAATATAAAATAAATAATAATCATTACAGCATCTTGCTTAGGTGTTTATCTAAATGATTTTTAAAGCTTCGAACCGAACTACATTGCACTGCCTCTGCAGGAAGTTGATTCCATTCATTAACTACACGCTGGTGAAGTTGTTTCTACCTACTTCCAAATTGAATCTATTTCCGGAGAGTTTGAGACCACTGTTTCTTGTCTGATTCTCATTCAGAGTGAACATTTTGTCACTTTTGATTCCAATTCCCTTTAGAATTTTAAAGACCTTTGAGTCTACACTTTTTTAGGGAAAACAGATTCATATGTTTTAGTCGATTTTTGTATGATTTATTTTTGATATATGGAATCAGTTTTGTGGCTCGCCATTGTACTTTTTCCAATCTGTCAATGTCTTTAATGAGATTTGGTGACCATGCAGAAACAGCATATTCCAAATGTGGACGAACAAACGATTTATATAGCTTGTTAATGAGTGATGGACTTTTGAAATCAAAAGATCGTGCAATCAGTCCTAGAATCTTATTTGCTTTCTCAGAGGCTGAAATACACGGCTTGGATGATTTGAGATCGTTACTGATAATTACGTCGAGATCTTTTTCACTATTCACTTTTGTTAACGAATTTCCAAATAACTTGTAATCGTACTTACTGTTATTTTTACCTATGTGCATTACCTTGCATTTACTTGTGTTAAATTTCATTAGCCACTTTTCAGACCATTGCTGTAATTTATCTAAATCTTCTTGAATATCTAACTGATTTAAGTGATCATTTGCCATTCTGCACAGTTTTGTATCAGCAAATTTGGAAACAGTAAATTTTAGTCCATGGTTTATATCATTTATATATACTATGAAAAGAAGTGGCCCAAGAACGGAACCCTGGGGAACTCCACTTGTAACATTTTTCCATCTAGAAGTTTTTCCATTTAAAAAAAACTCTCTGTTTTCGATCATTTAACCAATTACTAGTCCAACCTAATAGGCTACCACTTTTTCCATGTGAAGCTAATTTAGTAAGTAGTCTTTCGTGGGGGACAGTATCAAAAGCTTTTGCAAAGTCTAGATATATTGTTTCATCATAATTTGAGATAACTAGTAGAATTCAAGTAAGTTAGTCACGCAAGAATGTTACCATCTGAAACCATGCTGGCTATCATTTATCAAACGGTTACTTTCTAAATGATGTTCAATAGCATCTGATGATAGTTTCCATTATTTTTCCTACAACTGAAGTCAAACTTATAGGCCTATAGTTATTAGGTTTCTTTTTGTCACCTTTTTTGAATATGGGAGTAATGTTAGCTAGCTTCCATTCTCTTGGGACATCTCCGGATATGATGGATTTCTTGAAAATAATTTCTAATGGAACAACAATTTCATTTTTCATTTCCTTTAAGATTCTTGGATGCCAACTGTCAGGCCCTGGTGTCTTACTGACTTTGAGTTTCTCTACACACCTTTTAATTTTTTCTTTTGTTATATTTACCGTAGTAAGTTTACCCTACACTTTTCACAGGTTTCAGTTTGGAGCTCACTTTGAGGTGTTTGGTTTACGAATACCGAGCTAAAATAATTGTTTAAAATATTACACATTCCTTCATTTGAATATTCAAGTTGACCGTCAGCAGATACTAGTGGACCAATGTGATTCCTAACAATTGTAGAATTCTTTGGGATTCTCTTTGGATTTATCAGCAATTTTCATTTTGTATTGTCGTTTTCTTTTTTTATTGTCTTTTTTAAATCTCTCGGTATTGATACATAACTTTCATAGTCATTAGATGCACCCGAGCACTTACATTTCTTATAAGCCTGTCTCTTTTTATAAATACTTTTTTCAGTTTCTTTGTCGAGCCACTTTG
Organism: Oratosquilla oratoria; assembly: GCF_046742065.1. Lineage (NCBI taxonomy): Eukaryota > Metazoa > Arthropoda > Malacostraca > Stomatopoda > Squillidae > Oratosquilla > Oratosquilla oratoria. The sequence continues at coordinate 394,159 of NW_027467762.1, read as the reverse complement.
GGCGAGCCTGATTTGGGGGACATCTGTCCTTAAAAGGAATGTAAGTATGAATCATCTTAGTGAGCGTATTTTGAAATATTTCCCACATCTGATCTACAGGTCTTTCACTTAATTTTGCCTCCCAATCTGTAAGCTGAAGCTCCTGACGTAGTCCTATGAACTGAGCTTTACTGAAATCGGGTATTTTAGAAACATAAGTATCTATTCTAAAAAATTTTAGGAGTTTGAATCTAAGTTGTAATCGCTATTTTGCAACAGTTTCACCGACTTCTACATCAGTTACCATGCTTTCACGGCTAGTGATCAATAGATTGAGTACGTTTCCATGTCTTGTGGTCTCTTTTACATGATGAACTAAGTACAGTAATTGTCACCAAGAAAATCAATCAAGCGACTACCTATATGGCCATGTTCAAGGGTCATCCAATCACTGTCAGTAAAATTGAAATCACCCATTATCAATAAATCCCGGTCGCAGAAACTAGACAGTTCTTGAAATAACAGTTTGTCGTCTGCTAATGATAATGTCTTTGGCCTATATATTACACCTACATTCATTTTTTGTCCATTTGTTTGGGTTAACTCAACCCACAAACTACCATATGCATCCAGTTTTACTTTCTCTAAAACACAAGCATGGACATTGTTTATAACGTACAACAGAACACCTCCACCTTTCTTGTGGTTTCTATCCTGATGAAAGTGTTTAAATCCCGCAATATTTAAATTCACCTTCGAACTCTTTACCATTTAACCATGTCTCGGTTATTCCTATCATATCGAGATTTTCGCTTTAAACATATGCCTTTATTTCTTGAAATTTGTTCCTAATACTACGAGCATTAAAGTACATGGTTTTAAGAAACTTGTGATTATTTCTTTTTGACATGTTTTGAGTTTCAATATCATGTCTTACATTATAATTTTTGTTTTTTATTAACACCTTGCTCTATATTATTATTTGGTCCTTCATTGACATTCAATGCCTCATTAAAAATTTTCCCATCAAAATTAACATTTCCCCCATCACGGACATCTGTGACTTAAAATATTCAAGGTCTTTGGATTTTTTATCAAAGTGAATCCTTTCAAGATGGTCTTTCATCTTTGAAGGTTTCATGGAATCATTACTGAAAGTCTTTTCACACAAAAGGCACAATGGCATAGTTTTATTGGTAAAGGAAGTAATGAAACCATATTTCAAATATTCTTGTGAATATAGGTGGCCCTTCTTCTTAGCATCAGCAGCAGCCATTATGTCTTCCACACACTGACAGCGCTATGCAAGTTGAGAATGTACTGAAATTATACAATTATAACTATTTATTAGTATCCTTGGATTTTACTTATTCCTTTCGTCTATTTTTATCTTTTTTTCTTATTTTGATACGTTATAAAAGGGCTAAATGGAAACATTCATCAAGGTGACTGCGTTCCAATAATGATACAGACATTTTCACATGTACATAAGCATAAGTGTTTCAAAATACTTATAATTTACCAAAAGCTTTAAGAGTGATATTATATATTCTTTATTATATTACTATAAGTAATATTCAAGCCAATAATATTGCACAAGCTCATGATCTTGATGTTCATTCATGATGTGGTTGTGTGTATGTGAGATTCTCCCTACATGCACAGAATGGGGAGGATTTTCAATTCAGAGTGAACTGACGTGGTTTTTCTTTAAGTTCAAATATTGGTTGGTTGATTATTCTCACTCTTTCAGTATGAGAAAAGAACAGGATCATTTCATGCTAACCATTTAATTTTAAAGACTGCCTTTTGACCCCATAGTAATTTACTGACCCCTTTCGACCCCATAGTAACTTACTGATCCCTTTCAACTCCTTGGCTATTTGTCAATCCCTTGGATAGTCTCATCGAGCCCTGGGGGTCAATACTGACCACTTTGGGAAGCCCTGCCCTAGATAGAGATGATTTATTAAAGTGGGACAAGAGAAAAACAAGATATGAAAAGAAACTCAAAAAGGATACATATAGAAAAGATCTGAAAAAGAATAGCTTCCCACACAGAGTGGTGGATATCTGGAATAAATTAGATAAGGCAACAGTGTGTGCAAATACTATTCAAGAATTTAAGAACAAACTTGATGCTGAAAGATACAAAGACGGGTCACTACGAGCATAGCTCCCTTCCCATATAATACGACTTGGTAAATACACATTAGATGCTGATGTTGGCGTAAATGAAAGGCTAGCAGTGACCTCCAAATCAGCACTTTTTCGCTAAGAACAAGGAAACGCCTAAGTTATGTTTTATGAAAGAGAAGTTGTGTGTTTTGAGTGACCGCTATGATGAAATAAATATCAGTTTGATTTAGTGTATTAATGCACAAAATGGAGGAAGGAAAAGAACAAAAAAGGAAAAATGGACCAGTGAAGAGAGGATTGGCCATGAGCAGAGTTGAGTCACCATTTGATAAGGTACCACACAATAAACTAATAAGGAAGATAGAATCAATAGGTGGCATCAGAGGAAAATTATTGGAATGGATGAAAGACTTCCTGACTGAGAGGAAAATGAGAGTAGTAATAAGAGACAAATTCTCAAATTGGGAAGAAATGATAAGTGGTGTCCCGCAGGGATCAGTACTGGCCCCGATCATGTTTGCTATGTACATAAATGACATGGACAAAGGAGTAGAATGTTATATGAATTTCTTTGCAGACAATGCAAAAATACAAAAGAAAGTAAAAACAGAGGAGGATTGCAACTCATTACAACAAGACTTGGACAAGATCTGGAAATGGACTCAAAAGTGGGATGTGAAATTCAATATCAAGAAATGTAGTATAATGGAATTTGGAAAAAAGTAAAAACAGAATATCGAGATTATAGAATTGGTGAAGAGGTAAAAAAAGTAAACTCAGAAAAAGACCTTGGAGTGATGATCAGCAAAGACATGACACCAGATAAGCATATTAATCAAATAGTCGGAGAAACCTATAATTTATTGAGGTCAATAAAAGTGGCATTTGCCTATTTGGATGAGGGAATGATAGAAAAAAAATTAACTACACTAATAAGACCAAAACTCAAGTACGCAGCAACACTATGGACACCCAGTACCAAAAAGAATATAAAGAAGTTAGAAAGAATACAAAGAACAACAACAAAACTGGCACCAACTCTTTCCAAAATGACATATGAACACTGTCCAAATTAGAATTACCAACACTGGAACAAAGAAGGGAAAGAGGAGACTTACAATCTATAGAATTATGAAGGGAATGGAAATCTTAGATAAGAACGACTTATATTTAGGGGACAATGGAAAAACAAGAGGACATGAAATGAAACTAAAAAAAAGATAATTACAGAAGAGATCTGAAAAAAAAAAAAAATCCCACACAGAGTGATAGATACTTGGAATTTATTAGACAAAGAAACAGTGTGTGCAAACACTATTCAAGATTTTAAGAAAAAACTTGATGCTGAGAGATACAGAGACGGGTCACCACAAGCATAGCTCTCTTCCCATATAATACAACTAGGTAAAAACTGGGGGTGGTACCAGACAAAACTTGTTTGAATGATACCCCAAGGTCAACTCAAAGGTGGGAAAACAATGCTTTTTTAACCCCTTCCATACGGTGACGCCTACGTAGGCGTCATGAGGAGCAAGTGGGTACGCGAGGATGCCGATGTCAGTGTCTGGATTATATTTATTGTAGTTGTACCTCCGTGAACCCCATACTCTGTAAACTGGCTTCATCATATTTTCTATGGCTATCAAAATTCACGGGTGAAAGAGAGAACAAGCAATACAACGGTGACTTTATTTTTATTAATGCAAGTATTATGACGCAACATTGCACGTCTGGCAGTTAATGCTGCCTGCGAGATTTTGGCCCGGAGTGAAGGGGTTAAGGTTTACAAGAGAAAGAGGACTACAGGTACTCCTCGTTTAACGACCTACTCAGTTAACGACAACTCGGAGTAATGACGGGCTTTATGACGTCGTTTAACGTAAATCTCCCGAAGTTACGACGTCGTGTACGATAATTAAGTTGGCTGAGGCAAATATGTATAATGTTATAAATGAACTTGTACGGTGGATATTAGCTGTGAGGTAAAGTGTTCTGAAGCTTAGGTCTACATTAGCATCCTGCAAGCTGCAAAAACTACCTGGGGTACAGTGTATACCGGTTGTGGTAAATTTTTAGTTTCGACCATGGGCGCAATATAACAATAGAAAATTAATTATTAACTTTGTAAATTATAATGTATCAACGTAATATGCAATTTTATGAGCGGAAATGAAAAAAAAAATGTTAAAACAGATTTCGTAAGTAACAAAGTCATGTCGGACGAATGGTACACCATGTTTGTTATGATAGATGCCGATGTCGAAGAAATGAAAGGATGATAAATTAATTTGTCTAACCTAAACTATCCTAACCTGTGTTTAATAAATCATTACCTGCAAATTAAATGTCATCCGGTTCGTCCTCGTTGTCGTCGTCGTGAGAGACATTGGCAGACGACAAGATGGCGTCCCAAGCCTATGCTACCGACTTCGTTCATTAGCATATTTTCTTGTAGCAAGGTATTTTTTACTTTCATTTCCGCCCACAAAATTGCATATTATGTTGATACATTTTAATTTACAAAATTAATAATTAATTTTCTATTGCTATATTGCGCCCATGGTCGAAACTAAAAAAATACCCCGGTATTCAATATGGAATGTCAGCATACGCAGATTTGGTCATATACGGTAATTTTAGGAACCTAACCACCATAAATAAACAGTAAATAAAGCTTTAATGTACTGTATAAAAGAGGGAAAATACACGAAAATAAAGATACATGTATTGCTGGACATTGTACATACAGTACATGTACCTATATGTATAGACTTTTGCTTAACGACCAATTCGGTTAATGACAGCGCGCTGGTCCCAATTGTCGTCGTTAAACGAGGAGTACCTGTATTAGGTAAAGGTTTAGATATAGAAAGAGAAACTAGGTATAGCAATGTACTAATAAATCAGGATATTAACAATGTGATGGAGGAACTAATAGATTTAAAAATTGATTGTAGAGCAATGCAGAGGGATAAACTATCTATGAAAAGCTAATGAAGAGATGAACAGAGAGCTTAATGATCTGAAAAATTAACTAAATATGGTCAGAAGTGATTATCAAAGAATGAAAAATGAAGATAAAAACAAAAATGAAAAGTTGAAAAAAAAAAAAGGTCAAAGAATAATTATAAGCAATGACCGAAAAAGTTGGTGAATCAGTTAAGGAGACAGATCTAGAAATAAGAAATCAATGGAAACAAGAACAAGGAAATCAGAAAATAACATTTAAAGAAATAGTACAACAGCAGGTAGAGAAAAATGGCAAAGAAATGGTCATTAAGTTAAAGGAAAACTGGGTAAGACACAATGGATAAAAAAAAGTGCATTGTAGTTTAAGGTATTAAAGAAAAACATAATGTATACAAATACAAAAGAGAAAAAGAGAAAGAAATTGCAAAGGCAATTCTGAAAGAGGTTCATGAGTAGGAACAGGAATTGGACAAAGAGATTGAAGAAAAACATTATAGGCCACTAAAAATCAAACTGAGGTCTCAAATGATAGCTGAAGTACTATCAAAAGCAGCAAAGCTAGCAAATAGTGAAAATAACAAAAATGTATGGATAAAAAAGTAAATGAGTGATGAGGAAAAAGAAAAAAAGAGAGAGAGAAAAATGTAGACTGAAAAGAATGAATTAAAAGAAACATATACTAACACAGACGGTAAGATTTCAGGACTACATACATAGACCAAAGGTTTTTTCCCCCTTATAAGGGAGGTAGCCAAAAAACAAAGGCTAAAAACCACTCCCACCCATTCCATACCTATCACACTCCACTCCCCTCCACCCTCTTCCCTCCCTCACATCTTGGCACCTCCTGGATGACGGGTCATCCCTGCATCTTGTCCATTGCCCTAGGTCAGAATCAGTGTCGTATGACACAGCATATCCAAAGCAAGGCCACTTCATTAAATCAGTGACCCCCCTCTCTGTCCCCTCGTGCAGAAAAGAAGACGGGGAGAATTCCTTTTAGGCTGTGTCAAATTTTCTCACACATACTCCCTCATCCCCCACCCATTCCACCTCATGCATCACAACATCATCCATATACAACCATTTTCCATTCACCCCTGTCTTATGTCCTCTCCTGTACTTCCTCAACAGACATTCCCCTCTTCCACAAAGCCCCTTTTACCCCATCTGTCCACCTCATCCTTTGATGCCCCCTCATGTTCACTCCTTCCACACCTCTTTTACTAGTCTTTCTTCACTCATTCTTTCCATGTGTCCAAACCATCCCAATACTCTTTCATCAACCCTATCTTCTAACTCCCTTTCCACCCCCATTCTCCTTATCACCTCATTTCTCACTCTATCCAGCCTAGTAACCCTCGTCATACTTCTCAGATACCTCATCTCAAATACATTCAAACTCCTCTCTTCCTCTCTTATGTTCCATGTTTCTGCCCCATACAGTGCTGTCAGTACAATCACTGTTTCATACAATCTCCTCTTAGCATCCATTCCCAAATGTCTAGTTCTCATTACACTTTTTAATCCACCAAGGCATTTACTCACTTCTCTAAATCTACATTCTACCTCCACCTCCACTCCTCCCTTTCCTACCACATTCACACCCAAATATCTAAAACTATCCATTTCCTCCAGTCTCTCTTAATACTCACTTCCCGTCTGCTGCCACTTTCACCCCTTGTACATCTCATCACCTTACTTTTAATCACATTTATCTTCTTCTACCTTCTTTCACAAATTTTCCCAAACTCTGTCACTAATTTCCTCAATCCCTCCTCTGATCCTGCTACAAGCGCAGTGTCATCTGCAAACAAGAGCTGGCTTATCTCCCACTTTTCTTCATTTTCTTTAACAATCTCCAATCCCTTACCCACTACCCTTGCATATACCTCTTGCACCACACCATCCATGTATAAATTGAACAGCCAGGGTGACATGACGCATCCCTGACAATGTTTCACATTTACCTCAAACCACTCACTCTCTCCATTTCTAATCCTGACACAAGCTCTACTACTCTTGTAAAAACTCTTGACAGCTCCTAGAAGCTTTCCTCCTATCCTGTATATCAGCAATACCTCCCACAGTGCCTTCCTGTCTACCTTGTCATAAGCTTTTTCCAGATCCATAAAAGCCAAAAACACATCCTTACCTTTTTCTATAGCTTTCTCACATATCTGTCTTACCACAAAAATCTGATCTATGCAACCTCTACCTGTCCTAAATGCACACTGTTCCTCACCAATTATTCCCTCTGTTCCTCTCCTAATCCTCTCAATCAAGATCCTCCCATAAGCCTTCCCAACTACACTTAACAAGCTAATCTCTCTGAAGCTACTACACTCACACTTGTCCCCTTTTCCCTTCTAAAGTGGAACTATACAGGCACTCCTCCAGTCCTCCGGCACTCTACCCTCTCTTAAACAAATATTAAATAACCTCACCAGCCAGTCCACCATCACTGTACCTCCTCTTTTCAGGCATTCTGCATGACATCCTCTATTTTCCTCACTCATCATGGTCATTTTCTTAGCACTTCCCACTGCAACTACCTTTCCCTCCCTATCATCCTTCACATTTAGCAACTCCCTAAAATACTCTGCCCATCTTCCTCTTACTGCCTTCTCTTCCATTATCATCTCTCCAGCTGCACCTTTTACCTTTTCTTCTCTACTTGATTTGCCTTCTCTTCCTCTCTTAGTTTCTTTCCAAAACATCTTATTACTTTCAAAATTTTCTGTCATACTCTTTCCCCATTTCACATCTGCTCTCCTATTTGCCTCCTTTATCTTATGCTTTACTTCTCTTCTCTTTTCTTTGTACCTCTCATATAATTCCCACATCCTATTTTGTAACCAATCTATGAAAGCTCAGTTCTTCTCTTCTACAACTTTCTTTGCTTCCTCATTCCACCATTCACTACCCTTCCTTCTGTTTCCTCCCATCTTCCTTTTTCCACACACCATCTTAGCACACCTTGTGACTCCCTCCTTGAACCATCCCCATTCCTCCTCCACTCCTAGTTCTACTCTATCCTTCACTCTCACTCCTCTCTCTTCTTCTTCTTGTACTCCTTCTCTTTTTCTTTCTCATTTAAGCAGTTCACTCTAAGCACTTCCCAACCTTTTGTCCTATTCCTCTTTCTCCATCTATCCTCCACTCTCAACTTATCTCCCACCAAATAATTATCTGATATTCCCCCACTATCTCCCCTTAGAACATGTACATCCTTAACTCTTCCTATTATACTCCTATCTACCACTACATGTTCCAGTAATGCTCTATCTACCACCCTACTATCCACCACCCTCTCCCATGTGTACTTATGCTTGACTTTCTTCCGAAACACTGTATTTGCTATCACCAACTCTCTTTCTAGACATATTTCCACCATCAACTCTCCACTACGATTCTTTCCTGGAACTTCACATTTCCCAACCACTCCATCTATTGGTTCATTTCCTACCCTAGGATTAAGGTCTCCCAATACCACTACATTGATGTTTCTCCCTAATCCCTCTATGCACTCATTTAAATCCATCCAAAAAAACTCCCTTCTACACTCTTCTCACTACCAGGCCCATATGCACTTACAAAAACCCACATCTCCTTTCCCATCCACATTAACCTTGAAGAAACCTCCTTCTATTTCAATACACTTTTACCTATGTCTTCACTTACTAGTACAGCCGCCCTTTCTCTCCCTCACCCTCTCTACACTCCTGAGAACCTCCCAACTACACTCCCAAACTCACACTCGCCCCTACCTCTCAACTTAGTTCCACTCAAAGCCAACACATCCATCATTAATTAACTCTCATCTGTACTACATACATGTACATTAAAAGACCCAAACTTTAGGGTACTGGTTGGAAAACTCCTATACCCTCTTATGCCTTCAGTTTTTTTAGGAATGTCCCTTGTGGGGCTACAGGGAAAAGGATGCCTAGTCCTAATCCCTGTCCCGTTTTTCTTGCCTCTTACAATTCAAGTGGGAATACTTGGTGGCAGTATTCTATCCCCCATCACAGGGTAGGTACATACATATACCAAAGGCTTTTTCCCCCTTACACGGGGGGGGTAGCCAAAAATAAAAAAGGCATAGAAATCACTCTCACCCATTTCATTTCCCATGTATTCCACTCCCCTCCACCCTCCTCCCTCCCTCCTATCTTGGCACCTCCTGGATGATGGGTCATCCCTGCATCCTGTCCACTGCCCTGGGTCAGAACCAGTGTTGCAAGACACAGCACATCCACAGCAAGGCCGCTTCATAAATTCGGCGACCCCCCTTCTCCGTCCCCTCATGCAGTAAAGGAGAAGACGGGGAGAAATCCCTTTGGGCTGCGTCAAATTTTTTCTCATACATACTTCCTCACCCTCCCATCCCCCACCCACTCCCCCTCATGCATCGCAGCCTCAATTGTACACAACCCTTCTCCATTCACCCCTATCTTCTGTCCTCTCCCGTCCTTCCTCTATAGACATTCCTCTCTTTTGTAAAGCCCCTTTCACCCCATTCATCCATCTCATCCTTGGACGCCCCCTCATATTCACTCCTTACACCTCTGCCTTCCACACTTCTTTTACTAATCTTTCTTCACTCATTCTTTCCATGTGTCAAAACCATCCTAATACTCTTTCATCAACCCTATCTCCCAACTCTCTTTCCACCCCTGTTCTCCTCCTCACCTCCTCATTTCTCACTCTATCTAGCCTAGTAACTCCTATCATACTTCTCAGACATTTCATCTCAAACACATTCAAACTCCTTCTCTCTTCCTCTATCATGTTCCATGTTTCTGCCTCTGTACATTGCTCTTGCCACAATCACTCCTTCATATAACCTCCTCTTAGCATCCATTCCCAGATGTCTATTTCTCATTACACTTTCCAATCCACCAAGACATTTACTCGCTTCTCTCAATCTACATTCTACCTCCACCCCCACTCCTCCCTTTCCTGCCACATTCACACCCAAGTATCTAAAAATATCCACTTCCTCCAGTTTCTCACACTTAATGCTCACTTCGAGCCTACTGTCACTCTCTCCCCTTGTACATCTCATCACCTTACTTTTACCCACATTTATCTTCAGCTTCCTTTTTTCACACACCTTCTCAAACTCTGTCACTAACTTCCTCAATCCCTCCTCTGATCCTGCTACAAGCGCAATGTCGTCTGCAAACAACAACTGGCTCACCTCCCACTTTTCTCCATTTTCTTTAATCATCTCCAACCCCTGACCCACTACCCTTGCATTTACCTCTCACACCACCCCATCCATGTAAACATTGAACAGCCAGGGCGACATAACACACCCCTGATGAAGTCCCAACTTTACCTCAAAACATTCACTCTCTCCATTTCTAATCCTGACACAAGCTCTACTACTCTCATAAAAACTCTTGACTGCTCTTAACAGCTTTCCTCCTATCCCATATATCTGCAGTACCTCCCAAAGTGCCTTCCTGTCTACCCTGTCGTAAGCCTTTTCCAGATCCATAAAAGCCCAAAAAACATCCTTACCTTTTCTTATAGCTTTCTCACATATCTGTCTTACCACAAAAATCTGATCTACACATCCCCTACCTGTCCTAAAACCACACTGTTCCTCACCAATTACTCCCTCTGTTCCTCTCCTAATCCTCTCAATCAAGACCCTCTCATAAGCCTTCCCAACTACACTCAACAAGCTGACCTCTCTGTAACTACTACACTCACACTTGTCCCCCTTTCCTTTATAAAGCAGAACTATACAAGCACTCCTCCAGTCCTCTGGCACTCTACCCTCTCTCAAACAAACATTAAATAACCTCACCGGGTGAGCCAGTCCCCCATAACTGTACCTCCTATCTTCAGACATTCTGCATAGCATCCATCCAACCCAGGTGCCTTACCTGCTTTCATCATCTTAACAGCTGCTTTCACTTCATCCTTCCTTATTTCTCCATTTTCCTCACTCATCATGATCATTTTCTTAGTGCTTCCCACTGCAACTACCTTTCCCTCCCTATCCTCCTTCACATTTAGCAACTCCCTAAAATACTCTGCCCACCTTCCTCTCCCTGCCTTATCTTCCATTATCATCTCTCCATCTGCACCTTTTACCTTTTCTTCTCTACTTGATTCGCCTCCTCTTCCTCTTTTAACTTCCTTCCAAAACATCTTTTTATTACTTTCAAAATTTTCTGTCATACTCTTTCCCCATTTCACATCTGCTCTCCTCTTTGCTTCCTTTATCTTATGCTTAACTTCCTTTCCCTTTACTTTGTACCTCTCTTACGATTCCCTCGTCCTAATTTGTAGCCAATCTATGAATGAATGCTTCTTCTCTTCTACACCTTTCTTTGCTTCCTCATCCCACCACTCACTACCCTTCTTTCTATTTCCTCCTGCCCTCCTTGTTCCACACACCATCTTTGCACACCTTATGACTCCCTCCTTCAACCATCCCCATTCCTCCTCCACTCCTAGTTCCACTCCTCTCTCAACTTCTTATACTCATTCTCCTTTTTTTCCTCATTTAAGCAGTTCACTCTAAGTACCTCCCTACCTTCTGCCCTTTTCCTCTTTCTCCACTCTCAATTTACCTTCCACCAGAAAATTATCTGATATCCCCCCACTCTCTCCCCTTACAACATGTACATCCTTAACTCTTCCTACCATACTCCTGGTCACCACTATATAGTCCATTAACGCTCTATCTGCCACCTTTCCATCCACCACCCTCTCCCATACTTCCCAATCACTCCATCTATTGGTTCATTTCCTACCCTAGCATTTAGGTCCCCCAATACACTGACATTTCTCTCTAATCCCTCTATGCACTCATTCATATTTACCCAAAAAGCCTCCCTTTCCTCTACACTCTTCTCACTACCAGGACCATACACACTTACAAAAACCCACATCTCCTTTCCCAGCTTCACCTTCATCCACATCAACCTTGATGACACCTCCTTCCACTCCACTACCCGCTTACTTATCGCTTCACTTACTAGTATAGCCACCCCTTCTCTCCCTCGTCCCCTCTTCACTCCTGAGTACCTCCCAGCTACACTCCCAAACTCAGTTACCCTTTCCTTTCATTTTAGTTACACTCAAAGCCAGCACATCCATCTTTCTTCTCACAAACATACTGCCTATCTCTTCCCTTTTACTCTCATCTGTACCACATCAACGCACATTAGAAGACCAAAACCTTAGGGTACTGGCTGGAAAACTCCCAGACCCTGTTATTCCTTTACTTTCTTTTTTAGGAATGTCCCCTTTTGGGGCTACAGGTAGTAGGACTCCTAATCCCATCCCCCGTCCCTTTTGTTGTCGCCTTTTACGACTCAAGTGGAAATACTTGGTGGCATTATTCTTTTCCCCCACCACAGGGTAGGTAGGCAAAAAAAGGAAATAAATATTCAGAGAAATTGTACAGGACGGTAACAAGGGGTTGGGGGACAGGATAACGGAGGGACAGTCGTAGTATAAAAGTGTCATCATTTCTCTATGTACAGAGTTTTCCTCTATCACAGACAAAATGATGTGTGGCTCTGGCCCTAAAATATCAACTGCATGCTACTTTGCCACAATAACATGCAGCCAATACCCTAGATGGGGTAGGTGAAAAAAGGAAATGAATATTCAGAAAAATGGTATAGGACAACAATAAGGGGTTGGGGGACAGCATAACAGAGGGACAGTCACAGTATAATAAAAGTGTCATCATTTCCCTATGAAAAGAGTCCTAGTCTGGGGTATTGGCTGCATGTTATTGTGGCAAAGTAGCATGCAGTTGATACTTTAGGGTCTATATGGGGTACCCCTATGGACCAGAGCCACACATCATTTTGTCTGTGATACAGGAGGACTCTTTTTCAGAGAAATGATAACACTTTTATTTTATCATTTCAGGACTAAACAACTTAAATGACTATCTGTTAAATAGAGAAACCAGCCATAATGGGAATTGTGGAGACAAAATTAAAAGTTTCACGACCATTACTGTGGGACAAGGTCTATACAACCATTGGGCAAAAAATTGAACAGAGAAACAGGGTGGAGGAGTCATGATTTTGACTAAGAAAGGTTTAAATGTGACAAAGGTAACAGAAGGAAAAAATAATGTGGAATTATGATTAAAGTTGAAAACAGAAATATTAAAAGTAAAAATTTATAGTACATATGCCCCCAAAAACACAGGCTTGGACAGATAGTGACCATTCCAAAATACTGGAAGACACAAAGAATGCATCAATTGAATTATTGAAAGGAGGAAGCATAGTAATTATGGGTGATTTTAACCCAAAGAAATATGTTGGGAAGAAATGACAGTGAAAGGTGGAGAACTTTGGGGAAATATTCTACAGTATATGACCATTGCATACACATTGACTCAATGGGTAAAGGAAAATACCAGATATAGAAACAATGAAGAACCATCGACACTAATTTAATATTTACATCAGAGCCTGAAATCATGGATAAAATGGAATACAAGACACCAATTAGGAAGGGTGACCACATACTAATAGAGTTCAAAATAAAAGAACAAAATTATTTTAAAAGAAATGAGAAACAAAAAAGGAAGACTAATGTATAACAAAATGGATTTTGAAAAACTTAGAAAAAAAATTCAAAATGTGAACTGGGAAATTTTTTTAAATGAAGAAACAAAGATGGAAGAGAAATGGAACATATTAAAGAAAATTACAAGGAGGGAACAGATAAATACATACAAAAGAAGAAACAAGAACAGGTGTACATAAAGTGCTGGTATAACAAAAAGTGTAGTGAGGATAAAGATAGCATAGACAGTGCCTGAAAAAGAGAGAAAAAAAAAAGGCAAATACATTTAACCCTCGATCTAACAGACAAATGCGTGCAGGCCCTTGTCCGCTATTTGCAAAAGTCCATTATTTGAAAATCGGGTCCGTCTGTTACCAATACAGTGAGACCACTCATTAACGGACGTTAATTAGCTCTGTTTGCAGTGTTCTCGCTATGCTTTCGGTGTTTTGGAGTGGTTTTTGGGTGGCAAAACTCCGAAAACACAGCAAAAACACCGTAAACACAGCTAATTAACGTCAGTTAATGAGAGGTCTCACTGTACTGGATACCGGACATAAGTCCATTACATAGAAAATTGTCCGTAGTACATTACATATAAAGAAGAAATTGAACCACGCCATTAGGTTTCAGCGTGCACATACGTTACTACCAGACACCTATCGGACAAGTCTGTTATGTAGAAAATTGTCCGTTAGGTTTCGGCCTGCACATATGTATTACTGTATTTTACAGCTTACAAGACGCACTTTTTTTCCTAAAAATACCCTGAAAAATGCTAATGCATCTTCCAAGATGAATGTCGTATTGCAAGGCAACACCCAGGCTCATGTAAGCTTGGACGCTTGACCGATAGCGACCTGGATTTGTATGCTGAGTCATTACACTATGATGTTAGCTAGTACTATTTAATTCAACCTTTTACATTATGTAAACTCAGTACTTAGCTGTTACAAGTATTTCCAAAACCATAATCCTTCCTGGAGCCTACTCGGCGTGTGGAGAAAATGGGCCGTTCCCTTGTCTCATAGCAACACACACACACATACACATGAACGCACACAAATGCCAGGTGCCTTTATTAGTTACCACCAGGCTATCACACGTGTTACAATCTTTTTTGTCCTGGAAATTATCACCCATGGCTAGTTCATCAAAATGGTTTAGTTATACTATCGCATACAAGCTACCAGTTGTATGATATGCCAAAGAACACTGTAAAAGAGCAGCAGAAAGACACTTTGGACCACCGCCTACCGAAAAAATAATTCGGCAGTGGAGTTTTATATATCTACATCCATATTTTTGAAATTTTTATCTTATTTTTATGAAAATAAAACCACCCTTGGACAATGAAAAAATGTATAGTATATTTACTAATCACCAACCAGTAACATCCCCATACAAACAAAATCGGACAAGTGATTTCGTAATGAAAACAATACATCCAATACGTGTCGTCCTTGCTTCTTATGTTTTTGTGTTCAGTGGTTGGGTATATGGTGAATGTGTTCTTGTATGAGAATGACTTCTTTTTTTCTTAGAAGTTTCTTTCAAATATTAGGGTGCGTCTTCCAAGATGTAGCATCTTGCAAGCCGTAAAATACAGTAGATATGTAATGAAAAGCTACAGTACATATGTATAATGATGTACATTACATATAAAGAAGAAATTGAACCATTCCGTTAGGTTTCAGCATGCACATATGTTACTACCGGACACCAATAGGACATGAGTCCGTTACATAGTAAATTGTCTGTTAGGTTTCGGCGTGCACATACGTATTAGATATGTAATAAAAAGCTACAGTACATATGTATAATGATGTACATTACATATAAAGAAGAAATTGAACCACACCGTTAGGTTTCGGCGTGCACATACGTTACTACCGGACACCTATCGGACAAATTTTCATTTTACAGACTTTGTCCGGTACTATTTGACCGTTACTACCGAACACCTATCGGACAAATTTTAATTTTACAGACTTTCTCCGGACTGTTACTACCAGACACCTATCAGACAAATGTTCATTTTATGGACTTTGTCTGGAATTTCACTGTTACTACCGGACACACTCTTTTGTCCGCTAAATCAAAATTCCACAAATTCGAGGTCCACTAAATTGAGGGTTGAGTGTATACATCAAACTAAGAAACGAATATGTAAAAATATGCAGGGAGGAAAAAAGAAACTATGAAAAGGACATGATAGAAAAATGCAAGGACCAACCTAAACTATTCTACAGGTATGTAAATGACAAACTAAAAGATACTCATGAAATAGTAAAACTGCATGAAGGAAATAATGAATATATAGATGATGTAGAAATGGCTGAAATTATGATCAAACATTTTAAATCTGTATTCATGATTGAAAGTTCACAAAATTGGGAGGAAGGACAGAGAGTAAAATCCCCCCACCCCATGAAAGAAATAACAGTGACACAGAAATAAGGGACCAAATAAAAAACCTTGATATCAGAAAGTCACACGGGCAAGATGGAATTGCAAATTGGATATTGAAAGAATATATAGATGAACTAACGGACAAAATACACATGATAATTGATTTCTTACTCAAAGAAGGTAAAGTACTACAAGACTGGAAAAATGCAAATATTGTACCAATAAACAAAGGAGGGGACAAAGAAAATCCAACCAACTATAGACCGGTCTCCCTTACAAGTACAATAGCAAAAATACATGAAAAAGATATTAAAAGTAAATGGATTAAACATTTGGAAGAGAATAATATACTAAATCCAAAACAATTTGGATTTAAATGCAGAAGATCAAGTGCCACAAACTTAATATGTTTTTACTCAAGGCTAATAGAAATAATACAAGAAAAGGACAGATGGGCAGATTATGCCTTCTTAGATTCTCATAAAGCATTAAGTCCCACACAAAAGCCACAAAGAAAAGTTTAAACAATAGGTGGAGTACAACAGTTATTAGAATGGATGAGAGATTTCTTGAACAGGAGAAAAATGAGGGTGGTACTTAGAGACAAGAACTCAAATTGGGAAGAAATGATAAGTGGAATCCCGCAGAGTTCTGTATTGGCTCCATTAATGTTTGCCATATATGTAAATGACATGAAGGTGTGGAATGTTATATGAACTTCTTTGCAGATGATGCGAAACTACTAAAGAGAGAGTAAGTACAGAGGAAGATTGTAAATCACTACAAAAAGACCTGGACAAAGTCTGAGAATGGAGTCAGAAGTGTGAAATGAATTTCAACATCAAGAAATGAAGTATAATGGAATTTGGAAAAAGTAAAAATAGAATATAGAGAGGAAGGGTGGGTGGGGTGTGGAGTGTATTTAGGGATGAAATGGGTGGGAGTGTTTTTTATGCCTTTCCCTTTGTGGCTACCTCCCTTGGAAGGGGGAAAAAGCCTTGGTATATGTATGTATGTATGTAAAAATAGAATATTGGGACAATATAAAATTGGTACAAAGGAAGTAAAAGAGGTCAATTCAGTATGGGACCTAGGAGTAACTATCAGCAATGACATGACACCAGACAAACATATCAACAAAATAGTCAGAGAAACTTTCAATTTACTAAGATCAATGAAAGTGGCCTTTGACTACCTGGATGAAGAAATGGTAAAGAAAATATTAGTTACATTGATAAGACCAAGATTGGAGCACACTGCGACACTATGGGCGCCCAGTACTAAAAAAACATAAAGAAATTAGAAAGAATTCAAAGAGTAATGACAGAGATGGCACCAACCCTCTCCAAATTGACATTTGAACAAAGATTGGACAAACTCGAACTACCAACCGTGGAACAAAGAAGAGATCTACTAGCCATCTACAGAATTATGAAAAGGGATGGATGTCTTTGAAAGAGATGACTTATTAAAGTGGGATAAAAGAAAAACAAGAGGACATGAATTTTTTTTTTTTAAATGGATAGTTACAGAAGAGATCTGAAAAAGAGTAGCTTCCCACACAGAGTGGTAGATATCTGGAATAAATTGAATGAGGAAACAGTGAGTGCAAATACTATACAAGAATTGAAGATCAAACTGGATGTTGAAAGATACAAAAGTGGGTCACTATGAGCATAACTCTCTTCACGTAAAATACAACTAGGTAAATACATACATGCAACATACACTGTGTGTATCTTAACCTAGGGAAGTCATTTGATAAAGTAACTCACAGTTGACTTATGTGAAAATTGGAGCAATTTGGAGGACTGAAAGGCAAACACCTAGAATGGATTAAAGACTTTTTGAAGGAAAGATACAGGAGAACAGCAGTAAAAAATGAGATGTCAAGATGGAGAGTAGTAATGAGCAGAGTTCCACAAGGTTCAGTGCTTGCATCAAGAATGTTTCTTGTCTATGTTAATGACATGATAGAAAGAACAACAAGCTATGCCAACATGTCTGCAGATGATGACAAAATCAAGAGTGAAAAATGAAGAGGACAGTAGACTGTTTAAAAAATATGGAGACACTGCTTTTGCATGAAGCCAAGAATGGGAAATGAAGTTCAATAACAAAAAATGCAAAGTACTGGAAATGGGCAACAGTGGCAAAAGACAATCCTTAAACCCATTAAAGAGGTTAAGGGAGTAAACTAAGAAAGACCACATGTTGAAAGGATATGAAAAAATACAGTTTCCATATACTGTAGATGCATAAGTATGTAGAATAGCTTAGGTGATATAGCCTGAGCTCAAACAATACAGGAGTTCAAATCTAAATATGATAATTGGAAATCAAGGTTATAGAAGTTGGAACTGTATATGAATTTGAGCCATGGTATACATACATATAGCAAAGGCTTTTTTCCATCTTATAAGGGAGGTAGCCAAAAAACAAAGGCATAAAAACCACTCCCACCCATTCCATCCCTGTCACACTCTACTCCCCTCCACCCTCTTCCCTCCCTCACATCTTGGCAGCACCTGGATGACGGGTCATCCCTGCATCTTGTCGACTGCCCTGGGTCAGAAGCAGTGTCACAAAACACAGCACATCCACAGCAAGGCCACTTCATTAAATCAGCATCTCCCCCTCTCTGTCCTCTCATCAGGGAAAAAAATACTTTTTTTTTTCCCAGTCATTTTTAATTTTTTTTTAATTTCACCAGCCATTTTTTTAATTACACTGGGTAACAGCCAAAAAATCGTCAGGGGTTTCTCAGCTGATTTAGACTTATTTTGGTGTTCTGAGTCCGAATATCACATTGGTTTTGCTCAATCAGGTCAACTTTTTGAGATACAGCCATAGGACTACCTGACGAGCTATACATATGATAATTTGAAGGGTTTTGAGTTCAATCCTATTTTTCTTGAAGAATATAGCAAATTATTCATATATAAATGGTTGCTTCTGGTGTGTTTCTGTTTGAAATTGACTAATTGACTTATTTCTTTCTTTTCAGGGTATTGATATGGCTTCGGTGCGACGGTCATGCAGGAATAATCCTGACATTTTCTGCTACATTTGCGGAGAATACACGCTGTCAATGCACAGGAAGAGCATCACAAGCTTTGTGAAGCGCACATACCAGGCTTACTTTCAAGTCAAGCTGGGTGACCAAGATAAGTCCTGGGCACCGCACACGGTGTGCATGACGTGCGTGGAATACCTCCGGCGGTGGACGAAGGGCACGAAAACTTCACTGAAGTTTGGGATTCCGATGGTTTGGAGGGAGCCGTCTGACCATGAATCGGATTGTTACTTCAGCGCCATCAATACTACTGGCATCAATCGGAAGAATCGGAGCAGCCTCCAGTACCCCGACCTTCCATCTGCCCGCCGTCCAGTTGCTCACTGCGAAGAACTTCCTGTACCAGCGTGCAGAGAGCTTCCTGACAGCGACGACGAGGCCACCACTGCATATGAGGGAGGAGATACAGAAGAAGAGTATGAAACACAAGATGGTCCGCAGCCCTTTTCACAATGTGAGCTTAATGATCTGGTTCGGGATCTCAGCTTGTCGAAGACTTCTGCCGAGCTGTTGGCCTCCAGACTCAAAGAGAAAAATCTACTCGGCAAGGACGCACGTATCACGTTCTTTCGTAGAAGGCATCAGGACTACATGGGCTACTTCTGCCAGGAGGAAGACCTCGTGTACTGCCGAGATGTCGCCGGTCTTCTTGTTAAACTCGGCGCTCCTCAATATGATCCGAGAGATTGGCGACTCTTCCTAGACAGTAGCAAGCGCTCTTTGAAGAGTGTGCTCATCCACAACGGGAATGAGTTCGCCTCAATTCCTCTTGCGCACTCCACAACTCTCAAAGAGAAATATGAAGCAGTCAAGTACGTGCTCGACAAAATCCAATATGAGCAGCACCAATGGCTCATCTGCGTCAACCTTAAGATGGTGAACTTTCTACTTGGTCAGCAGTCCGGGTACACAAAGTACCCATGCTTTATATGTAAGTGGGACAGTCGAGACAGAGCCCAGCACTATGTGAAGAAAGAGTGGCCGGCGCGAGAGCAGTTAGTACCTGGGGCGAGCAACATCATAAACGAACCTCTTGTGGTCCTGGAGCTGCAACGTCTACGTCGTGGGACCACCCCCCAACCCCAAGAGTTGGGGGCCAATCAGCAGCAACCACCCCTGGCCATCAGCTCTATGCAGATGGCACCGATCCCCAAGGAGGAGCTACACCTACCTGGGGGAGTACCACAATCCTTTTTTCCAACATACAATGTTACGTTTTTTCTGCACTGAGGGGTGATTTTCCGGCGATCACCCCTCTTCTTCTACTTTTAGCCAGAGATGTAGAGAGCAATCCTGGGCCCACCACAAAATACACATGCCCAACATGCTCTAAGCCAATTACTTCGAGCAGACAGACAAAGGGCTCAGTTCAGTGCAATATGAGCAAAAACTGGGCCCACCTCACTTGTACAACACTTGCTGACACAAACCAATACACAAACACTTGGACATGTTCTACCTGCCCTCCAGTAACCCCACTCCCACCTCCCCAACCACAGCCAACACCCTTACCCACTCCCAATTTCCCTTTGCCCTTACCCCCGATTAGTACTCCCCTTCCTTTGTCCCCGATCTCTCCTTTCCCCCCCTCTGACCCAGATCCTACACCTTCCCCACTACCACCCCAACCTCAACCCCAAACGGCAACATACAACACATACAAAACACACAACATCAACATATTACAACACAACATTGACGGTATTAACACTAAAAAACATGAACTTGAACACTTTCTTAAACAACACAACATACACATTGCGATTTTACAAGAAACAAAACTAAGACACTCACACAAAACACCATCATTTCATAATTACACCACCATCAGACAAGACCGGACTGACGGCAATGGCGGTGGACTCATCACCCTGATCCACCACTCCATCTGTTTTGTGGACACAAGTGCCACAACCAAAATTCTCCTCCCTACCACAGATAACACAACAGAAACCCAATCCATTCAAATCCGCACAGGCAACAATTCAACACTGACAATAGTTAACATGTACATTCCCCCCCAATCATCCCCCACAGTTCCAAACACCTTCAGACCTCAACTTAGCCAACTAACCTCAATCCCCAACCTGATCATGGGTGGTGACTTCAACGCCAAGTCGTCTGCCTGGTATGTCGACAACCCTGACACAGACAGAGGGCTTGATATACAGACTCAATTCGACTCATTGACTATCATGAACAACACGCATAATCATACACATATCCCATACCAAGCCCTCTACACTCCCTCCTCTCCTGATATCACCTTTTGCTCCCCCTGCCTAACCCCAACAACATCATGGAGAGTGGTCGGAGCCCTTGGCTCTGATCACCTTCCAATCATCATCACCACCAAATCAAGATGCACCCCAGCTGGCCACAGACACACTTACACCAATTACAAGAGAGCTAACTGGGAAGCTTTTACTGAAGAGACAGAACAACATTTTGAAACACTTAACAGTACACCAATCACAAACATAAACAATGCTGTGCACGCTTTTAATACAATCATACAAAACGCAGACAAGAGATACATCCCTAGAGGCAACAGAAAATCACACAACCCCAACTTCACACCAGAAATCCAAGGCCTCATCAGACAACGTGACACACTTAAACACGATACCCCCACACCCATCCCTCAAAACATAGCAGACCAAATACAAACACTAAACACTGTGATTGCCAATAAAATACATGAACAAAAAACACAAAATTGGCAAAACTTTATCAATACACTTGATCACAAAACAAACACCAGCAAATTGTACAAAACACTCAACAGCATCACACTATCCAACACTAACACTACACGCTCTCACGCAGCAATAATCACAACAACAGATAATCTACCCTCAAACAGACAACAAGCA
This sequence comes from Oratosquilla oratoria, assembly GCF_046742065.1. Taxonomy (NCBI): domain Eukaryota; kingdom Metazoa; phylum Arthropoda; class Malacostraca; order Stomatopoda; family Squillidae; genus Oratosquilla; species Oratosquilla oratoria. Next base: position 372,142 of record NW_027467762.1, on the reverse strand, counting down.
AACGCACTCATACGTCATTCTGCACAGACGAGCCATCTTACATCTCACCCTGACGACCGACGCACCATTCGACGTAAGAAAGACTTCCCCACAGACTCAGACTATACACCCTTCATAGACAGTCAGACAAAACTCATAATGCATAATCTCAAACACTCATCTGCCTGTGGCCCTGATAACATAAGCAACATCCACCTAAAACACATTGGACCACAAGGTATACACGCACTCACAAACATTGCAAACTACAACTATTCACACAACACTATACCCGACATCTGGAAGCATGGTAAAATAATCACCATTCCAAAACCGAACAAAGACCCAACAATCCCAACATCGCACCGCCCAATCACACTTCTCTGCACCCCCTCTAAAGTCATTGAACGCCTAATACTTAAACTTGTCACACCATATATTCCCCTTGCTGACTCACAACACGGTTTTAGGCCACTACACTCCACAAACACTCTTCTGACAAACCTCACACAAAGAATTTTAGATGGCATCAATTCAGATAGGCCCCACCACAGAACACTTCTTATAACATTGGACATTAGTAAAGCTTTTGATGCTATCCCCCGCCACAACCTAACAAATAAAATATATAACACAGACATGCACAATAACACCAAAAGATGGCTGGCCAATTATCTGGCAGGCAGGAATGCTCATGTGTCATATAATGGCCAATCATCGCACATCAGAAACATTAAGAACGGAGTACCACAGGGCTCAGTTCTATCCCCCACATTATTTAATCTATACATGCATGACTTACCCACACCAGACACCTCAGAAATACAAATCTCTTCCTACGCAGATGACATAACAATCACATGCACACATCGTAACACAGACAAAGCTGCAGAAATAATCCAGCCTTACCTTGACACACTCAACACATGGTTCATCACAAACAGACTCAAAATAGCTCCAACCAAATCTACAGCAACACTTCTCACCAACTGGACAAAAGAACACAAATACATACCTCATCTCTACATCAACAACACTCTAATACCACACACAAACACACCGAAAATTCTTGGTGTAACATACGATACATCCATGTCTTTCAAACAACACCTCACAAACATAAAAAACAAATGCACACCTAGACTTAACGCACTTAAGTCAATCACTGGAACAACATTTGGACAAAACAAAGAAACTAATATAACAATATACAAACAATGCATACGCTCAGTGATGAATTATGCGAGTCCTGCATGGGCTCTTAATCTCAGTGAGACACACCACAATACCCTTCAAATCATACAAAACAAAGCCCTAAAAACAATTACAGGCTGCACAAATACAACACCTACAGACCATTTACACCATGAAACAAAAGTCCTCAAAGTCAAGGACCACCTCGACATGAGAGGCACACAAACACTTGCTGCAGCCACCACAAACACATCACACCCGCTACACTACATAGCAGAACACCCACACACACCAAGAAACATTAAAACTACACCCAAAGACCTTTATTACGCACAGATACTCTCTTCTCTTCCTCCACAACCACCAAATACCAGCCTCCGGAAACATATTCATAATCATATCACTCACCGCTCCATTAACACACTGAAAGACAACACACTGCTGCATGCCAGACCCCCTGATATCCACCCTTCTGAATCCTCTCTCCCACGAAAGGACAGAGTCCACTTGGCCAGACTGCGATGCGGTCACCACCCAGCACTTCTAAGCTACCAGAAGAGGCTGGACAACCGTGTTGTGAACAGCTGCCCAGGATGTAACACTTCACCCCATACCATACAACACATAATGGAAGACTGCATTATACACAATCATGCACGCAAACAACACAACATACACTCTATAAAGGATTTGTGGGAAAACCCAGTTTCGGCTGTGGCCTTCCTTGGGGAGACGGGACTGCTCGGACAGACAGTCTAGGGAACGACAACAACAACAACAAGAACGAACCTCTTGTTGACCGGGAAAAGATTTTGTTCCCACCGCTTCACATCAAGCTTGGGTTAATGAAACAGTTCACGCGCGCTCTGGACAAGGATGGGAGGTGCTTCAACTACCTGTGGCGAGCCTTCCCTGGAGTGACCATTGAGAAGCTGAAGGCCGGCATTTTCGATGGCCCACAGATACGGCAGCTCATCAAGGACACAGAGTTCGAAAACTCCATGAACACGCTAGAGTGCGCCGCCTGGAGGTCGTTTGTGCAGGTGGTGAACAACTTCCTGGGGAACAAGAAGGCAGCAAACCACGCCACACTCATCAACAGCATGATAAAGAACTTCCAAAACCTCGGGTGTTTGATGAGTATAAAGATGCATTTCCTGTTCTCACACATGGAGAAGTTTCCTGAAAACCTTGGTGCGGTCAGCGACGAGCAGGGAGAAAGGTTCCATCAGGACATGCGTCAAATGGAGGAGAGGTACCAGGGGAGGTGGGACGCAGTCATGCTCGCGGACTACTGCTGGTCGCTGAAGAGAGACAACCCAGCAGCTGCTCACACACGGAATTCGAGGAAACGGCGATTTACGCCGTGAACTCCGAACTTTTGTGTCACGTAACGCTCATGTACATGTATTAAGCTTATCAAATGTAATCGAGTATATAAAAAATGAATGAATTTGGATACGTTGACTTTTATTTCCCCAGGAAAACGGAAAAACCGAATTTTTATGATTCGCAGAAATTGGGTTTTTGGACGAAAAATCGTTTTTTTCTTAAATGTCTGTAGCGAACAATCCTGACCTGATTGAGAAAAACCAAGGGCATTTTCGGACTCAGAGCATCACAATTAGTCTAATTCCGCTGGAAAACCCTGGACGATTTAAAAAAAAAAAAAAAAATTGTTACCCAGTGTTATCAGAGCCATTTTTGATACTTCCAGAACCATGTTTTTGCAGGTTCAATTTCCTTCAAACTATTGGAAGGCTAACTTATTACTCATGTGCATGAAAAATAACTTTTTTTTTTAAACAAATCAGCCTTTAATTTTGGGGGGAGGGGGATGGGTGGGGGAAGAAAGATACATGCAAATTTACAGGTTATTATTGTAATGTATTGATACAAACATGTCAAATTAGTTAATGGATTTCAATATGATGCAAATTACTGAGTTTCCTTGTTAAATTGTTTAAGATCCACTTGCAGTGTTTTGTAGAATAAAATTAGTAGTTTCTGACTTTCTGCTATTCTGCATAGTACTATGCAGGTCTTCTATGGTAGCAGTACAAGGTCACTATGTAATTTTCATTACTTGATATTAATATAGTTATAGCAACCTAATAGGTTAAACCTGTTTAAATGATTATTTGATTAATCCATTAGCATGTAGTTTTCAACTTCTCATTCTCAATGCTCAGTTTACACTAGCTCTCTTAATCAGTTTTGCTCGCTCTTTAACTCTTGCACTTTGAATTTTTGATGATTCAATTCAGTTACTGTTATTTAGTCAATGGTGCATTGTACATGTAGTCAGTGCATTGATTGGGCAGCTAGCTGCATGCAACCAATGAACTTCCCTGCATACAGTCGTGTAAAGTCTAGTCAACATGTACTAGTATACAAAGCAAAGGAAGTACCTATTGTATTTACAGGGTGGGGGGAAATTGCTCATGGTGTAGTGGGAAAGTGAGGAAAAAGGAGAAGGGGAGGGATTACTGAGGAAAATGGAAGGAAATGAGGAAGGGGAGGACTTGACCCAGGCAGGCAGGCATCATGTAAACAAAAGGGGTCCTGACCAGCTGAGTGACAATGAAAGGTCTAACAAAAATGTAAAGATTAGAAACATAGATATGAGTAGCACAGTGGAAGGTGAGAATAATAATTTCCATGGATTTAATGAGGGGGGGACGGATACCAACCTCCCCCAACTAGCAAGACTCGAAGAAAAACTTGAACAAATGACTGAACATTGGGAGAGTAGATCTGATAGAATTTCAAAAATGGCTGAAAGGGTTGAAAGATTAGAAACACTAGAGAAAGCAAACAATAACTTAACTAAGGAAGTAGAACTAAAAAGACAGTTAAAAGAAGTAAAAAAGGAGAATGAAGAATTAAAGAGGAATAATAAAGAAAACAAAGAGGCCATAGCTAAAGAAGCTATGAGTTGGAAGACAACCCAAGAAGACAATAAAGTGGCATTCACTGACATAATTAAACAGCAAATGAAAGAACAAACTGAAGACTCAATTATTAAAGTGATAAGACAAAAGGAGAATATAGTAAGAGATTTAGCAGATAAAAAGAAATGTATAATTATATTAGGAATGGAAGAGAAAGACAACCCAGATAGAACCACAAGAATCAAGGAGGAAAATGAAAAAGTAAGCCGATTACTAGAATCAGTTCAGGAAGATGAGCCAGAAATAATGAAACAAATAGAAGAGAAATTCAGACTTGGGAAATATAGTAGACAAGACCAGACCAATTAAGATTAAATTCAGGTCACAAACGACGGCAGAGAATATCTTATCCAAAACAGGGAAACTAGCAACAAGTGAACAATATAAAAAGGTATGGATAAAACGGGAAATGAATAAAGAGGAAAGAGAGGAAGAAATAAGGAAAAGACATGAAGCTAAGAGAAAAAAACGAGACCAGAACGGAGACAGAAAAACAAGAATTCTACTGGAGAGTAGTGAATATGAAATTGAAGAATTAGAGCATAACAGAGAGAAACACAAAAGAAACAGAGAATACAATGGAAATAACAGAAAGTTAAAAGTATCCTACACAAATATAGATGGATTAATAACAGGACTGAATGAACTGAACAAATATCTGAAAGAAAGAGATCCGGACATAATGGGAATTGTTGAAACAAAATTAAAAGGCCCACTACCACCCAACAGCATAGGACACAATACATATAATTATTGGATTAGAAACAGAGAGATAAAACAAGGGGGTGGAGTTATGTTCCTGACTAAGAAGGATATAAGCGTGAAGAATGTCACATATGGGAACAATACAGTATAGATGATTATGATAGAAGTAGAAGATAGAGATAAGAAGAGCAGAAAATTTGTAATAAACTACGTGCCCCCAAAAACAGCCTCGTGGGAAGAGAATGAACATAAAAGCATGTTAGAAGACACAAGAATAACACTAAACAAGATAATGGAAGATGGAGGAAGAATAGTTATGATGGGCGACTATAATTGCAAAGAAATATGCTGGGAAGAGATGACCGTAAAGGGTGGAGAAGACTCATGGGGAAGTGTTCTACTTGAGATGATTACTGACCACACAATGACACAATGGATCCAAGAGAACACTAGGTATAGAAATGAAGAAGAACCATCGAGACTAGACCTAATATTCACATCAGAACCTGAAATAGTGGAAAAGATAGAATACCAGGCACCAATAAGCAAAAGTGACCACATATTGATAGAACTAGAACTAAATAAGAAAAAATACATAAAAAGAAATGAACAATATAGAAAAGGAAGATTGATGTATGAAAAAGCAAATTTTGATAAATTAAGAAAATTCTTCCAAAATGAAAACTGGGAAAGAATACACAAAGAAGATACAACAGTAGAAGAGAAATGGAATATTTTGACAAAAATCTATAAAAAAGGAGTAGAAAAGTGTCCCAAGACAAAAACAGGAAAAAGAATATATAAAGTGCTGGTACAATAAAAGTTGTAGGGAGATAAAAGACAAGAGAGACAAAGCTTGGGCTAAATGGAATAAAAACAAAAGACCAGAAAAATGGAAAATATATACTTGTTATAGAAATGAATATGTACAAGCGTGCAGAGAGGAAGAGAGAAAATATGAAAAAGATGTCATAGAAAATTGTAAAGATCAACCAAAACTATTCTACAGATTTGTAAACAACAAACTGTAAAACAAACAAGATTTGGAGAAATTAAGACAAGGAGGAATTGAATACACAGAGGAAATTGAAATGGCGGAAATTATGAACAAACATTTTAAATCTGTGTTTACAAGGGAGAACATACAACCTGAAGAGATTGAATGGAAAGAGAAAGTCCCCCCTATGAAAGAAATAGAAGTAACAAAGAATGAAATATTGAAACACTTGAGTAATCTTGATGTCAGAAAATCGCATGGACCAGATGAAATAGTAAACTGGATTTTGAAAGAATGCAGGAATGAACTGGCAGACATAATACATCGCATAATAAACAGTTCCTTGAAAGAAGGTAAAGTTCCTGAAGATTGGAAAAAAGCAAATATAGTACCTATATATAAAGGGGGAAATAAAGAAGACCCTAACAACTATAGGCCAGTCTCTCTAACAAGTACAATAGCAAATATTTGTGAAAGAATTGTAAAAAATAGATGGGTAAAATATTTAGAAAAAAACGTGCTAAATCCAAGACAATTTGGATTCAGACAAGGACAATCATGCGTCACCAATTTAATATGTTTCTATTCAAGGCTAATAGATATAATACAAGAAAGAGATGGATGGGCTGATTGCGCATTTCTAGACCTAAAAAAAGCTTTTGACAAAGTACCACATAAGAAGTTGCTTAAGAAATTAGAAACTGAAGGAGGAATACAGGGCAAACTACTAAATTGGATGGAAGACTTTTTGCAAGAAAGAAAAATGAGAGTAGTGATAAGAGACCAACACTCAAACTGGGATGAAGTAATAAGTGGTGTTCCACAAGGAACGGTTCTGGCCCCAATAATGTTTGCTATATATATTAATGATATGGATGAAGGAATTGAAAGCTATATGAGCTTCTTTGCAGATGCAAAACTATTGAAAAAAGTGAACACGGAAGAAGATTGTGAATCACTACAGAGAGATCTAAACAAAGTACAGGAATGGAGTAGGAAGTGGGAAATGGAGTTCAATACAAAGAAGTGTAGTATAATGGAATTTGGAAAAAGTAAAAACAGAATAACAGGATCATATAAATTGGGAGAAGAAGGAATAAAAAAAGTAGAATATGAAAAAGACCTGGGAGTCATTGTTATGAATAATATGTCACCTGAGAAACATATAAAAGATTTTTGGAGAAACCTATAATTTAATAAGAACAATCAAAGTTGCATTTACATATCTGGATGAAGAAATGGTGAAGAAAATTCTAATCACCCTGATAAGACCAAGATTGGAATATGCAGCAACGATATGGTCACCAAGTACAAAAAAATGTATAAAAAAACTTGAAAGAATACAGAGCAATTACAAAATTGGCACCTACACTCACAAAACTATCATATGAAGAGAGACTAGCAAAACTTGAACTACAGACACTAGAGCAAAGAAGAGAGGAGATTTGATAACTATTTACAGAATCATGAAAGGCATAGAAATTACTGATAGAATCTGATAAAATGGGATGACAGAAATACAAGAGGACATGGAAAGAAAATAAAAAAGGACAGCTATAGAAGAGACCTGAAAAAGAACAGCTTTCCTCACAGAGTAATAGACAGTTGGAACAAGTTAGATGAGAAAGTGGTGTATGCAAAAACAATACATGAATACATCAACAAATTAACCTCTTCACTCCGGGGCACATCGCACGTCTGGCAGGATTAGCTGCCCGACGTGTGATGTTGCGTCATAATAATTGCATCATAAAAAATAAAGTCAGTGCTCAATCGTTCGTTCTCTTTCACCCGTGAATTTTGATAACTATAGAAAATATGATGAAGCCAGTTTAGAGAGAATGGAGGTTACATAGGTACGACTACAATAAATATAATCAAGATGCCGATGTCAGCATCATCGCATACCCATTTGCTCCTCATGCTGCCTACGTAGGCGTCACCGTATGGAAGTGGTTAAAGTTGATTGATGCGTTGCGTTTATGATACCGATTGATAATGCAATGATTGATCACGGGTAAGTTGTGTTTGCTCTGATCCTTTCATCAATGGTGATGGGATTCAGGGATTGCCAAATGATGGATAATGCATGAAAAACGTTGAATCTTGCCGCGGGAGCGATTTCTTTGTGGGGGATCGCTCCCACTATTGGATTTGCAAGCGCAACTTTGGAACTTTCTCGAGTGAAATACGCTCGTCGCTCCCATGTATTTTTTTCGCTGCCTCTCGTGCAGAAAAGATGGGGAGAAATCCCTTAGGGCTGCGTCAAATTTTTCTCACACATACTCTCTCCCCCATCCCTCACCCATTCCACCTCATGCATCACATCATCATGCATCACACATTCCTAGACTTGCAAAAAGCCTTTGACAAAGTACCACACAGAAAACTACTAAAAAAACTGGAACACATAGGAGGAATACAGGGAAACCTACTAAAATGGATAGAGGACTTTCTGACTGGTAGAAAGATGAGAGTAGTGCTCAGAGAAAAATATTCAGACTGGAAAGAGGTGATCAGTGGAGTACCGCAAGGATCTGTGCTGGCACCAATAATGTTTGCTATCTATATGAATGACATGGATGAGGACGTGAACTGCTACATGAGCTTCTTTGCCGATGACGCCAAACTGCTAAGGAAAATAGAAACTGATGAGGACTGTGAAGCACTGCAAGAAGACCTAAATAGGGTATGGAACTGGAGTCAGAAATGGGAAGTGGACTTTAATACTAAGAAGTGTAGCATAATGGAGTTTGGAAAAAGCAAAAACAGAATATCAGGAAAATATACAATTGGAACCAAAGAAGTAAAGAAAGTAGGATCCGAAAAAGATTTGGGAGTAATTATCACGAACGACTTGTCCTATGATATACAGATTAACAAAATTGTCGGGGAGACTTACAACTTGCTAAGATCAATAAAAGTGGCGTTTACATACTTGGACGAAGACATGATGAAAAAAATATTGGTTACATTGATAAGGCCTAGATTAGAGTATGCAGCGACATTGTGGTCCCCCAGTACCAAAAAGAATATAAAGAAAATAGAAAGAATCCAAAGAGCAGCTACAAAAATGGCACCTGCACTTGCAAACCTATCATACGAGGAGAGATTGGCTAAACTGGAGTTACCGACACTGGAGCAAAGAAGAGAGAGAGGTGACCTATTGACCATCTACAGAATCATGAAAGGCACAGAGGTACTCGATAGTGAGAACTTACTTAACTGGGACAAAAGAAACACAAGAGGACATGGAAAGAAAATAAAAAAACATAGCTATAGAAGAGAACTGAAGAAAAACAGTTTTCCTCATAGAGTTTTGGACACTTGGAACAAACTGGACAATGGAATAGTATGCGCAAAAACCATTCATGAGTTTAAAAACAAACTAGACACTGCAAGATACAAAGGCGGGACATCACGAGCATAGCTCCCCTTCCCGCAAAATACAACTAGGTAAATACAACTAGGTAAAAGGTAAATATACAGCCATTCTCCATTCACCCGTCTTCTGTCCTCTCCCATCCTTCCTCAACAGACATTCCCCTCTTCCCCAAAGCCCCTTTTACCCCATTCATCCATCTCATCCTAGGTCGCCCCCTCATGTTCACTCCTTCTACATCTGCCTTCCACACCTCTTTTGCTAGTCTTTCTTCACTCATTCTTTCCATGTGTCCAAACCATCCCAATATTTATTCATCCAGCCTATCTCCCAATTCCCTTTCTACCCCCATTCTCCTCCTCACTTCCTCATTTCTCACTCTATCCAGCCTAGTAACCCCTATCTCTTCCTCTCTTATGTTCCATGTTTCTGCCTCTTACAGTGCTGTTGGCACAATCACTCTTTCATACAATCTCCTCTTAGCATCCATTCCCAAATGTCTATTTCTCATTAGACTTTTTAATCTACCGAGGCATTTACTCACTTCTCTTAATCTACATTCTACCTCCACCTCCACTCCTCCCCTACCTGCCACATTCACACCCAAGTATCTAAAACTATCTATTTCCTCCAGTCTCTCTCCCTTAATATGCACTTCCAGTCTGCTGCCACTTTTACTCATTTCCTGTATACTACAATTAGGTGAATACAGCTTCATTACAAGGCAAACCCCCCTAGTCCCCTTGGTCGATTGACAAACCTCTAGCACCCAATGCTCCCTTTACTCTCTCTATCCACCTCATTCTTGGTCTTCTTAAGTTCCTTCCATCCACTTCCACTCCACACTATCTTAGTCTTTCTTCACTCATCCTTTCCATATGCCCAAACCATCTCTCCATTCTTTAATTCACCCTATCTACTTGCTCTCTTTCTACTCTTGCTCTCTGCCTCATCTCCACACTTTTTTTTCCATTCTTGTAACCCCAACCATACTTCTGAAACACTTCATCTTAAATACATTTAAGCTCTTCCTTTCTACTTCCTTCCAGTTCCAAGTCTCTACTCCATATAGTGCTGTGGATATAATTACTCACTCATCCAGTCTTCCCTTTATATTCACCCCAACATATCTGTTTCTCATGACACTTTTTATCCCCTCAAACATTTACTTGCTTCCCTTAACTATACACCTTTACCTCCACTCCTCCATTTTTTGCAACATGACCCAAAATACTTACAGCTATATAATTCCTTCAGCCTCTCAGCCTCACCTTTAACCCATTGCTTAAATGTGGATAAGTGATTAAGGAGTGTAGGAATAATGAGGATGGATACAGTGAGAAATGTGGAGGGGAAGCAAAGAGAGGGGTGGAGAGGTGATAGATAGGTTCAATCAGTGCTGAAATAGTCTTGGAATATAGAAAACAATTAATGAGGAAAGACTAGTAAAACTAGCAAAATGAGTGTGGAGTCCAGAAGTGGAGGGAATTTGAAAGGAAGACTAAAAATGAGATGGATAGGCAGAGTGAATGGGGCACTGGACACAAGAGGTACTGTGGGGACCTGTTACAGGTCCCTACATGTGGTGCTCCTGCAAAATGAACAACAAAACAGCCTATTTTCAAAACCCATCAACCCTCTCACTTCCATCAGGAGATGTAGCTTTGAGGGACTGACACTATGTCTATGGACTGGGCCCAAAATCTCTCTCAACTTCAACAGTATTTTTTACAATTTTTTCATACATGGACAGATGACAATTAGTGAATGCTCCCCTTTCCTGACCACTTTCAGTTGGTGACATGGAAACAGCTCCACACTCAAACACAGACAATGGTATGAAGTTTCTTCCCAGAGATCTGTGGGAGGCCCTGAGGACTGCTGCCAGTCATTGTGGGCAACAATTATCTACTGAGCAAGGAAAAGAGAGTGCAAAAGATAAGAGTGAATGAAGATTGGTTGTAAATAGATGAAAAATGACATGGCATAACATGACTTATTCTTATATGCTCTGTAAATTTGAGTGGATGAGATTGAGGGGGGTTTGCCATAAAATAAAGCTGTGGGGGTAAAACAATTCCAGCTGTCTGATCTGTTGTGTAAGTGCTGTCCTGATGCATTGCCTTTGGCCAGAGCAGTGTGGCCAGGGGAAGGAATGGCCTTTCATTCATTAGATGCTAACATGGGAGAAACAGAGAATGGGCTTTGAATAGATACACAGTGGGTGTGTATTTTGACTCAGTCAAACCCCCTATAACAGGTAAAAAGCCTTTTACTATATGTAAGAACTGTAGGTACTCACCCCCTTCAGCATCACTACCCTGTGATCCAGTATCTGATTGAGAGTCTGAAAAACAGCTTGAGCATGACTGGCTACAGAGCTGTGAGCAGGATGAACTTCTAGATGACTGTCCACACAACACTGAACTGCACGATTCACTGCATGAGGTCTCAAGGTCACGGGCACTCTGCAGTGCACTTGTGGCAATCCGTATGTCTCCCTGGCTTTTGGAAACACGGTGAACAGCAAGGAAGCAGTCATGGTCCTTCAGGTCCAGTGCTAAGCGATAGGCTTTCTCAACCTGACCAGCCCTGTAAAATACACGTCAACCAATTAACTCACATGTACAATAAAAAGGAGGGTCTGGGAGATTACCAACCAGAACCCTAAGATCTGGGTTGTTAAATGTGCACTGGTGTGGTACAGATGAGAGTAAAAGGGAAGAGATATGCAGTATGTTTGTGAGAGGGAAGATGGATGTGTTGGCATTAAGTGAAACTTAGTCGAAAGAGACAGGAGATTTTGAGTTTGGGAGTGTAGGGAAGGTGTTGGGAGTTAGGAGAGGATGAAGGAGGGAATTATGGCTCTGCTAGTAAGTGAGGAGATAGGAAAGCATGTGGTGGAGTAGAAGAAAGTTTCTTCAAGGTTAATGTGGATGAAGGTGAAAGTGAGATGGGAGATGTGGGTCTTTGTAAGCAATTATGGGCCTTGGAGAGAGAACAGTGTAGAGGAAAGGGAGGCTTTTCGAATAGATTTAAACGAGTGCTTTGAGAGTTTTGGGAGATCTCAATGCCAGAGTAGGGAATGAACCAATAGATGGAGTAATTGTTGTCATTCCCTAGACTGTCAGGCCAAGCAGTCCCACCTCCCTGAGGAATCCCATGGCTGGAATGGGGTTTTCCCACAAATCCTTTATAGAATGTATTGTGTTGTTGACATGCTTGTGTACAATGCAGTCTTCCATAAAATGTTGTATAGTATGAGGTGAAGTGTTACATCCTGGATAATTATTTGCGATGTGGTCATCCAGCCTCTTCTGGTAGCTTAGAAGGGTTGAATGATGGCTGCACCGCAGTGTGGCCAAGTGAACTTTGTCTTTTCTGGAAGGTAAGAGGATTCAGAGGGATGGATATCAGGGGGTCTTCTGGCATTAAGAAATGTATTGTCTTTCAGTTTGTTGATGGAATAGTAAGCAATATCCTTATGGATATACTTCTGGAGGCTGGTGGTTGTTAAAAAAGAGAGGAGAGCGTGTGTGATATAAGAATTGCGGTGTTGTTTTGATGTTTCTTGGCATGTGTGGGTGTTCTACTAAGTATTGTAGTGGGTGTACTGTGTTTGTGGGGGCTGCAGCAAGTGTTTGTAAGCCCCTCATATCATGGTGATCCTTGATTTGAGGACTTTTGTTTTATGATAAAGGTGTTAGGTTTGTAGGTGTTGTATTTATGCAGTCTGTAATTGTCTTTAGGGCTTTGTTTTGTATGGTGTCTAGGGTGTAGTGGTGTGTCATAGTGAGATTAAAAGCCCATGCAGAGTTCACATAATTCATCGTGTGTGCATTGTTTGTATACTGTAGTAATAATTTTTTTTTTTTTTGTCCAAATGTTGTTCCTGCAACTGCCTACGTGTGCATTCTGGCCTTATGTTTGTGGGGCATCCTCTGGATAAGGATAGGCCGTATGCAGTGATTCCTTGGTTTATTGTAGAGAAATCAAATGATTGGGCGTGTAGAGAACAAGGGCTTCCCTCTACAACGCACGTGTACCGACTAACTGAAGCACGCGCAGGTGCAGAGCATACAGACTCGCCATGGAGTATACACAGATGCATGGAGTAATGCGAATGGAAACACTGCGCGTACATATCTACAGTAATGGAAATATACTATCCTACATCTCCCTCCCCCCTTAACGCTCATAGCACTAGGTGTCTTGAGCGTGACGTTTGTCTCTAAGGCGTGCTGACCGACGGGGCAGGTCAGGCGTTGGAGGCTGTACTCCCGATTGGGTGGCCTCCATGGGCGTCATGTCCACGGGCGGGGGCGGGGATGGGCGAAGGAAACGACGGTTCCTCCACCAGGTCCGACCACTGGGCAACCTGATCAAGTAGTCCCTGGACCTTCCAACGTCCATGATGGTGCCAACCTTGTCCCATCGCTTAGTAGTCGGGTCCTGGATACGGACTACATCGCCACGCTGGAGTGATGGGAGTGGTCGGGCGTGGGCGTCGTAACGGGCCGTATCGTCGCGCAGGCGAGCCGCAGCTCGACGATCACAACTCTCGTCTCTGGTCTGCCACTGTTTCTGAAAGGCCTTGGCGTGCGCTGAGACGCAGGAGCGAAGAGGGTGACCGTAAAGAGTCTGCGCCGGAGATCGACCGGTGTGGTTCGGGGTGTTGCGAAGCTCGAGAAGACCCCTGTCGAACGCCTCACAGTCCAAGTTGCCAGACGGAGCCACCCTCTGAATAAGGTACTTAACCGCCTTCACGGCCGACTCTGCGTGTCCGTTCGACTGAGGATAATGGGGCGTCGACATGTCATGGCGAACTCCCCAACGCTCGAGGAAAGCGGCGAATTCGCTGCTGGCGAACTGCGGGCCGCCGTCCGTACGCAAGCGAACTGGGACACCGAGGTCGCGAAATAGCTGCCTGAAGTGACGAATGGTCGCTGAAGTGGTCGTGTTGGAGCCGCATGATACCACGACGGGCCAGCCAGACAGTCGGTCAGCGAACACAAGGAAGGACTTCCCTGCGATGGAGAAGAAGTCAGCTGACACTGACTCGAATGGCCTGGTAGGGTGGTCATCACAGCGGTAGGGCTCTTGTTGCTGGCTTGGTTGCAGAACTTGACACGGCTCACAAGCACGGACCGTGTTCACGATGTCTGCGGCGATGCCGGGCCAGTACACCGCTTGACGGGCACGACGTTTCGTAGCCTCGGCTCCACGATGGCTATCATGCAAGCGGGCCAGGACTTGACGGCGAAGAGCGGCCGGGACGACTACTCTGGCTCCGTACAGAACGAGGTCCTCCTCGCAATACAGGTCCTCTCGCACCTTCCAGTACGGGCGCAGAGTGTTAGGCAGGGCGTAGCGGTCGCTTGGGAATCCCTGTCTGACGCACTGAAGAAGTTCGATGTATGCAGGGTCGTCCCTAGCTGCACGCCTGAGTTCCTCCATCGCTGGGTCGCAGTCCGTGGGTGTGGTGGACAGGGACTCGACTGCTCGCAATGTGACGATGCTCCTGACAGAAAAGTTGGTCTCGGCGTCTAGAGCGTCGTCGTCGACAGTCGGCTGGTTCACTGGGAAACGTGACAGGGCATCCGGGATGCACAACTCCTTCCCAGGGCGCCACGTTGCCGTGAAGGTGAAAGCTGCAATTTTCTCCTTCAGGCGCTGTAGACAGGGGTTATCGATGGCATCTAGCGTGTAGCTATTGAGGATCGGGACTAGTGGGCGATGGTCCGTCACGAGGCTGAAATGCTGGAGACCAGCGAGGTAAAACTTGCATTTTCTCATTGCCCAGACTACTGCCAGCAACTCGAGCTCGATTGTGGCGTAGCGTGTCTCCGTATCCGTCAAAAAGCGTGAGCCACACTGGACGAGACGGTACAGTCCTCCCCCGTGGTCTTGGAGGAGGGCGTATCCTAGGCCGTACAAGCGCGAAGCATCTGTTTGGAGTACGGTCGAGAGAGCAGGATCGAAGGCCGCAAGCACCGGTGGACTGGACAAGGCCCTTTTGACGCGTTCAAAAGCCTGGTCGTGGTCAGGGGTCCACACGAACGATCTCTTGGGGCTCATCAGTAGGCGAAGCGGGGCAGCAGCTGAGGCTACGTCAGGCGAGAAGTCAGCTAACTGATTCACAAGACCCATGAAGGACCGCAGGTCTGTGATGTTAGCCGGCTTGACGAAGTCTATGATGGCACGAACCTTGCCTGGGTCTGCTGCTATGCCGTCATGAGAGAGCCGATAGCCGCAGAAGGAAACCGTGTCCGCTGCGAGTACGAACTTCTCGGCGTTCAAGGTGATGCCATGTTTCCTGCATCTAGCCAAGACGTCGACACGGCGGAGGTGGGAAAGGTAGTCTTCGTCGTATAGAAGATCATCCACTACCTTTGCGCAATGCATCACTCCCTGGAGCGCCAGGTCGCCTCGTAGACAGAAGGCGTCCCCCGTGGCTGCGAAACCCATGGGGCCACGGAGGTAGCGGAAGCGGACGTATGGAGTGATGAAAGTGGTGAGCCGCTGATCTTCCTCGGCCAGAGGGGTCTGCCAGTATCCACACAAGGCGTCAATCGTGGTGAACTATTTGGCCTGTGGGTCGACGCTCCTGGTGGCTGCAAAAGGTGTCGGTGACGGATGGGCAGGACGGTAAACCTGGCTGTTAAGCTTGGAGAGGTCAGTGGTGTTGCGTATACCTCCTCCTGGCTTCTCGACGACAACCATGGGGTGGCACCAAGGAGACGGATCCTCGCCAGCTGGGGCGATAATACCTTGTGCCACCATGGATTCCAATTCAGCTCGCACCTGGTCCTGGTATGCTCGAGGGATCAATCTGGGTGTGTGGATCGCGAAGGGCTGCGCGTTCTCCCTGAGGTGAATGCGCATAGGTGGTCCGGACATAGGTTGCAGAGGTGCCTTGTGCAAATCGGCCTTCTTAACCAGAACGTCTGTATATTCCCGGACGAAGTACTTCCTGGCCTCTGACGGCGAGGTGTCGGCACGCAACGGGAATGGCGACGACGGTGCTGGAGGTGGGACAGCTGTGACAGCTGGTTGCACGTGGCACTGTGCAGTGGCCACAAGCGCGGCACTCGCCGACTCCCTAATCGCTCCGAGGGTGCTACCGTCGTATGAAATCTGCCGTGGGAAGTCCTTCGGGATAAGTCCTAGAGCCCTGCAATGCTTCCACGAGAGCAATGGAATGGTCAGGGCACCTTGGACATCGATCCACCCCGAGCATGTCAAACTGCCGTAGGTGAGCTCCGCCTGCAAAGAACCCAATGCTGCAGGCATCTTGGACCCGTCAGCGTTGTAGTACTCCAGAGAAGGGGGCGGTTGCAAGTCGTTCCTTGTGATGCCCAGTTGCTGAAGATGTTGAGGGCCCACCACCGTAGTATCGGCCCCTGTATCCGGAATCATGTCAATACAACCTGACCTTCCACCGTACGTAACGACGACTGAGATGGTAGGCGAAGGCGAAGGCTTGTCCCGGGTAGTGGACAGTATGCTGCGCACACCACTTGCTGGCCGTGTACAAGTGCTGGGGTCTGGTGGCGGTGAATGCGTCCTCACTACGTGGATGGTCGAACGACCGTCGTTCCTGGTCTTCGGGGGCTTGGACTTCGAATGACGCTGTGTCTTGGGTTTAGAAGACCTGCAGAGTTTGTCGAAGTGCCCGTACCGACTGCAAGCCTTGCATTGCGTAGATTTGGCTGGACAAGCACTCGTGTGTGACCAGTGCCCTTTATCACCGCATCCATGGCAAACTGCCTCCGAAGCAGGGCAGCCTTTATGGTCATGCTGCTGACGACCACAATTGCTGCAAGGAGATAGCAGTGGGGGTGCAGTGGAACGTGCGCCTGCCTTGGCCTTATGGTCCGTCTTCTTGCCTTTCCTGTATTGAGAGACTGCACGGACTGTGGGAGGAGCACGTAGAGCGGAGGCTGTCGTCCTGGTAGCCCCGTATGAGCGGCATAGGGTCACGACGTCAGTGAGTGTCGATGCAGCGTCGAGTGCGACGATCTTCTGTGCCATCCTCGTCCTGCACGCCAGTGAGAATTCCATGCTTCAGCCAAGCCTCTATGCAGGTTGTGTTATTGGCTTTGCAGACGTCTACCTCTTCCGAGAGGTCTTTGAGCCGCACGAAGAAGTCTGCAAACGATTCACCGGCAGCCTGTTTGCATGAAGTAAATGCCCGTCGTCGAAGCGCTTCGTTGCTTGACTCCTTGAAGTGCTTCTGAAGGGCGTCGAGCACGTCTGCCACAGACGAAGTGGAGCCTGGAGGTATTTGCAGTGTATGCTCCAATACTCGCTGAGTTTCCTGAGATAGGCACATGCGCAGCTGTATCAGCTGTTTAGAGTGGGATAGACTCGTTAAATCCACCATAGTCGCGTAATCATCCCACTTTCGTCTCCATTCCCTAAATGATCGGAATGTAACGTCCGAAAGGAGAGGGGGTGGCAGCTGTGCAGCTGCCTTCGAAGCAGGTGGGGTTGTGGGTTGACGTGAAGGGTCGTTCCCAGAAGGGATTGGTTGGTTCCGCTGGTCCGGGTTATGGGGTAGCAGTCTCGTAAGGAGGGCTTCGAAGCGAGTTGCATCTTCCTGTCTCTGAAGATCCTTTTCAGCTCGAGCTTCCGCTTCCTTAGCTGTGAACCATTCTAATAAGGTTCGCGTGTCCATTGAAGATGTAGAGGGCGAGTGCTCTTCCTCGTCGAACGAAGCTGCATAAGAGGGCTTCGGACTATCACCGTTGGGCATAATGAAATATGCCGTGCGCGACCAAGCACTTACTAGTTACGAGTACGTATGGGTATACTGCGTGTAACAAACGCGGGCGAGTGTGCTGTGTGCGAGGTAGGCTGCATGGAGCAGTGTCTCACGAGACTCCGAGGAAAATGGAGGGTATCGCTGCGCGCTCAATGCGTGGGGATAAGCACAACGCTTGCCACAAACGTAGAATGACACTCGCACGTAACACTTCACTATGACACTAACACTGTCATGTGATAAAGACGCATACACAGCACAACACCGGTATAACACAGCCGAATAGTTCACAACACATGTACCACGCATCCTAGGTGTCTGCACGTCACGGCACACTATGCTTGGGAGCCAGAAATGGCGAATTGCGAGGGAAGCC
This sequence comes from Oratosquilla oratoria, assembly GCF_046742065.1. Taxonomy (NCBI): domain Eukaryota; kingdom Metazoa; phylum Arthropoda; class Malacostraca; order Stomatopoda; family Squillidae; genus Oratosquilla; species Oratosquilla oratoria. Next base: position 353,788 of record NW_027467762.1, on the reverse strand, counting down.
GGTCTCGGGTGAAACACTTTAGTCCGCCGTAGATTCAGCGCCTACGTGACTGCGCCATGTGGGGCATCCTCTGGATAAGGATAGGCCGTATGCAGTGATTCCTTGGTTTATTGTAGAGAAATCAAATGATTGGGCGTGTAGAGAACAAGGGCTTCCCTCTACAACGCACGTGTACCGACTAACTGAAGCACGCGCAGGTGCAGAGCGTACAGACTCGCCATGGAGTATACACAGATGCATGGAGTAATGTGAATGGAAACACTGCGCGTACATATCTAAAGTAATGGAAATATACTATCCTACAATGTTTGTGATGTGTTGTTTCAATGACATGGATGTATTGTGTGTTACACCAAGAGTCTTGGGTGTACATGTATTTACCTAGTTGTATCTTATGAAAAGGGGAGCTATACTTGTGGTGTCCCATCTCTGTATCTTGCCATATCTAATTTGCTCTTAAATTCATGCATGATTTTTGCACACACTATTGTTTTATCTAGTTTGTTCCATTCATCCACCACTCTGTGGGGGAAGCTATATTTTTTCAGGTCTCTTCTATAATTGTATTTTTTGAGTTTCTTTCCATGTCCATACCTCTCATGATTCTGTAGTCAACAAGTCACCTCTTTCTCTTCTTTGTTCCAGAGTTGGTAATTCTAGGTTTGAAAATCTCTCTTCATATGACAGTTTTGAAAGTGTTAGGGCCATCTTCATAGTTACTCTCTGGATTCTCTTAATTTTCCTTATATTCTTTTTGGTACTGGGTGACCATATTGTTGCTGTGTACTCCAATTTTGGCCTTATCAGTGTGACTAGTATTTTCTTTACCATTTCTTCATCCACATAAGTAAAGGCCACCTTTATTGATCTTGGCAAGTTGTAGGTTTCTCTGAAAATTTTGATTATCTGTTTATCAGGGGACATGTCCTTTGTGATGATTACTCCCAGGTCTTTTCAGATTCCACTTCCTTTACTTTCTTTGCACCAATTTTATATTGTCCTGATATCCTTTTTTTTTACTTTTTCCAAATTCCATTATCCTATATTTCTTAATGTTGAAGTCCACTTCCTACTTCTGACTCCATTCCCAAACCCTGTTCAGATCTCTCTGGAGCGACTCACAATCCATTTCAGTACTCTCATCAAAAGTTTTGTGTCATCTGCAAAGAAGCTCATTTAACATTCCACACCCTCTTCCATGTCATTTACATAAATAGCAAAACATTACTGGAGCTAATACTGATCCCTGTGGAACTCCACTAATCATGTCTTCCCAAATAGAACTCCTATCTCTGAGCACTACTCTCATTTTCCTTCCATGCAAGAAATCCTCCATCCATTTCAGTAGTTTACCTTGTATCACTCCTATGGTTCCCAGTTTTTATAGTTTTTTTTTTTTTTTTGTACCCGTCTGGGGTATTGGCTGCATGTTATTGTGGCAAAGTAGCATACAGTTGATACTTTAGGGTCTATATGGGGCACCCCTATGGACCAGAGCCACACATCATTTTGTCTGTGATAGAGGAAAACTGTTCATAGAGAAATTATGACACTTTTTATACTACGACTGTCCCTCCTTTATGCTTTCCCCCAACCCATTGTTACTGTCCTGTACAATTTCTCTGAATATTCATTTCCTTTTTTGCCTACCTACCCTGTGGTGGGGGCAAAAGAATACTGCCACCAAATATTTCCACTTGGATCGTAAGAGGCGAGAAGAAAAGGACAGGGATTGGGACCAGGGATCATTTTCCCTGTAGCCCCACAGGGGACATTACTAAAAGAAGTAAAGGCATAAGAGGGTCTAGGAGTTTTCTGACCAGCACCCTAAGGTTTCGGTCTTTTAATGTGTGTGGATGTGGTACAGATAAGAGTAAAAGGAAAAAGATAGGTAGTATGTTTGTGAGAAGAAAGATGGATGTGTTGGCTTTGAGTGAAACTCAGTTGAAAGGGAATAGAATAGAATAATTGGGATTTATCTGGCGTCGCAACATCAATGGTCACTGACGCTGTAGTATTTATGATTAAGAAAAGGAAGTGGTAAAAAGCCTAAAAAATAAATAAAATAAAAAAAGATTGAAATCTAAAGATCATTGAGAAGATCAATAGCACTAAGAAAATCAAAAATAGAATTCATATTGCAGTTACATCCCAGAACACTTCGAAGGGACAGATCTCCTTCATCTCTGTGTTTTGACAAATATTGTTGTCTTTCTCCATCATAACTGGGGCATTCCACCATAATGTGTCTAATGGTTATAGGAACAAGGCAATCATTACAAAATGGAGGAGGACTGCCCTCCATAAGAAAGCCACGGGACAATCTAATGACAAATCCTCAACCGGCAAAGGGTTACTTCCTGTTTTCTGTTCAGTAATGTATAAGACCAAGGAAGAATAGTATCAGTAATCTCTCTCATCTTGTTACCAGCCTCAAGATCCCATTGGAACTGCCAAAGAGATGAGATCTCGGCTTTGATTAGAGGGTTATAATCTTCATAAGGAATAGGCCATAAGCGAGGTAAGGGTGAGAGAGCGGTTTCCTTGGCCAATTTATCGGCCTGTTCATTTCCTGGTACTCCGACATGTGCTGGAACCCAGCAGAAGTTAATTTCATTATCTCGACACTCGATTAAAAAAAGCCATTCTAAGATCTTTAAAACTATTGAGTGCCTTGAGTTGAATTGTTCTAGAGACTGCAAGACACTCTTTGAGTCACTAAAAATTGTAAAACATTTGGCTTTGCTTTTCATGGAGGATATAATCTCCACAGCGGACAGTATTCCCGTCAGTTCGGCAGTGAAATTAGATGTTGTATCAGGCAAGGTACCCTTACGATTAAAATCATTTGAGAATATTCCAAAACCAACGCCAGCACTAGTTTTGGAGCCATCAGTAAAAACAAACACAGAGGGTTGGTGATTTAAAAGAATGTTCTAAAAAAGCATTGCGTAGTTCATAATCCTTAAAATTATGCTTACATACATACATACATATACCAAGGCTTTTTCCCCCTTACAAGGGGGGTAGCCAAAAAGAAAAAGGCATAAAATCATTCCCACCCATTCCATCCCTGAATACACTCCACACCCCTCCACCCTCCCTCTTATCTCAGCACCTCCTGAATGATGAGTCATCCCTGCACCTTGTCCACTGCCCTGGGTCAGAAGCAGTGTCGCAAGACACAGCACATCCACAGCAAGGCCGCTTCATTAAATCGGCGACCCCCCCTCTCCGTCCCCCCCCATTATGCTTACAATTGTTAGAATATTTACAGAAAGACACTGTGGGCAGTCTCCATGGGGGAACAACCGAATATTTAAAAGGAAGGATGGGAATCTTGGGAAGATTCATGTCCTCTAAAATCCTTTTCATCCGGTATCCAAAAGGCTTTGGAAGTCTGGGGTGATTGTTGTTGTTGTTGTTGTTGTTGTCGTTCCCTAGACTGTCTGTCCGAGCAGTCCCGTCTCCCCAAGGAATGCCATAGCCGAAACTGGGTTTTCCCACAAATCCTTTATAGAGCGTATGTTGTGTTGTTTGCGTCCATGATTGTGTATAATGCAGTCTTCCATTATGTGTTGTTGTTGTTGTTGTCATTCCCTAGACTGTCTGTCCGAGCAGTCCCGTCTCCACAAGGAAGGCCACAGCCGAAACTGGGTTTTCCCACAAATCCTTTATAGAGTGTATGTTGTGTTGTTTGCGTGCATGATTGTGTATAATGCAGTCTTCCATTATGTGTTGTATGGTATGGGGTGAAGTGTTACATCCTGGGCAGCTGTTCACAACACGGTCATCCAGCCTCTTCTGGTAGCTTAGAAGTGCTGGGTGGTGACCGCATCGCAGTCTGGCCAAGTGGACTCTGTCCTTTCGTGGGAGAGAGGATTCAGAAGGGTGGATATCAGGGGGTCTGGCATGCAGCAGTGTGTTGTCTTTCAGTGTGTTAATGGAGCGGTGAGTGATATGATTATGAATATGTTTCCGGAGGCTGGTATTTGGTGGTTGTGGAGGAAGAGAAGAGAGTATCTGTGCATAATAAAGGTCTTTGGGTGTAGTTTTAATGTTTCTTGGTGTGTGTGTGTGTTCTGCTATGTAGTGTAGCGGGTGTGATGTGTTTGTGGTGGCTGCAGCAAGTGTTTGTGTGCCTCTCATGTCGAGGTGGTCCTTGACTTTGAGGACTTTTGTTTCATGGTGTAAATGGTCTGTAGGTGTTGTATTTGTGCAGCCTGTAATTGTTTTTAGGGCTTTGTTTTGTATGATTTGAAGGGTGTTGTGGTGTGTCTCACTGAGATTAGGAGCCCATGCAGGACTCGCATAATTCATCACTGAGCGTATGCATTGTTTGTATATTGTTATATTAGTTTCTTTGTTTTGTCCAAATGTTGTTCCAGTGATTGACTTAAGTGCGTTAAGTCTAGGTGTGCATTTGTTTTTTATGTTTGTGAGGTGTTGTTTGAAAGACATGGATGTATCGTATGTTACACCAAGAATTTTCGGTGTGTTTGTGTGTGGTATTAGAGTGTTGTTGATGTAGAGATGAGGTATGTATTTGTGTTCTTTTGTCCAGTTGGTGAGAAGTGTTGCTGTAGATTTGGTTGGAGCTATTTTGAGTCTGTTTGTGATGAACCATGTGTTGAGTGTGTCAAGGTAAGGCTGGATTATTTCTGCAGCTTTGTCCGTGTTACGATGTGTGCATGTGATTGTTATGTCGTCTGCGTAGGAAGAGATTTGTATTTCTGAGGTGTCTGGTGTGGGTAAGTCATGCATGTATAGATTAAATAATGTGGGGGATAGAACTGAGCCCTGTGGTACTCCGTTCTTAATGTTTCTTATGTGCGATGATTGGCCATTATATGACACATGAGCATTCCTGCCTGCCAGATAATTGGCCAGCCATCTTTTGGTGTTATTGTGCATGTCTGTGTTATATATTTTATTTGTTAGGTTGTGGCGGGGGATAGCATCAAAAGCTTTACTAATGTCCAATGTTATAAGAAGTGTTCTGTGGTGGGGCCTATCTGAATTGATGCCATCTAAAATTCTTTGTGTGAGGTTTGTCAGAAGAGTGTTTGTGGAGTGTAGTGGCCTAAAACCGTGTTGTGAGTCAGCAAGGGGAATATATGGTGTGACAAGTTTAAGTATTAGGCGTTCAATGACTTTAGAGGGGGTGCAGAGAAGTGTGATTGGGCGGTGCGATGTCGGGATTGTTGGGTCTTTGTTCGGTTTTGGAATGGTGATTATTTTACCATGCTTCCAGATGTCGGGTATAGTGTTGTGTGAATAGCTGTAGTTTGCAATGTTTGTGAGTGCGTGTATACCTTGTGGTCCAATGTGTTTTAGGTGGATGTTGCTTATGTTATCAGGGCCACAGGCAGATGAGTGCTTGAGATTATGCATTATGAGTTTTGTCTGACTGTCTATGAAGGGTGCATAGTCTGAGTCTGTGGGCAAGTCTTTCTTACGTCGAATGGTGCGTCGGTCGTCAGGGTGAGATGTAAGATGGCTCGTCTGTGCAAAATGACGTATGAGTGCGTTTGCTTGTTGTCTGTTTGAGGGTAGATTATCTGTTGTTGTGATTATTGCTGGAGCTGCAACGTCTACGTCGTGGGACCACCCCCCAACCCCAAGAGTTGGGGGCCAATCAGCAGCAACCACCCCTGGCCATCAGCTCTACGCAGATGGCACCGATCCCCAAGGAGGAGCTACGCCTACCTGGGGGAGTACCACAATCCATTATGTGTTGTATGGTATGGGGTGAAGTGTTACATCCTGGGCAGCTGTTCACAATGCGGTCATCCAGCCTCTTCTGGTAGCTTAGAAGTGCTGGGTGGTGACCGCACCGCAGTCTGGCCAAGTGGACTCTGTTTCAACAATCACCCCACCCGCGGTCCTGGAGCTGCAGCGTCTACGTCGTGGGACCACCCCCCAACCCCAAGAGTTGGGGGCCAAACAGCGGCAACCACCCCTGGCCACCGGCTCTACGCAGGTGGGGTGATTGTTGAAACAAGTGCTGTTAAAATCTGCTCGAGCTGTTCTAAAAGCGAGAGAGTTGGGAAGCCTCTGCAATCTGTGCCAGTATCTAATAGATGAGGTCTGGCGAATAAGATCTAACGACATTTCCCCTGCATCAACTAATAAACTTGGTATTGGGGAAGACTTGAAAGCACCTGTGGCCAAACGAACTCCACCAAGGTGTACCATATCTAAAATTTTCAGTCTGAATGAAGTGGTCGATGAGTAAAACTCACATCCATACGATAGTTTCGATAAAATAAGGGAGTGATGTAACCGCAAAATTGTTCTGCGGTCAGCGCCCCATGAGGTATGTGCTAAAACTTTTAAAATTTGCATTGTCTCTAGACATCGTGTCTTCAGGGTTTTCAGGTAGGGTACCCAAGAAAGGTGCTTATCAAAAATAAGTCCTAAAAACCTGGTTTCATCAATACAAGGAATCTGGTCATCCTTTAACCAAATACGTCGAAGTAATGCCCAGACTTCTTAGTCAGCAGAAATGTACGACGACAGTTTTGCTGGGTGAAAATTCAAAACCATTATTATCGGCCCATGAAACTATTTTATTGATGCAGAGTTGTAGTTTTCTTTCAGTTATTGCCATGTTACTAGCTCTAAAAGAAATGGAGAGGTCATCTACAAAAAGGGTGGCAAGTATACCAGGAGGAATTACAGATGTCACCCCATTTATAGCTAAACTAAGGAGAGTGACACTGATAACACACCCCTGAGGTACACCTTCTTCCTGTTGTCTTATTTCAGATATGACGTTCCCAACTCTTACTCTAAAAACACGATTTGCTAAAAAATTCTTGATGAAAAAGGCCATTTCTCCTCGAATGCCAATAGCATGTACAGCCTTAAGAATACCATGCTTCCATGTGGTATCATATGCTTTCTCTAAGTCAAAGAAAACACTGATATGATGTTGCTTAGAGACAAAGGCTTTACAAATAGAAGACTCCAGCTGAAGTAAGGCATCTGCAGTGGAGTGCATGCGACGGAAACCACATTGAATATCAGATATGATGTGGTTTCGTTCAAGATACCAGACTAGTCGTGCATTGACCATTTTTTCTAAAATTTTGCACATGCAGCATGTGAGGGCAATAGGATAGTAATTTGATGGAATTGAACCATCTTTATTAGGCTTAAGAAAAGGTAAAATAATACCTATTTCCCAAACACTGAGAAACGAATGTTCAAACCACATCCTATTAAGAAGTGCAAGAATAAAACCTTTAGTTACAGGAGATATATGTTTCAACATGGCATATGTAATGTCATCAGGACCTGGAGAAGTATCACTGCAGGAGTTCAAAGCTGAATCATATTCCTTTTCAGTGAAAGGGAGGTTATAGGATTCTTCATGAGGAGCAGTGAAGTCAAGATTACGTTGTTGTTCTCTCATTTGGTATTGATATCCAGGAGAGCTGTTGTCTCGTTTAGATATATTAGCAAAATGATTTGCTAAGGCATTACTGACATCTTTAGGATCAAAGACCAAAGAGCCATCTAATTTTAAAACAGGTGGAGGGCTAATGATATATTTCCCCAATATTTTTCTCAAGTTTTTCCAAACGATTGATGCCGGTGTTCTATAGTTGAATGATGATACAAATTTAGCCCAAGACTGATGCTTTGCTTCTTTGATGGTACGTCGAAGTAATACCCTGCTTTTACATTAAGCAACTGAATTCTCATCATTTCTATGGCGATGTAATCTAGTCAAAGCTCTTCGTGTTGCTCTATGTAGATTTCATATGGTGTCGGACCACCACGGTACAGGGCGTCTCCTAAACTTTCCAGCAGTGTAGAGTGTGCCATTTAAGCATTCCAGTGCAGCTTCTACTGAAGAAAAACTGTCAATATTGTTCTGGACAGTACTCAATTCTTCAAACTTATCCCAGTCGGCTTTTTCAGCGCACCAGCGAGGAATACCATCAGTAGGAGCACCTTCCTGTGTATACAATACAGTGGGATAGTGATCAATGCTTCGTAAGTCATCAAGGACTTTCCATTCAAAGTCCAAAGCACAATTTGAGCTGCAGATCGATAAACCTATACATGATGTAGAGCCAGTCTGAATGTGATAATGAGTAGGTTCACCAGTATTTAAACCAGTAATGTCCTCCTGCTCCATAATAGATGAAATTAGATTTCCTTTCTGATTTGAGGTAACATCACCCCATAATGGGTGATGAGCATTAAAGTCACCCATAATAGCGAATGGCTGCAGTAACTGTTGTATAAGATTCAACAGATTATCTTTGGTTATACCTGTATTAGTATTTGGTGGTAGATATAGGGAGCAGACTGTACAGTATATCTGCGATTCTAGCCGGCTTGTATCGCAACAGCTTGCAATTGAGACTGAAGAGGGATAGGAACATGAGGTATATCTTTACGGATATACAACATGCTTCCCCCATATATACCAATATTTGGATCATATGTAGTACGGTATGCTATGAAGTCTTTAGGGCATGGGGTGAATGAATCTAACATTATTTCTTGTAAGGAAATAATATTAGGTTGCTGGTCATGGATTAGCAGTTTCAATTCCTCATACTTGGCTCTTAGTACCTGACAATTCCACTGGAGCAGAGTGAATTGATTTATGGTTCAGGGAATGTCGGGTGGTGTTGTTACCTGACTTCTTGGTCTTAGATTGTGGGATTGAATGGACTCAGCTTTAATTGGAAGCTTTGGTGGTTTAGATGATTGAACTCCAGGTTTAATTTTAGTAGGACCTTCTTTAGGTCTACCAGAGGTGGTAGGACTTCCCTGTGGCATTACAGGTACAGGGGGAGGGACTGGCACTTTCTCTATAGGTACAGAAGGATCTCCTGTTGATCCTTCTAGGTTGAGGGAAAGGTTTCCCACTCCCCTCTCAGGGGTGGGAAGAGGGCCACTATCTGGGCCCTTGGGTGATGGTGTAGGGCAGAGGTGGGGAACCTGCGGCCTTCCGGGCCATCAAGTGCGGCCTTCTGCGGCCTTTGATATACATATTATTTTTTTAAAAGTCCTTAGACAAGAAAAGATAAATCGGCATCCGAAACCATGTTCTTGGAATCTTGGTCATGACTTCAGCAATCGTCATTGTTTTGCAAAAGTGAAAACCGTCGATATTTGACTATTTCTGCACTAATTTGGATCATTAGGTAATGATGAATAATAGTACTAATTACAGAAAAAAAATCATAACGAATCTAGATGTTATTGTTATTCAGTCTCAGATCGGAGTGACAATTGCCGAAGTCAAGACCAAGAACATGGTTTTGGTTGCAGTTTTATCGTGTCTTGTCTAAGACCGTTTTGTCTGGGTCAGTGTGTGGCCAGCCTTTATTATCTTTTTATTTCTTATCGGTATTTCAGAATAAATACAATTCTTTTTTAACCCAGAATTATGTCAAAAAACCTTCAAACGAAATTTGAAAGAAGAAAATAGGATCTTTGATGAAGAATGGGAACTGCAATATTTTTTAGTGAATTGTGGCAGCAAAATGTCTTGCTTGCTGTGTGATACCACAATTGTAACAGTTAAGAAATTCAATGCACAGCAACATTATGCTCTTCATAAAGACAATAGATATGCCAAATTAGAGGGTGAGTCTCGAAAGATAGCACTGCAGAAACTGAAAGATGGAAAGGAAAAGCAAAGACAATTGTTCCATTCTGTGTTACATCAAGGGAATGCTACGACAGAAGCCAGCTATAAAGTTGCATATATGCTTGGAAAAAAGGATAAACCATTTACTGATGCAGAACTCATAAAGGAATGTATTTTAGAAGTAGTAAGATGTATAGATCCAGATATAAAGTTAACAAATATAAAGAGGTGCCTCTTTCAAGAAGGACTAATACAGATCGACAGCATGAATTGGCCTGTAATGTAACAGAGCAACTCAAAAATGTAATAAAAAATGTATATTACTCAGTAGCTTTGGATGAATCGACAGATTCCACAGATTCAGCACAAGTATTGTATTGTATTTTGTTCGTGCTATTACTGATAATTTTCAAATATTTGAAGAATTACTTGCTTTAGGCACCCTAAAAGGAAGGACGCGGGGCATAGATATTTTTAACAACTTCAAAGAGCAGTGTCATAAAGTAGGACTAAATTTTACTAGTTTGGTAAGTGTGTGCATGGATGGTGCTCCAGCTATGTTGGCTAAGAATGAAGGATTTATTTCGCATCTTAAAAGAGAAAGCAAAGATTTAAATGTGCTGATTTCTTTTCATTGTATTTTACACCAACAAAATCCCTGTGCAAAATCTGTCATTTTAAATGACACTTTGCAAAAAGTCATAAGTATTGTAAACTATATTCGAGCAAATACCACGAAGCATCGTCAATTTTGAAACATGCTAATGATGGATGACGAAGTAATTAGTGTAGATTTGCTTTATCACTCAAAAGTACGCTGGTTGTCACAAAGGAAAGTATTAGTCAAAATTTTGTCTTTACGAAGGCAAATAATTGACTTTTTCGAAAAAAATGACAAACATTGTGAATCATCAGATCAAAATTTTTACAGAGATGTTGCTTTTTATGTGATGTGATGTCAAAACAAAATAAGTTAAAAATTTCGTTGCAAGACAGAAATGAATCTATTTTTGATATGTGACAAAAAATTCTGGCATATAGATAAAAGCTGTTGTGTTTCAAGTCTCTTTTGGCTAAATCAAAACTTTCAGAAGAGCACTTTCCCCAGTTTACGAAGGTAATGAGTAAAAATGAAGATATATATGAATCTTTTAAAGAATTTGAGTCAGTTTTAGACTCATTAATCGAAGAATACAATAGAAGATAACATCACTCTGAAACTTGCTTTTCAGTCTTACTTAGTTGATGTATTTGAGGCTCCCGAAGAGTTACAGATGGAGCTTATTGAAATGTCTGAAGATAATGTCTTGAAATCTCTGTTTGACAACAGGGAAGATTCTATTGAAATTTGGAAAAAGGCGGTAGAATATCCTCGTCTTCGTGGACATGCACGCCGACTGATTTCCTGCTTTTCTACAACATACTGTTGTGAATCCACATTCTCGTACTTGACGCAAGTCAAGAATTCGCTGAGAACACAGTTGACAGATGAGCATTTGGAGGTCCAATTAAAACTAAGAACAACTATGTTAGAGCCTGATATCAAAATGCTTTCTCGAAAGAAGCAAATTCAAAGAAGTCATTAATTTGTATAAAAAGGACCTAAGTATCCACTTTTATATTTTTATATTCATTTCAGTGATTAACGATACTATGAATATTATTTAATTCTGAAATTGCACATGAATATAATGGATGTGTGTCTTAACAATTATAGATTTACTGTGTATATTTCTTTTTAAAAATGCATAAATGTAGATCATACATACATATACCAAGGCTTCTTCCCCCTTACAAGGGGGGTAGCCAAAAAGAAAAAGGCATAAAATCACTCCCACCCATTCCATCCCTGAATATACTCCACACCCCTCCACCCTCCCTCCCATCTTAGCACCTCCTGAATGACGGGTCATCCCTGCACCTTGTCCACTGCCCTGGGTCAGAAGCAGTGTCGCAAGACACAGCACATCCACAGCAAGGCTGCTTCATTAAATCGGCGACCCCCCCCCTCTCCGTCCCCCCATTGCATAAAAATGAGAGGACGGGGAGAAATCCCTTCGGGCTGCGTCAAATTTTGCTCACACATACTGCCACACCCCCCATCCACCCGCCCATTCCACCTCATGCTATCACAACATCATCCATATACAACCATTCTCCATTCACCCGTCTTCTGTCCTCTCCCGTCCTTCTCTCAACAGACATTCCCCTCTTCCCCAAAGCCCCCTTCACCCCATCCATCCACCTCATCCTAGGACGTCCCCTCATGTTCACTCCCTCCACATCTGCTTTCCACACCTCTTTTACTAGTCTTTCTTCACTCATTCTTTCCATGTGTCCAAACCATCCTAATATTCTTTCATCAACCCTATCTCCCAGCTCCTTTTCCACCCCTGTTCTCCTCCTCACCTCCTCATTTCTCACTCTATCTATCCTAATAACCCCCATCATACTTCTCACACCTCATCTCAAACACATTCAAACTCCTTCTCTCTTCTTCTCTTATGTTCCATGTTTCTGCCCCATACAGTGCTGTTGGCACAATCACTCCTTCATACAGTCTCCTCTTAGCATCCATTCCCAAATGTCTATTCCTCATTACACTCTTTAATCCACCAAGGCATTTACTCGCTTCTCTCAATCTACATTTTACCTCCACTTTCACTCCACCTTTCCCTGCCACATTTGCACCCAAGTATCTAAAACTATCCACTTCCTCCAGTCGCTCTCCCATAATGCTCACTTCCAGTCTACTGCCACTTTCACCCTTTGTACATCTCATCACCTTACTTTTACCCACACTTATCTTTAGCTTTCTTCTATCACATACTCTCCCAAACTCTGCCACCAACTTCCTCAATCCCTCCTCCGATCTTGGTACAAGCACAGTGTCGTCCGCAAACAACAGCTGGCTCACCTCCCACTTTTCTCCATTTTCTTTAACCATCTCCAATCCCTGACCCATCACCCTTGCATTTACCTCTCGCACTACCCCATCCATGTATAAGTTAAACAGCCAGGGCAACATAACGCATCCTTGATGAAGTCCCACCTTTACCTCGAACCACTCACTCTCTCCATTCCCAATCCTGACACAAGCTCTACTATTCTCATAAAAACTCTTGACATCTCCCAGAAGCTTTCCTCCTATCCCGTATATCTGCATAACCTCCCACAGTGCCTTCCTGTCTACCCTATCACAAGCCTTTTCCAGATCCATAAAAGCCCAAAAAACATCCTTCCCCTTTCCTATAGCTTTCTCACATATCTGTCTTACCACAAAGATCTGATCTACACAACCTCTACCTGTCCTAAATCCACACTGTTCCTCACCAATTACTCCTTCTGTTCCTCTCCTGATCCTCTCAATCAAGATCCTCCCATAAGCCTTCCCAACTACACCTAACAAGCTAATCCCTCTGAAACTACTACATTCACACTTGTCCCCTTTTCCCTTGTAAAGAGGAACTATACAGGCACTCCTCCAGTCCTCTGGCACTCTACCTTCTCTCCAACAAACATTTAATAGCCTCACCAACCAGTCCACCATCACTGTACCTTCCTTTTTCAGACATTCCGCATGGCATCCATCCAGACCAGGTGCCTTACCTGCTTTCATCATCTTAACAACTGCCTTCACCTCATCCTTCCTTATTTCTCCTCCATTCTCCTCATTCATCACTCTCATTTTCTTCACACTTCCCACTGCAGCAATCTTTCCTTCCCTATCCTCCTTCACATTTAGCAACTCCCTAAAATATTCTGCCCATCTTCCCCTTACTGCCTTCTCTTCCATTATCATCTCTCCATCTGCACCTTTTACCTTTTCTTCTCTACTTGATTCGCCTCCTCTTCCTCTCTTATGTAGTGGTAAATAGGATTATGATAGGAAGAGTTAAGGATGTACATGTGCTAAGGGGAGAGGGTGGGGGAATATCAGATCATTTTTGGTGGAAGGTAAAGTGAAAGTGGAGGATAGATGGAGGAAGAGGAAAGGGATCAAAAGGTAGGGAGGTTCTTAGAGTGAACTCTTTGAATGAGAAGGAGTATGGAAAGAAGCTGAAGGAGGAGTGGGAGGGAGTAAAGGGTAGAGTAGAGGTAGGTGTGGAGGAGGAATGGGGATGGTTCAAGGAGGGAGTCATAAAGTGTGCAAGGATGGTGTGTGGAACAAGAAGGACAGGGGGAAATAGAAGGAAGGGTAGTGAATGGTGGGATGAGGAAACAAAAAAGGTTGTAGAAGAGAAGAAGCGAGCTTTCACAGATTGGTTACAAAATAGGACGAGGGAGTCATATGAGAGGTACAAAGAAAAGAAAAGAGAAGTAAAGCAAAAGGTAAAGGTTGCAAAGAGGAGAGCAGATGTGAAATGGGGTAAGAGTTAGACAGAAAATTTTGAAAGTAATAAAAAGATGTTTTGGAAAGAAAAGAAATGTAGATGCTTTCCTATTTTCTAAAATTTGAATTTTTATGTTTCTTGTGCATTCATCATATGCTCCAATAAGCCAATTTTTTTTTTTTTTTTTTTTTTTTATCATTGTGTGAGAGGGGGGGTCGCCGAATTTATGAAGAGGCCTTGCTGTGGATGTGCTGTGTTTTGCGACACTGCTTCTGACCCAGGCAGTGGACAGGATGCAGGGATGACCCGTCATCCAGGAGGTGCCAAGATAGGAGGGAGGGAGGAGGGTGGAGGGGAGTGGAGTATATGGGAAATGAAATGAATGGGAGGGATTTCTATGCCTTTTTCTTTTTGGCTACCCCCCGTGTAAGGGGGAAAAAGCCCTTGGTATATGTATGTATCATTGCACGCCGAAGGATAAGTAATTAATTCTGATTCCATAAAACATGTTTCGTCAACTTGAACTTTGGAATTTTCGCTTCCAAGTTTTTCATTATCTTGTACATTAAAATTAAAAAAAAATTCTCTCAACTTTTTATTTTACATAATAATTGTTTTTTTTTTAAAGCATTGTTTCTCTTTCCGTTCTTTCCACCATGTCGTTTAAAATAAAGCAATAAATTAATCTTAATTGAATATTAATTAGAATTTTAAAACACTTTAATAAAGTGTAAAATGGGGATGTTAAATAATTTTTGCAATTTTTATTTCTGCATCTTAAAACATGACCAGCTTTTGTTTTGTTTTTTAAGATTTTGAATCTTCATTTCATAATTACATTTTATGCAATTTTTTTTGCTTAGTATTTTTCTCATTAAATATTTATAAGCAGTTTTTGCATTTCTAAATTGATTTTAATTTAAATTCATAAAAAGGGTATAATTAAAAAAAAGGTCAAGTGTAACTTCTGCACCTACCTCGAAATTTAAAAAAATGGGTAAAAAATCATTATAGAATTTTATACATATGTATATTTTTAAAATAGAAAACAATATTTTTAAACTGAATTTTTAGGGAGGGGGTGGAAAACTTACACCGTCCCCTAAAAAGGGATAAAATAATTGAAAAAAAAAAAAATGAAAAAAATTCAGTGTGGCCTCTATGTAGGACGATGAATTGTAAGGTGGCCTTTATGCACAAAAAGGTTCCCCACCCCTGGTATAGGGCCTCCCATGGCCCCAATATGGGAAGAGTTGTTAGATGACATTTTGGATATAGCTGTTGTAGAATCTCTATTCTGAATTTTGCCACTTGGGCAATCCAAAGAGTCTGAACTCCGTGTTCCTTTATTGCGAGTTAGTTGGTCAACTGATCGATTGGTTGATTGTTTGCACTTTATCTGGTGTGACTGATCGGTCTCCATTTTATCCGTATTAGGCTGTGTTTTAGTGGTGAGGTGGCCTGTAGGCTGTAATTTGTTGCCAAGGGCTTCTAAGTATGTCTTAGTATCAGGTTTTGATGAATCAAGCACTTTTCTTCTTGCTTTAGAGTAGCTAATACGTTCTCTGACTTTTATATTTAGAATTTGTTTTTCTAGTATATATTTTTCACAAGATCTAGAGGAAGCTGGGTGCTCTTCATAACAATTAAGACACTTCAATGTTTTTGTACATTCTCCATGTTCGCTTTCACTGCAATTGACACAAATCGGTGGTGTTCCTGCTAATTTCTTGCGACATGTGGTGAATATATGACCAAACATTTGACAGTGGTAACATCTTCTTCAGTTTATACCAAGAGGCAGATATTGATGATGGAAGATTAAGCAGGTCAAATGTTAAGATTATTAGAGGTTGGTCTACTAGAGTGCCATTTTCTTTTTGTTTCATCCGGCAAACACTTGAAACGTGCTGGGATTTCAACTCTGTTAAGAGCTTTTCTTCAGAAAACCTCAGTAGTTCCTTGGAGTAGACAACTCCTCTACATTGGTTGAGTGTCTTGTGAGGGGTACAATCTGCCTCATACCCAGCAACTTTTCCAATGTTCTGCAATTTTGAGCTCTCTTCTGGAGAATTAACCTCTATCAGAAGTGATCCACTGCTTTGGGGGATGATTTTGGGTTCCCTGCCAATACATTGGATAATTTCTCTATGGACATCAAAAATGTCTAAAGAGTCAATGGGGTTGCCATTGAGCATGGATAAAGTTAAATACTTATTATAATGGGACTCAAAAATCCCAGGCAAAACTCCGTGTTCCTTTATTGCGAGTTAGTTGGTCAACTGATCGATTGGTTGATTGTTTGCACTTTATCTGGTGTGACTGATCGGTCTCCATTTTATCCGTATTAGGCTGTGTTTTAGTGGTGAGGTGGCCTGTAGGCTGTAATTTGTTGCCAAGGGCTTCTGAGTATGTCTTAGTATCAGGTTTTGATGAATCAAGCACTTTTCTTCTTGCTTTAGAGTAGCTAATACGTTCTCTGACTTTTATATTTAGAATTTGTTTTTCTAGTATATATTTTTCACAAGATCTAAAGTTATCAAATATAGATGGATAAAACATCTGGAGGAAAACATTATACTAAATCTGAGACACTTTGGATTTTGACATGGAAAATCATGTGCTACACATTTGACCTGTTTCTACTCAAGACTACTAGATATAATACAAGAGAGTGACAGATGGGCTGATTGTGATTTCCTACACCTACAAAAAGCTTTTGAGAAAGTACATACATATACCAAGGCTTTTTCCCCCTTAGAAGGGAGGTAGCCAAAAAGAAAATCTCCTCAGGCTGCATCAAATTTTGCTCACGCATACTACCTCACCCCATCCCCCCACCCATTCCACCTCATGCATCGCAATATCATCCATATACAACCATTCTCCATTCACCCCTGTCTTCTGTCCCCTCCTGTCCTTCCTCAACAGACATTCCCCTCTTCCCCAAAGCCCCCTTCACCCCATCCATCCACCTCATCCTAGGACGTCCCCTCATGTTCACTCGCTCCACATCTACCTTCCATACCTCTTTTACTAGTCTTTCTTCACTCATTCTTTGAATGTGTCCAAACCATCCTAATACTCTTTCATCAACCCTATCTCCCAACTCCCTTTCCACCCCTGTTCTCCTCCTCACCTCCTCATTTCTCACTCTATCTATCCTAGTAACCCCCATCATACTTCTCAGATACCTCATCTCAAACACATTCAAACTCCTCTCTTCCTCTCTTATGTTCCATGTTTCTGCCCCATACAGTGCTGTTGGCACAATCATTCCTTCATACAGTCTCCTCTTAGCATCCATTCCCAAATGTCTATTCCTCATTACACTCTTCAACCCACCAAGGTATTTACTTGCTTCTCTCAATCTACATTCTACCTCCACCTCCACTCCACCTTTTCCTGCCACATTTGCACCCAAGTATCTAAAACTATCCACTTCCTCCAATTGCTCTCCCTTAATGCTCACTTCCAGTCTGCTGCTACTTTCACCCCTTGTACATCTCATCACCTTACTTTTACCCACATTTATCTTCAGCTTTCTTCTATCACACACTTTTCCAAACTCTGTCACCAACTTCCTCAATCCCTCATCCGATCCTGCCACAAGCACAGTGTAGTCTGCAAACAACAGCTGGCTCACCTCCCACTTTTCTCCATTTTCTTTAACCATCTCCAATCCCTGACCCATCACCCTTGCATTTACCTCTCGCACCACCCCATCCATGTACAAGTTGAATGGCCAGGGCGACATAATGCATCCCTGACGAAGTCCCACCTTTACCTCGAACCACTCACTCTCTCCATTTCTAATCCTGACACATGCTCTACTACTCTCATAAAAACTCTTGACAGCTCCCAGAAGCTTTCCTTCTATCCCATATATCCGCAAAACCTCCCAGTGTCTTCCTGTCTACCCTGTCGTAAGCCTTTTCCACATCCATAAAAGCCCAAAAAACATCCTTCCCTTTTCCTATAGCTTTCTCACATATCTGTCTTACCACAAAAATCTGATCCACACAACCTCTACCCATCCTAAATCCACACTGTTCCTCACCAATTACTCCCTCTCTTCCTCTCCTAATCCTCTCAATCAAGATCCTCCCATAAGCCTTCCCAACTACACTTAGCAAGCTAATCCCTCTGAAACTACTACATTCACACTTGTCCCCTTTTCCCCTTTTCCCTTGTAAAGTGGAACTATACAGGCACTCCCCCAGTTCTTCGGCACCCTACCCTCTCTCCAGCAAACATTAAATAACCTCACCAACCAGTCCACCATCACTGTACCTCCTTTTTTAAGACATTCTGCATGGCTTCCATCCAGACCAGGTGCCTTACCTACTTTCATCATCTTAACTGCTGCCTTCACTTCATCCTTCCTTATTTCTCCTCCATATTCCTCACTCATCACTCTCATTTTCTTAGCATTTCCCACTGCAACTATCTTTCCCTCCCTATCCTCCTTCACATTTAGCAACTCCCTAAAATATTCTGTCCATCTTCCCCTTACTGCCTTCTCCTCCAATATCATCTCTCCATCTGCACCTTTTACCTTTTCTTCTCTACTTGATTCGCCTCCTTTTCCTCTCTTAATTTCTTTCCAAAACATCTTTTTATTACTTTCAAAATTTTCTGTCATACTCTTACCCCATTTCACATCTGCTCCTCTTTGCCTCCTTTACCTTTTTCTTTACTTCTCTTTTCTTTTCTTTGTACTTCTCATATGACTCCCTCGTCCTATTTTGTAACCAATCTGTGTAAGCTCACTTCTTCTCTTCTACAACCTTCTTTGTTTCCTCATCCCACCATTCACTACCCTTCCTTCTATTTCCTCCTGTCCTTCTTGTTCCACACACCATCTTTGCACACTTTGTGACTCCCTCCTTGAACCATCCCCATTCCTCCTCCACACCTACCTCTACTCTATCCTTCACTCCCTCCCACTCCTCCTTTAGCTTCTTCTTGTACTCCTTCTCCTTTTCCTCTTCATTTAAAGAGTTCACTTTAAGCACCTCCCTACCTTTTGTCCCTTTCCTCTTTCTCCATCTGTCCTCCACTCTCAACTTACCTTCCACCAGAAAATGATCTGATATTCCCCCACCCTCTCCCCTTAGCACATGTACATCCTTAACTCTTCCTATTATACTGCTATCTACCACTACGTAGTCGATTAAAGCTCTATCTACCACCCTTCCATCCACCACCCTCTCCCATGTGTACTTATGCTTGACTTTCTTCTGAAACACTGTATTTGCTATCATCAACTCTCTTTCTAGACACATTTCCACCATCAACTCTCCACTACGATTCTTTCCTGGAACTCCACATTTCCCAACCACTCCACCAATTGGATCATTTCCTACCCTAGCATTAAGGTCTCCCAGTACTATTACATTTACACTTCTCCCTAAACCCTCTATGCACTCATTTAAATCTATCCAAAAAGCCTCCCTTTCTTCTACACTCTTCTCACTGCCAGGTCCATATGCACTTACAAAAACCCACATCTCCTTTCCCAGTTTCACCTTCATCCACATTATCCTTGAGGAAACCTCCTTCCACTCCACTACACGTTTACCTATCTCTTCACTTACTAGTATAGACACCCCTTCCCTCCCTCGCCCTCTCTTCACTCCTGATAACCTCCCACTTACACTCCCAAACTTACAATCGCCCTTCCCTTTCAGCTTAGTTTCACTCAAAGCCAACACATCCATCTTCTCACAAACATACTACCTATCTCTTCCCTTTTACTCTCATCTGTACCACATCCACTCACATTAAAAGACCCAAACCTTAGGGTGCTGGTCCGAGAACTTCCAGACCCTCTTATGCCTTTGCTTTTACTTTTAGGAATGTGCCCTGTGGGGCTACAAGGAAAAGGATGCCTAGTCCCAATCCCTGTCCCTTTCTTCTCACCTCTTACGATCCAAGTGGGAATACTTGGTGGCAGTATTCTTTTCCCCCACCACAGAAAAAGAATACTCAGAGAAATGGTACAGGACAGCAACAAGGGGTTGGGGGACAGCATAACGGAGGGACAGTCGTAGTATAAAAGTGTCATCATTTCTCTATGAACAGAGTTTTCCTCTATCATAGACACAATGATGTGTGGCTCTGGTCCATAGGGGCGCCCCATATAGACCCTAAAGTATCGACTGCATGCTACTTTGCCACAATAACAAGAAGCCAATACCCCAGACGGGTACATACACTACTATAAATTTTCTTTTTATAGTCAATTTTAATCATAATTATTTCTGTATTTCCCTTTCCTTCGATAACCTTGGTCACATTTAATCCTTTTTTGGTTAGTATCATGACACCTTTCTTTTCAATTCTGCTTTTCGCCCATTGGTTATATAGACCATGTCCCACTATGTTTGATAATAGTGGTTCTTTCAACTTTGTCTCTACTATGCCCATGTCAGGTTTTTCAGTTTCTAAATAGTCATTTAGTTCATTTAGTCCAGAGATCATACTGTCGATGTTTGTATATGCCACTTTTAATTTCGTATTTTCTTTACTTTTTTTGTTTAGGTTTCCATTTTTTTGAAATACGATTTTTTCAGCCTTAAGTCCAGTACTCTCCAAAAAAAACTTGTTTTTTTCTGCTTCTGTTCTCTTTTCATTTCTATCATTTGCTTCAATGGGACCTTTCGCAGTGAGCAAATTGATACCAGACACCGCCAGATTTTGTAATTCTTGCCAGAAAATAAATACTTTTTTGGGCAAGTTTTATAAGCTTACAGAGGTGTATCGTTGTACATTATTGTGTCTGAAATTTAAGTAAATTAATTTCATGATTGCAAACTGCATATAGCATTGTTTGAGCCTCTATTTATAATTACAGATATTCGTAAAACATACTATAATTGTATCAAGCCAAGCAATTTGTCATTTTCTACCGACTTCAATGGACGTATACTGATATATACTTTCATTTGAATGCACCAAGCAATAGGCAAATCCATGTAATGTATCGAAAATATAATTTTGTATCGAAGACTTAATTTTTTCGGTATGATAAACTTTGTCTTTCTCTTGTTTTTTCTTGAATCTGACGTGGAGTTTGCCACAGCACACGTAAAATTAGTCATATTTGTTTGAAAATAGCTCCTAGCATATCTAAGAGGCTATTCTTTACAAAAATGTCGTTAACTTCATACGTCCACCACCACTGTTGTTATTTTTTTATCTCACTGATTATCTTCATATACAGGACATGACAGTGATATCCATTATTTTTCAAAACTCTCAGATAAAATGCACAAACCGAAATCAACCTCTTATTTTTAGTGCTCATAGTTACTTCAGTAAAAATTATTACCTATTTTTAGTTTTACCTTATAATTAAATTAACAAAGCCTTATCACACACCAGTAAGTAAAAATTATAACATTAAGAGTCATGTTTTTAATTTTAAATACATTTATGCAGCAATTTATGGCATATCTTTTTTTAAATATCGGTTTCCAAATTAGCTAAGTCACCCCTTTGCCTCGTGAAATCCGAGACAATTGAAAATTCTAGCGCTAATAGGAATCTACGAGCCTGACTGCGAAAGGTCCCATTCTAAGTGCTTTGTCTTTCTCCTTTTCCTCGTCATTCATTTCCTTTTGTATCCTTATATTCTTGAACTTCTTGCTGTTTGCCAGTCTGACCGCTTTTGTTAGTACTTCTTCTGCCATCATTTGTGTTCTTAATTTTATTTTTAAAGGTCTGTGATGTTTATCTTTTGCGTCTTTGCCTATCCTGTGGATTTCATCTGTTTCTTTAATGAGGTCAAGATCATCATACTAAATTTCTTTGACTAGTTCCTTTTCCTCCTTTTCTTTTTGATATCTATACATATCGTGTTTTTCTTTTGTGTCATGGACCAGGGCTGTGGAGTTGGAGTCGGAGTCGTAAGCAATTACGGTGTCACTGGAGTCTGAGTCTGAGTCTGTAAAAATATACTGACTCTGACTCCGACTCCAGTTATATTTACACTTTATTAGGCCTTCGTTTAGTCTGTAGAGTTACATGGTGCACACAATTTGATCAAATGTAATAAATCTCATCATCTTTTCTTCGTGGTCATTCCACTAAACCCCCAAAACGTCCTTATGCAATCCTGGCTTTCAAATTTATACACACACCGATAAACATCCAAAGTATTATTTGAATAAATGAAACACCTCAATTTTACACCTTCTGTTGACACACAGTCATGGGAGCTGTAATATTCCTCTCAAATTCCATATGCATCCTTTCCATCGCTCCATCAGTTTGGTGGTTTCTCCCACTGCTGTGTTGCCAAACAGTAGGATAATTATGATTTCAACTGTAGACTAAACCAATAATACTATCTCTTCTTTCCTTTCCCTTTCTTTTTTCCCCTCTGTGCTTTTTAACAATGCATACATACATACATATACCAAGGTTTTTCCTCCTTACAAGGGAGGTAGCCAAAAAGGAAAAGGTACTAAATCATTCCCACCCATTCCATCCCTGAATATACTCCACACCCCTCCACCCTCTCTCTTATCTTAGCACCTCCTGGATGATGGGTCATCCCGGCACCTTGTCCACTGCCCTGGGTCAGAAGCAGTGTCGCAAGACACAGCACATCCACAGCAAGGCCGCTTCATTAAATTGGCGACCCCCCCCTCTCCGTCCCACCATGCATAAAAGGAGAAGACGGGGAGAAATCCGTTCGGGCTGCGTCAAATTTTGCTCACACATACTACCTCACCCACCATCCCCCCACCCATTTCACCTCATGCATCACAACATCATCCATATACAACCCTTCTCCATTCACCCCTATCTTCTGTCCTCTCCCATCCTTCCTCAACAGACATTCCCCTCTTCTCCAAAGCCCCCTTCACCCCATCCATCCATCTCATCCTAGGATGTCCCTTCATGTTCACTCCCTCCACATCTGCCTTCCATACCTCTTTTACTAGTCTTTCTTCACTCAGTCTTTGCATGTGTCCAAACCATCCTAATACTCTTTCATCAACCCTATCTCCCAACTCCTTTTCCACCCCTGTCTTCCTTCTCACCTCCTCATTTCTCACTCTATCTAGCCTAGTAACCCCCATCATACTTCTCAGACACCTCATCTCAAACACATTCAAACTCCTCTCTTCCTCTCTTATGTTCCATGTTTCTGCCCCATACAGTGCTGTTGGCACAATCACTCCTTCATACAGTCTCCTCTTAGCATCCATTCCCAAATGTCTATTCCTCATTACACTCTTCAACCCACCAAGGCATTTACTCACTTCTCTCAATCTACATTCTACCTCCACCTTCACTCCACCTTTTCCTGCCACATTTGCACCCAAGTATCTAAAACTATCCACTTCCTCCAGTCGCTCTCCCATAATGCTCACTTCCAGTCTACTGCTACTTTCACCCCTTGTACATCTCATCACCTTACTTTTACCCACATTTATCTTCAGCTTGCTTCTATCACATACTCTCCCAAACTCTGTCACCAACTTCCTCAATCCCTCATCCGATCCTGCCACAAGCACAGTGTCATCCACAAACAACAGTTGGCTCACCTCCCACTTTTCTCCATTTTCTTTAACCATCTCCAATCCCTGACCCAACACCCTTGCATCTACCTCTCACACTACCCCATCCATGTATAAGTTGAACAGCCAGGGAGACATAACGCATCCTTGATGAAGTCCCACCTTTACCTCAAACCACTCACTCTCTCCATTTCTAATCCTGACACAAGTTCTACTACTCTCATAAAAACTCTTGACAGCTCCTAGAAGCTTTCTTCCTATCCCATATATCCGCAAAACCTCCCACAGTGCCTTTCTGTCTACCCTGTCGTAAGCCTTTTCCACATCCATAAAAGCCCAAAAAACATCCTTCCACTTTCCTATAGCTTTCTCACATATCTGTCTTACCACAAAACTCTGATTTACACAACCTCGAAGCATTCTAAAACCACACTGTTCCTCACCAATTACTCCCTCTCTTCCTCTCCTAATCCTCTCAATCAAGATCCTCCCATAAGCCTTCCCAACTACACTTAGCAAGCTAATCCCTCTGAAACTACTACATTCACACCTGTCCCCTTTTCCCTTGTAAAGTGGAACTATAGAGGCACTCCTCCAGTCCTCCGGCACTCTACCCTCTCTCCAGCAATCATTACATAACCTCACCAACCAGTCCACCATCAATGTGCCTCCTTTTTTTAGACATTCTGTATGGCATCCATCCAGACCAGGTGCCTTACCTACTTTCATCATCTTAACAACTGCCTTCACTTCATCCTTCATTATTTCTCCTCCATTTTCCTCACTCATCACAGTCATTTTCTTAGCATTTCCCACTGCAGCAATCTTTCCCTCCCTATCCTCCTTCACATTTAGCAACTCCCTAAAATATTCTGTCCATCTTCCCCTTACTGCCTTCTCCTCCAATATCATCTCTCTATCTGCACCTTTTACCTTTTCTTCTCTACTTGATTTGCCTCCTCTTCCTCTCTTAATTTCTTTCCAAAACATCTTTTTATTACTTTCAAAATTATCCGTCATACTCTTACCCCATTTCACATCTACTCTCCTCTTTGCAACCTTTACCTTTTTCTTTACTTCTCTTTTCTTTTCTTTGTACCTCTCATATGACTCCCTCGTCCTACTTTGTAACCAATCTGAGAAAGCTCTCTTCTTCTCTTCTACAACTTTCTTTGTTTCCTCATCCCACCATTCACTACCCTTCCTTCTATTTCCTCCTGTCCTTCTTGTTCCACACACCATCTTTGCACACTTTGTGACTCCCTCCTTGAACCATCCCCATTCCTCCTCCACACCTACCTCTACTCTATCCTTCACTCCCTCCCACTCCTCCTTAGCTTCTTCTTGTACTCCTTTTCCTTTTCATTTAAAGAGTTCACTCTAAGCACCTCCCTACCTTTTGATCCCTTTCCTCTTTCTCCATCTATCCTATACTCTCAACTTACCTTCCACCAATAAATGATCTGATATTCTCCCACCCTCTCCCCTTAGCACATGTACATCTTTAACTCTTCCTATCATGATCCTATTTACCACTACATAGTCTATTAATGCTCTATCTACCACCCTTCCATCCACCACCCTCTCCCATGTGTACTTATGCTTGACTTTCTTCCAAAACACTGTATTTGCTATCATCAACTCTCTTTCCAGACATATTTCCACCATCAACTTTCCACTACGATTCTTTCCTGGAACTCCACATTTCCCAACCACTCCACCAATTGGATCATTTCCTACCCTAGCATTAAGGTCTCCCAGTACTATTACACTGACATTTCTCCCTAATCCCTCTATGCACTCATTTAAATCTATCCAAAAAGCCTCCCTTTCTTCTACATTCTTCTAACTGCCAGGCCCATATGCACTTACAAAAACCCACATCTTTCCCAGTTTCACCTTCATCCACATTATCCTTGAGGAAACCTCCTTCCACTGCACTACACGTTTACCTATCTCTTCACTTACTAGTAGAGCCACCCCTTCCCTCCCTTGCCCTCTTCACTCCTGATAACCTCCCACTTACACTCACCCTTCCCTTTCAACTTAGTTTCACTGGTCCTGGAGCTGCAACGTCTACGTCGTGGGACCACCCCCCAACCCCAAGAGTTGGGGGCCAAACAGCAGCATTTACCCCTGGCCATCAGCTCTACGCAGATGGCACCGATCCCCAAGGAGGAGCTACGCCTACCTGGGGAGTACCACAATCCTTTTTTTCCAACACACAATGTTACGTTTTTTCTGCACTGAGGGGTCATTTTCCGGCGATCACCCCTCTTCTTCTACTTTTAGCCGGAGATGTAGAGAGCAATC
The DNA here is from genome assembly GCF_046742065.1 of Oratosquilla oratoria. NCBI lineage: Eukaryota > Metazoa > Arthropoda > Malacostraca > Stomatopoda > Squillidae > Oratosquilla > Oratosquilla oratoria. Next base: position 327,983 of record NW_027467762.1, on the reverse strand, counting down.
CTGGGCCCACCACAAAATACACATGCCCAACATGCTCTAAACCCATTACTTCGAGCAAACAGACAAAGGGCTCAGTTCAGTGCAATATGTGCAAAAACTGGGCCCACCTCACTTGTACAACACTTGCTGACACAAACCAATACACAAACACTTGGACATGTTCTACCTGCCCTCCAGTAACCCCAATCCCACCTCCCCAACCACAGCCAACACCCTTACCCACTCCCAATTTCCCCTTGCCCTTACCCCCGATTAGTACTCCCCGTCCTTTGTCCCCGATCTCTCCGTTCCCCCCCACTGACCCCGATCCAACACCGTCCCCACAACCACCCCAACCACAACCCCAAACGGCAACATACAACACATACAAAACACACAACATCAACATATTACAACACAACATTGACGGTATTAACACTAAAAAACATGAACTTGAACACTTTCTTAAACAACACAACATACACATTGCAATTCTACAAGAAACAAAATTAAGACACTCACACAAAACACCATCATTTCATAATTACACCACCATCAGACAAGACCGGACTGACGGCAATGGCGGTGGACTCGTCACCCTGATCCACCATTCCATCTGTTTTGTGGACACAAGTGCCACAACCAAAATTCTCCTCCCTACCACAGATAACACAACAGAAACCCAATCCATTCGTATCCGCACAGGCAACAATTCAACACTAACAATAGTTAACATGTACATTCCCCCCCAATCATCCCCCACAGTTCCAAACACCTTCAGACCTCAGCTCAGCCAACTAACCTCAATCCCCAACCTGATCATGGGTGGTGACTTCAACGCCAAGTCGTCTGCCTGGTTTGTCGACAACCCCGACACAGACAGAGGGCTTGATATACAGACTCAACTCGACTCATTGACTATCATGAACAACACGCATAATCATACACATATCCCATACCAAGCCCTCTACACTCCCTCCTCTCCTGATATCACCTTTTGCTCCCCCTGCCTAACCCCAACAACATCATGGAGAGTGGTCGGAGCCCTTGGTTCTGACCACCTTCCAATCATCATCACCACCAAAACAAGATGCACCCCAGCTGGCCACAGACACACTTACACCAATTACAAGAGAGCTAACTGGGAAGCCTTTAATGAAGAGACAGAACAACATTTTGAAACACTTAACAGTACACCAATCACAAACATAAACAATGCTGTGCACGCTTTTAATACAATCATACAAAACGCAGACAAGAGATACATCCCTAGAGGCAACAGAAAATCACACAACCCCAACTTCACACCAGAAATCCAAGGCCTCATCAGACAACGTGACACACTTAAACACGATACCCCCACACCTATCCCTCAAAACATAGCAGACCAAATACAAACACTAAACACTGTGATTGCCAATAAAATACATGAACAAAAAACACAAAATTGGCAAAACTTTATCAATACACTTGATCACAAAACAAACACCAGCAAATTGTACAAAACACTCAACAGCATCACACTATCCAACACTAACACTACACGCTCTCACGCAGCAATAATCACAACAACAGATAATCTACCCTCAAACAGACAACAAGCAAACGCACTCATACGTCATTTTGCACAGACGAGCCATCTTACATCTCACCCTGACGACCGACGCACCATTCGACGTAAGAAAGACTTTCCCACAGACTCAGACTATACACCCTTCATAGACAGTCAGACAAAACTCATAATGCATAGTCTCAAGCACTCATCTGCCTGTGGCCCTGATAACATAAGCAACATCCACCTAAAACACATTGGACCACAAGGTATACACGCACTCACAAACATTGCAAACTACAGCTATTCACACAACACTATACCCGACATCTGGAAGCATGGTAAAATAATCACCATCCCAAAACCGAACAAAGACCCAACAATCCCATCATCGCACCGCCCAATCACACTTCTCTGCACCCCCTCTAAAGTCATTGAACGCCTAATACTTAAACTTGTCACACCATATATTCCCCTTGCTGACTCACAACACGGTTTTAGGCCACTACACTCCACAAACATTCTTCTGACAAACCTCACACAAAGAATTTTTGATGGCATCAATTCAGATAGGCCCCACCACAGAACACTTCTTATAACATTGGACATTAGTAAAGCTTTTGATGCTATCCCCCGCCACAACCTAACAAATAAAATATATAACACAGACATGCACAATAACACCAAAAGATGGCTGGCCAATTATCTGGCAGGCAGGAATGCTCATGTGTCATATAATGGCCAATCATCGCACATCAGAAACATTAAGAACGGAGTACCGCAGGGCTCAGTTCTATCCCCCACATTATTTAATCTATACATGCATGACTTACCCACGCCAGACACCTCAGAAATACAAATCTCTTCTTACGCAGACGACATAACAATCACATGCACACATCGTAACACAGACAAAGCTGCAGAAATAATCCAGCCTTACCTTGACACACTCAACACATGGTTCATCACAAACAGACTCAAAATAGCTCCAACCAAATCTACAGCAACACTTCTCACCAACTGGACAAAAGAACACAAATACATACCTCATCTCTACATCAACAACACTCTAATACCACACACAAACACACCGAAAATTCTTGGTGTAACATACGATACATCCATGTCTTTCAAACAACACCTCACAAACATAAAAAACAAATGCACACCTAGACTTAACGCACTTAAGTCAATCACTGGAACAACATTTGGACAAAACAAAGAAACTAATATAACAATATACAAACAATGTATACGCTCAGTGATGAATTATGCGAGTCCTGCATGGGCTCCTAATCTCAGTGAGACACACCACAACACCCTTCAAATCATACAAAACAAAGCCCTAAAAACAATTACAGGCTGCACAAATACATCACCTACAGACCATTTACACCATGAAACAAAAGTCCTCAAAGTCAAGGAACACCTCGACATGAGAGGCACACAAACACTTGCTGCAGCCACCACAAACACATCACACCCGTTACACTACATAGCAGAACACCCACACACACCAAGAAACATTAAAACTACACCCAAAGACCTTTATTACACAAAGATACTCTCTTCTCTTCCTCCACAACCACCAAAGACCAGCCTCCGGAACCATATTCATAATCATATCACTCACCGCTCCATTAACACACTGAAAGACAACACACTGCTGCATGCCAGACCCCCTGATATCCACCCTTCTGAATCCTCTCTCCCACGAAAGGACAGAGTCCACTTGGCCAGACTGCGATGCGGTCACCACCCAGCACTTCTAAGCTACCAGAGGAGGCTGGACGACCGTGTTGTGAACAGCTGCCCAGGATGTAACACTTCACCCCATACCATACAACACATAATGGAAGACTGCATTATACACAATCATGCACGCAAACAACACAACATACACTCTATAAAGGATTTGTGGGAAAACCCAGTCTCGGCTGTGGCCTTCCTTGGGGAGACGGGACTGCTCGGACAGACAGTCTAGGGAACGACAACAACAACAACAACTTAGTTTCACTCAAAGCCAACACATCCATCTTTCTTCTCACAAACATACTACCTATCTCTTCCCTTTTACTCTCATCTGTACCACATCAACGCACATTAAAAGACCCAAACCTTAGGGTGCTGGTCGGAAAACTCCTAGACCCTCTTATGCCTTTACTTTTTTTAGGAATGTCCCCTGTGGGGCTACAAGGAGAAGGATGCCTGGTCCCAATCCCCATCCCTTTCTTCTCGCCTCTTATGATCCAAGTGGGAATACTTGGTGGCAGTATTCTTTTCCCCCACCACAGGTAAGGTAGGCAAAAAAGGAAATGAATATTCAGAGAAATTGTACAGGACAGTAACAAGGGGTTGGGGGAAAGCATAACGGAGGGACAGTTGTAGTATAAAAGTGTCATCGTTTCTCTATGAATAGAGTTTTTCTCTAACACTGACAAAATGATGTGTGGCTCTGGTCTGTAGGGGCACCCCATATAGACCCTAGAGTATCAACTGCATGCTACTTTGCCACAATAACATGCAGCCAATACCCCAGACGGGTACTGAAATAAGATATCTAAAGTTGAAAAAAAAGTTTTACGTTTCAAACATGTTCAGTTGTATCATGTTTTGTACTCGTATCGATAAGATCAGTTCCAGAACCAGAGTAATGTCCATCGCAACAATCGCATAGCAGTAACAGTATGTAGTTAAATGAGAGGTACTTGTGTCAGTAATTTCAGTACATTAAGACAAAAGAAGGTATGAAAACATATGAAGGATAATGATACCCAAAAAGTATGTATGGTATATATACAGTACCTTTCAGTATCATACATGTTCAGCTGTAATACTCGATCTTGTAGCGTACTCGTATCAATAAGGTTTATTTTCTCTATATTTGCTGTTTCCTTTCAAGAAATTTGCCTAAACTTCTTTTATAAAGTATTTATATATTTTTTGTATTTGCAAAACTATATATGTAAAAAAATCTCCCATTATATTTTTTTTATTATTAGGTTTATATATCCTTTACAAAGGTTATATTTCAACCTTTATTAGTACAGTATTTTTGTTTTTGAAATGTACTTATCACTTATTTGCAAAGATATATATTATGCCAAATGTCTTACATTATAGAATTTTTTTTACTGAATTTTCTTCAATATTCTTTAAATCTTTTTGTCTCTACTTCACTTATAAAGTATTAATAAAGAGGTCAAACATAGGAAAGACACACTATAACATATATATTTATTCTTTGATATAAACCAGTTATAATGATATAAGTCTACTCAAGATTGGAGTGTATGCGTATTGTATAGGCTTTATAAAATATGTAGGCCATAATCAGTTAATTACATGAAGAGGAGTTGGAGTTGGAGTCGGTGGTGCCAAAAATAGAGGAGTCGGAGTCGGAGGTTTTGTGTTCCGACTTCACAGCCCTGCAATGGACTACACCCACTCCTCGTTTAACGACGGGCTTTATGACGTCGTTTAACGTAAATCTTCCGAAGTTACGACGTCGTGTACGATAATTAAGTTGGCTGAGGCAAATTTGTATGATGTTATAAATGAACTTGTACGGTGGATATTAGCTGTGAGGTAAAGTGTTCTGAAGCTTAGGTCTACATTACCATCCTGCAAGCTGCAAAAAATACCTGGGGTACAGTGTATACCGGTAGTGGTAAATTTTTAGTTTCGACCATGGGCGCAATATAGCAATAGAAAATTAATTATTAATTTTGTAAATTATAATGTATCAACGTAATATGCAATTTTGTGAGTGGAAATGAAAAAGAAATTGCTAAAACAGATTTCGTAAGTAACGAAGTCATGTCGGACGAATGGTACACCATGTTTGTTATGATAGATGCCGATGTCGAAGAAATGAAAGGATAAATTAATTCGTCTAACCTAAACTAAACTAACCTGTGTTTAATAAATCATTACCTGCAAATTAAATGTCATCCGGCTCGTCCTCGTCCTCGTCGTCGTGAGAGACGTTGGCAGACGACAAGATGGCGTCCCGAGCCTATGCTACCGACTTCGTTCATTTGCATATTTTCTTGTAGCAAGGTATTTTTTACTTTCATTTCCGCCCACAAAATTGCATATTACGTTGATACATTTTAATTTACAAAATTAATAATTAATTTTCTATTGCTATATTGCGCCCATGGTCGAAACTAAAAAAAATACCCCGGTATTCAATATGGAATGTCAGCATATGCGGATTTGGTCATATACGGTAATTTTAGGAACCTAACCACCGTAAATAAAGCTTTAATGTACTGTATAAAAGAGGGAAAATACACGAAAATAAAGATACATGTATTGCTGGACATTGTACATACAGTACATGTACGTATATGTATACACTTTCGCTTAACGACCAATTCGGTTAACGACGGCGCGCTGGTCCCAATTGTCGTCTTTAAACGAGGAGTGGTTGTACAATGCATTTTCGTTTGTCAACTGTGTCTCTGACCAGGTTTTGCTTTTCTTTTATTACTTTAATAACTGTATCCTTTGTGTTTTCTTCCATTTGTTCTTTTAATATTTTTCTAAAAGATATCTCTTGGTTTTCCTGTTCTTTCTTCCATTGATTTTTTATGAGATCAGTTTCTTTAATAGATTCTACCACTTTTCTGGTCACAACCTTCAACTGATCATTTTTGCTTTTGTCCTCACTTTTCAATTCTTCATTTTCTTTCTTTAGACTATCTATTTCACTTCTTAGTTCATTCAATTCTCTTATGGTTTGTTCATTGTTTATTCTTAGTGAATCAGTTCTTTGTGCATAGCCCGGTAGTCTATTTTTAAGTCTATTATTTCTTCTATCGATTCGCTTACTTCCCAATTTCTTAATAAACCACTATATCTGCTTTTTCTTTCTATATCAAGACTTCTTCCCATTTCACTTTAATTTCTTTGAAATCTAGAAAAAATATTACCTTCCCGCCTTGGAATATTTCTTGGGGTATCCACTGTACAAAAACATTTTGGTATCACACCTCTTGGGCTCTCTACTACACCAACCTCCAATTCCCTTTTATTTGTTCTTTCTTCATTCTCATTTCCTTTATCCATTATTGCCAGAATAGAAATATACCATAGTGCAAACTAGAAAAGGAGAAATACTTTTACCGGTCTCACGACATAGTCAGCCCACGCCAAAACAACACAGGTTTCCTTTGATATTTACTCTAAAGCTGCTAGGTTTTGCTAACAACAGCACAGCACCTCCACACCCTACGTCTGAAACTCATGTGTGCATGTAATTGTTATGTCATCTGCGTAAAAAGAGATTTGTATTTCTGAGATGTTGGGTGTGGGTATATCATACATGTATAGATTAAAGAGTGTGGGGGATAGAACTAACCCCTGTGGTATATTGTTCTTAAAGTTACTGGTGTGCAATGATTGGCCATTACATGACACATAGGCATTTCTACCCGCCAGATAATTGACAAGCCATCTTTTAGTATTATTGTGCATGTCTGTGTTGTATATTTTGTTTGTGAGATTGTAACAGAGGATGGCATTAAAAAATTTACTAAAGTCTAGTGTTATGTGATGTGTTCTGTGTGGGGACTGAATTGATGCCATCAAAAATGCTTTGTATGAGGTCTATCAGAAGTGTGTTAGTGGAGTAAAGTGATCTAAAACTGTATTGTGATTCAGCAAGGGGGTTATAAGGTGTGATGAGTTGTATTATGAGGCATTCTATGACTTTGGAGGGGATGCAGCAAACTGTGATTGGGCAGTATGATGATGGAACTGTTGGATCTTTGTTAGGTTTAGGGATTTTGACCATTTTTCCATGTTTCAGTATTGGTGAGAGCATGTATGCCATGTGGTCCAAGGTGTTTTAGGTGGATGTTACTTATGTTGTCAGGGCCACAACAGATGAATGCTTGAGGTTATGTTGAATTATGCTTCAGTCATCAGGGTGAGGGATGAGATGGTTTGTCTGTGCAAAGTTATTTATGAACACATTTGCTTGAATGTTTGAAGGCAAACTGACTGTTGTTGTGATTATTGCTAAGTGAGAGCATGTTGTGTTACTGTTGGATAATGTAATGCTGTTAAGTGTCTTAAGTACAGTTTTTTGTGTTTGTTTCATGATAAAGTGTGTTTACAAATGTTAGCCAATTTATTGTTTCTTGTTCATGTACTTTGTTATCTCAGTGTTTAGTGCTTGTATTTGGTCTGTTATGTTCTGAGGGTGTGGGGTATTGTGTTTAAATGTGTTGGACTGTCTGATGAAGCTTTGAATTTCTGGTGTAAAGTTTAGGTTGTGTGATTCGCAAATCACACAACCCAAACTTTACACCAGAAATTCAAAGCTTCATCAGACAGTCTAACACACTTACAATACCCCCACACCTATCCCTCAGAACATTACAGTGAACACAAACATGAACAAATTATTCTCGTTGTTGGCCATCACCAATCACATTACAGTGACTCATTCATAGAGTGTCCCAGAAACTTACAGAAACAAGAAAATGTGTTTTGTGACATGCCCCAAATGGCATCATGATGTGCCCCAAAATCAGAATCTACAAGTTCAGTCTGGGTTCACTGCCAATCCCACTTCAGTGGTTCATTATGTTGAATTTACGTGTTCAGGAAAACAGACTTCTAGGGAGTGTATGAAGTATGAAAAGGTTGCTGAAATTGGGGAAATGAATTTAAATCCTTGGACACAATTTCCCTCCCCCACATCTGTTCAATGCTATCGACGGAGGACAGGCTTTGTTCCCGCCGCCCCTGTTCAACTGATGGCATGCATTCATTTAAAGACATCACAAGTCAGTGCACTATTACAGGAGAGGCCAAAGGAATAATCAGAGGTATTATCTTAATACATTAGCTAGGTCTTAGAGTGCGCAGGTAGGAAGTCTCCAACCACATACGTATGTATCTTGCTCAGTTAGTTGATAAGTGAATTACTGTATTTACCTAGTTGTATTATATGGGAAGGGAGCTATGCTTGTGGTGACCCATCTTTGTATCTTTCAGCATTAAGTATTTTCTAAAATCTTAAATAGTGTTTGCACACACTGTTTCCTTATCTAATTTATTCCAGGTATCCACCACTCTATATAGGAAGCTATTTTTTTTTTTTTTTCAGATCTCTTCTATAGTTATCTTTTTGAGTTTCTTTTCATGTCCTCTTGTTTTTCCATTGTCCCATTTTAATAGATCATCTCTATTTAAGATTTCCATTCCATTCATGATTCTAGTCAGTAGATCTCCTCTTCTTTGTTCCAGAGTTGGTAGTTCCAATTTGGACAATCTTTGTTCATATGTTAATTTGGAGAGAGTTGGTGCCAATTTTGTCATTGTTCTTTGTATTCTTTTTAGTACTGGGTGTCCATATTGTTGCTGTATACTCCAGTTTTGGTCTTATTAGTGTAACTAATATCTTTTTAATAATTTCCTCATTTAAATAGTCAAATGCCACTTTCATTGACCTTAATAGGTTGACGGTTTCTCCGACTATTTTATTGATATGTTTGTCCAGTGTCATGACTTTGCTGATTACTCCAGTCTTTTTCTGAGTTCACTTTTTTTACTTCTTCACCAATTTTATAATTTCTTGATATTCTATTTTTACTTTTTCCAAACTCCATTATACTACACTTCTTGATATTGAAGTTTACTTCCCACTTTTGAGTCCATTTCCAGATTTTGTCTAGGTCTAACTGTAATGATTCACAATCCTCCTGTTCTTACTTTAATATTTTTGGGTCATCTGCGAAGAAATTCATATAACATTCCACTCCTTCATCCATGTCATTTATATATATATATGGCAAACATGATTAGAGCCAATACATTTAAACTTCTGCCTCTCTTAAATTCCAAGTCTCTGTCCCATGCAAGGGGGTACCCAAATGTAACAGGAATAATTTTCTGAGGGGCAAGCCCATTGCAGTTCTGGCTTCTGCCACTAGATGCCATGTGAGACAAACTGTATCTCTTCACATTCTTTAGACATGCGTTTTTTTTTTAATTTGCTCCTATGACCTCTTAAAGCCCTTCCATCATTAATCAAGAGATCTCTTCTCTCATTACAATTTATTCTCAAATGAGGAATTGGGAATGAAAAGAGTTGCAACAAAATTGGTGCCTCACTTGCTCACAACCAAAAGTAGTCATGAGTCAATGCATGTCATGAACTGAAAGAACAATTGAAAGTAGTATTTGTTCAGATAAGTGAAGCTGCTCCAAGGGATCTGTGCCTCCATACAGCCCTTCTAAGTTACCAGAAGAGCCTGGATGACATCATCACTGGTAACTGTCAAGGATATAACTCTTCACCCCATACTATACAACACATAATGGAAGACTGCATTGTACACAATTGTGCATACCAACAACACAATATACACTTTATAAGAGATTTGTGGGAAAACCCCATTCCAGCATGGTGTTCCTCTGGGAGATGCTACTGCTCGGCCAGAAAGTTTAGGGAATGACAACAACATCAACAGTTGGAAGTTGATCCAGACCTTTTTTCAAAGGTCATTACTGGTGATGAAAGCTTGTGCTATGGCTAAGACCCTAATGCAGCTGCAATCATGTCAATGGAAGCATCTTATCACAAGCCAAAAAGGCACATCAAGTTAAGCATGTCAAAAAAAATGCTGATTTGTTTCTTTGATGCAAAAGGGATTGTCTACAAAGAATTTCTTCCTCCTGGTCAAAAGTTAACCAAACTTTTTACTTGGCCATTCTGAAGTGTTTGCAAGATGCAGTGAGATGAAAACACCCCTACCTGGTTAACGAATACAGTGGTCAACAAAGGGAATAGACATAGTAACCATGAAGTGAGTGCTAAAACTATTGGCTGCTTTAAGAGAAGGTTAGATACCTTTATGGAGATGATAGGTGGTAATGGGCATGGAATTGTCTAGTGTAGGCCTTATGGTCTCTTGCAGTCCCCTCCATTCTTATATTCTTAAAGAGGAGAGTGGTGGTTTCATCACAACAATGCAATAGTGCACAATGCCTTAAGTACGAGACAGTTTCTGACCAAAAATGGCATGACCCCACTTACCCACCCTCCCTATTCACCTGATCTTACTCCCTGCACTTTTTTATTTTTTATTTTTTTCCTGAATGAAAAAAGTTGTCAAAGGAAAACATTTTGCAGATGTAGATTAAAAAAAAAAAAAAAAAAATGACAGTCAGAGGCATTCCTTTACAAAAGTTCCACGACTACTTTGAACAGTGGAAAACATGTCTGGACTTGTGCATTGCTTCAAATAGAGACTCTTTTGAAGGTAATAAAAGTATAATATAAACATGTAAAATAACTGAATAATACTATGACAAAATTCCTTTTTTTTTTTCCCCTTTGTAGTGTCATAAGCACAATCACCACTTCACTGGGACCTAGGAGTAATCATCTCAAGTGACTTGACACCTGACAATCATGTAATCAAGTTATTCAGAGAGACTTACAATTTATTAAGATCAATAAAAGTGGCCTTCAACTACATGGGTGAGGAGATGGTTAAGAAATTAATTGTTACAATGATAAGACCGAAATTAGAATATGCTATTTCAATGTGTGCACCTAGCACAAAGAAAAACACAAGGAAATTAGAAAGAATCCAAAGAGTGGCAACAAAGATGGCACCCACACTATCAAGTTTGACATATGAACAAAGATTGGAAAAATTACAGCTGTCAACATTAGAGCAGAGAAGGGAAAGAGGCGACTTGTTGACCATTTTCAGAATTATGAAAGGGATGAAGTTCTCGATAGACATGACCTATTAAAATGGGACAAAAGAGAAACAAGAGGACATGCAAAGAAATTAAAGACAGCTACAGAAGAGATCTGAAAAAGAACAATTTCCTGCACAGAGTGATCGATGTCTGGAACGGGCTGAACAGTGAAACAGTAAATGCCAGAACTACCGTATTTTACGGCTTACAAGACGCACTTTTTTTTCTAAGAAATACCCTGAAAAATGCTAGTGCATCTTCCAATACGACTGTTGTATTGTAAGGCAACACCCAGGCTCAAGTGAGCTTGGACACTTGACCGATAGCGACCTGGATTTGTATGTTGAGTCATTACACTATGTTAGCATAAGTACTATTTAATTCAGCCTTTTATATGATGTAAACTCAGTACTTAGCTGTTACAAGTATTTCTAATACCATAATCCTTCCTGGAGCCTAATCGGAGTGGGGAGAAAACGGGCTGCTCCTTCTCATAGCAACATACACACACATACACATGAACACATGCATATGCCATGTGCCTTTATCAGTTACCACCAGGCTATCACATGTGTTACAAGCTTTTTTGTCCTGGAAATTATCACCCATGGCTAGTTCATCAAAATGGTTTAGTTATACTATCGCATACAAGTTACCAGTTGTACAATATGCCAAAGAACACGGTAACAGAGCAGCAGAAAGACACTTTGGACCACCACCTACTGAAAAAATGATTCGGTAGTGGAGTTTTATATTTCTACATGCATATTTTTGAAATTTTTAGTTTATTTTTATGAAAATAAAACCACCCTTGGACAATGAAAAATGTATAGTATATTTACTAATCACCAACTAGTATAATCGCCATACAAACAAAATCGGACAAGTGATTTCGTAATGTAAACAATATGTCCTATATGTGTCGTCCTTGCTTCTTTTGTTTTTGTGTTCAGTGGTCGGGTATATGGTGAATGTGTTCTTGTATGAGAATGACTTTTTTTTTTCTTAGAATTTTCTTTCAAATATTAGGGTGCGTCTTCCAAGATGCAGCAGCTTGCAAGCCGTAAAATACGGTATACATGAGTTCAAAACTAAACTGGACGTGGAGAGATATGAAAACAGGTCACAATGAGCATAGCTCCCATCCCGTAAAATACAACTAGGTAAATACTGGTGAGCTTCAGAACCATAAACATCTTTTCATTTTTGCTCCATAGAAGATGAAAATTCTTAATTCTACAATGAAAGAAGGTCTGGTTTGTATTGAATTGAATATGTCCATAATGAATTCTCTGCAGTGCTAGTTTGACTTAATAAGAGAAAATGCAAGAAAATAACAATCATTTTGAATCAAAAGTTGACTCAAAGCAGAAACATCTAGGGGTGCCACACCAAAGTACAATGTAAACAGACCAATCGAGACACCAGCGAGGTGTTGAATATATAATGAAGAATCATTTTCAGGCTTTGGTAAGTATGAGAAGGAATTTAAGTCAAATCTTAGACATGGATATGGATATGGAAAGAAATTGTAGAATTAATGGAATGTCTAGCCCAAGCTAACATCAAGATATCTAATCTAAGAAAAATAAACACAGAATTAAGAACTGAAGTCAAAGTAATGAAAAATGATATAATAAAGGTTAAGCATGAAAATGAAAATATGAAAATTAATGACATTACCAATAGTGAAAAAAAAAAAAATACAAGAAATAACTGAAAGAATTTAAGAAAACCTGAGTGAGGAAAATATGCAAAAGATTAAGAAATGTAAGGAAAACAGAGAAAATAAGAAATTGCCTTTAAAGAAATAGTACAATAAATGCAGGAAAATGCAAAAGATACAATCATTCAAGTAATTAAAGAAAAAGCAAATTGGGTTAGAGATGCAGTGGATAGAAAAAAAATGTATTGTGGTATATGGACTAAGGTAAAAACATGGTCTAGCAAGGTACAAGAGAGAAAAAGAAACAGCAATATCAATTTTAAAAGAAATAAAAAATGGTGATTGGAAAGTAGAGAAAGATATAGATGAAGTGTATAGAATGGGACATTATTCTAAGGAAAGAAATTGACCCCTAAATATAAAATTAAGATTGCAAATGGTAGAAGATATATTACAAAAAGCAAGCAAGTTGGGAAGGAGTGAACACTACAAGATATAGATAAAAAGAGAAATGAGTGTTGAGGAATTAGAAAAAGAGAATACACTAAAAGAGAAAGCTAAGGAAAAAAATGTGAAGAGAATGGAGACCGAAAGCAAGAATTCTACTCTACATGAGGCAGAGAAAATGGTACATCAGCATGGGCAAAACAAAAACAGAAAAAAAGATTGAGAAAGAAAAAATTAAAAGTGGCCTATACTAACATTGACAGAATAATTTCAGGACTGAATGAACTAAATGATTACCTGTTAGATGAAAAACCAGACATAATGAGAACTGTGGAGATGAAATTAAGGGGTCCAGTAACACCCAATAATGTTGGGCAAGGGTTTTCTAATTATTGGATTAAAAACAGAAATGAGAGACAGGAAGGAGGAATCATGTTCCTGGCCAAGAAAAGCTTGAATGTGACAAAGATTATGGAAGATAAGAACAATTTAGAAATGATCATGATAAAAATCGAAGACAGGGACATGAGAAGTAGGAAGCTTGTGGTGATTTATATGCCCCCAAAAACAAGCTCTTGGAAAGAAAACGAGCATTCAAAAATGCTAGAAGATACAAGGCACATTAAACGAGATACTAAAGGGTGGAGGTAACCTGGTAATTATGGAAAGCAGCCAACAGGAAGACCCAGGAAGAGATGGAGAGACGGTATCAGACAAGCCATAGACACAAGAGGAAGAACTATGGACGAAGTGGAGAGAGTGCAGCTGTATGCAGATAGGGCCTTGTGGAGAGACTTCATGAGGCATCATTGCTGACAGGGCAACGCCCTACCTGGTGTATGGTGAGATGGTGGTGAGAAGATTCCTTTTTGGCTACCTCCCTTGTAAGGGGGAAAAAGCCTTGGTATATGGGTCGCATGTAGCAGGAAATGGAGGAGTGGGAATGAAGGTAGACTGTAGAGTGAAGGATGCAAGTAAATGTCTTGGGGGATTGAAAAGTGTCATGAGAAATAAGCTTCTGGGAATGTATGCAAAGAAAAGATTATATGAAGTGGTAACTGTCTCTGCAAGACTGTATGGGACAGAGACTTGGAATTTAAGTTCTAAAAGAAATTGACATCAAAAGTGATTAAATTTTCATACTGAATTTCAATCAGGGAAGGAATAATGGTCTCAAACTGTCAAGAAGTAGATTTGATTTGGAAGTGGGTAGAAACAAATTTGCCAACCATGTAATAAATGAATGGAATAAACTTCCTGCAGAGGCAGTGCAATGTAGTACAGTTCGAAGTTTAAAGATTCATTACAGCAATATGCTGTAATGCTTACCATTTGTTTTATTTATCTGTCTATAATTATCATGATTTTAATTACTGGGAGCCTGTGTTAGAAATGGAGAGAGCAAGTGGTATGAGGTAAAGGTGGGATTTTGCCAGGGATGTGTTATGTCACCTTGGCTGTTCAATCTATACATGGATAGGGTGGTGCAAGTGGTAAATGCAAGGGTAATGGGTTGGAGATTGGAGATGGTTAAAGAAAATAGAGAACAGTGGGAGATAAGCCAGTTGTTGGTTGCTGACAACACGGTGTTTGTGGCAGGATCACAGGAGGGATTGAGGAAGTTAGTGACAGAGTTTGGGAAGGTGTGCAAATGAAGGAAGTTGAAGATATATGTGGGTAAAAGTAAGGTTATGAGATGTACAAGAGGAGAAAGTGGCAACAAACTGGAAGTGAGTATTAAGGGAGAGAGACTGGAAGTGGATAGTTTTAGATACTTGGATGCAAATGTGGCAGGAAAGGGAGGAGTGGAGGTGGAGGTAGAATGAAGATTGAGAGAAGAAAGTAAATGCCTTGGTGGATTAAAAAGTGTAATAAGAAATAGACATTTGGGAATGGATAGTAAGAGATGGTATGAAGGAGTGATTGTGCCGACAGCAGTGTATGGGGCAGAAACAGAACATGAGAGAGGAAGAGAGGAGTTTGAATGTATTTACCTAGTTGTATTATATGGGAAGGGAGCTATGCTCATGGTGACCAGTCTTTTTATCTTTCAGCATCAAGTTTTTTCTTAAAATTTAGAATAGTGCTTGCACACACTGTTTCTTTACCTAGATTATTCCAGGTATCCAGCACTCTGTGTGGAAAGCTATTATTTTTCAGATCTCTTCTATAGTTATTCTTTTTTAGTTTCTTTTTGTGTCTTGTTTTTCCATTGTCACTTTTTAGTAAATCCTTCCTATCAAGGATTTCCATTCCTTCCATGATTCATAGTAGATCACCTCTTTCTTTTCACTGCTCCAGTGTTGGTAGTTCCAATTTGGATAATCTTTGTTAATATGTTAATTTGGAAAGAGCTGGTGCCAACTTTGTCATTGCTCTCTGTATTCTTTCTAATTTCTTTATATTCTTTTTAGTACTGGGTGTCCATAGTGTCAGTGCATATTCCAGTTTTGGTCTTATTAATGTGACTAATATTTTTTGAATAATTTCTTCATCCAAATAGTCAAATGCTACTTTCATTGACCTTAATAGGTTGAAGGTTTCTCCAACTATTTTGCTGATATGTTTGTCCAGTGTCATGTCTTTGCCGATTATTACTCCAAGGTTTCTTTCCAAGTTCACTTTTTTTATTTCTTCTTCACCAATTTTATAATTTTTTGATATTCTGATTTTACTTTTTCCAAACTCCATTATGCATATCTTGATACTGAAGTTCACTTCCCATTTTTGACTCCATTTCCAGATTTTGTCCAGGTCTGATTGTAATGATTCACAATCCTCCTCTGTTCTTACTTTTAGTATTTTTGTGTCATCTGCGAAGAAATTCATATAACACTCCACTCCTTCATCCATGTCATTTATATATATGGCAAACATGATTGGAGCCAGCACTAACCCTTGCGGGCACCACTTATCATTTCTTCCCATTTTGAGTATTTGTCTCTAATTACTACCCTCATTTTTCTCCCAGTCAGGAAGTCTTCCATCCATTCCAATAATTTTCCTCTGATGCCACCTATTGATTCTATTTTTCTTATTAATTTCTTGTGTGGTACCTTATCAAATGCTTTTTGTAGGTCTAGATAGGCACAGTCTGCCCATCCATCCCTCTCTTGTATTATTTCTATTAGTCTTGAATAGAAGCAGATCAGGTTTGTTGTACATGATCTTCCTTGTCTAAATCCAAATTGATTTGGATTCAGTATAGTTTTTTCTTCCAGTTGTTTAACCCATCTACTTTTAACAACTTTTTCATATATTTTTGCTACTTATTTACCTAGTTGTATTTATTTACCTAGTTGTAATATACGGGAGGGGAGCTATGCTCGTGGTCGCCAGTCTTTGTATCTCTCCACATCAAGTTGTCTTAAAATCTTGTATAGTGTTTGCACATATTGTTTTGTTGTCTAATTTGTTCCATGTACAGTATTAATCGCTCTTTGTGGGAAACTGTTCCTTTTCAAGTTTTTTCTATAGCTATCTTTTTTCAGTTTTTTTCAGTGTCCTCTTGTTTTACCGTTGTCCCACACTAATAGGTTGTTCCTGTCTAAAACTTCCATTCCTTTCATTATTCTGTAGTCAGCAAATCTCCTCTTTCTCTTCTTTGTTCCAGTGTTGGTAGGTTCAGTTTGGATAATCTTTGCTCATATGTCAGTTCGGCGAGAGTTGGTGCTAGTTTGGTTGTCGCTCTTTGTAATCTTTCTAGTTTCTTAGTATTCTTTTTGGTGCTGGGTGTCCAAAGTGATGCTGCATACTCAAGTTTTGGTCTTATTAGTGTTGTTAGTATTTTCTTTATCATTTCTTCATCCATATAAGTAAATGCCACTTTGATTGACCTTAATAAGTTGTAGGTTTCTCCGAATATTTTATTTATATGCTTATCAGGTTTCATGTCCTTTCCAATCATCACTCCAAGATCTTTTTTAGTTTGCTTATTTTTTTATTTCTTCTTCTCCAATTCTGTATTCTTTTGATATTCTGTTTTTACCCTTTCCAAATTCCATCATACTGCATTTCTTTATATCAAATTTCACTTCCCACTTTTGAGTCCAATTCCATATTGTGTCCAGGTCTTGTTGCAGTGAGTTGCAGTCCTCTTCCATTTCTACCTTTTTAAGTAATTTTGCATCTGCAAAAAAATTCGTACAGCACTCAACGCCTTCATTCATGTCATAAATGTATATGGCGAACATGATCAGGGCCACTACCAATCCTTGTGGGACACTGCATTTTACTTCTTCCCAGTTGGAGAATTTCCTCTAATTACAACTCTCATTTTCCTCCCAATCAGGAAGTCTTCCATCCATTCCAATAATTTTCCTCTGATTCCACCCTTTGATTCTATCTTATTTATTAATTTCTTAAGAGGTACCTTATCGAATGCCTTTTGCAGGTCCAGAAAAGCACAGTCCGCCCATCCATCTCTTTCTTGTATTATGTCTACTAATCTTGAGTAAAAGCAGATCAGATTTGTTGTACATGATCTCCCTTGTCTGAATCCAAATTGATTTGGGTTCAGTATAGATTTTTCTTCCAGGTATTTAACCCATCTGTTTTTGACAACTCTTTCACAAATTTTTGCTATTGTGCTTGTTAGTGAGACCGGTCTGTAGTTGGATGGATCTTCTTTATCACCTCCCTTATAAATTGGTACAATGTTTGCCTTTTTCCACTCCAATGGTACTTTTCCTTCTTTAAGGGGACCCCGGACACCCGTACTCTTGTGCGGTACGACCGAATTAGTTATTCAGACAAACAAAATTTATAAATCATTTCCTTTTCTGATTACCTATTAATACATGTAGTATCACTTCCTTTCACTTAAAAATACCATATTATCTAAGAGTTAATAGGCAAAATATTCAGTAATTTCAAAAACTCATACCGTGGAAAAGGTCCTACCAAATATTTTTTGCTTAAGGTCCATTTGAAGAGTGGCCCTATCTGAACATTTTGGTGAGTAGATTTTTTTTTATTTACCTCTTATGAGAATAGCAATGATTTTTTTTTTATTTCTATGTGTACATATTGTTAAAAAGATTAAATTTCTGAGGAAAAATAATAGCCAGAAAAATAATGCTAAAGAATTTGCTTTATTTTGACTCATAGATATTTATGTCTTACAATTCTCTATTAAATGAAAAAAAAAATTGTGAAAATTGGTACATAAATGGGCGAGTTGTAGCTTGATGAATGGAAAGAAAACAAACTTTTCAGTAGCGCCATTTAAATGCCGCACGGACAGTTAAAGGGATGCACGGACATTAAATTATATTTTCCTTTATTTTATTTTATTACCAAATTAAAGTTACTATTTCTCTTCACCCCTCCCACAGTTATTGTTGGTAGAATGAATATTGGTTATTGGTTATTGGTAGAATAAATGAAAGATTTATTTGACATGCAAGAGATACTTGCCAGATGTCGCCAATAATTTATCTATTTTATTTTATATATACGAACAAAAACGGAAATGAGATGTAATTTTTGGTCGAAGTGCTACCATAATTATAGAAAATCTTTTGAAATGCTTATCTGTCGGAATATTAAAAAAATATGTATACGATCGCGTGCATGAATAGCATGAGAAAATGATATCCTCCTGCTCTCACTTTTCCACAGCTACTAAAGTCTCTCCTTTTAGCATCGTTCTCTGGGTTTAGTCAAATTGCCAGATACCTCCATATCAAGCTGCCAGATATCTCCATAGATATTAATTGCAGTAAAAAAACAACAACTGGCTATCGAAATTTTGACTTATTTCAAATGTTTTTTATGCAATGGGTTGCCAGAGGTTACCAGAGGTCGCCAAAAATTCATCTATTTCATTTTATATATAAGAAAAGAAACGGAACTAAGCTCTAATATTTAGTTTGAGTGTTACCACCATCATGGAGAACCTTTTGAAATGTTTACCTAAAATTCGTTCATTTTCCAAAAAATTTCGAGTTTTCGTGGCCGGGGTTCCCTTAAGGGGGTACGCGACACCTAGGGGTCATTTTCTAAACTATTTAGAGTAAAGAGCTGAAACTTCTCAGGTAAATAGGTATCCATGTTGCCTACATTTCAGGTGAAACAGAATGTATGTACACATGTACATATACCAGTAGCGACATTTAAAAGTGTACAGCATCATAATACGTGGACCAATTTGTTTTATATTTTGGCTATGATTAGTCAGTAGGCACACCTAGGGCCGGTCATTGAGTAATTGAACAATTTCCTTTATACTTTTGCATACAGGCATTTCAATTTTAATGTCCAGCAAAAATTGTGAAAAATGACATTTTTTTGTGTTCATCTTATTCAAAATATTTGAATGACCGGCCCTAGCAATTACTAAATGTAATATTTCCTGTAAGTTTCATCTAAATCTGATGTATTTTAATTTTTTATTTTTTATTTTTTTATATACCAAGGCTTTTTCCCCCTTACAAGGGAGGTAGCCAAAAAGGGAAAGGCATAAAAACACTCCCACCCATTTCATCCCTACATACACTCCACACCCCTCCCACCCTCCCTCTCATCTGAGCACCTCCTGGATGACGGGTCATCCCTGCACCCTGCCCACCGCCCTGGGTCAGAAGCAGTGTCGCAAGACACAGCACATCCACAGCAAGGCCGCTTCATTTAATCGGCGACCCCCCCTCTCCGTCCCCCCTTGCATATAAGGAGAGGACGGGGAGAAAATCCCTTCGGGCTGCGTCAAAATTTACTCACACATACTACACCACCCCCCATCCCCCCTACCCATTCCTCCTCATGCAATCACAACATCATCCATATACAACCATTCTCCACTCACCTCTGTCTTCCGTCCTCTCCCTTCCTTCCTCAACAGACATTCCCCTCTTCCCCAAAGCCCCCTTCACCCCATCCATCCACCTCATCCTAGGACGTCCCCTCATGTTCACTCCCTCCACATCTGCCTTCCATACCTCTTTTACTAGTCTTTCTTCACTCATTCTTTCCATGTGTCCAAACCATCCTAATATTCTTTCATCAACCCTATCTCCCAAATCCTTTTTCACCCCTGTTCTCCTCCTCACCTCCTCATTTCTCACTCTATCCAGCCTAGTAACCCCCACCATACTTCTCAGACACCTCATCTCAAACACATTCAAACTCCTTCTCTCTTCTTCTCTTATGTTCCACGTTTCTGCCCCATACAGTGCTGTTGGCACAATCACTCCTTCATACAGTCTCCTCTTCGCATCCATTCCCAAATGTCTATTCCTCATTACACTCTTTAATCCACCAAGGCATTTACTCACTTCTCTCAATCTACATTCTACCTCCACCTTCACTCCACCTTTTCCTGTTACACTTGCACCCAAGTATCTGCAACTATCCACTTCCTCCAGTCGCTCTCCCTTAATGTTCACTTCCAGTCTACTGCCACCTTCACTCCTTGTACATCTCATCACCTTACTTTTACCTACATTTATCTTTAGCTTTCTTCTATCACATACTCTCCCAAACTCTGCCACCAGCTTCCTCAATCCCTCCTCTGACCCAGCCACAAGCGCAGTGTCGTCCGCAAACAACAGTTGGCTCACCTCCCACTTTTCTCCATTTTCTTTAACCATCTCCAATCCCTGACCCACTACCCTAGCATTCACCTCTCGCACCACCCCATCCATGTATAAGTTGAACAGCCAGGGCGACATAACGCATCCTTGACGAAGTCCCACCTTTACCTCAAACCACTCACTCTCTCCATTTCTAATCCTGACACAAGCTCTACTACTCTCATAAAAACTCTTGACAGCTCCTAGAAGCTTTCCTCCTATCCCATAAATCTGCATAACCTCCCACAGTGCCTTTCTGTCTACCCTTTTTTACTACAAAAGTAATTTTTTATGATTAAAAAAAAAGTAAAAAAATATCGAACGGAGATATGACGACTTGAAATATAAATGTATCTGTAATTTGCTTATAGTTTCACCAATTTGACTGATGTTTTCATGGTTTAATTCTTATTATATAATGGATAAGTACAGTAAAAATCATCAACATATTTTAACTATAAGTACTTTAAATAATGAAAAACTAAAGTATAAGTATATCTGTAACCATTACTAACCTATTAAAAGTCCTTTTATTATAACTGCCCTAGTATATTACGCATAAACTAACATATATATATGATATACCTAACAATATCCACCAATTATAGGACTAACCCTCATACATAGAACTGACCCCATGCATAGAATAGTGAGACTAACGCCTTTACTTACAACCCTCCACTAACCACATATATACCCTATAACACCCATGTCATGCTGCCAGAGGCTGGGTAGGTCAAGAGCCTACCGGCCAGTAGTCAGAGCTGGGGGTAGGTGAAGAGCCTACCTGCCAGACGCCAGGTTAGGCAGACCGAGAGGCTGCCAGGTTAGGCAGACCGAGAGGCTGCCAGGTTAGGCAGACCGAGAGGCTGCCAGGTTAGGCAGACCGAGAGGCTGCCAGGTTAGGCAGACCGAGAGGCTGCCAGGTTAGGCAGACCGAGAGGCTGCCAGGTTAGGCAGACCGAGAGGCTGCCAGGTTAGGCAGACCGAGAGGCTGCCAGGTTAGGCAGACCGAGAGGCTGCCAGGTTAGGCAGACCGAGAGGCTGCCAGGTTAGGCAGACCGAGAGGCTGCCAGGTTAGGCAGACCGAGAGGCTGCCAGGTTAGGCAGACCGAGAGGCTGCCAGGTTAGGCAGACCGAGAGGCTGCCAGGTTAGGCAGACCGAGAGGCTGCCAGGTTAGGCAGACCGAGAGGCTGCCAGGTTAGGCAGACCGAGCAGGCTGCCAGCCTATTGTGCCTTAGGTCAAGGCCTGGCACTTATTGTACGAGTATTTAGCCCATAGGGCCCATTTGTAGTTTTACCAGATCTTCATTGTTTAATAAATAGAAAACTCCCGTTTTGGAGTTTATCTCGCCCGCATTAAGTCCTCCTTACGTAACCAACGAACCTATTTAACGGTTACAATATCACAGTAGTGGCGACGCACAGACACCATATAATTTGCTTTTTTGCATAATTGTCGGTTTCTTCATATGAAACCTCACTGCTGGGGGGGTCTTCGGGATATCTAAATCATTGGAAAGAGGTTTATTTTAACCAGCAGTGGGTGCCTTTGGAAGTGAATCCTCTCTTACTCCCCGAACCATCGATAGTAACTTTTACTTTCGGTAAAGTTGGGCAAAAAACTACTCTTCTCCACAATCATAAATTCACATTCATTCTCATCTCCCCTCTGTACAATTTCATAACTAATATCTAATTTTCTTGCTGTATTCGAGATGAATAAAGTACTTCATGGTGTAGAACCTGGCTACATATGTTGAGAGAGGTGGAAGTGAGGGCAGTGATGGAGTGAGAGGTGGTGAGGTCTAGGCTAGTCGTCTTTGACTGTTTGCCATCTTTAACTGTTGTTTTTTTTGTCATTGTAGATGTACTTTTTGCTACCCATGATGACTGTACTAATGAGTAATATGTACTAGCTAAGGTAATATATTGCCAGGAGAGCTCATGAGACATGCGTACATTTTTTTTTTTAAGCTAGTAGGTAACTGAGCTCTAAGTTGGCAAGAGCTATCCCTCCACCTTCCTCCCTTCCCCTCCACCCTCATACTGGCTGTTGAAGCATTGGGCGAGCGTAAATTAAATCGAATTTCAACGTTATTCGATGCGCCTGAAGGTCCTAAGTGGCATGCCCCCCTCTAGTGTGGGTTGCGCCTTTAACTCCGTCCATTTAAACCCCTGCCCAAGACATTTAAATTGTGCGCTGCTGGAAAATTATTTGTCAGGATTTATTTCTAAATGGTATACAAACATTTTGAACACAGTTTTGAAAAATGCTATATCTTGACCAAATTCACCGCCCCCCAGGTGTCGCGTACCCCCTTAAGTGAGGATTTAATTATATTATATATTTTGTCAGTTAATTCTTCCATACATTCTTTCAGTATCCAGTTTGCAATTCCTTTTTCAGACACTCACCATGATACCCATCACAGTTATTTTCTTAGCTCCTCTCACTGCCACAATCAATCAATCCCTATCCTCCTCCACATTCAACAACTCTCTCAAATACTCTACCCATCTTCCCTTTACTGCCTTCACTTCCATTAATATTAGTCCATCGGCAACTTTTACTTTTTCCTCTCTGCCCAACTCATCCCACCTCACAATCTTAACTTTC
This sequence comes from Oratosquilla oratoria, assembly GCF_046742065.1. Lineage (NCBI taxonomy): Eukaryota > Metazoa > Arthropoda > Malacostraca > Stomatopoda > Squillidae > Oratosquilla > Oratosquilla oratoria. The sequence continues at coordinate 304,412 of NW_027467762.1, read as the reverse complement.
TTCCTGGTTAGAGATAGTGGAGGGAAATAGGTGAGTCTGTTGTTACTTGCAGATGACACTGCTCTTGTGGCAGTCAGAGGAGGGACTAAGGCAGTCAGTGACAGAATTTGGAAATATATGTGACAGGAAAGATATGATAAAAAAAAAAGTAAAAAAAATATCGAACGGAGATATGACGACTTGAAATATAAATGTATCTGTAATTTGCTTATAGTTTCACCAATTTGACTGATGTTTTCATGGTTTAATTCTTATTATATAATGGATAAGTACAGTAAAAATCATCAACATATTTTAACTATAAGTACTTTAAATAATGAAAAACTAAAGTATAAGTATATCTGTAACCATTACTAACCTATTAAAAGTCCTTTTATTATAACTGCCCTAGTATATTACGCATAAACTAACATATATATATGATATACCTAACAATATCCACCAATTATAGGACTAACCCTCATACATAGAACTGACCCCATGCATAGAATAGTGAGACTAACACCTTTACTTACAACCCTCCACTAACCACATATATACCTTATAACACCCATGTCACGCTGCCAGAGGCTGGGTAGTTCAAGAGCCTACCGGCCAGTAGTCAGAGCTGGGGGTAGGTGAAGAGCCTACCTGCCAAACGCCAGGTTAGGCAGACCAAGAGGCTGCCAGCCTATTGTGCCCTAGGTCAAGGCCTGGCACTTATTGTACGAGTATTTAGCCCATAGGGCCCATTTGTAGTTTAACCAGATCTTCATTGTTTAATAGAAAACTCCCGTTTTGGAGTTTATATCGCCCGCATTAAGTCCTCCTTACGTAACCAACAAACCTATTTAACGGTTACAATATCACAGTAGTGGCGACGCACAGACACCATATAATTTGCTTTTTTGCGCATTTGTCGGTTTCTTCATATGAAACCTCACTGCTGGGGGTCTTCGGGATATCTAAATCATTGGAAAGAGGTTTATTTTAACCAGCAGTGGGTGCCTTTGGAAGTGAATCCTCTCTTACTCCACGAACCATCGATAGTAACTTTTACTTTCGGTAAAGTTGGGCAAAAAACTGCTCTTCTCCACAATCATAAATTCACATTCATTCTCATCTCCCCTCTGTACAATTTCATAACTAATATCTAATTTTCTTGCTGTATTCGAGATGAATAAAGTACTTCATGGTGTAGAACCTGGCTACATATGTTGAGAGAGGTGGAAGTGAGGGCAGTGATGGAGTGAGAGGTGGTGAGGTCTAGGCTAGTCGTCTTTGACTGTTTGCCATCTTTAACTGTTGTTTTTTTTGTCATTGTAGATGTACTTTTTGCTACCCATGATGACTGTACTAATGAGTAATATGTACTAGCTAAGGTAATATATTGCCAGGAGAGCTCATGAGACATGCGTACATTTTTTTTTTTAAGCTAGTAGGTAACTGAGCTCTAAGTTGGCAAGAGCTATCCCTCCACCTTCCTCCCTTCCCCTCCACCCTCATACTGGCCGTTGAAGCATTGGGCGAGCGTAAATTAAATCGAATTTCAATGTTATTCGATGCGCCTGAAGGTCCTAAGTGGCACGCCCCCCTCTAGTGTGGGTTGCGCCTTTAACTCTGTCCGTTTAAACCCCCGCCCAAGACATTTAAATTGTGCGCTGCTGGAAAATTATTTGTCGGGATTTATTTCTAAATGGTGTACAAACATTTTGTACACAGTTTTGAAAAATGCTATATCTTGACCAAATTCACCCCCCCCCCAGGTGTCGCGTACCCCTTAAGGGACTGTAGGGCGCGAAAACACGAAAAATTCTGGAAAATCAACGAATTTTAGGTAAACATTTCAAAAGATTCTCTATGATGGTGGTAACACTTTAGCCAAATATTACAGCTCAATTCCGTTTCTTTTCTTATATATAAAATAAAATAAATAAATTTTTGGCAACCTCTGGCAACCCCATTGCATGAAAAAACATTCTGTATATTGAAATAAAGTCAAAATTTTGATACCCAGTTCTGTTTTGTTTACTATAATTAATATATATGGAGATATCTGGCAACTTGCCCAACACTAATCGTCAATCACCACAAGGATCTCAGTATCTCTTCAAAGCTAAAGGAGAAAGGATGTCGCCCTGTCGCGTATCTGTTAGCCTACCAGTCATGCATGCGATCGTATTATCTTTTATTCTACCAACAGGTATTCAAAAGATTCTCTATGATGGCTGTAACACTTCGACCAAATATTACAGCTCAATTCCGTTTCTGTTCTTATATATAAAATGAAATAGATAAATTATTGGCGACATCTGGCAACCCTATTGCATGAAAAAACATTCTGTATATTGAAATTAAGTCAAATTTTCGATAGCCAGTTCAGTTTTGTTTAAAGTTTTAAACGGAAACGTAAAAAAATAGACAATGTCACGAGTGAGTACGCGGCCGGAGGATTTTAAATGCCGGTGCGCTCCTTTAAACTTTAAATGCCTCTCCTGAAAAGTTTATGTTTTTTATATTTAAATAGCCATATCTCTGTTTCTTTTTGTCCGATTTCATTCATTCTTTCGAATTTGTAAAGAGAAAGAGTAATTCTTTAATTTGATCAGGAAAAAACAAAGGAAACTGTAACTTATTTTTTTTGTTTAATTTATCATAGCAGATTTTCACTGAAGTTTCTACTATTCAAAATAAAAAAATCATAAAAAAGAATAAAAGAGAGTAGGAAAAAATCTAACTCAATGAAGTTGTTTCCAAGACTCTAATCTTTCATTTCCTACATAGTAGGCTGATTACCTATGCCTGTGGATACTTCAATGATTACAGATACTATCATAAAAAAAAGAAAGAAAAAAATTAACTACACGTAATATATACATGTTACTAAAACAATTTAGTATGCAATAATACTCTTTCCGATAGAGTAAGTATACATAAGTTCACCAAAGAAATTGAACAACTTTTATGACACGTTCACCTATAAGCACTTCCCACAGTCCCTTAAGTGAGGATTTAATTATATTATATATTTTGTCAGTTAATTCTTCCATACATTCTTTCAGTATCCAGTTTGCAATTCCGTCTGGGCCATGTGATTTTCTGACATCCAGGGTTTTAATTTGATCACTGATTTCTTTTTGTGTTACGTATATTTCTTTCATTGCTGGGGATAATTCTCTCTATCTACACTGTTAGGTGAGTTTTCTATTGTGAATACTGATCTCAAGTGGTTGTTCATAATTTCAGCCATTTCCAGTTCTTCTGTATATTCCTTTTTATCTTGGCGCAGTTTTTCTATTTCTTGTTTGTTTTTCAGTTTTCCGTTTACATATTTGTAAAATAGTTTGGGTTCTTCCTTACATTTGTCTATTATCCTTTTTTCATAATTCCTCTTTTCATCTCTGCATATTTTTACATATTTGTTTCTTAGTTTGATGTACGTTTGCCATTTGCTTTGTTTCTTATCTCTTTTCCACTTTTTCCAAGCTTTGTCTCTTTTTTCCTTAGCTTCACTACATCTTTTGTTGTACCAGCTCTTTATGTATGCCTTTTCCATTTTTTGTTGTGGTACATATTTGTTCACTCCTTCATTATAAATTTATTTTAATACATTCCATTTTTTTTTTTCTATCCCTGTATCTTCGTTTTGGAATATTTCCCAGTTTGCATTGCGAAAGAATGTTTTAAGTTTCTCAAAGTTTGTTTTGTTATACATAGGTCTTCCTATTCTATGTTTATAATTTTTCTTTGGTCCATTTGTTCTTTCAATTCCATTTCAATTAGTATGTGGTCACTTTTTCCTATCGGAGTTTTATAATCAATTTTTTTAATAATCTCAGGTTCTGTCGTAAGTACTAAGTCCAATTTTGAGGGTTCTTCATTTCCTCTGTATCTAGTATTTTCTTTAATCCACTGGGTCATTGTGTTTTCAATGGTCAAGTCAAGGAGTACATTGCCCTAGTGTTTCTCTCCCCCTTCACTGTCATTTTTTCCCAGCATATTTCTTTTGAATTAAAGTCACCCATAATTACTGTATTTCCTCCATCTTTCAGCGTTTCAATTAATTCATGTTTTGTATCTTCTAGTAACTCGGAATGATCCCTTTCTGTCCAGGCTTGTGTTTTAGGAGGTACATATACCACTGCAAATTTTCTTTTCTTCATTTGTTTACCTTTGACTTGTACTATAATTGATTCTACATTGTTTTTTCCTTCAGTTATTTTTGTTACACTCAAATCTTTTAGTCAATATTAGAACTCCTCCGCCCTGTTTGTTCTTTCTATTCTTTGTGCAACAGTTGTATACACCTTGTCCCACAGTGTGGGGTGTTAGGGTGTACTTTAATTTGGTTTCTACAATTCCCATTATGTCTGGTTCTTATGTGCTTGCTACGGAGACTGGTCTGTAGTTAGTTGGATTTTCCTTGTTCCCTCCTTTATATATTGGTGCAATATTTACATTGTTCCAGTCTTGTGGTACCTTTCCTTCTTTGAGTGAGCATTTGATTATATGGTACATTTTATCCGTTAACTGCTCTACGCATTCTTCCAGTACCCAATTTGCAATTCCATCAAGACCATGCAATTTTCTGACATCAAGGTTTTTTATTTGGTCGCTGATTTCCTTCTGTGTAATAGTTATTTCCTTCACGGGGGGGGGGGGGGGATTTCTGTCTCTCTATTCGCTCACAGTTAGGTGAGTTTTCAATTGTGAATACCAATTTGAAATGATTGTTCATAATTTCTGCCATTTCTTGTTCTTCTGTATATTCATAACTTCCCTGGTGCAGCTTTTCTATTTTTTTTATTCATTTCTTAGTTTACCATTCACATATCTGTAAAATAGTTTGTTGTTCCTTGCATTTTCTATTATTTTTCATAGTTTCTCTTTTCATCTCTGCGTATTTTTACATAATCGTTTCTTAGTTTGATGTATGTTTGCCATTTGCTCATTTTTTTTTTTTTTTCCAGGCCTTGTCTCTTTTATCCTTAGCTTCACTACATTTTTTGTTGAACCAGTTCTTTATGTATACTCTTTCTTGCTTTTGTGGTACATATTTGTTCACTCCCTCATAAATTTCTTTTAGTATATTCCATTTCTCTTCCATCCTTGTTTCTTCCTTTAGGAATTTTTCCCAGTTTGCATTCCGGAATTTTTTTCTAAGTTTCTCAAAATTAGTTTTGTACATTGGTCTTCCTATTCTATGTTTCTCATTTCTTCTTATGTCTATTTGTTCTTTTAGTTCGAATTCTATTAGTGCATGGTCACTCTTCCTATTGGTGTTTTGTAATCTACAAGCACCTGGCTGCGCCAGCCACGGCTACGCCGTGGGTGCTTGGCCTGCGGCGCTGCTCGCTTCGCTCGCGGGCGTTTCGCGCCCTAGGGCTACGCCCTCTTGCTATACATTTGTAAAAGGTCAAAATAAAATATGAGTGATAAAAATCATGTGTTTTATTAGTCATCTTTAACTTCTTCAACTTAAAGCCGCCGGCACTACTTCTTAGTAGAAGATTCTCCCTCGTCGTCGTCGCTGCACCTCTTGTTGCTCTCAGTGGTGGTATCTCTGTTCTCTTTTAGCATCTTTTTGACCTCTTCTATTTTTTGGTTAACTTCCTCGATTTTCTCTTCCAACTCCTCCTTGATAGAGATAGAGAAACTGGAGGCAGGGTCGACCTCTTCTTCTCTTTCGTAGCACAAATCGTACGACGCGGGCAGCAACATATCTACGGCTTCCTCTTCTGAGATCGTGTACACTTCTTTGGGTATCTCGACAATGCTTTGGTCAGGCTCTTCTTCGGCCAAAGCAACTTCTTGGTCGTCAGAAACTACGACCGCTTCAGGAGGTTTATCTTCTTCTGAAAGACTCTCAACGAAAAGTTCTTTATACACGCAATTGCGTGGTCGTTTCATCCTGAAATCGTCGTTCACTTTTTCCCAAACTGTGTATATGCTGAGAGAATTCCAGCTTGTAACTCTTTATCAGGCGACATAAAGTTGTCCGTGGGCAAAGTACTGTGCAGAATCAAGCAATATTCCACACCTATCAAATGTCTGCCCCTGAGATTTGTTTATCGTCATCGCATAACTAAGCTTAACAGGGAATTGTTTCCGCTTGAATGGTATAGTGGTATCAGTAGACTCCAGAGTAATTCTCGGGAGTAAAACCTGTTCACCCCTGTGTGTACCGCCTAAGATTATTCCGACTATGATATTTTTTTGAAGATTAGTCACTATTACTCTGGACCCATTACACAACTTGGGAGGGCATATATTCCTCATAACCATGATGACACTTCCTACTTTCAGTCTCAACATGTGAAGAGGGAGAGAGGGGCTTGTTATGGCATTGAAAACCGATGTCTGAATGTCCGTTACTTCTTCCATTGCAGTGTCAACACTCATGTACACTTTCTCTGGTTCTTCAGACTTATCGTAGACCATCAAGTTTATCCTGTCGACATCATCGTTTGTGGGGGAAATGATAGCCCTCTTCTCGAAATATGAAGCATTCAGGTGATTTTCCTCTACATTATCATAGACTTTGTCCACTAACTCTTTACGGGTCTCAACGACAATCCCATACTTCTCGGGAAGTTTTACGGGTCCACTCTCCCCTCTCCCCAGACCCAATAGATTTTCCGCAAATATCTTGTTCTGTGCGTCATCTGCCTTGAGTCTCACGTTACGTGTTAGTTCCAACTTTAAAAGGTCGTCCAAGAAATAACCGGACTTTATACAGTATTCGAGCTCATCATTCATTCCTCCCCCTCTTATAACTGGGAGGATTTGACGAAAATCTCCCGCACAGACAAAGACTATACCCCCCCATAAACCTTCCTGGAACACCCAAAATGTCCCTTTAGGGAAACATCACACACGCACGCACACACACAATTTTACAAATACACTTTATTCTAACAGAAGACTGGTTTTCATATGCGAGGACGGGAAGTCCAGGAATGAGCTAAAACGCTCGACCAATCGCCTCATCCCAGTTACACACTTCTTAGACTCTCTTCATGGCGTATGTTGATGACAACTCGCCAGTGAGACGGGTTCGCCGGAACGAGCTGTCTACGAACACCAAGACCTTCGAGATCTTCGAGACCTTCCAGAACTTCGAGAACTTCGGCACTTTCGAGAACTTCGGCACCTTCGAGAACTTCGGCACCTTCGAGAACTTCGGCGCCTTCGAGAACTTCGGCGCCTTCGAGAACTTCGGCGCCTTCGAGAACTTCGGCGCCTTCGAGAACTTCGGCGCCTTCGAGAACTTCGGCGCCTTCGAGAACTTCGGCGCCTTTGAGAACTTTGGCACATTCGAGAACTTCGGCACCTTCGACAATTTCGGCACTTTCGAGAACTTCGGCACGTTCGAGAACTTCGGCACCTTCGAGAACTTCGGCACCTTCGAGAACTTCGGCACTTTCGAGAACTTTGGCACCTTCGATAACTTCGGCAGCTTCGAGAACTTTTACACCATGGCTTAACGATGATCGTTCTTGACTCAACGATGATCGTCCACGGCTCAACAATGATCGTCCATTGCAAAACGATGATCGTTCAGGGCTCAACGATGATCGTCCATGCCTCATCGATGAGCGTCCATGGCCTAACGATGATCGTCCACGGCTCAACGATGATCGTCAACGGCTCAATGATGATCATTCTTGACTCAACAACGTCCATGGCTCAACAATGATCGTTCTTGACTCAACGATGATCGTCCACGGCTCAACGATGATCGTCCATTGCTCAACGATGATCGTCCATTGCTCAACGATGATCGTCCATTGCTCAACGATGATCGTCCATTGCTCAACGATCATCATCCACGGCTCAACGATGATCGTCCACGGCCCAACGATGATCGTCCACGGTTCAACGATGATCGTCCATGGCTCAACGATGATCGTCCATGGCTCAACGATGATCGTCCATGGCTCAACGATGATCGTCCATGGCTCAACGATGATCGTCCATGGCTCAACGATGATCGTCCATGGCTCAACGATGATCGTTCTTGACTCAACGATGATCGTTCTTGACTCAACGATGATCGTCCACGGCTCAACGATGATCGTCCATTGCTCAACGATGATCGTCCATTGCTCAACGATGATTGTCCATTGCTAAACGATCATCATCCACGGCTCAACGATGATCGTCCACGGCCCAACGATGATCATCCATGGCTCAACGATGATCGTCCATGGCTCAACGATGATCGTCCATGGCTCAACGATGATCGTCCATGGCTCAACGATGATCGTTCTTGACTCAACGATGATAGTCCATGGCTCAACGATGATCGTCCATTGCTCAACGATGATCATCCACAGCTCAACGATGATCGTCCACGGCTCAACGATGATCGTCCATGGCTCAACAATGATCGTCCACGGCTCAACGATGATCGTTCATGGCTCAACGATGATCGTTCTTGACTCAACGATGATCGTCCACGGCTTAACGATGATCGTCCACGGCTTAACGATGATCGTCCACGGCTCAACGATGATCGTCCACGGCTCAACGATGATCGTCCACGGCTCAACGATGATCGTCCATGGCCTAACGATGATCGTCCACGGCTCAACGATGATCTCCACGGCTCAACTATGATCGTCCACGGCTGAACGATAATCATTCTTGACTAAACAACGTCCATGGCTCAACGATGATCGTCCATTGCTCAACGATGATCGTTCATGGCCCAACGATCACCATCCACGACTAAACAATGATCGTCCACGGCCCAACGATGATCGTCCATGGCTCAACGATGATCGTCCATGGCTCAACGATGATCGTCCATGGCTCAACGATGATCGTCCATCTGCCAAGCGATGATGTAACCAATTTACCACCGGCCCGCCCCATCTCGGGAAATGACAGATTTTATTTTTATTAAGTATAAGATTCTGTCCACAATTTCAGGTTCTGGCATAGGTATTAAATCCAGTCTCGATGGTTCCTCATTGTTTCTGTATCTGGTAAATTCCTTTATCTACTGAGTCATTGTGTATTTAATGGTCGTGTATTTACCTATTTACCTCGTTGTATTATACAGGAAGGGAGCTATGCTTGTGGTGACCCGTCTTTGTATCTTTCAGCATCAAGTTTATTCTTAAAATCGTGTATAGTAATTGCACACTGTTTTTTCATCTAAGTTATTCCATATATCCAGCATTCTGTGTGGGAAGCTATTCTTTTCCTATCTCTTCTATAGTTGTCCTTTTTGAGTTTGTTTTCATGACCTCTTTTTTTTTTCATTGTCATTTTTTTTTAGTAAATCTTTTCTGTCAAGGATTTCCATTCCTTTCATGATTCTATATATAGTCAGTAGATCACCTCTTTCTCTTCTTTGCTCTAGTGTTGGTAGTTCTAGTTTTGATAATCTTTGTTCGTATGTTAATTAGGAAAGAGCTGATACCAACATTGTTGTTGCTCTCTGTATTCTTTCTAGTTTCCTTATATTCTTTTTAGTACTGGGTGTCCATAGTGTTGCTGCATATTCCAGTTTTGGTCTAATCAATGTGACTAATATTTTTTTATAATTCCTTCATCCGAGTATTCAAATGCCACTTTCATTGACCTTAGTAGGTTGAATGCTTCACCTGCTATTTTGTTTGTATGTCTATCCGGTGTCATGTCATTGCTGATTATCACTCCAAGGTCCCTTTCCGAGTGCACTTTTTTTTATTTAATTTTCACCAATTTTGTAATTTTTAAAAATTCTGTTTTTGCTTTTACCAAACTACATTATGCTACACTTCTTGATATTAAAGTTCACCTCCCACTTTTGAGTACATTTCCAGATTGTGTCCAGGTCTGATTGTAATGAGTCACAGTCCTCATTTGTTGATACTTTAATATTTTTGCATGATCTGCAAAGAAATTCATATAACATTCAACTCCTTCGTCCATGTCATTTACATATATGGCAAACATGATTGGAGCCAGTACTGATCCTTGTGGAACACCACTTATCATTTCTTCCCATTTCGAGTATTTGTCTCTAATTACTACCCTCATTTTTCTCCCACGCAAGAAGTCTTCCATCCATTTTGATAAATTACCTGCAATGCCACCTGTTGTTTCTAATTTTCCTATTAATTTTTTGTGTGGTACTTTGTCAAATGCGATTGAGATGAGGTGCATGAGAAGTATGATAGGGGTTACTACGTTGGATAGAGTGAGAAACGAAGTGAGGAAGAAAACAGGGGTGGAAAAGGAGTTGGGAGATAGTGTTGATGAAAGAGTTTTGGGATGGTTTGGATACATGGAAGGAATGAGTGAAGAAAGATTAGTAAAAGAAGTGTGGAAGGCAGAGGTAGGAGTGAACATGAGGGGTTGACCTAGGATAAGATGGATGGGGTAAAAGAGGCATTGGGAAAGGAGGGAATGTCAGTTGAGAAAGGACAGACAATAGAAGATAGGGGTGAATGAAAAATGGTTTTGTATGGATGATGCTGTGATGCATGAAAAGGAGTGGGTGGGGAATGGGGAGGTGAGGGAGTATGTGTGAAAAATAATTTTATGCAGCCATAAGGGATTTCTCCCCGTCTTCTCTTTTTCTGTATGAGGGGACAGAGAGGGGGGATTGCCAATGGAGTGGCCTTGCTGTGGATGTGCTGTGTCTTGCAGCACCGCTTCTGACACAGGGCAGTGGGCGAGATGCAGGGATGACCTGTCATCCAGGAGGAGCCAAGATAAGAGGGAGGGGGATGAATGGGAGTGGAGTATGTGGGGATGGAGTGGGTGGAAGTGGATTTCATGCCTTTGTTTTTTGGCTACCTCCCTTGTAAGGGGGAAAAAGCCTCTGGTATATGTATGTAATTACTGGAATCATCTGGGCACATGGAAAGAATGAGTAATGAAATATTAGTAAAAAAAAGTGTGGACAGAAATGGAGGGGAGTGAACTTGAGGGGACAACCAAGGATGAGATGGATGGATGGTGTGAAGGGGGCGTTGAGCAAGAGAGGAATGTCTGTTGAGCAAGGAAGCAAGGAAGGAAGAAAGCAAGCAGGAGATAGGGATGAGAGGAGAATGTATGGATGATACTGTTATGCAAGGAAGGGAGGGGAGGGGATGGGGGTGCTTATGTGTGATATTTTGATGCAGCTGAAATGGATGTCTCCCCGTCCTCTCTTTTTCTGTACAAGGGGACAGAGAAGGAAACAATGGGTGCTGGATGGGAGTGAAATGGGTAGGAGAGGGTGTGTATCTTGACTGGTTACTTCCCTTATAAGGGGAAAGAAGGCATTAGTACATAGAATAGATTAGAATAGAACAATAAAGAGCTTATGCCAAAGGGTGCTTGGTTATTTATGTAGCTGTATCTTAAGGGAAGGGGAGCTATGCTCATGGTGTCCCATCTCTGTATCTTGCCATGTCTAATTTGCTCTTAAATTTGTGTATTGTTTCTGCACACACTATTGTTTCATCTAGTATGTTCCATACATCCACCACACTGTGGAGAAAGCTATTCTTTTTCAGATCTCTTCTATAACTGTCCTTTTAGAACTTCCTTCCATATCCCCTTATGTTTCTCTTATCCCAATTTAGTAAGTCTTCTCTATGAAGGACTCCCATACCTCTCATAATTCTGTAGATGGTCAACAAGTCACCTGGTTAAAGTCCTATGTGCTTAGACTGCTACGCTTAATAGCAGTCACTGGTAGGACCTGAATTTGAACCCTGGTTGCCTCAATGTGTTTGGGATAAAGTGTTGAAGGAGTATATGATATGGTACCAGTTTTCTGAAAAGTCACAGGTCTTCTGCAAGAGAGACCTAGGGCAACAGATTGAACCCATGTTCATCGTAACACCCAAGACGAGAACCAACATGTCATAGAAGAATATTACATATATAAGAAGTCTCATGAAAATTAAAAAAAATTCTTGTATAACAAAGACAACTATCCCCAGCAGTGTTCTCACATGACCCCCCCCCCCAAAAAAAATTAAACTCCAATTTCTTTATATAACTTACCGTAGTAGATGAAATATGAATCTTCTGGTGACAGCTCGTACTGCTGGGCCAAACTCTTCTTCAACTGCACATGAAAAGGGTTGAACAGGTACATGAAATGAACCAAGAGCTGATTCCATCTGACTCTGCCTCTGTGCTGTGAGAGGCATTCGCAACAGATGGTTGGCAATGGTGTTGAGACAGAGCATGGAAGTAGGACCTTCCATATCCCAATTGAGTGAGACCAGCAGATTGATGGCTTCATCTGTTTGCCGGTGTTTGATGTACTGTGAAACAAGGTATGGAGAGGATATGGGAAGTGATCCACAGAGTTTAATAGCTAAACAAACAAGGGGTCCATGGGAGTAGTGGAGAAGTAAGAGTTGCTGTGATGCCACAAAATCTGGGTTCTCCTTGGATCCTGCTGCCATTGGGAGCCAGTACAGTGAATGTAGGGACTGTTGTTGACGAAAATATTCTGATAGGTCCAAGATCCGAAGGGGTGCTGGATCCTCCATCACAAGCTGGAGCCTCACAAGGGAGAGGGCCATGTCAAAACACTGAATCTGACCACGATCATTGCTAATCATTACAAGGTGTCCTGAATCAAGCCATGATATGGAGGTGGGAATGAGACCTGCCTTTGTCACATGGGTCATTCCTCTAGATTCACAATGAAGAGCCAGCACCCCATTGTTGCAAGCCAGCAGAAGACGGTCCTCGCTTGGGTTGTGTGAATAACATGTGAGAGGTGCTTCTAGTGGAATTGTGGTGACTGCTACACGATGTAGAGTTCCTCTGTCAACCTAAAAAGACAAATGTTATATAATCTAATGCAAAAATTCCATTCTATGCTAGATCCCTACACACCACTCACCAATATCATTATATTTCAGAGTAACATGTAAAGTCAGAACACTAGCGAACAACAAGAAGTTTGGAAACGGCCAAAACCAGACCTAATTGTTTACATATGGTGAAGTAGAGCTGTGTAATTGTGGCGATCGGAATGTAGTTTCGTCTTTGTATCTCCTCTTTACCCTTTTTTTTTAATCAAAATGGATACACCAAGATTCAAAGAAACAACAAAAAGATGTCTAGAGGACACCAGAATAGAGACTCCACTCAGTGTAGGAAAGAAAATGTCTTGTCTAGAGAATACGTCAAGGGAATACCAAAGGTTAGATTTATGCCGTTTTTCGGGGTTTGAAAGGGAAAGAAATAGTATATTTAGAGAATTAGAAATGGATAGAGAACCACTGTATAGGAATACAATAAGAAACAGAGATACTAAAGACATTGTAGGTGAATTATTAGAACTTATAGGTGAGTACTGTACAAGATAATGTACCAAGAAATATCAATGCTAAGGAAAGCCAATGAAGAGAACAATAGGGAGATAGATGAATTAAAAAAGGAATTAAAACAACTTCAGAGAGAAAATGAAAGACTAAAAAATGACACAAAAAGGAATGAGACTTTGAAACAAGAAATTAAAAGCCAAATGAAAGAAATGACTGAAAAGGTGGTAGAAAAAATCAAAGAAAATGACAGACAAAAAATAAACAGTGGAAAATTGAACAGGAAAGTAAAGAAATATCCCTAAAGAAAATAATGAAACAACAAGTCAAAGATAATACCAAGTAAACAGTGATTCAGGTGATCAAAGACAAAGGGAACCTAGTTAGGGACACGGTGGATAGAAAAAGATGTATAGTAATCTACGGCATCAAAGTAAAACTCAGTATACTTAGAGAGGGAAAAGGAAGAGTAAGAGCTTCCCAAGGAAATTCTAAAAGAATTACAAACAGATGAACAAAGCTGGGATCGGGAAATCGAGGAAACCCATAGGATGGGAAGATATTCTAAAGAAAAAATATACAGGCCACTGAAAGTTAAACTTAAGTCTCAAACAAGTGCAGAAGATATACTATCCAGAACAATGAAGTTAGCAAATGGTGAAAATTACAAAAATATCTGGATAAAAAAAGAAATGAGTGAGGAAGAAAGAGAGAAAGAAAAAGAACTTAGAAACGAAGCAAATGATAAGAATGAAAAAAGAACTGAAACAGAAAAAAAAAAAAAATTGGGAGAGTGATAGATTTGAGACTGAGAAAATGGTAATTAAAGAAAATGGTAATTAAAGAAAATGGAAACAAAGAAGACAGAAAGAGAAGAGGAGAAAGGAAATTAAAAATAAGTTATACGGATATAGATGGAATAATCTCAGGAATGAATTAATTAAACGATTACCTGGCCTTAGAAAAACCAGACATAATGGGAATAATGGAAACTAAATTAAAGCATAACCTAACTCCCTATACTGAGGGACAAGGTTTATACAACTGTTAGACAAAGAATAGAATATACAACTGTTAGACAAAGAATAGAAGGGACAAACAGGGTGGAGGAGTTCTAATTTTGACCAAGAAAGATTTGAATGTGAAAAAAATAACTGAAAGAAAAATAATGTAGGATCAATTATGATACAAGTAGAAAATAAACATGAAGAGTAGAAAATTTGCAGTGGTGTATGTGCCCCCAAAACACAAACCTGGTCAGAAAGTGATAATTCCAAATTATTAGAAGATACAAAATACGAATTAACTGAAATATGAAAGACAGAGGAAATACAGTAATTATGGGTGACCTTAATTCAAAGGAAATATGTTGGGAAGAGATGACAGTGAAGGGGGGGGTGGAACTCTGGGGTAATGTCCTTCTTGACCAGACCATTGAGTACGCAATGACCCAGTGGATTAGAGAAAATACTAGATATAGAGGTAATGAAGACCCCTCAACATTGGACTTGATACTTACAACAGAGCTTGAGATTGTCGAAAAAAATTATTACAAAACCCCAATAGGAAAAAGTGACCATGTATTATTAGAATTGGAATTGAAAGAACAAATGGATCAAAGCAAAAATAATAAACATAGAATAGGAAGACTAATGTATAACAAAATAAACTTTGAGAAACTTAAAACATTCTTCTGCAATGCAAATTGGGATCAATTCCTAAACGAAGAAACAGGGATAGAAGAAAAAGGGAACATACTAAAAGAAATTTATAATGAAGGAGTGAATAAATATGTACCATAACAAAAAATAGAAAGAACATACATAAAAAGCTGGTGCAACAAAGTTGTAGTGAAGCTAAGGACAAAAGAGATAAAGCTTGGAAAAAATGGAAAAGAGACAAGAAACCAAACAAATGGTAAACCTACATCAAACTGAGAAATGAATATGTAAAAGTACACAGAGACGAAAAGAGAAACTACAAAAAAAGGATAATAGATAAATGCTAGGAAGAACCCAAACTATTTTACAAGTATATAAATGGAAAACTAAAAAACAAACAAGAAATAGAAAAACTGCGCCAGGGCAAAAATGAATATAGAGAGGAACTAGAAATGGCGGAAATTATGAACAACCACTTCAAATCAGTGTTCACATTAGAAGGTTCACCTGAATGTGAAGAAAGAGAGAATCTTCCCCCGCAATGAAAGAAATAATTGTAACACAAAAGGAAATCAGCGACCAAATGAAAACCCTTGATGTTAGAAAATCACATGGCCCAGACAGAATTGCAAACTGGATACTGAAAGAATGTATGGAAGAATTAACTGACAAAATATACATTATAATTAAAGTATCACTTAAAGAAGGAAAAGTGCCACTGGACTGGAAGAAAGCAAACATTGTCCCAATCTATAAGGGAGGTAATAAAGAAGACCCAACTAATTACAGACTGGTATCACTGACAAGCACAATAGCAAAAATTTATGAAAGAATTGTCAAAAATAGATGGGTAAAGCACCTGGAAGAAAAAACTATACTAAATCCAAATCAATTTGGATTCAGACAAGGGAGATCATGTACAACAAATTTTATCTGCTTCTATTCAAGATTAATAGACATAATACAAGAGATGGGTGGGCAGACTGTGCCTTTCTTGACCTACAAAAGGCATCTGACAAGGTACCACAAAAAGGAAAAAAAATTATAAAGGAGATAGGGTCAAAAGGTGGATGAAAGACTTCCTGATTGGGAGGAAAATGAGAGTGGTAATTAGAGAAAAATTCTCAAACTGGGAAGAAGTGAAAAGCAGTGTCCCGCAGGGATCAGTACTGGCCCCGATCATGTTTGCCATATACATTAATGACATGGATGAAGGTATAGTGTTATATGAATTTCTTTGCAGAAGATGCAAAGATACTAAAGAAGGTAAAAACGGAGGAAGACTGTAACTCATTGCAACAAGATTTGGACAAGATCTGGAATTGGACCCAAAAGTGGGAATTAAAATTCAATATAAAGAAATGTAGTATAATGGAGTTTGGAAAGAGCAAAAACAGAATATCAAAAGATTACAAAATTGGTGAAGAAAAAGTGATAAAAGTAAACTCAGAGAAAAATCTTGGAGTGATGATTGGCAAGGACATGACACCAGATAAGCATATCAACAAAATATTCAGAGAAACCTACAATTTATTGAGATCAAAGTGGCGTTTGCCTATTTGGATGAAGAAATGATAAAGAAAATCCTAACTACACTAATAAGACCAAAACTCGAATATGCAGCAGCACTCTGGACACCCAGTACCAAAAGGAACATTGAAAAACTAGAAAGGTTACAAAGAGCAACAACCAAACTAGCACCAACTCTTTCCGAACTAACATATGAGCAAAGACTGTCCAAATTAGAACTACCATCTTTGGAACAAAGAAGAGAAAGAGGTGACCTGCTGACTATCTACAGAATAATGAAAGGAATGGAGGTTAGAGATAGGGATGACTTGCTAATATGGGACAACGGTAAAACGAGAGGACATGAAAAGAAACTAAAAAAAGATAGTTACAGAAGAAATTGAAAAAGGAACAGTTTCCCACACAGAGTGATAGATACATGGAATAAATTAGACAACGAAACAGTGTGTGCAAACACTATACAAGATTTTAAGAAAAAACTTGATGCTGAGAGATACAAAGATGGGCCACCATGAGCATAGCTCCCTTACCGTATAATACAACTAGGTAAAGCATCACCAACTGAGTGTAACAATAAAATACCCTTGCAGTTTACTACTCAAATCAATAAATCAATCCACTGCCCTTGGTCTCTTCCAGAAGACCTGCTGCCTTTAGAAAAACAGCAACAGCCTCCAGGCAGACCCATAAATCACTTTTGGAGGAGATATTGTGTTGTTTTCTGGTGACTATTTAAAAAAAAAAAAAAAAAAAAAAAAAAAGCAAGCATAAGTACACATGGAAGAGGGTGGTGGATGGGATGGTTGATATGGCATTAATAGATTATGTAGTGGTATCCAAAAAGATACCACTCCTAGGGTTTGAGAGATAGCCATATTATATTCTGATACCCTATCACTCCAGGTACTTGGATAACTATATTTCATTAAAAAGAAGAAGAAAAAAAAAAAAAAAAAAAAAAATTGGTTAAGGTTAAGTGTTAAAATGAGGAGGTTCAAGTAGTGTCCCCTGAAGTCACGTAGTATTTTTTGTGACTTAAGAATCTTAAGAACTAATATGATTAAACAAACCATTGTATGTATCCATATATATTTACATTTGTGAAATTAATGTTGCCACAAACCATGATAGCTTTTGTAAGAAGAAAGCATGTTTATAGAAAATGATTGTATAATTTTACCAAATGTTGAAATATTGGTTATTTTCATTCAATTTTTGTGCGGGCGGAAATAGTTAATTCACAAACTACGTTTTTGCAGATAAACCCCTATAACTATGTATATTCTGAAGATAAATAAATTAGATACACTTCTTCACCTTTCAGCTGTAGACACTTATTGTTAATCCACACACACACACATGCACACAAAAGAATGTGTTCACATGATATTTGTGTATGCATGTATTTTCAAACTAGGGTTTCCCAACTTCGGGAGGGGAGGGGGGGCACACCTGGGATGGGGAGTATTTAAAGCTATATTTAATTAAAAAATATATATATTTTGGTTAGGGTTAAGGGTTAAATTAGGTGGTTTATGGTAAGGGAACACGCCACTACTGTAGTCTGCCCTTAAGTTATTATTTTTGTAACATAAGAATCAATATAATTAAACAAACCATTGTATGTGTTCATAAATATTTTTTATATTTGTGAAATTAATGGTGCCACAAACCATGATAGTTTTTTTAAGAAAAAAATTATGCAAATAAAAAATTATTGTATATTTTACCAAATGTTGAAATATTGCTTATTTTCATTTAATTTTAGTGCGGTGGAAATTTATTATTTACAAACTCTTCCTAGGTTTTTCCAAATAAACCCCTATAACCATGTATATTCTGAAGACAAATAAAGTAGATACATTTCTTCACCTTTTAGCTGTAGGCATTTATTGTCAATCCACAGACACACTCACACAATAATAAGAAATAAGAGAGCTGAAGAGTAATAATGAAAAGAAGGGAATTAATGATACAACCAATAGCGAAAACATAAAAACAGAGGTAAATAACAAAATACAAGAAATAACTGAAAAAATTGAAGAGATCTTAGGTGAGGAAAGTATCCAAAAGATTAAGAAATGGAAGGAAAACATTGAAAATAAAGAAATTGCTTTCAAAGAAATAATCCAATAACAAATGATACGTGAATGGTAAACTTAAAAATAATGATACGTGAATGGTAAACTTAAAAACAAACAAGAAATGGTGAAACTACGCCAAGTAAATATAGAATACACAGAAGATTTAGAAATGGCCGAAATCATGAAAAATCACTTTAATTTTGTCTTCACTAGAGAGAAAACACAATATTGGAACGAAGGTAATGAAAAGCGATCTCCCCCCACGAGCGACATAACGATAGCACAAAAAGAAATATTAGAACACCTATCAAACCTTGACGTCAGGAAATCACATGGCCCAGATGGAATTGCAAATTGGATTCTAAAAGAATGCAAAGAACTAACGGACAAAATACATAACATAATAAATTGCTCACTCAAAGAAGGAAAAATACCAAAAGACTGGAAAAATGCTAACATTGTACCAATATATAAAGGAGGAAACAAGGAAGAGCCAACTAACTATAGGCCAGTTTCACTAACAAGTACTATAGCCAAAATTTGTGAAAAAATCATCAAGAATAGATGGGTAAAACACCTGGAAGACAACAATATAATAAACCCAAGACAATTTGGGTTCAGACAAGGAAGATCATGTACCACAAACTTAATATGTTTCTACATACATACATATACCAAAGGCTTTTTCCCCCTTACACGGGGGGTAGCCAAAAAGAAAAAAGGCATAGAAATCACTCCCACCCATTTCAATTCCCATATATTCCACTCCCCTCCACCCTCCTCCCTCCCTCCTATCTTGGCACCTCCTGGATGACGGGTCATCCCTGCATCCTGTCCACTGCCCTGGGTCAGAAGCAGTGTCGCAAGACACAGCACATCCACAGCAAGGCCGCTGTGGATGTGGTGTGTCTGGGGTATTGGCTGCATGTTGTGGCAAGATAGCATGCAGTTGATACTTTAGCGTCTATATAGGGCGCCCCTACAGACCAGAGCCACACATCATTTTGTCTGTGATAGAGGAAAACTCTGTACATAGAAAAATTATGACACTTTTATACTATGACTGTCCCTCCATTATGCTGTCCCCCAACCCCTTGTTACTGTCCTGTACCATTTCTCTGAATATTCATTTCCTTTTTTTTGCCTACCCTGTGAGGGGGGAAAAGAATACTGCCACCAAGTATTTCCACTTGAGTCGTAAAAGGCAACAAAAAAGGGACGGGGGATGGGATTAGGAGTTCTACTACCTGTAGCCCCAAAAGGGGATATTCCTAAAAAAGAAAGAAATATGTTTCTACTCAAGATTAATAGACATAGTGCAAGAAAGGAATGGATGGACTGACTGTGCCTTCCTTGACTTACAAAAAGCTTTTGACAAAGTACATACCGGTACATATACCAAGGCTTTTTCCCCCTTACAAGGGAGGTAGCCAAAAAGGAAAAGGCATAAAATCATTCCCACCCATTCCAATCACTCCTTCATATAGTCTCCTCTTATCATCCATTCCCAAATGTCTATTCCTCATTACACTTTTTAATCCACCAAGGCATACTTGCTTCTCTCAATCTACATTCTACCTCCACCTTCATTCCACCTTTTCCTGCCACATTTGCACCCAAGTATTTAAAACTATCCACTTCCTCCAGTCGCTCTCCCTTAATGCTCACTTCCAGACTACTGCCACTTTCACCCCTTGTACATTTCATCACCTTATTTTTACCCACATTTATCTTCAGCTTTCTTCTATCACACACTCTCCCAAACTCTGTCACCAACTTCATCAATCCCTCCACCATCACTGTGCCTTCATATAGTCTCCTCTTAGCATCCATTCCCAAATGTCTATTCCTCATTACACTTTTTAATCCACCAAGGCATTTACTTGCTTCTCTCAATCTACATTCTACCTCCACCTTCATTCCACCTTTTCCAGCCACATTTGCACCCAAGTATCTAAAACTATCCACTTCCTCCAGTCGCTCTCCCTTAATGCTCACTTCCAGACTACTGCCACTTTCACCCCTTGTACATTTCATCACCTTACTTTTACCCACATTTATCTTCAGCTTTCTTCTATCACACACTCTCCCAAACTCTGTCACCAACTTCATCAATCCCTCCTCCGATCCTGCCACAAGTGCAGTGTTGTCTGCAAACAACAACTGGCTCACCTCCCACTTTTCTCCATTTTCTTTAACCATCTCCAATCCCTGACCCACTACCCTTGCATTTACCTCTCGCACTACCCCATCCATATATAAGTTGAACAGCCATGGTGACAGAACGCATCCTTGACGAAGTCCCACCTTTACCTCGAACCACTCACTCTCTCCATTTCTAATCCTGACACAAGCTCTACTACTCTCATAAAAACTCTTGACAGCTCCCACAGAACCTTTCCTCCTATCCCGTATATCTGCAAAACCTCCCACAGTGCCTTTCTGTCTAACCTGTTGTAAGCCTTTTCCAGGTCCATAAAAGCCCAAAAAACATCCCTCCCCTTTCCTATAGCTTTCTCACATATCTGTCTTACCACAAAAATATGATCTACACAACCTCTACCCGTCCTAAATCCACACTGTTCCTCACCAATTACTCCCTCTGTTCCTCTCCTAATTCTCTCAATCAAGATCCTCCCATAAGCCTTCCCAACTACACTTAAAAAGCTAATCCCTCGGAAAATACTACATTCGCACTTGTCCCCTTTTCCCTTGTAAAGTGAAACTATACAGGCACTCCTCCAGTCCTCCAGCACTCTACCCTCTCTCCAGCAAACATTAAATAACCTCACCAGCCAGTCCACCATCACTGTACCTCCTTTTTTTTTATACATTCTACATGGTATCCATCCAGACCAGGTGCCTTATCTGCTCTCATCATCTTAACAACTGCCTTCACTTCATCCTTCCTTATTTCTCCTCCATTTTCCTCACTCATCACGGTCATTATCTTAGCATTTCCCACTGCAACTATCTTTCCCTCCCTATCCTCCTTCACATTTAGCAACTCCCTAAAATATTCTGTCCATCTTCCCCTTACTGCCTTCTCTTCCATTATCATCTCTCCATCTGCACCTTTTACTTTTTCTTCTCTACTTGATTCGCCTCCTCTTTCTTAATTTCTTTCCAAAACATCTTTTTATTACTTTCAAATTTTTCTGTCATACTCTTACCCCATTTCACAACTGCTCTCCTCTGTGCGGATTCGAATGGATTGGATTTCTGTAGTGTTATCTGTGGTAGGGAGGAGAATTTTGGTTGTGGCACTTGTGTCCACAAAACAGATGGAGTGATGGATCAGGGTGATGAGTCCACCGCCATTGCCGTCGGTCTGGTCTTGTCTGATGGTGGTGTGATTATGAAATTATGGTGTTTTGTGCGAGTGTCTTAGTTTTCTTTCTTGTATAATTGCAATGTGTATGTTGTGTTGTTTAAGAAAGTGTTCGAGTTCATGTTTTTTCGTCTTAATACCGTCAATGTTCTGTTGTAATATGTTGATGTTGTGTGTTCTGTATTTGTTGTATGTTGCCGTTTGGGGGTTGAGGTTGGGGTGTTAATGGAGAAGGTATAGGATCTGGGTTAGAGGGGGGGAAAGGAGAGATTGGGGACAAAGGAAGGGGAGTACTGATTGGGGATAAGGGCAAAGGGAAATTGGGAGTGAGTAAGGGTGCTGCCTGTGGTTGGGGAGGTGGGCCCAGTTTTTGCACATATTGCACTGAACTGAGCCCTTTGTCTGTCTGCTCGAAGTAATGGGTTTAGAGCATGTTGGGCAAGTGTATTTTGTGGTGGGCCCAGGATTGCTCTCTACATCATCCCCCCCAATCATCCCCCACAGTTCCAAACACCTTCAGGCCTCAATTTAGCCAACTAGCCTCAATCCCCAACCTGATCATGGGTGGTGACTTCAATGCCAAGTCGTCTGCCTGGTATGTCGACAACCCTGACAGACAGAGGGCTTGATATACAGACTCAGTTTGACTCATTGACTATCACGAACAACACACATAATCATACACATATCCAGGGCCGGCCCTACCATCAGGCGAATCTAGGCGGTCGCCTAGGGCATCAGGCTGAGGGGGGCATCAAGCAGTAATTCCTATTTCGGTACTTTAATAAGCATGGTTTAATCATTAACCATCAGGCGTCAGACCAGTAACTAATTGGTTAATTTGCAGAAATGTTTTGCCAAATTTCCCCTATTTTTCTTATTTTTCAATTCAGTAGGGACAGGGTGAGATAAGGTAACCCCGACAGAGAGAAAACACCGTTCGAATGCTCTGGTAGAAACACTGTTTCAAATATCGCGCCACCACTCCCCACTAACACAGCTGATATCCTACGGGAACACTGAACACACGCCAGTCGCCAGCATTCAACTCCCGCCAACGCAACGGCTGTGTTTATGAAGTAAGAAAATTGGGTTGTTTAGATCTTCGATGTTATTTTTTAAAGTTCTTATATAGTGTTCCACGTCAGTGAATATAGCGTGATTGTATTGCGTTATATTTCATTACAATACTTAACCATATTGATATGTTATAGAGTGAAACCAAAGGTAGAGGGGAGATTCAAATTGAGGTTGGAATGTGAGGTTGGAAACCGACCATAAAAATGTTTGGAAATATCGATGTGTGAAAATTTGATATTAGGCTAGACTATATATAATTTGAAATACTTGGAAAAATATAAGGTATTATTATAGTTTCTTCCTCGTTTCAACAACGGTAATTTTCACATATACCATTGGATAATCATCATTATTCGAAGCATTTTCTTCTCTATACTTAATGGGAAAAATCACATTTAACATCACTAGCACTTACTGAAAATCTTGGGTCAGGTTAGTTAGGTTGGGTTAGGTTGGGTTAGGTTAGATTAGGTTAGATTAGGTTAGGTCAGGTCAGGTATAGTTAGGCTAATTACCTTTAGCTCAGGTTAGGTTAGTGGCCTTTACGTTTGTGAACACCAGGTGATTAAAAAAGAAATTAAACAAAAAATAAAATAAAAAATAAAATAAATAGCCATTTCCCCCAGAAACGACAGTCATATTCGTTCATAGCACACTAAAATCTACCAGAAAAAATATATTTCAATCAAAGTTTCCGAGACGGGGTACAAACTATAAATTTACCAAACATAATAAAAAGTGACTATGTATATTACTATTAACATGAATATATATGGTTGTGGTGGTGAACTAGGCCTAGTGTGTTTAACCCTTATATGAAAAGGAATAAACCCTAAAGAGGAATATATCTAAACTGTCTATACGGTATATACTCCAATGTAATGCATTGATATTTATTAAGATTTGTCTAATAGGAATTAACGATAATACCCCTCCCAATTTGTGCTTTTCAGATGAGTAATAGAAAGCAGCCCTCAGGGGCGCAAAATCGCAAACGCAAAGCAGAACAAGCAAAGGCAGTAGCAAAACAAGAGGGTTCTTTTTTTAAGTATCTAAGTAGAGAAAAAACAAGCGAAAATGGTAGTAAATCAGCAGGTAGTACCAATATTGAACCCATGCAACTTCAAACACAGACTGTAAAGTAGATGCTGCACAGACTTCTGTTGGAGAAAAAGCTGATGGTATTGAACCTGCTGCTGTATCTGACATTGGAATTAGTGATGTGAATTATGGAGATCCAGCAACTTGGCCTGACACATGCAATAATGTTTTGCGACAACTGTTTGTACAACATGGACTACAGCACATTTCTTCATACAACTTCCCCAAGGATTCTAAGAACAGAAGATTTTCCCCTATACATTACAAAAGAAGAATGAGTAATGGTGAGGAAGTATGCCGTGACTGGTTGGTTTATTCAACTTCGAAAGATGTTATGTTTTGTTTTTGCTGTAAATTATTTTCCTCCAAACCAAATGTTTCTCTGCATAAAAAAGGTTCTAATGATTGGCAGAATACTACAGCAATTCTTTCTCTTCATGAAAGAAGCACGGAACATATTGATAACTATCAAACCTGGCGTGAACTTGAACTACGATTGAAACAAGGAAAAACCATTGATCATATTGAACAGCAGAGTTTGAAGCAGGAAGAAAAGTAATGGCAAAAATTTTTGGAACGTTTGATTGCGTTGTCTAGGGTTCTTGCTGTATAGAACTTAGCATTTAGAGGAACAAATGAGAGCCTCTACAGTCCCAACAATGGAAATTTTTTAAAGTTGGTTGAATTTCTAGCTTTAGTTGATCCAGTCATGACTGAACATTTACACAGAATTAAAAACAAAGAGACTATGGTGCCCTATCTGGGAAAAAGGATCCAAAATGAACTTATACAACTGCTGGCAAGTGCAATTAAAGAGAAACTTTTGGCCGAAGTAAAGCTTGCAAATATTTCTCAATTATATTAGATTGTACACCTGATATCAGCCACATAGAGCAACTGACAATGATTCTTCGATATGTAGATACCAAAAAAGAGCCAGAGAGTCAGCATCAAGTTTGCATCAAAGGAAGTTTTTTAGGCTTTGTTCCATTAAAAAAAACTACTGGAGCTTTCATGACTGAAACACTGGTGGATGAGCTTCAAAATGTGGGGTTGCAGATAGCCAATTTATGTGGTCAAGGATATGATAATGGGAGCAACATGAAAGGAAAACACACCGGTATTCAGCAGAGTGCTTGATATGAATCCACATGCCTTCTTTGTACCTTGCAGTGCACACTCATTAAACTTAGTGGTGAATGATGCTGTCAAATGTTGTCTTCAAGCTACAATTTTTTTGGCATAGTACAACATCTGTATAATTTTTTCTCAATCTCAACTCATCGATGGCAGGTTTTGGTCAGTATCATGAAAGACTTAACCATCAAACCTTTAAGTGAGACCAGGTGGGAAAGTCGGATTGATGCTCTTAAACCCCTCAGATATCATCTTGCTGACATATATGATGCTTTACTTGAAATTTATGAAGACACAAACCTTAAAGGGTCATCTGGAAGTTCGACCCGGGTTGAAGCCAAGGAGTTAGCTGATGCTGTTTCCAAATATGAGTTTGTTGTTTCACTTGTCACATGGTATAACATCCTGTATGAAGTCAATATTACCAGCAAGCATCTTCAAGATAAAGATGCTGATTTAAATTCAGCTACCAAACAGTTGGAAGCAACAAAAAGCTACCTTCTGAGCTGTAGATGTGATGATGGTTTTCAAAAAGTTCTGGTTGATGCTACAGAGGTGGCTCAAGATTTGGAAATAGAGCCACAATTTGAGAAAAAACAATCACAAAAACGGCAAAAGAAGCGTCTATTTGATTATGAAGCACATGAGGAATCACTAGAAGACCCCAGCCAAACATTTAAAGTAGAATTTTATTATAGCGTTCTTGACATGGCCATACAGTCAGTAGAAGAAAGATTTCACCAGCTACATTCCTACAAAGCAATATTTGGCTTCTTATATGACATCCATGAAATAAAAAATGCACCAAACGCAGATATTCTTCATGACTGCCAAAATTTAGAAAAGTCATTAACACACAATGGGCATCACGACATTGATGCAAGAAACCTATGCTCAGAGCTCAAGGCAGTATCAAGGCACTTGATGAAACCCATGCTCCCACAAGCAGCACTTTGCTTTATATTTGAGCAAAAACTGCAAGATAGTGTACCAAATGTTGTGATTGCCCTCAGAATATTATTAACTTTGCCAGTATCCGTTGCAAGTGGAGAACGCAGCTTCTCTAAACTGAAGCTAATTAAAACTTACTTGCGCTCAACAATGCTGCAGCAAAGGCTTGTTGGTTTAGCTACTATATCAATAGAGAATGAGGAAGCTTCTAACTTGGATCTTGCTAAATTAGTGGAAAAATTCGCCAGTCTAAAAGCTAGGAAAGTGGAATTGTAATTTTTGTTGAAGTGTGTCATGGAAACCAATAGTTTTTTATTGTAGCCTACATAATTTCATTTCCAACAATGTGTTGCACAATTTTTTTTTTTTTTAAACTTAGTATTGGATGGTTGATGTATTACAATACAGAGTATATTGCTATAAAATGGCTCTTTTTGTTACCATCAACTATAATTGATACAAAATTGAACCAAAAATTATTGTCCCCGAGCCACTGGCCCTGGGTGAACTTTCAAGGAGAGGACCCAAGGGGCATAATTTTTCAGCTTCGCCTAGGGCATCAAAAACTCTTGGGCCGGGCCTGCACATATCCCGCATCAAGCCCTCTACACTCCCTCCTCTCCTGATATCACCTTTTGCTCCCCCTGCCTAACCCCAACAACATCATGGAGAGTGGTAAAAACCCTTGGTTCTGACCACCTTCCAATCATCATCACCACCAAAACAAGATGCACCCCAGTTGGCCACAGACACACATACACCAATTACAAGAGAGCTAACTGGGAAGCTTTTACTGAAGAGACAGAACAACATTTTGAAGCACTTAACAGTACACCAATCACAAACATAAAAAATGCTGTGCACACTTTTAATACAATCATACAAAATGCAGACAAGAGATACATCCCTAGAGGCAATAGAAAATCACACAACCCCAACTTCACACCAGAAATCCAAGGCCTCATCAGACAACGAAACACGCTTAAACACAATACCCCTACACCTATCCCTCAAAACATAGCAGACCAAATACAAACATTAAACACTGTGATTGCCAATAAAATACACAAACAAAAAACACAAAATTGGCAAAACTTTATCAATACACTTGATCACAAAACAAACACCAGCAAATTGTACAAAACACTCAACAGCATTACACTATCCAACAGTAACAGAACACGCTCTCACGCAGCAATAATCACAACAACAGATAATCTACCCTCAAACAGACAAGCAAACACACTCATAAATCATTTTGCACAGACAAGCCATCTCACTTCTCACCCTGACGACTGACGCACTATTCGACATAAGAAAGACTTTCCCACAGACTCAGACTATACACCCTTCATAGACAGTCAGACAAAACACATAATACATAATCTCAAGCACTCATCTGCCTGTGGCCCTGATAACATAAGCAACATCCACCTAAAACACATTGGACCACACGGTATACATGCACTCACAAACATTGCAAATTACAGCTATTCACACAACACCATACCCGACATCTGGAAGCATGGTAAAATAATCACCATTCCAAAACCGAACAAAGACCCAACAATCCCAACATCGCACCGCCCAATCACACTTCTCTGCACCCCCTCTAAAGTCATTGAACGACTAATACTTCAACTTGTCACACCACATATTCCCCTTGCTGACTCACAACACGGTTTTAGGCCACTACACTCCACAAACACTCTTCTGATAAACCTCACACAAAGAAATTTAAATGGCATCAATTCAGATAGGCCCCACCACAGAACACTTCTTATAACATTAGACATTAGTAAAGCTTTTGATGCTATCCCCCGCCACAACCTAACAAATAAAATATATAACACAGACATGCACAATAACACCAAAAGATGGCTGGCCAATTATCTGGCAGGTAGGAATGCTTATGTGTCATATAATGGCCAATCATCGCACATCAGAAACATTAAGAATGGAGTACCACAGGGCTCAGTTCTATCCCCCATGCTCTTTAATCTATACATGCATGACTTACCCACACCAGACACCTCAGAAATACAAGTCTCTTCCTACGCAGACAACATAACAATCATATGCACACATCGTAACACAGACAAAGCTGCAGAAATAATCCAGCCATACCTTGATACACTCAACACATGGTTTATCACAAACAGACTCAAAATAGCTCCAACCAAATCTACAACAACACTTCTCACCAACTGGACAAAAGAACACAAATACATACCTCATCTCTACATCCACAACACTCTAATACCACACATAAACACACCGAAAATTCTTGGTGTAACATACGATACATCCATGTCTTTCAAACAACACATCACAAATATAAAAAACAAATGCACACCTAGACTTAACGCACTTAAGTCAATAACTGGAACAACATTTGGACAAAACAAAGAAACTACACAACAATATACAAACAATGCATACGCTCAGTGATGAATTATGCCAGTCCTGCATGGGATCCTAATCTCAGTGAGACACACCACAACACCCTTCAAATCATACAAAACAAAGCCCTGAAAACAATTACAGGCTTCACAAATACAACACCTACAGACCACATCACACCCGCTACACTACATAGCAGAACACCCACACACACCAAGAAACATTAAAACAACACCCAAAGACCTGTATCACACACAGATACTCTCTTCTCTTCCTACACAACCACCAAATACGCCTCCGGAAACATTCATAATCATATCACTCACCGCTCCATTAACACACTGCTGCATGCCAGACCCCCTGATATCCACCCATCTGAATCCTCTCTCTCACGAAAGAATAGAGTCTACCTGGCAAGACTGTGGTGCGGCCACCACCCAGCACTTCTAAGCTACCAGAAGAGGCTGGATGACCGCATTGTGAACAGCTGCCCAGGATGTAACACTTCACCCCATACCATACAACACATAATGGAAGACTGCATTATACACAATCATGCACGCAAACAACACAACATACACTCTATAAAGGATTTGTGGGAAAACCCAGTTTCGGCTGTGGCATTCCTTGGGGAGACGGGACTGCTTGGACAGACAGTCTAGGGAATGACAGCAACAACAACAACCACCTTGATGAAACCTCTTTCCACTCCACTACCTGCTTACTTATCTCTTCACTTACTGGTATAGCCACCCCTTCTCTCCCTCGTCCACTCTTCACTCCTGAGTACCTACCAGCTGCACTCCCAAACTCACAGTTGCCCTTTCCTTTCATCTTAGTTTCACTCAAAGCCAGCACATCCATCTTTCTTCTCACAAACATACTGCCCATCTCCTCCCTTTTACTCTCATCTGTACCACATCAATGCACATTAAAAGACCCAAACCTTAGGGTACTGGTTGGAAAACTCCCAAACCCTCTTATGCCCTTTCTTCTTTTTTCAGGAATGTCCCCTTTTGGGGCTACAGGTAGTAGGACTCCTAATCCCATCCCCCATCCCATTTTTTGTTGCCTTTTATGACTCATTCTCTTCCCCCACCACAGGGTCGGCAAAAAAAGTCAATGAATATTCAGAGAACTGGTACAGGACAGTAACAAGGGGTTGGGGGACAGCATAACGGAGGGATAGTCGTAGTATAAAAGTGACATTTCTCTATGAACACAGTTTTCCTCCATCACAAAATGATGTGTGGCTCTGGTCCGTAGGGGCGCCCCATATAGACCGTAAAGTATCAACTGCATGCTACTTTGCCACAATAACATGCAGCCAGTACCCCAATATGAATTAACCAGTATACTGAAGGACAGACGAAATACAGTAATTATGGGTGACTTTAATTCAAAAGAAATATGTTGGGAGGAAATGACAGTGAAGGGTGGAGAGGAATCTGGGGCAATGTCCTGCTCGACATGACCATCAAATACACAATGACTCAGTGGATAAAGGAAAGTACCAGATATAGAAGTAGCGAAGAACCATCAAGTCTGGATTTAATATTTACGACAGAGCCTGAAATTGTCAATAAAATTTATTACAAAACTCCGATATGAGAGTGACCATATACTAATAGAATTTGCGTTGAAAGAGCAAATAGATCAAAGCAGAAATTATAAACATAGAATAGGAAGACTAATGTACAACAAAACAAATTTTGAGAAATTCCAAAAATTCTTTCGCACCGCGAACTGGGAAAAATTCCTAAATGAAGAAACAGGGATGGAAGAGAAATGGAATATACTAAAAGAAAGTTATAATGAAGGAGAATAAATACGTACAACAAAAATGAAAAGAACATACATAAAAAGCTGGTACAACAAAAGGTGTAGTGAGGCTAAGGATAAAAGAGATAAAGCTTGGAAGAAATTGAAAAGAGACAAGAAAACAAGCCAATGGCTAATGTACATCAAACTAAGAAATGATTATGTAAAAATATGCATAGATGAAAAGAGAAACTATGAAAAAAAAAAATAATAAAAAAATGCAAGAACCCAAACTATTTTACAGCTATGTAAATGGCAAACTGAAGAACAATCAAGAAACAGATAAGCTGCGCCAAGGTAAGTATGAATATACAGAAGAACTGGAAATGGCTGAAATTATGAACCACTTTAAATCAGTATTCACAATAGAAAACTCACCTAAGTGTGAGGAAATAGATATCCCCCTCAATGAAAGAAATAATTGTAACACAGAAGGAAATCAGTGACCAAATCAAAACCCTTGATGTCACAAAATCACATGGTCCAGATGGAATTGCAAATCGGATACTGAAAGAATGCATGAAAGAATTAACAGATAAAATATACAATATAATTAAATTCCCACTTAAAGAAGGAAAAGTGCTACAGGACTGGAAGAATGCAAACATTGTACCAATTCATATGGGAGGAAACAAGGAAATCCCATCAAATTACAGACCGGCACAGTAGCCAAAATTTGCGAAAAGGTCATAAAAAATAGATGGGCTAAACATTTGGAAGAAAAAACTATACTGAATCCAAATCAATTTGGATTCAGACAAGGAAGATCGTGTACAACAAACTTGATCTGCTTCTACTCGAGATTAATAGACATAATACAAGAGAGAGATGGTTGGGCAGACTGTGCCTTTCTGGACCTACAAAAGGCATTTGATAGGGTACCACACAAGAAACTAATAAGGAAGATAGAGTCAATAGGTGGCATCAGAGGAAAATTATTGGCATGGATGAAAGACTTCCTGACTGGGAGGAAAATGAGAGTAGTAATTAAAGATAAATTCTCAAATTGGGAAGAAATGAAAGGTGGTGTCCCACAGGGATCAGTGCTGGCCCTGATCATGTTTGCCATATACATAAATGACATGGATGAAGTAGAGTGTTATATGAATTTCTTTGCAGACGACGCAAAAATACTAAAGTAAAAACTGAGGAGGATTGCAACTCATTGCAACAAGACTTGGACAAGATCTGGAAATGGACTCTAAAGTGGGAAGTGAAATTCAATATCAAGAAATGTAGTATAATGGAATTTGGAAAAAGTAAAAACAGAATATCAAGATATTGTAAAATTGGTGAAGAGGTCATGAAAGTAAACTCTGAAAAAAGACCTTGGAGTGATGATCAGCAAAGACTTGATACCGGATAAGCATATCAATAAAATAGTTGTAGAAACCTACAATTTATTGAGGTCAATAAAAGTGGCATTTGCCTATTTGGACGAGAAGATGATAAAAAAAAATTAGGTACACTAATAAGACCAAAACTGGAGTATGCAGTAACACTGGACACCCAGTACCAAAAAGATTACGAAAATTAGAAAGAATACAAAGAGCAACAACAAAACTGGCACCAACTCTTTCCAAAAAGACATATGAACAAAGACTGTCCAAATTAGAATGATCAACTCTGGAACAAAGAAGGGAAAGGGGAGACCTACTATCTATAGAATTATGAAGGGAATGGAAATCTTGGATAAGAATGATTTATTGAAATGGGACAATGGAAAAACAAGAGGACACGAAAATAAATTAAAAAAAGGTAATTACAGAAGAGATCTGAAAAAAATAGCTTCCCACACAGTGACAGATACTTGGAACGAATTAGACAAAAAAACAGTGTGTGCAAACACTATTCAAGATTTTATGAAAAAACTTGATGCTGAGAAATACTAAGACGGGTCACCACGAGCATAACTCCCTTCCCGTATAATACAACTAGGTAAATACAACTCCTCAAGTCTTCTGGCACTCTACCCTCTTTCAGACAAAAGTTAACCTCACCAGCTAGTCCACCATCACTTTACCTCCCATTTTTAAATACCCATCTAACCCAGGTGCCTGCTCTCATCATTTTAACAACTGTTTTTTTACCTCATCTTTTCTTATTTCTCCTCCATTTTCCTCATTCATCACTGTCACTTTCTTAGTACTTCACACAGCAACTACCTTTTCCTCCCTATCCTCCTTCACATTTAGCAACTTCCTAAAATATACCCATCTTCCTTTTACTGCTGTCACTTCCATTATCATCTCTCCATCTAAACATTTTACCTTTTCTTCTCTACTTGATTCCCTTCCCTTCTTCTTTCAATTTTCTTCCAAAACATCTTTTTATCACACATCATTTTGTCTATGATAGAGGAAAATGCTGTTCATAGAGAAATGATGACACTTTTATACTATGAATGTCCCTCCTTTATGTTGTCCCCCAATCCCTTGTTGCTGTCCTGTACCATTTCTCTGAGTATTCATTTTCTGTGGTGGGAGAATTCCCTGTGGTGGGGGAATTCCCTGTGTTGGGGGAAAAGAATACTGCCACCAAGTATTTCCACTTGGATCGTAAGAGGCGAGAAGAAAGGGACGGGGATTGGGACTAGGCATCCTTCTCCTTGTAGCCCCACAGGGCACATTCCTAAAAGAAAAAGTAAAGCCATAAGAGGGTCTGGGAGTTTTCCGACCAGCACCCTAAGGTTTGGGCCTTTTAATGTGCGTGGATGTGGTACAGATGAGAGTAAAAGGGAAGAGATAGGTAGTATGTTTGTGAGAAGAAAGATGGATGTGTTGGCTTTGAGTGAAACTAAGTTGAAAGGAAAGGGTGAGGGTAAGTTTGGGAGTGTAAGTGGGAGGTTATCAGGAGTGAAGAGAGGGCAAGGGAGGGAAGCAGTGGCTATTCTAGTAAGTGAAGAGATAGGTTAACGTGTAGTGGAGTGGAAGGAGGTTTCCTCAAGGATAATGTGGATGAAGGTGAAACTGGGAAAGGAGATGTGGGTCTTTGTATGTACATATCGGCCTGGAAGTGAGAAGAGTGTAGAAGAAAGGGAGGCCTTTTGGATAGATTTAAATGAGTGCATAGAGGATCTAGGGAGAAATATCAATGTAATAGTACTGGGAGACCTTAATGCTAGGGTAGGAAATGGTCCAATTGATAGAGTGGTTGGGAAATGTGGAGTTCCAGGAAAGAATCGTAGTGGAGAGTTGATGGTGGAAATGTGTCTAGAAAGAGAGTTGATGATAGCAAATACAGTGTTTTGGAAGAAAGTCAAACATAAGTACACATGGGAGAGGGTGGTGGATGGAAGGGTGGTAGAGCGTTAATGGACTATGTAGTGGTAGATAGAAGTATAATAGGAAGAGTTAAGGATGTACATGTGCTAAGGGGAGAGGGTGGGGGAATATCAGATCATTTTTGTTGGAAGGTAAGTTGAGAGTGGAGGATAGATGGAGAAAGAAGAAAAGGACAAAAGGTAGGGAGGTGCTTAGAGTGAAAAGGAAAAGGGGGAGTACAAGAAGCTGAGAGAGGAGTGGGAGGGAGTGAAGGGGGAAAGAGTATGACAGAAAATTTTGCTAGTAAAAAGATGTTTTGGAAAGAAATTAAGAGAGGAAGAGGAGGTGAATCAAGTAGAGAAGAAAAGGTAAAAGGTGCAGATGGAGAGATGATAATGGAAGAGAAGGCAGTAAGGGGAAGATGGGCAGAATATTTTAGGGAGTTGCTAAATGTGAAGGAGGATAGGGAGGGAAAGATAGTTGCAGTTGCAGTGGGAAATGCTAAGAAAATGACCATGATGAGTGAGATAAAATGGAGGAGAAATAAGGAAGGATGAAGTGAAGACAGTTTTTAAGATGATGAAAGCAGGTAAGGCACCTGGTCTGGATGGATGCCATGCAGAATGTCTAAAAAAAATGGAGGTACAGTGATGGTGGACTGGCTGGTGAGGTTATTAAATGTTTGCTGGAAAGAGTGTAGAGTGCTGGAGGACTGGAGGAGTGCCTGTATAGTCCTACTTTACAAGGGAAAAGGGGACAAGTGTAAATGTAGTAGTTTCAGAGGAATTAGCTTCTTAAGTGTAGTTGGGAAGGCTTATGGGAGGATCTTGATTGAGAGGATTAGGAGAGGAACAGAGGGAGTAATTGGTGAGGAACAGTGTGGATTTAGGACGGGTAGAGGTTGTGTAGATCAGATCTTTGTGGTAAGACAGATATGTGAGAAAGCTATAGGAAAAGGTAATGATGTTTTTTGGGCTTTTATGGATCTGGAAAAGGCTTACGACAGGGTAGACAGGAAGGCACTGTGGGAGGTTTTGCAGATATACGGGATAGGAGGAAAGCTTCTAGGAGCTGTCAAGAGTTTTTATGAGAGTAGTAGAGCATGTGTCAGGATTAGAAATGGAGAGAGTGAGTGGTTCGAAGTAACAGTGGAACTTCGTCAGGGATGTGTTATGTTGCCTTGGCTGTTCAACTTGTACATGGATGGGGTGGTGTGAGAGGTAAATGGAAGGGTCGTGGGTCAGGGATTGGAGATGGTTAAAGAAAATGGAGAAAAGTGGGAGGTGAGCCAGCTGTTGTTTACGGACGACACTGCGCTTGTGGCAGGATTGGAGGAGGAATTGAGGAAGTTGGTGACAGAGTTTGG
Source organism: Oratosquilla oratoria (assembly GCF_046742065.1). Taxonomy (NCBI): domain Eukaryota; kingdom Metazoa; phylum Arthropoda; class Malacostraca; order Stomatopoda; family Squillidae; genus Oratosquilla; species Oratosquilla oratoria. The sequence continues at coordinate 269,428 of NW_027467762.1, read as the reverse complement.
GAGTGTGTGTGAAAGAAGAAAGTTGAAGATAAATGTGGGTAAAAGTAAGGTGATGAGATGTACAATGGGTGAAAGTGGCAGCAGACTGGAAGTGAGCATTAAGGGAGAGCGACTGGAGGAAGTGGATAGTTTTAGATACTTGGGTGCAAATGTGGCAGGAAAAGGTGGAGTGGAGGTAGAATGTAGATTGAGAGAAGCGAGTAAATGCCTTGGTGGATTAAAAAGTGTAATGAGGAATAGACATTTGGGAATGGATGCTAAGAGGAGACTGTATGAAGGAGTGATTGTGCCAACAGCACTGTATGGGGAAGAAACATGGAACATAAGAGAGGAAGAGAGAAGGAGTTTGAATGTGTTTGAGATGAGGTGTCTGAGAAGTATGATGGGGTTACTAGGCTAGATAGAGTGAGAAATGAGGAGGTGAGGAGGAGAACAGGGGTGGAAAGGGAGTTGGGAGATAGGGTGGATGAAAGAGTATTAGGATGGTTTGGACACTGGTAAATTGAGATTAATTGTCTTATTATTAGTTTTATATACATGTAGATGGTGTTAAAGAATTGTATACTGGTGCTGTAGATTCCTTATATATGTGATTCTCATATGTTTTATACTTTGTAATAGGTTTAGATCCTATACAGCACCTTTAGTCGTGTGTATCTAATTGAATCCTATGTAGACATCTTTTGTTTATGTCAAGTTATTGATACGAAGACGTTCTAGACGTCGCTTGTTTGTTTACATCCGCTTGCTAATAAACTCAAAAGGCAAGACCCCGTTTTTCAACTTTCCTCACCGACACACTGCTACAGTGGCGACGAGGATTTGTGGATTTGTGTGCTAAAGGACTGATTTAAGTTTTAGAAGACAGAAATAGCTGCCTTTCCAACTGATGGTGGAGAAATCGAAGGATGAAGATATACTCGCCTATTCACTCCATCGGAACCGTCCTGGCCACTCTGGATTCGAAAATAGCCTTGGTTTAGCAGGCTACGAGTCATTAGTTTCACAAGGAAACAGGATTTAATGCAAGTAGATTTACAATGGCAAATAACTCAGGTAAGATTGACTGTCTTGACCCCAATAAGATTAGATGGGAGATATGGCTTAGTATGCTGCAAGCTCATTTTGCATACAATGGAATCACTGATGATAACAAGAAGAAAAATTCTTTATTAGTATCATTAGGAAGTGATACGTATAGCATGCTTGCCTCCCTGACTTCACCTGATTTGCCACATGTGAAAACCTATAATGATTTAGTGAAGCTTTTAGAAGCACATTACAAGGTTAAACCGAGCTATCATCGGAGTTTAATCAAATTTCAGAATAGAAAGAAAAAATCTGATGAAAGTTTAAGAGACTTGTATGCTGACTTGAAAAGTCTAGCCAAGGATTGTAGTTTTGGTACCTTATTTGATGCTCGAGTGAGAGACCAACTATTCATGGCAATAGAAACTGAAGTGTATTTCCCGAACTTAGTTGCTGAGAATTTGGATTTACAAACTATGTCTTCAACGGACATTTTAGAGAAAATTCTAAATTTGGAAAAAGCTTTTGTTGGAGAAAAGCTCCTGACTACTGAAGTGAGGAAAGTGGGGGCTAGTTCTGAATATGTTAATAGTCAGAAAAAAGAAAGTTGTAAGCATTGCAGGTATCCACATAAAAGTGAGAACTGTAGGTTTAAGCACCTAACTTGTTCAGTTTGTAACACGAAGGGACACCCCAAACGAGTGTGCCGTTTTGATAAGACTGTGTCTGGTGAGCCACACAGTGCCCAGAAAGGATCTTTTGGAAAATTTACCAACAAGAAGACGTTTGGAAAAAAGAAAACTAATATGGTTTTCGAGGGAATTTCACAGGAAGAGAGAGATACTGGTAGTGATGATAACCAATTGTTACATTTAGTGGATCGACCTAGCCTTCCAGAAGTGGTTAGTGTTGATATTTCTCATGAACCTGTACACAGTGTTGTAGGTAAGGTTTTGCCAGTGAGAAATAAGGTTGATATTAATATTGAAGGTCATAATGTACCGTACGAAATAGATTGTGGTGCCAGTGTGTCTACCCTAACCTTACATTGGGTTAAGACATTGAATTTATCTTTGGAGCCTAGTGATAAAATTTTGAAGGCTTATGGTAATAATGATTTGCATGTTTTGGGTAAGGTTTATGCAAATATATTTTATAATGGTCACAATGTAATTCGAAGTTTGTATGTTGTTGAATCTAATAACTCTAACTTATGTGGGAGAGATTTAATGCCTAAAATTGGTATTGCACTCACAGGTATAGAGGAAGGAGTTAATGTTTTGGATTCCAAGGTACAATTAGATAATTTTTCAGCTGATTCTAGATTGCCAATTTCATGTGTTGTAGCAAAGGTACACCTAAAGAGTGGTGCTGTGCCTAGTTGGAAAAAAGCAAGGCCTGTGCCCTACCACTACAGAAAATTGGTAGAAGATGCTTTAGAAGAGTTAGTTGATAACAATATCATTGAACCAGTACATTCTAGTACTTGGGCAGCTCCAATTGTACCAGTGTTAAAAGCTGACAAAAAGTCAATGCGTATCTGTGTAGATTTCAAGGAGTTAAACAAAAGTATTTCATGTGACCAGTACCCTTTGCCTAAAGTTGATGAAATCCTTGCTGTTGTTGGGAAAAGCAAGATATTCTCATACATACATATACCAAGGCTTTTTCCCCCTTCCAAGGGAGGTAGCCAAAAAGGGAAAGGCATAAAAACACTCCCACCCATTTCATCCCTAAATACACTCCACACCCCTCCCACCCTTCCTCTCATCTGAGCACCTCCTGGATGACGGGTCATCCCTGCACCCTGCCCACCGCCCTGGGTCAGAAGCAGTGTCGCAAGACACAGTACATCCACAGCGAGGCCGCTTCATTTAATCGGCGACCCCCCCTCTCCGTCCCCCTTTGCATATAAGGCGAGGACGGGGAGAAATCCCTTCGGGCTGCGTCAAAATTTACTCACACATACTACCCCACCCCCCATCCCCCCGCCCATTCCTCCTCATGCAGTCACAACATCATCCATATACAACCATTCTCCACTCACCTCTGTCTTCCGTCCTCTCCCTTCCTTCCTCAACAGACATTCCCCTCTTCCCCAAAGCCCCCTTCACCCCATCCATCCACCTCATCCTAGGACGTCCCCTCATGTTCACTCCCTCCACATCTGCCTTCCATACCTCTTTTACTAGTCTTTCTTCACTCATTCTTTCCATGTGTCCAAACCATCCTAATATTCTTTCATCAACCCTATCTCCCAAATCCTTTTTCACCCCTGTTCTCCTCCTCACCTCCTCATTTCTCACTCTATCTAGCCTAGTAACCCCCACCATACTTCTCAGACACCTCATCTCAAACACATTCAAACTCCTTCTCTCTTCTTCTCTTATGTTCCACGTTTCTGCCCCATAAAGGATGCTTACTTACAGGTGACAGTAGATGATGAGAGTCAAGAATTGCTAGTAATTAATACTCATAAAGGTCTGTTTAAATATAAAAGATTACCCTTTGGACTTGCATCATCTCCTGCCATCTTCCAAAGATTGATATCCCAATTATTTATGAATATAGATGGAGTAGTTGCCTTCTTAGATGACATATTAGTCGGAGGAGAGACTAAAGAGGAACATGATATGAGATTAGATAAAGTGTTGAAGGTATTTCAGAAACATAATGTTGCTATTAACAAATAGAAAACTGTTCTGAATACCAATTCCTTAGAATACTTAGGATATGTCATTTCAGGTGATGGCATAAAACCTTCACAAAGGAAACTTGCTGCTATTCTAGATGCACCTATACCAAAGTCAGTAGGTGAAGTTCAATCATTTTTGGGTCTAGTAACATATTATTGTAGGTTTGTAAGAAATTTTTCAAGTGTATTAGCACCTCTGTATGATTTACTGAAGAAAAATGCAAAATTTAAGTGGTCTTCTGTTGAAGCAAAAGCATTTATGACTGTTAAGGAAGAGTTAGCCAACTCTGATTTACTAGTCAATTTTGATGGTGAACATGATGTTATTGTTGAAATAGATGCTTCACCAGTAGGAGTAGGATGTGTGTTAATTCAAGAAATGAATGGTAGTCCAAGACCAGTTTACTTTGCAAGTAAAAAGCTGTCTGCTGCTGAGCTAAATTATTCTCAGTTGGACAAAGAAGCTCTAGCGTTAGTGTACGCTGTAACTAAGTTTAAATATTTTTTGCTTGGACGTAAGTTTGTGCTCCGTACAGATCACAAACCTCTACTTGGTTTATTTGGTAGTGAGAAACAGATTCCTGTCAATGCAAACGCAAGAGTACAGCGTTGGGCATTATTGTTATCCCAGTATGATTACCAATTGTGTTTTAAATCAGGCAAACAAAACATTGTAGCAGATACCCTGAGCCATTTGCCTGTATCTGATTCTGTTTTAGACTCACATACACCTGCTGAATATGTGAATTTAGTTGAAAATTTGGAAGATCAAAATATTTCCTATGAGAGGGTTAAGGTTATGACAAAGAGTGATCCTGTTTTGAGGAAGGTTTTCCAATGTGTTAAATTTGGGTGGATTGATAATCCTGTTATTTCTGAATATGCAGCAGTTAAAGCAGATTTAAGTATATATGAAGATGTGTTGCTATTTAGGAATAGAGTAGTTATACCAGCTGAATTAAGAAGTAGTGTACTTTCACAGCTGCATGTAGGTCATAATGGTATCAGTGCTATGAAGGCTGAAGCCAGGAATTGGATATGGTGGCCTAAGTTAGATCAAGATATATCTGAGGTTACTAAAGCTTGTTCAATTTGTTTTAAAAATTTTCAAGGTTCTCAGGAAGTTACCTTATCATGGCCTGAGACGGGTAAGTCTTGGTGTAGACTCCATATGGACTATACAGGTCCAATCAATGAAAATTATTTCTTAGTGGTTGTGGATTCACACTCAAAATTTATGGATGTTCATGTAACAAAGTCAACAACATCTTCCAAAGATTGATATCCCAATTATTTATGAATGGGCTCCTAATCTCAGTGAGACACACCACAACACCCTTCAAATCATACAAAACAAAGCCCTAAAAACAATTACAGGCTGCACAAATACAACACCTACAGACCATTTACACCATGAAACAAAAGTCCTCAAAGTCAAGGACCACCTCGACATGAGAGGCACACAAACACTTGCCGCAGCCACCACAAACACATCACACCCGCTACACTACATAGCAGAACACCCACACACACCAAGAAACATTAAAACTACACCCAAAGACCTTTATTACACACAGATACTCTCTTCTCTTCCTCCCCAACCACCAAATACCAGCCTCCGGAAACATATTCATAATCATATCACTCACCGCTCCATTAACACACTGAAAGACAACACACTGCTGCATGCCAGACCCCCTGATATCCACCCTTCTGAATCCTCTCTCCCACGAAAGGACAGAGTCCACTTGGCCAGACTGCGATGCGGTCACCACCCAGCACTTCTAAGCTACCAGAAGAGGCTGGACGACCGTGTTGTGAACAGCTGCCCAGGATGTAACACTTCACCCCATACCATACAACACATAATGGAAGACTGCATTATACACAATCATGCACACAAACAACACAACATACACTCTATAAAGGATTTGTGGGAAAACCCAGTTTCAGCTGTGGCCTTCCTTGGGGAGACGGGACTGCTCGGGCAGACAGTCTAGGGAACGACAACAACAACAACAACAACAACATCTACAGTAACAATTTCTATGCTGAGAAAAACTTTTTGTAATTTTGGGTTACCTGACATTCTAGTTTCAGATAATGTCTCATCATTTGTATCTGAGGAAATGGAGACTTTCTTTGAAAAGAATGGAATAAAACATATGACACCAGCCCCATATAACCCATCATCTAATGATTTAGCTGAGAGAGCTGTAAAAACTTTCAAGGAAGGATTAAGTAAATTTAAGGAAGGTGATATCAGAACCAGAATTTGTAGATTTTTGTATAACTACAGACGTTCAATTCATTGTTCCACAGGTAAAGCTCCAGCTGAGCTAATGTTTAACAGAAACTTCAGAGGTATAATTGAGAAAATTAAACCACAAAATAAGAAGGAAAAGGTTTTGGAAAAAGAGTGTAAGTTTGAAAAGTCTGAATATAAGATTGATGATGCTGTTTTTGTAAAGAATTATGGCAAAGGTCATTCATGGTTGGAAGGGAAAGTAACTGAAGTTCTAGGTGTGAGAAACTACAAAGTGATGTTAAGAGATTTTGGGAACATTGTTTGGAAAAGACATTCTGATCAACTTATGCCTAGATATACACCAACTGTTCCCAGTAATGACACTGTACGTAAAGATAACTCGGGTAGCAGTAAACCTTTTGTGCCTATGTATTCTTCAGGTCAAGGACACTGTCCTGATAGTTCAGAAGTAATGGATAAGGCTGATGAAAATTCCTCTGTAAATGTTGATAATGATGATAATGCTGTGAATGTACCAAGTCCACAACCAGTTAGAAGATCTAGCAGAGTTGTGAAACCACCTGATAGATTGAATCTATAATTGTGGTGTTATAAAGATAAATGTTTCAGTTATGTTCTTATGGATACTCCTTTTTCAATAAGGGAAAAGGGATGTGGTAAATTGAGATTAATTGTCTTATTATTAGTTTTATATACATGTAGATGGTGTTAAAGAATTGTATACTGGTGCTGTAGATTCGTTATATATGTGATTCTCATATGTTTTATACTTTGTAATAGGTTTATATCCTATACAGCACCTTTAGTCGTGTGTATCTAATTGAATCCTATGTAGACATCTTTTGTTTATGTCAAGTTATTGATACGAAGACGTTCTAGACGTCGCTTGTTTGTTTACATCCGCTTGCTAATAAACTCAAAAGGCAAGACCCCGTTTTTCAACTTTCCTCACCGACACACTGCTACAGACACATGGAAAGAATGAGTGAAGAAAGACTAGTAAAAGAGGTATGGAAAGCATATATGGAGGGAGTGAACATGAGGGGACGTCCTGGGATGAGATGGATGGACAGGGTGAAGGGGGCTTTGGGGAAGAGGGGAATGTCTGTTGAGGATGGATGGGAGAGGACAGAAGACAGGGGTGAATGGAGAACGGTTGTATATAGATGATGTTGTGATGTATGAGGTGGAATGGGTGGGGGGATGGGGGGTGAGGTAGTATGTGTGAGCAAAATTTGAAGCCCGAGGGGATTTCTCCTCATCATCTCCTTTTCTGCATGGAGGGACAGAGAGGGGGGGTTGCCGATTTAATGAAGCGGCCTTGCTGTGGATGTGCTGTGTCTTGCGACACTGCCTCTGACCCAGGGCAGTGGACAAGGTGCAGGGATGGCCTGTCATCCATGAGGTGCTAAAATAAGAGGGAGGGTGGAGGGGAGTGGAGTGTATTTAGGGATGGAATGGGTAGGAATGAATTTATGCCCTTTTCTTTTTGGCTACCTCCCTTGTAGGGGGGAAAAAGCCTTTGTATATTTACCTAGTGGTATTTACCTAGTTGTATTTTGCGGGAAGGGGAGCTATGCTCGTGATGTCCCGCCATTGTATCTCGCAGTGTCTAGTTTGTTTTTAAACTCATGAATGGTTTTTGCGCATACTATTTCATTATATGTGTACGTATGTATGTATTTTTTCTTTGTCATTTATACATACATATACCAAAGGCTTTTTCCCCCTACACAGGGGGTAGCCAAAAAGAAAAAGGCATAGAAACCACTCCCACCCATTCCATTTCCTATATATTCCACTCCCCTCCACCCTCAATCTTGGCACCTCCTGGATGACGGGTCATCCCTGCATCCCGTCCACTGCCCTGGGCCAGAAGTAGTGTCCAAAAACACAGCACATCCACAGCAAGGCCGCTTCATAAATTCGGTGAACCCCCCTCTCCGTCCCCTCATGCAGAAAAGGAGAAGATGGGGAGAAATCCCTTCCGGCTGCGTCAATTTTTTTTTTCATACATACTTCCTCACCCCCCATCCCACACCCACTCACCCTCATGCATCACAGCGTCATCTATACACAAACCCTCTCCATTCACCCCTATCTTCTGTCCTCTCCCATCCTTCCTCTACAGACATTCCTCTCTTTTGTAAAGCCCCTTTCACCCCATCCATGCATCTCATCCAAGGAAACCCCCTCATATTCACTCCTTCCAACTCTGCCTTCCACACTTCTTTTACTAATCTTTCTTCACTCATTCTTTCCATGTGTCCAATCCATCCTAATACTTTTTCATCAACCCTATCTCCCAGTTCCCTTTCCACCCCTGTTCTCCTCCTCACCTCCTCATTTCTCATTATATCCAGCCTAGTAACCCCTATCATACTTCTCAGACATTTCATCTCAAAAACATTCAAACTCCTTCTCTCTTCCTCTCTCATGTTCCATGTTTCTGCCCCATACAATGCTGGTGGCACAATCACTCCTTCATATAACCTCCTCTTAGCATCCTTTCCCAGATGTCTATTTCTCATTACATTTTTCAATCCACCAAGGCATTTACTCGCTTCTCTCAATCTACATTCTACCTCCACCTACACTCCTCCCTTTCCTGCCACATTTACACCCAAGTATCTAAAACTATCCACTTCCTCCAGTCGCTCTCCCTTAACCCCTTCCATACGGTGCCGCACACGTAGGCGTCATGGGGAGCGAGTGTATTCGCGAGGCTGCCATATCGGCTTCTTGATTATATTTATTGTAGTCGCCCCTCCATAATGACATTCTTTCTAATTCTTTTGTAATCGCATTTTCTATGGTTATCAAAATTCACGGGTGAAGAGAGAACGATCGATATAAGCGGTGACTATATTTTATGATGCGAGTATTATTACGACACGTCGTACGGCTGGCATTGGCTGCTGCCACCGAGATCTAAGTCCATGACGCCTACGTGTGCGGCACCGTATGGAAGGGGTTAATGCTCACTTCCAGCCTGCTGTCACTCTCTTCCCTTGTACATCTCATCACCTTACTTTTGCCCACATTAATCTTCAGTTTCCTTCTTTCACACACCTTCTCAAACTCTGTCACTAACTTCCTCAATCCCTCCTCTGATCCTGCTACAAGCGCAGTGTCGTCAGCAAACAACAGCTGGCTCACCTCTCACTTTTCTCCATTTTCTTTAATCATCTCCAATCCCTGACCCACTACCCTTGCATTCACCTCTCGCACCACCCCATCCATGTAAAGATTGAACAGCCAGGGCGACATAATACATCCCTGACAAAGTCCCACCCTTACCTCAAACCATTCACTCTCTCCATTTCTAATCCTAACACAAGCTCTACTACTCTCATAAAAAAATGTTTCTTGGTGTGTGTGGGTGTACTACATAGCAGAACACCCACACACACCAAGAAACATTAAAACAACACCCAAAGACCTTTATCACGCACAGATACTCTCTTCTCTTCCTCCACAACCACCAAATACCAGCCTCCAGAAACATATTCATAATCATATCACTCACCGCTCCATTAACACACTGAAAGACAACACACTGCTGCATGCCAGACCCCCTGATATCCACCCTTCTGAATCCTCTCTCCCACAAAAGGACAGAGTCCACTTGGCCAGACTGCGGTGCGGTCACCACCCAGCACTTCTAAGCTACCAGAAGAGGCTGGATGACCGCATTGTGAACAGCTGCCCAGGATGTAACACTTCACCCCATACCATACAACACATAATGGAAGACTGCATTATACACAATCATGCACGCAAACAACACAACATACGCTCTATAAAGGATTTGTGGGAAAACCCAGTTTCGGCTATGGCATTCCTTGGGGAGACGGGACTGCTCGGACAGTCTAGGGAACGACAACAACAACAACAACTCTCATAAAAACTCTTGACAGCTCCTAGAAGCTTTCCTCCTATCCCATATATCTGCAGTACCTCCCAAAGTGCCTTCCTGTTTACCTTGTCATAAGCCTTTTCCAGATCCATAAAATTCCAAAAAACATCCTTACCTTTTCCTATAGCTTTCTCACATATCTGTCTTATCACAAAGATCTGATCTACACAACCCCTACCTGTCCTAAACCCACACTGTTCCTCACCAATTACTCCCTCTCTTCCTCTCCTAATCCTCTCAATCAAGACCCTCCCATAAACCTTCCCAACTGCACTCAAAAAGCTGATCCCTCTGAAACTACTACACTCACACTTGTCCTCCTTTCCCTTGTAAAGCGGAACTATAAAGGCACTCCTCCAGTCCTCCGGCACTCTACCCTCTCTTAAACAAACCAGCCAGTCCACCATAACTGTACCTCCTTTTTTCAGACATTCTGCATGGCATCCATCCAAACCAGCTGTCTTACCTGCTCTCATCATCTTAAGAGCTGCTTTCACTTCATCATTCCCTATTTCTCCTCCATTTTCCTCACTCATTACTCTCATTTTCTTAGTGCTTCCCACTGCAACTACCTTTCCCTCCCTATCCTCCTTCACATTTAGCAACTTCCTAAAATACTCTGCCCACCTTCCTCTTGCTGCCTTCTCTTCCATTATCATCTCTCCATCTGCACCTTTTATCTTTTCTTCTCTACTTGATTCGCCTCCTCTTTCAATTTCCTTCCAAAACATCTTTTTATTACTTTCAAAATTTTCTGTCATACTCTTACCCAATTTCACATCTGCTCTCCTTTTTGCTTCCTTTATCTTATGCTTAACCAATCTATGAAAGCCTGCTTCTTCTCTTCTACACCTTTCTTTGCTTCCTCATCCCACCACTCACTACCCTTCCTTCTATTTTCTCCTGCCCTCCTTGTTCCACACACCATCTTTGCACACCTTATGACTCCCGCCTTGAACCTTCCCCATTCCTCCTCCACTCCTAGTTCTACGCTATCCTTTACTCCCTCCCACTCCCCTTCCAGTTTTTTCTTATATTCATTCTCCTTTTATTTTTATTTAAGGGGTTCACTCTATGCACCTCTCTACCTTCTGCCCTTTTCCTCTTTCTCCACTCTCAATTTACCTTCCACCAGAAAATGATCTGATATTCTCCCACTCTCTCCCCTTACAACATGTACATCCTTAACTCTTCCTACCATACTCCTGGGCACCACTACAGTCCATTAATGCTCTATCTGCCACCCTTCCATCCACCACCACCCTCTCCTGTGTGTACTTATGCTCGACTTTCTTCCTAAACACTGTATTTGCTATCATCAACTATCTTTCAAGACACATCACCATCAATTCTCAACTACGATTTTTACTTGGAACTCCATACTTCCCAATCACTCCGTCTATTGGTTCATTTCCAACCCTAGCATTAAGGTCTCCCAATACAACTACATTGACATTTCTCCCTAATCCCTCTATGCACTCATTTATATCTACCCAAAAAGCCTCCCTTTCCTCTACGCTCTTCTCACTAAAAGGTCCATACACACTTACAAAAACCCACATCTCCTTTCCCAGCTTCACCTTCATCCACATCAACCTTGATGAAACCTCCTTCCACTCCACTACACATTTATCTATCTCTTCACTTACTAGTATAGCCACCCCTTCTCTCCCTCATCCACTCTTTACTCCTGAATACCTACCAGCTACACTCCCAAACTCACAGTTGCCCTTTCCTTTAATTTTATTTTCACTCAAAGCCAGCACATCCATCTTTCTTCTCACAAACATACTGCCCATCTCTTCCCTTTCACTCTCATCTGTACCACATCAATGCACATTAAAAGACCCAAACCTTAGGGTACTGGTTGGAAAACTCCCAGACCCTCTTATACCTTTACTTCTTTTTTTAGGAATGTCCCCTTTTGGGGCTACAGGTAGGACTCCTAATCCCATCCCCTGTCCTGTTTTTTGTTGCCTTTTATGACTCAAGTGGAAAGACTTGGTGGTAGCATTCTCTTCCCCCACCACAGGGTCGGCGAAAAAAGGAAATGAATATTCACAGAAATGGTATAGGAGAGTAACAAGGGGTTGGGGGACAGCATAACAGAGGGATAGTTGTATTATAACAGTTTCATCATTTTTCTATGAACAGAGTTTTCCTCTATCACAGACAAAAATGATGTGTGGCTCTGGTCCGTAGGGGCGCCCCATATAGACCCTAAAATATCAACTGCATGCTACTTTGCCAAAATAACATGCAGCCACTACCCCAGTTTGCCATTTATATATCTAAAATAATTTGGGTTGATCTTTACATTTGTCTATTATGTCCTTTTCATAATACCCCGTCTGGGGGTATTGGCTGGCAAAGTAGCATGCAGTTGATACTTTAGTGTCTATATGGGGTGCCCCTATGGACCAGAGCCACACATCATTTTGTCTATGATAGAGGAAAACTCTTCATAGAAAAATTATGACACTTTTATACTACGACTGTCCCTCCGTTATGCTGTCCCCCAAGCCCTTGCTGCTGTCCTGTACCATTTCTCCGAGTATTCATTTTCTGCTGTGGGGGAATTCCCTGTGGTGGGGGAAAAGAATACTGCCACCAAGTATTCCCACTTGGATCATAAGAGGCGAGAAGAAAGGGACGGGGAGTGGGACTAGGCATCCTTCTCCTTGTAGCCCCACAGGGGACATTCCTAAACGAAAAAGTAAAGCCATAAGAGGGTCTGGGAGTTTTCCGACAAGCACCCTAAGGTTTGGGTCTTTTAATGTGCGTGGATGTGGTACAGATGAGAGTAAAAGGGAAGAGATAGGTAGTATGTTTGTGAGAAGAAAGATAGATGTGTTGGCTTTGAGTGAAACTAAGTCGAAAGGGAAGGGTGAGTGTAAGTTTGGGAGTGTAAGTGGGAGGTTATCAGGAGTGAAGAGATGGCGGGGGAGGGAAGGGGTTGCTATTCTAGTAAGTGAAGAGATAGGTAAACGTGTAGTGGAGTGGAAGGAGGTTTCCTCAAGGATAATGTGGATGAAGGTGAAACTAGGAAAGGAGATGTATTTACCTAGTTGTAATATACGGGAGGGGAACTATGCTCGTGGTGACCCGTCTTTGTATCTCTCCGCATCAAGTTTTATCTTAAAATCTTGTATAGTGTTAGCACATACTGTTTTGTTGTCTAATTTGTTCCATGTATTTATCGCTCTGTGTGGGAAACTGTTCCTTTTCAAGTTTTTTCTATAACTATCCTTTTTCAATTTTTTTCCGTGTCCTCTTGTTTTACCGTTGTCCCACATTAATAGGTCGTTCCTGTCTAAAACTTCCATTCCTTTCATTATTCTGTAGATAGCAAATCTCCTCTTTCTCTTCTTTGTTCCAGAGTTGGTAGGTTCAATTTGGATAGTCTTTGCTCATATGTTAGTTCGGCGAGTGTCGGTGCTAGTTTTGTTGTCGCTCTTTGTAATCTTTCTAGTTTCTTAATATTCTTTTTGGTACTGGGTGTCCAAAGTGATGCTGTGTACTCGAGTTTTGGTCTTATTAGTGTAGTAAGTATTTTCCTTATCATTTCTTCGTCCATATAGGTAAAAGCCACTTTGATTGCTCTCAATAAGTTGTAGGTTTCTCCGAACATCTTGTTTATATGCTTATCTGGTTTCATGTCCTTTCCAATCATCACTCCAAGATCTTTTTCATAGTTTGTTTTATTTATTTTTTCTTCCCCAATTCTGTAATCTTTTGATATTCTATTTTTACTCTTTCCAAATTCCATTATGCTGCATTTCTTAATATTGAATTTTACTTCCCATTTTTGAGTCCAATTCCATATTGTGTCCAGATCTTGTTGCAATGAGTTGCAGTCCTCTTCCGTTTTTACCTTCTTAAGTAATTTTGCATCATCTGTAAAAAAAATTATATAGCACTCCACGCCTTCATTCAGGACGGGTAGAGGTTGTGTAGATCAGATCTTTGTGGTAAGACAGATATGTGAGAAAGCTATAGGAAAGGGGAAGAATGTTTTTTGGGCTTTTATGGATCTGGAAAAGGCTTATGATAGGGTAGACAGAAAGGGACTGTGGGAGGTACTGCAGATATATGGGATAGGAGGAAAGCTTCTAGGAGCTGTCAAGTTTTATTGAGAGTAGTAGAGCTTGTGTCAGGATTAGAAATGGAGAGAGTGAGTGGTTCGAGGTAAGGGTGGGAATTCGTCAAGGATGTATTATGTCGCCCTGGCTGTTCAACTTATACATGGATGGGGTAGTGCGAGAGGTAAATGCAAGGGTAGTGGGTCAGGGATTGGAGATGGTTAAAGAAAATGGAGAAAGGTGGGAGGTGAGCCAGCTGTTGTTTGCTGATGACACTGCGCTTGTGGCAGGATCGGAGGAGAGACTGAGGAAGTTGGTGACAGAGTTTGGGAGAGTATGTGAAAGAAGAAAGCTAAAGATAAATGTGGGTAAAAGTAAGATGATGAGATGTACAAGGGGTGAAAGTGGCAGTAGACTGGAAGTGAGCATTAAGGGAGAGCGACTGGAGGAAGTGGATAGTTTTAGATACTTGGGTGCATATGTGGCAGGAAAAGGTGGAGGTAGAATGTAGATTGAGAGAAGCGAGTAAATGCCTTGGTGGATTGAAGAGTGTAATGCGGAATAGACATTTGGGAATGGATGCTAAGAGGAGACTGTATGAAGGAATGATTGTGCCAACAGCACTGTATGGGGAAGAAACATGGAACTAAGAGAAGAAGAGAGAAGGAGTTTGAATGTGTTTGAGATGAGGTGTCTGAGAAGTATGATGGGGGTTACTAGGCTTGATAGAGTGAGAAATGAGGAGGTGAGGAGGAGAACAGGGGTGGAAAGGGAGTTGGGAGATAGGGTGGATGAAAGAGTATTAGGATGGTTTGGACACATGGAAAGAATGAGTGAAGAAAGACTAGTAAAAGAGGTATGGAAGGTAGATGTGGAGGGAGTGAATATGAGGGGACATCCTAGGATGAGGTGGATGGATGGGGTGAAGGGGGCTTTGGGGAAGAGGGGAATCTCTGTCGAGGAAGGAAGGGAGAGGACGGAAGACAGGGGTGAATGAAGAATGGTTGTATATGGATGATGTTGTGATGCATGAGGTGGAATGGGAGGGGGGATGAGGGGTGAGGTAGTATGTGTGAGCAAAATTTGACGCAGCCCGAAGGGATTTCTCCCCGTCTTCTCCTTTATGCATTGGGGGGATGCAGAGGGGGGGTCGCCAATTTAATGAAGCGGCCTTGCTGTGCTGTGTCTGGCGACACTGCTTCTGACCCAGGGCAGTGGACAAGGTGCAGGGATGACCCGTCATCCAGGAGATGCTAAGATAAGAGGGAGGG
Source organism: Oratosquilla oratoria (assembly GCF_046742065.1). Lineage (NCBI taxonomy): Eukaryota > Metazoa > Arthropoda > Malacostraca > Stomatopoda > Squillidae > Oratosquilla > Oratosquilla oratoria. Next base: position 254,163 of record NW_027467762.1, on the reverse strand, counting down.
TGGAGGGGTGTGGAGTGTATTCAGGGATGGAATGGGTGGGAATGATTTTATGCCTTTTCCTTTTTGGCTACCTCCCTTGTAAGGGAAAAAAGCCTTGGTATATGTATGTATGTATAATTTCTTTTTTCTTCTCTATGTATTTTTACATATTCATTTCATAGTTTGGTGTATATTTTCCATTTCTCAGATTTTTTCCTTTTTCCATCTTTTCCAGGCTTTATCTCTTCTGTCTTTTGCCTCAGTGTACTATTTATTACACCAGGATTTTATATATACCCTTTCCTGTTTTTGTCTAGGCATATACTGTCACAAAGTGTGCAAAGATGGTGTGTGGAACAAGAAGAATGGGAGGAAAAAGAAGGAAGGGTAGTGAGTGGTGGGATGAGGAAATGAAGAAGGTTGTAGAAGAGAAGAAGCGAGCTTTAACAGATTGGTTACAAAATAGGACGAGGGAGTCATATGATAGGTACAAAGAAAAGAAAAGAGAAGTAAAGCACAAGGTAAAGGAGGCAAAGAGGAAAGCAGATGTGAAATGGGGGAAGAGTATGACAGAAAATTTTGAAAGTAATAAAAAGATGTTTTGGAAAGAAATTAAGAGAGGAAGAGGAGGCGAATCAAGTAGAGAAGAAAAGGTAAAAGGTGTAGATGGAGAGAGGATAATGGAAGAGAAGGCAGTAAGGGGAAGATGGGCAGAGTATTTTAGGGAGGATGGGGAGGGAAAGATAGTTGCAGTGGGAAGCGCTAAGAAAATGACCATGATGAGTGAGGAAAATGGAGGAGAAATAAGGAAGGATGAAGTGAAGGCAGTTGTTAAGATGATGAAAGCAGGTAAGGCACCTGGTCTGGATGGATGCCATGCAGAATGTCTAAAAAAAAAGAGGTACAGTGATGGCGGACTGGCTGGTGAGGTTATTCAATGTTTGCTGGAGAGAGGGTAGAGTGCCAGAGAAATGAGGAGGTGAGGAGGAGAACAGGGGTGGCAAGGGAGTTGAGAGATAGGGTGGATGAAAGAGTATTAGGATGGTTTGGACACATGGAAAGAATGAGTGAAGAAAGACTAGTAAAAGAGGTATGGAAGGCAAATGTTGAGGGAAGGAACATGAGGGGGCGACCTAGGATGAGATGGATGGATGGGGTGAAAGGGGCTTTGGGGAAGAGGGGAATATCTGTTGAGAAAGGACGGGAGAGGACAGAAGACGGGTGAATGGAGAATGGTTGTATATGGATGATGTTGTGATGCATGAGGTGGAATGGGTGGGGGGTGGGGGGGTGAGGTTGTATGTGTGAGAAATTTGATGCAGCCCAAAGGGATTTCTCCCTGTCTTCTCCTTTTCTGCATGAGGGGACGGAGAGGGGGGGGTTGCCAATTTAATGAAATGGCCTTTCTGTGGATGTGCTGTGTCTTGCGACACTGCCTCTGACCCAGGGCAGTGGACAAGATGCAGGGATGACCAATCATCCAGGAGGTGCCAAGATAAGAGGGAGGGTGAAGGGGAGTGGAGTGTATTCAGGATGGAATGGGTGGGAATGGTTATTATACCTTTTTCTTTTGGGCTACCTCCCTTGTAAGGGGGAAAAGGCCTTTGGTTTATGTATGTATATACTTATCCACTCCTTCATTATAGATTTCCTTCCAAATTGTTAATTTCTCTTCGACCTTTATTTCTTCATTATTAAATTTTTCCTAATTTGTGTGAATGATATTTTGACACAGCCTGAAGGGATTTCTCCCAGTCTTCTCTTTTTTTGAATGAGGGGATGGAGGGGGGGGGGTTGCCCATTAGATGAAGAGGCCTTGCTGTGGATGTGCTGTGCCTTGCTACATTGCTTCTAACACAGGGCAGTGCGCAAGATGCAGGGATGACCCATCATCCAGGAGGAGTCAAGAGTAGAGGGTGGGAGGGGTGGCAAATAGGAATGGAGTATATGAGGATGAAATGGGTGGGAGTGGATTTATGCCTTTTACTATGGCTACCTCCCTAGTAAGGGGGAAAAAGGCATTGGTATATGAATGTCAATTAGGTTAGGAAATGGTTTCTATTAGAAAAAAGGTAGGTAGTATTGCAAAGTAATCACTACAAGGAAAAGAGTAACATACCTTGACACATTCAACACCTGGTTCATTGCAGATTCAAAATAGACCCAACCAAGTCCACACCTACACTTTTCACCAACTGGACAGCAGAATACAAATACCTACCATGCCTCTTTATCAATACATACTATACATCTGTGTCATTCAAGACAAAATGCACACCTACTTATACTTGCAGGTACAACATTCAGACAAAACAAAGAAAATAACACTACAGTATACAAACAATACATACGCTCAGTGATGAATTATGCAAGCCCCACATGGGCCTCTAACATCACTGAGATACACCACAACACCTCACAGACTATACAGAACAAAGCCCTAAAGATAATAATAGGCTACACAAATACAACACCTACAGACCATCTACACCATGAAATGAAAGTCCTTAAAGTCAAGGTTCACCTTGACATAAGAGGCACACAGCACTAGCCATAGCCTCCATAAAAACATAGCACACCCACTGCAAGACATGAAAGAACACCCACACATTCCATGAATCATCAAAACAACACCCGAATACTTATATTACACACAAATATTCTCCTCTCCTACTCAGCAGCTATCAATCACCCATCTTCAGAAGCATATCCAGACTGAAACGCAACATTGCTGCATGTCCCACCCCTTTATATCCATACCTCTGAATCCTCTATTCCCCAAAAGGACAGAGTCCAACTGGCCAGGCTGTGATGTGACCACCATCCAGCTCTTCTAAGTTAACAGAGGTGGCTTGATGACCACATCGAGAACTGTCCAGGATGTAATACTTTACCCTATACTATACAACACATTATGGAGGACTGTTTTGTACAAAATTATGCACACCAACAATACAATATATACCCTAAAAGGGATTTGTGGGAAAATACTGTTCTAGCTATGGCATTCTTCAGGAAGACAGGACTGCTCAGCCAGAGAATCAAGAGAATGACGATAACAACAAGACACCAAACACCATCTTACATTGCCCCACCCTAACAAACATAAACAACACAATATTTCTTCCCTGACTGAAATATGGGTTTTTTGATGCCTGTTGCCAGTTATATGGGAGCCATGGGTTTCTTGCAAGAGAGATATGAGGCAATGGATTGCTGACTGGTAGTCTGTAAGTATTATCACTCACACAATATACCAGGAAGTCAGGCATCTGGCATGTGCTATAATACCTCATAGACACAGCTGAGGACTGTCACTCCACCTTTACTGCTGAAACCTTGCTCAACAGTCAAAAGTACATTGGGTTCAACTTTACTGAAGGCCACACTAAGAGGAGCCATCTCAGTCCGACAATAGCAGAGGAGATGAAGAGATGATCCTTGTATGCCATACACCAGCACATTGGCACGGTCACGGTCCTTAGCCAATGGGCTCCATGGATAAACCTCATCTCCACTCGTCTGCCACCATACCACAACCTATAACAGATTCAACATAAGAAGAACTGGTTATAATCTAATATAGTAATATCTTATCTATCCAGACCCCTGAGGAGTTATAGCAATCAAGATAAAATTATTTTCTTGTTACTTCACATCTATTCTTATAAAAATTAAGATACATAGAAAATAACAAAATGGTATTTGCTCAGGATGACATATTCATTGTCCTTCCCATTCTAGCATTTCAAAGACATTTTGTTTTATTTATGAGAATTATAACTTAAAATAATTATCTGACTATCCATTTATAATTTATAAACACAAACATCACTGCATTGTTATCAGAACTTTTCATAGTAAATTACCCTGCACTCTATAAAATAAGAACTGTTGAAAATTTGACATAGTAAATAATATACATACATATAACAAAGGCTTTTTTCCCCCTTACAAGGGAGGTATCCAAAAGACAAGGCATAGAAACCACTCCCACCCATTCCATTCCCTACATACTCCACACCCCTCTACCCTCTTCCCTCCCTCTTATCTTGGCACCTCCTGGATGACAGGTCATCTCCTTGCATCTTGTCCACTGCCCTGGGTCAGAAGCAGTGTTGCAAGACACAGTACACCCACAGCAAGGCCACTTCATTAATTCGGTGACCCCCTCTCTCTGTCCCCTCATGCAGAAAAGGAGAACATGGGGAGAAATCCCATTGTGCTGCGTCAATTAATTTTTCATACATACTCCCTCACCTCCCATCCCCCACCCACTCCCCCTCATGCAACACAGCACCATCCATACACAATATAATATAGTACAAAATAATATATATAATATATAGTACATATAAAATAAAAAAAAAAAAACTCTCTAATATGAATGAACAGTGTACATCTGACATGTTGCTTGTGACTGATGTATCATCCTTGAAGTATGCAAATGCAGTGGTCCTGTTTAGCAACCTAATGGATAGGGTAGGGATGCAAAATATGGCAAAATAGATTATTACCAATCCCTTGTATATTCAAACCAAGGTAATTCACAGTTCTATTTTACTGTATTTAGCATAGGAGGGTTGGGGGAGCAGATTATATTGTTGGACAGGAACCAACACATGTGTACCACAAGCATGTCTGTTGCTAGTAATGGGTTTGGCCAAGTCAAAGCACAAACCCACCTTATATCCATATAATGCCTATACAAAAACTCATTCTCTGTCCCTTTCTTCCTCCCATGAATAAAAGGTGGGATCAATGATGGATATCTGTATGTAGTGATTCTGCAAGATGGACATAAAAGCTGCCAATTTTCAAAAGGGTTGATGGATTAGGCCCAAGATCTCTCTCTTTATCAACTTCAACTGTATTTCTTACATTTTTCACATATGAGAGGGGATAACTAGCAATGGCTCTCTTCCCCCTACCATTTTCAGCTGATGGCATGGATACAGTTTCACACTAATAGAACATAGACAATAGTCCAAAGTTTTTTCCTAAAGAGATCTGTGGGAAAGCCCAAGGACCATTGCTTGCCACTGCAGGACTTAGTGAAACTCAAGGCAGCCATTAAATCTTTAATGGGGTCATCCCTGTCCCTAGCCACACTAAGTGGGTCAGAGGCAATACAGCAAAACTCAATACCTCCATAGCAGGGCCCAACAGCTGAAGCAGGGGGGAGTGCCAAAGGAGGGGATTGGTTTCTATGTGTTTTGTGAATGAATAATCTATGCATTGCTCACAGTTGCAATGACTAGCGGAGCTGATAGCAGCTACAATAGGAAAACAAATTTACATACATACATATACCAAGGCTTTTTCCCCCTTACAAGGGAGGTAGCCAAAAAGGAAAAGGCATAAAATCATTCCCACCCATTCCATCCCTGAATACACTCCACACCCCTCCACCCTCCCTCTTATCTTAGCACCTCCTGGATGACGGGTCATCCCTGCACCTTGTCCACTGCCCTGGGTCAGAAGCAGTGTCGCAAGACACAGCACATCCACAGCAAGGCCGCTTCATTAAATCGGCGACCCCCCCTCTCTGCATAAAAGGAGAATACGGGGAGAAATCCCTTTGGGCTGTGTCAAATTTTGCTCACACATACTACCTCAGCCCCCATCCCCCCACCCATTCCACCTCATGCATCACAACATCATCCATATACAACCTTTCTCCATTCATCCGTCTTCTGTCCTCTCCCATCCTTCCTCAACAGACATTCCCCTCTTCCCCAAAGCCCCCTTCACCCCATCCATCCACCTCATCCTAGGACGTCCCCTCATGTTCACTCCCTCCACATCTGCCTTCCATAACTCTTTTACTAGTCTTTCTTCACTCATTCTTTCCATGTGTCCAAACCATCCTAATACTCTTTCATCAACCCTATCTCCCAACTCCCTTTCCACCCCCATTCTTCTCCTCACCTCCTCATTTCTCACTCTATCTAGCCTAGTAACCCCCCATCATACTTCTCAGACACCTCATCTCAAACACATTCAAACTACTTCTCTCTTCCTCTCTTATGTTCCATGTTTCTGGCCCATACAGTGCTGTTGGCACAATCACTCCTTCATACAAAACAGTATGTGCTAACACTATACAAGATTTTAAGATAAAACTTGATGCGGAGAGATACAAAGACGGGTCACACAAGCATAGCTCCCCTCCCGTATATTACAACTAGGTAAATACAACTAGGTAAATACAGTCTCCTCTTAGCATCCATTCCCAAATGTCTATTCCTCATTACACTCTTCAATCCACCAAGGCATTTACTGGCTTCTCTCAATCTACATTCTACCTCCACCTCCACTCCACCTTTTCCTGCCACATATGCACCCAAGTATCTAAAACTATCCACTTCCTCCAGTCGCTCTCCCTTAATGCTCACTTCCAGTCTACTGCCACTTTCACCCCTTGTACATCTCATCACCTTACATTTACCCACATTTATCTTTAGCTTTCTTCTATCACATACTCTCCCAAACTCTGTCACCAACTTCCTCAGTCCCTCCTCCGATCCTGCCACAAGCGCAGTGTCGTCAACAAACAATAGCTGGCTCACCTCCCACTTTTCTCAATTTTCTTTAACCATCTCCAATCCCTGACTCACTACCCTTTCATTTACCTCTCAGACTACCCCATCCATGTATAAGTTGAACAGCCAGGGCGACATAACGCATCCTTGACGAAGTCCCACCTTTACCTCAAACCACTCACTCTCTCCATTTCTAATCCTGACACAAGCTCTACTACTCTCATAAAAACTCTTGACAGCTCCTAGTTTTCCTCCTATCCCATATATCTGCAGTACCTCCCACAGTGCCTTTCTGTCTACCCTATCGTAAGCCTTTTCCAGATCCATAAAAGCCCAAAAAACATTCTTCCCCTTTCCTATAGCTTTCTCACATATCTGTCTTACCACAAAGATCTGATCTACACAACCTCTACCCGTCCTAAATCCACACTGTTCCTCACCAATTACTCCCTCTCTTCCTCTCCTAATCCTCTCAATCAAGATCCTCCCATAAGCCTTCCCAACTACACTTAACAAGCTAATCCCTCTGAAACTACTACATTCACACTTGTCCCCTTTTCCCTTGTAAAGTGGAACTATACAGGCACTCCTCCAGTCCTCCGGCACTCTACCCTCTCTCCAGCAAACATTAAATAACCTCACCAGCCAGTCCACCATCACTGTACCTCCTTTTTTTAGACATTCTGCATGGCATCCATCCAGACCAGGTGCCTTACCTGCTTTCATCATCTTAACAACTGCCTTCACTTCATCCTTCCTTATTTCTCCTCCATTTTCCTCACTCATCACTCTCATTTTCTTAGCATTTCCCACTGCAACTATCTTTCCCTCCCTATCCTCCTTCACATTTAGCAACTCCCTAAAATATTCTGCCCATCTTCCCCTTACTGCCTTCTCTTCCATTATCATCTCTCCATCTGCACCTTTTACCTTTTCTTCTCTACTTAATTCGCCTCCTCTTCCTCTCTTAATTTCTTTCCAAAACATCTTTATATTACTTTCAAAATTTTCTGTCATACTCTTACCCCACTTCACATCTGCTCTCCTCTTTGCCTCCTTTACATTTTGCTTTACTTCTCTTTTCTTTTCTTTGTACCTCTCGTATGATCTCCCTCATCCTATTTTGTAACCAATCTGTGAAAGCTCGCTTCTTCTCTTCTACAACCTTCTTTGTTTCCTCATCCCACCATTCACTTCCCTTTGAAATAATGAATTGAAATGCCCAAGTCAGTGCTATGGACCTGAACTTGTTTACAATGTGAACAAGGGTGCCAGTGTGTGAGGGTCATAAACCAACCTTCCCCTCTTCCCCCAGACCAACCTCACACAATGAGTAAACAACTATAAACAAGTGAGGCTCCACGGTATCCCCCAAGCCTCCTCCTCCTCATCCCTGCTCTCCCCTTGTCCAAGTCTCCTCCTCCCATCCTCTTTCTCCTCCTCCCTGCTCTTTCCTCCTTCATATTCTTCTCTTTCCAATTTCTTTTCCTAACTTTTAATCTCCCTGACATCACTGCTCATCATGGAAAGGATGAACCTGGTACAGAGAAGTGATCTTCAATGATTTGTCTAAATACCAAGTGGGGCCAAAGTTATTGCTAGTATGTGTATTTTTAAGTATATCCTCGTGAAAATTTATGTCATGGCATCAGGGTTGACCGATATGCTTTCATCCCTACTGGGAGCAGTCTTACTGATCAACGGAACTGCAAGTGGTCAACCTTCATACCTTGCAGTGGGCATTCCTTGTTAACCTCCACTCCTCTTAAACATCTTGGCGAGAGAGAAAATCTCAAGGATCTCTTTTAACTACTATACTCTGTGCCAGCTCCCTCTCCCACCTGCCTCAACAAAGAAAACTGAAAGTGGCATCAGCTTTGATTAGGTAAACAAAGGGGAATTTCTCATATAAAACCAAACAGAAAAATCAACACTTCCAAGTTTCTGATATCCTTCGCCCTCCTTCTCTGTGGTGATGTACATCCCTGTCCTGGTCCAGCTGCAATGAGAGTTATAAAACACCCATGTGTAAGCTCTCTAAAAGGAGTCCGCTGCAACAGTAGAGCCATCAGCTGCAACTCCTGTGGGGAGTGGACTCATATCAAGTGTTGTGGAATTTCTCTTGAAACCTACAATACCGTCTTGGTGAATGAGGACATTCTCCATTTTACTTGTAATGGGTGTACACTCAAAAAACTACCAGGCCCCCCTACATCCTATGGTGAGGATGACCCTATATTTGTTAACACTGATCGCTGTGCCTTGTCCCAGTCAACACCTGGGGATGACTTCAACTGCTTCAATAAGCGAGGCCTCCACTTTGTGCACTTGAATGCTAGAGGCCTTCTACCAAAGATAGACCAGTTCCACCTATTAGTGCAGTGCACCAGGTCAGCAGTCATTGGCATCACCAAAACCTGGCTGGACAGTACTATCTCCGACTCAGAAATTGTAATACTAGGTTATTGTGTTGTGCGTAATGATTAGAAACAGGGCCGGAGGAGGGGTATGTACTTTCATTGTAATGATATAGCCTTCAACCCTCGTACAGTCCTTATGAGTAACAAGGGCCTCAAAGCTGTGTGGATAGAAATACTGTTATCTAAGTCGCATCCCATCTTATGTGGTGGGTCTGTTACAGACCACCGAAACAAATGTCTTTCTATAGCACATTAGAAACTACCTGTTTCAACCGGGTCAATATGCATGACCAAGAAATTATTATCCCTCATTGCCTTGTTAAGGCAATGAGGGACTTGCTAAAATCTCATGGCCTGATACAATTGATTGACAAGCCTACTAGAATAATAGGCAGTTCCAAGTCCATTATAGATCTTATCCTGGTATCCGATTGCAATAAGATAATACAGGAAAGGCTGGTGCTTGTGATCATGGTCTTAGTGGCCACAAGCTCATATATTGTACTAGGAAAGCTGGGAAGATGACTTATAATAAGCACAACACAGTGAAGCTTCATTGCATGAAGCATTACTAATGGGAACACTTTGTAGATGAACTGGGTAGGACAGACTGGTCGTTAGTACTAAAATGTTCTGAAGCTTATGAGGCTTGGTCTAATTTTAAGTACACATTTCTTACTATTATTGACAGAGTAGTGTCTCTCAAAGAGATACGAACAAAACAGGATGGAGCCATGGATGACAAACGAAGTGCTGGGTTTGATTAGAGATAGAGACAGATTTATTGCAAGATTTAGGAAAAGTAGAAATCAGGAGGAGTATAATGGCTATCTACACTATAGGAATCAGGTGAAATATTGGAAGGAAAAAGCCAAAGCTGATTATTGTACTATCAAGATCAACCAGAACAAAAACAATCCAAAGAAGCTTTTGCAAACTCTGAAGAACCAAGCAGACAGGATAGGACTCATGATAAACAGCAAACTTAACTCTAACAAGAACACTATAGCTAACCACTTCAACTCCTTTTTCACAACCATAGCTACTAAACTAGTAAAATCCCTCCTAATGGGTTTGGGAAGTTTGGGCTGGGGTTCATTCAGGAGTACTATAAATATAAGTCCACAAACTGTTTCCAACTACATCAGACCACCCAAGAAGAAGTGTTTAAATTATTGGCTAATATAAGTGCCAATAAGGCTACAGGGTTAGATGATATTCCTGCGAGGTTTGTTAATGATGGGGCCACAATCATAACTCCTCTAATAACTTGCATAATAAATTTGTCTATCAGTTCAGGATCTATCCCAAACGACACGAAAAGGGCTTGGGTAACAACTCTGAGAAAAATGCAAAAACTGAGGCAGGAAACTACAGGCCTATTTCAATTCTAGGTATTATTTCCAAAGTTTTGGAACGAATCATATACAATCAGTGACATACCTACCTCAGGGAATGTAATCTATTATACGACATGGAATCTAGTTTTTGATCGAATTACTCAACAGACACCAGCTTACTATACCTTTATGATCTGATAAAACAGGAATGTGACAAAGGTAACTACACAGGTTTAGTTTTGTTGGATCTACAAAAGGCATTTGACACAGTTGATCATGATATTATATCAAAAACTTCAGGCATTAGTTGTGGCGAATATTGGCTGGTTCAAGTCCTACCTCACAGGTTGCAAACAACTTGTACAGGTAAATGGAGCCTGCTTAGGTAACAGAGATAACTTGTGGTGTACCACAAGGTTCAATTCTGGGGCCGCTTCTATTCCTGGTCTATATCAATGACATGTCAGGTGTGGTGAACTGTAAGTTACCTCTCTATGCAGATGACTCTGCTCTAATTGTCTCAGGTAGGGACCTAGTTGAAGTAGAGGAGGCCCTCAGTATTGAACTGTCATCAGTCTTTACACCTTGGTAAAACTGAAAGTATTCTCTTTGCATCCAAACCCAACCTCAGGAAACACCATGGTATACAGGTTGTGGGGGTAATGTTTTGGAGTCAAAACAAGAAGTAACTTATCTTGGAATACACTTAGATCAGTCGCCCTCAGGGAATGCCTTAACGGATAAGATTATATCCAAGTGTTCACATTAAGTTAAATTTTTGTACAGAAAAGCCAGAAATTTTTATATGGAAACAAAGAAGCTTCTAGTCTTAGCCCTGATATAGCATCACTTTGATTATGCTTGTAGCTCTTGGTACAGTAGTCTAAGCAGAAAAAAACAGTCTTGGCTACAGGTTGCACAAAATAAGATAATTAGATTTGTGCTAAATTTACCTCAATGTAGTCATATTGGTATAGAAGATTTTAGCAAAGTAGGAAAGTAATGTTACCTGTAAAACATTGTGTCCAGCAGCTGAAACTAAACTATGTTTACAATGTTGTTCATAATTCTGCTCCTTCATACGTGAGCTGTAATTTAATGTCATCTGCTGAGAAATGAACCCGGAACAATCAAGGGTCATTTATTGTAACTCATGCAGGTTCCTTCACCAAAAACAGCTTTCACTTCACAGGTGTTCAACTATGGAACTCAATACCTATGTCCATTAAGCAGTCAGATAGCAAGGTTACTTTCAAGAAAAAAAGTCAAGGATTACTATATGTCTCAGCTATGGACCGAGAACAGCCTTGATTTTATGTACTACTAGCCTAGTGAGGGGTACCAGACTCCATGAGTAATACCATCCAAATCTGCATTCACTCATAACTGTTCTGACCTTCCTTTTTGTCCTTCAGAGGTTTAGCTTAGTATAACAATGTTTGATGCTCAAAGCTGGTTTCCTCCTTTGTTTTGCTTGTCATAGTATGGTATATGCATCAGGTATGGTCTGAGAACAGTTATGATCTGATCATAATACAAGTCTGGTGAATCAGGGTACCAGGCAACAAGGTAATTGGACCTTTCCCTCCAGCTCCTTGTTGTTTTACTCATACGAGTACTGGTCCCCTGTACCCTACTTCTGGTGCTTCAGATTATAATGTACTACTTTCTGGTGCTCAAACTAATGTGTAATTGACCACTCCGTCTTGCAGTACAGGTAATTTTTGTAATTAATCTGTGACCCAAGCTGCCACATAGCATTCACTAAAACAACATGTTGGTATTGTTGATGGCCTGCAACCTTCTATCCTGTAATACTTGATATTTACTCAACCCAGGGATGGACCCCCCCCCCTTTATTATCCTACACTTGCTGCTACAGCAATAGAATGATGTAGTATATCCCTAATGGTACTACACTGATTTGGTAAGGTTTTGGTACCTTTTACTACTATTCTGTTGTTCCTGATGCATAATGCAATGTTTCTTTATTATGATGGTGCTCAAATCTTGGTCTTGATCCTGTGTGTTATGATCACTTTAGTAGTATTAGCAAATCTATAATAATGTTTATGTGTAATATGTGTACTGATTAGTATTACTCATAACTGTTTTTGGTCCCCTTAACCCCTACGTATGATGTCTGTGTAACTTAGTGTAGAATAACAGTCTAATGAAGACCACAATGGAAATAAGCTCACATGCTTTTTTGTTATCCTTGGCAACTGTAATTTCAAACTGTGTTCTTTTCATTATCTGTATTTCATGTATTTGATGCTTTTTTGTGTTATCCTTGGCAATTGTAATTTTGAACTGTTTTTTTTTTTCATTATCTGTATTTCATGTATTTGATTCATTGCCAAATGAACTTATTATTATTATTTCATTATATGGCAACCCCATCCCAGACAAAGACACTGACAGAGAGAGAGAGAGAGAGAGAGATATTGAGAGAGGAGAAAAAAGGAGAGAGGGAGGGAGGGAAGGAAAGGGGAGGGAGAGAGGAATGAGAGGGAGGAAGAGAGAGAGGGAGAGAGAATGACAGTGTACGAGAGTGAGTGAGAATGAAAGTGAAAAAGTAAAAGTGAAAATGAGAGAGGGAGAGATAGACTCAGCATGAGAGTGAGTGACTAAGTGAGAGTGACAGAGAATGGTCTCTTACCATATCACCAGCCAAGTTTGCTGATAATTTTCTCTCAAAACGCCGTCCTGTAGGGCCTGCTATTTCACATGTTTGTACTCGTGGATCAAGAGTGGACAGTCGCTCACAGATGCGACCATCACTACTGGGTTTGGTGAAGTGAATAAGTGTCAGACGACACTCATTGTAGGACACAATAATGTGGGTCTTGGTAACAGCAACTGCAACATAACAGTGTACAATTAAAACTTTCAACAATCTGCATATTACAAAAAGATACTATTTAGACCAGTGTCACCTTACAGAAGTGACAACAAATAAGTGTTGGATGGGTGAAGGGTGGGTATATGCCTTAGCTAGGCCACCCCCATTATAAGGATATGTGTGTATGTATATATATATATATATGTATGAACATGTCAAAGAACTTTCATTGCCTTGTTTCTGTCTATTACCACTATGACTTTCTTCTGGTGCTTTCCTTTTAAATCCCTCCACTACCTGTGTGATATTTATGAGAAATGCACTGATGGAGTAGTCCTCCCTGAATCCAGGCTGTTGGGGGGAGGTGAGCAATTTAGTTATGTTTCTTTCTGAGATTTAGTCTTTTCATCAGCTTGGATATGGTGGATAGTAATGATACTGGTGAGTAGGATACTGGAATTCTAGTTGTTTAGTTCTAATATATATATATATTTACACACACACACATATATATATATGTATATATATATAAATGTTTATTAATATATATATATATATATATATATATATATAAAAATATATATGTATATATATATATATACAGTCAACTCCCCGTTAATGTGAAGGTTATGTTCCTGGAGATGTCGTGTTAATGGATATCGTGTTAACGGAACATAATTTCTCCATAAGAAATAATGGTAATAGTGGGGATTACATTCCTGGACAATGGGAAAGTCAGTCTTTTTGGGGATTTTATTACTAAAAATTCTAAACACACTATCAATAAATTTGAAGGTTACAGAAACAATAAAAACACATTCTTACTATACTGGTATTTATTGTGTGGTAAAATAACATTTTTTATGCATGTAAACATTATGACGCTTCACTACCATCACTGTCGCTTGCCGTGCTCCCGTCCCCAACCTCACTTCCCTCTCCTTCCTCACCCCGCTCTTCCTCCTCACTCTGCTCTCCCTCCTTGCCTCGCCCTGCCTCCTCACCTCCCTTTCCCTCCTCGCCTCGCCCTGCCTCCTCTTCGTCAACTGTCTTTTTTTGAAAGAAATGGTGGAGTTTCATCTGCGTCGTCTTTTTCTTCTTTTGATCTAACATCACTTTGTAACAGTTTAGCTCTGACATAACTTTTCCGGCTACTGTTGCACTTATGTTAATATTTGGATCTTTGGCTTCCAAGATATCCAGTCCTTCTTGTATAAACGAGAGTGCTTTTTCAAGATCACTTTTGGTGAAGACTCTCTCGGGCTCTGGGGTTTCTGATATAGGCAGAGATGCAGCTGCCTCCAACTCTGCATTCTGTATCTCCATCTCTAACAGTTCTTCGTTACTCAGCTCCACTGTGTGTGATTCTAGCAATTCATCAATGTCCTTCTGCTCAAATTGGTCAAACCCAGCTTCCCTGGCCTTGTCAAGACTTTCCTTGTTAGCTTTAGAGACATTTTCTTGAATGTCAAAGCCGACGAAATCGTACACCAACTGAGGACACATGTTTCCAAACCCCGCTTAGGCATTTCCTTGGCACTTTCTCCCAAGATTCTTTAATGAAGCGGAGAGCATCTCTGATGGTAAACTGCTTCCAATATTCCTTCACGGTCATCTTGTCTTTTTGTGTCCTCTCAACCATGTCAGTCAGGGTCGAATGTAGAATGGAAGTGGTGTTTGGCGGCAAGAAAGCGAGCTGGATGTTGTTGGAGAGATTTTCCATTGATGGGGGATGGCTGGGAGCATTATCCAAGATCAGGAGAATCTTGAATGGAATCTCTTCCTTCTTACAGTAAAGTTCTAACTCTTTCTCCAATTTCCCAAAGTAGTCCTTGAATATGCTCCCTGTCATCCATCCTTTTTTGTTGGAATACCAGTAGCAAGATAGGAAGGTCTTGACAAGACACAAGAACAAACAAAATTAGTTTAGTGAGCCGTAAATTGTGATTGGTGACACGATTTTCTTTTTTGTTTTGGTGCACGAAAAAAATGAACATTTACAATCTCGGTAAAAAAAATTCAAAGCTTTCATGACTAATAATCAACATCCATACATACACACCTTCAATGCTTGTGGATTTTCCAAGTGGTAGACAAGGGCAGGTTTCAGCTTGCAGTCTCCCTCTGCATTGACACTGAACAAGAGCATAAGACTATCCTTGGAGGCCTTAAATCTAGGTGCAGTCGTCTCCTCAACCGAGATATAGGTCAGGTTAGGCAATTTTTTCCAATATAGACCTGTCTCATCTATATTAAAAATCTGCTTGGAAGTGTAGCCACCTTCCTCGATGATGGTCTTGAGGGTAACCGGATGCGTCTTGGCTGCTTCCACATCGGCAGATGCAGCTTCCCCAGTCATTTTGACATTGTGGAAGCCATATCATTTCTTGAACCTGGAGAACCACCCAGAACTGGCATTGAAGGTCTTGGCTTTGTCTTTGTCTTCCTCATTCTCGTCTTGTACATCCTGGTAGAGACTTAAAGCTTTAGTTTGTATGATGGCCATGCTGATAGGGACATTATGCTTGTTTTGGTTTTGGATCCATTGTGCCAATAACTTCTCCATCCTCTCCATCTCCATGGATCTTGCTCGGGAACATTGTGAAGATAAGGCTGATGTACCAGCAATAGAACTGGCTCTGATCTTGTCAGCATTCGCCCTGATGGTCCACAAAGTGCTCTCATTCAGTCCAGTAGCATGAACAATAACAGAAGTTCTTTCACCCCGATCATAATGATCTAACACTTCTAACTTCTCTTCTATGATCACAAGTTTTCTTGACCTCTTTGCTGCACTCTCCTTTGGGGTACCAGGATGCTTGGGTGCCATAGTAGACAAATTTATGTAACACAAAACTTTTATAAAATTGTTTATGAGTTCCACATGCTGTGAAGGCTGGGTTCACACTGAGGACAAGAGGCAGAGAGCAGGAGCACGGGAGTCTGAGCATCTCTTACACACTCTGGCGGCGAGATATTCAACTACAGTAGGCGGGAAATTCAACTTGTGTAACATCAACATTTTGTGTTATCAGAATATATATTAATAGTGTCAACATTTCTATAAGTATTTAATTTTTTGCTACAGAATTGTGTTTATGAAGATATTTGGTAACTCTTCCCACTAGCATACCCCACAAAGACAGTGGACAGGGCACCAGTACTCTTGAAAAGGTCAAAGTAAGGTGACATTGCTCCTGACGCTCTCACCATATGCAACAATTTTGATTCCTTGCCCTGTATTGTTGCTGTGATCATGGAAAAATGAACAAGAAACAAGATAGTGAAGCAGCAGAATATAAAGAGGGCCTGTGAATGTCTGAAATAGAAACAAGAAGGAAAAAGAAAGAGGAGAAAAGCAGCATAGCTGCACCCAGCACTCCACAAACATCTACTAGCCATGCCCACCTTATATCTCCTCCACCCATGCCACACCATTCACCCTCACCTCACACCTTATCAGCAAAGAGGAAATTGGAGATTTGCTATACATTGGAACCATCAAACAATTGGTTGTGAAAAATGATTGCAAAAAATTAAATTCCCTGTCCTGTGTCCTGTAAATTTTATGCTTTTGTTCTTTCTGTTGTAATATTTTCGGTTGTTCTTCATGGATTTTTGTCATTTTTATTTCATTTGAAAGAAAACATAATGCTCTTTATTTTCTACAGAAGAAAAAAATTAAACCTGAATTTTTGCAGCATTTTTTATTATTCAAAAAAACAAATTTAAAAAAATCAGAGATATTAGTTTGTAAAATGTATTCAATAGAATTTGTTCCCCAGACTCTAAGCTTTCATTTCGTACCAAGCTGAATGATGTGGAATGGTTTTCCATTAAGTAATTAGAGCTTCACTAGAGCTCACTATATCTTCATTAAATATCCACTATGTCTTATATATACATGGGAGGAACACAATACCCTAAGGAATTATACACTAATGTAAGGGGTAATTATACCTATGTTCATTAAATACATATTTGAAAATTTAATTTCACCTACTCTATAAAGCGATGCAACACTTCCTTAAATGAAGCAGTCTTGTTCTGGTTGTACTGGGTCTTGCAACACTGCTTCTGACTGGGCAGTGGGTGAGATACAGGGATGACCCATCATCCAGGAGCAGCCAAGATAAGAGGGAGGGAGGGGGTGGATGGGAGTGGAGTATGTGGAGATGGAATGGGTAGGAGTGGATTTTATGCTTTTGTTTTTTGGCTATCTCCCTTGTAAGGGTGTAAGGGGGAAAAACCTTTGGTATGTATATGTATGTAAAATACAATGTTCAACTAAGGGTGCTGTATGGCATCATTTACTATTTTTAATTAATTTTTCAAGAAAGTATCTTAAGAAGGCCATGTCCTATTTAAAGGGGCATGGTATAAGACTGGCTTTCTATCGACATTTACATTTGATGTTTTTCTTATTTACATAGAATTTTAGAAGGGTAAATTGTAAATCTGTCAATACATGCCAACAGTGAGCTGTGAGGCAGAACAAAGTAAAAGTCACTGATCAAGTAAGTGTTGCTGTTGATGCTCTGTGATGTTTTGTTTTGTTTTTTCATTTTAGTGTGGATCATTAAGTAATTTCTATTTTTTTCACAGGAGCCAGGTAAGAGGAAGCAATTACTTGCTACTGGGGCCAAGAAGGCTGGTTTAGGAAGGCAGAAGATATGAGATTTTTGTATTCATCTAGTTGTATTTTATGGGAAGAGAGCTATTCTCATGGTGACAGCTTTTGTATCTTTCAGCATCCAGTTTGATCTTAAATTCTTGTATAGTTTTTGCATTCACTGTTTTGTCATTCAGTTTGTTTCAGATATCTATCACTCTGTGTGGGAAGATATTCTTTTTTCAAATCTCTTCTGTAACTATCCTTTTTAAGTTTCTTTTTGTGTCCTCTGGTTTTTCTTTTATCCCACTTTAATATGTCATCTCTATCAAGGACTTCCAACCCTTCATAATTCTGTATATGGTTAGCAGGTCTCTTTGTTCCAGGGTAGGTAGTTTGAGTTTATCCAATCTTTGTTCGTATGTCAAATTGGAGAGTGTTGGTGCCATCTTTGTCATTGCTCTTTGAATTCTTTCTAATTTCTTTATATTCTTTTTAGTATTAGGTGTTCATAGTGTTGCAGCATACTCCAATTTTGGTCTTATCAATGTAACTAATATTTTCTTTACTATTTCTTCATCCATGTAGTCAAAAGTCACTTTCATTGATCTTAATAAATTGAAAGTTTCTCTGCTTAATTTGTTGATATGTTTGGTAAAATTAACCCCTTCCATATGGTGCCGCACATGTAGGCGTCATGGACTTAGATCTCAGTGGCAGCAGCCAATGCCAGCCGTACGACGTGTCGTAATAATACTCGCATCATAAAATATAGTCACCGCTTATATCGATCGTTCTCTCTTTCACCCGCGAATTTTGAATACCACAGAGAATGGGATTCAGGGCACATTTGAGAGAATGTAAAAACACAGGGGCGACTACAATAAATATAATCAAGACGCCGATATGGCAGCCTCGCGAATACACTCGCTCCCCATGACGCCTACGTGTGCGGCACCGTATGGAAGGGGTTAAGGTCACAGATGGTAGTAGAAGACATATTTGAAAAAGTAGGCAACTTGGCAAAGAGTGAAAAGTACAATAAAATATGGATAAAAAGAGAAATGAATACTGAGGAATTAGAAAAAGAAAAGTCACTAAGAGAAGAAGCAAAGGAAAAAAACTATGAGAACGGAGACAGAATGCAAAGAATTCCATTGGAGAGTAATCGACATGAGACTGAGACAATGATGCATCAAAACGAATAAACCAAAGACAGAAAAAATAATGGAGAAGGAAGAAAATCTTTAAGGAAATGAAAAATGAGATTGTTGTTCCATTAGAAATAATTTTCAAGAAATCCATCATATCCAGAGATGTCCCAAGAGATTGGAAGCTAGCTAAGGTTACTCCCATATTCAAAAAAGGTGACAAAAAGAAGCCAAATAACTATAGGCCTATAAGTTTGACTTCAATCGTAGGAAAAATAATGGAAACTATCATATGAGATGCTATCGAAGATCATTTAGAAAGTAACTGTTTGATAAATGATAGCCAGCATGGTTTCAGACGGAAACGTTCTTGCGTGACTACATACATACATACATACATATACCAAGGCTTTTTCCCCCTTCCAAGGGAGGTAGCCAAAAAGGGAAAGGCATAAAAACACTCCCACCCATTTCATCCCTAAATACACTCCACACCCCTCCCACCCTTCCTCTCATCTGAGCACCTCCTGGATGACGGGTCATCCCTGCACCCTGCCCACCGCCCTGGGTCAGAAGCAGTGTCGCAAGACACAGTACATCCACAGCGAGGCCGCTTCATTTAATCGGCGACCCCCCCTCTCCGTCCCCCTTTGCATATAAGGAGAGGACGGGGAGAAATCCCTTCGGGCTGCGTCAAAATTTACTCACACATACTACCCCACCCCCCACTTCCCCGCCCATTCCTCCTCATGCAGTCACAACATCATCCATATACAACCATTCTCCACTCACCTCTGTCTTCCGTCCTCTCCCTTCCTTCCTCAACAGACATTCCCCTCTTCCCCAAAGCCCCCTTCACCCCATCCATCCACCTCATCCTAGGACGTCCCCTCATGTTCACTCCCTCCACATCTGCCTTCCATACCTCTTTTACTAGTCTTTCTTCACTCATTCTTTCCATGTGTCCAAACCATCCTAATATTCTTTCATCAACCCTATCTCCCAAATCCTTTTTCACCCCTGTTCTCCTCCTCACCTCCTCATTTCTCACTCTATCTAGCCTCGTAACCCCCACCATACTTCTCAGACACCTCATCTCAAACACATTCAAACTCCTTCTCTCTTCTTCTCTTATGTTCCACGTTTCTGCCCCATACAGTGCTGTTGGCACAATCACTCCTTCATACAGTCTCCTCTTCGCAAACTTACTCAAATTCTACAACACAATTATCTCGAATTATGACAAAAGAAACAATATAGATTTAATATATCTAGACTTTGCAAAAGCTTTTGATACCGTCCTACATGAAAGAATACTTACTAAATTAGCTTTACACAGAATAAGTGGTAGCCTATTAGGTTGGACTAGTAATTGGTTGAATGGTCGAAAACAAAGAGTTGTTTTAAATGGAAAAACTTCTAGATGGAGAAATGTTACAAGTGGAGTTCCTCAGGGTTCCATTCTTGGACCACTTCTATTCATAGTATATATAAATGATATAGACCATGGACTAAAATACACTGTTTCCAAATTTGCTGATGATACAAAACTGTGCGAAGTGGCAAATGATCACTCAAACCAATTAGATATTCAAGAAGATTTAGATCAATTACAGCAATGGTCTGAAAAGTGGCTAATGAAATTTAACACAAGTAAATGCAAGGTAATGCACATAGGTAAAAATAACAGTAAGTACGATTACAAGTTTTTTGGAAATTCGTTAACAAAAGTGGATAGTGAAAAAGATCTCGGCGTAATTATCAGTAACGACCTCAAATCATACAAGCAGTATATTTCAGCCTCTGAGAAAGCAAATACGATTCTAGGACTGATTGCGCGATCTTTTGATTTCAAAAGTCCATCACTCATTAACAAGCTATATAAAACGTTAGTTCGTCCACATTTGGAATATGCTGTTTCCGTATGGTCACTGAATCTCATTAAAGACATTGACAGATTGGAAAAAGTACAATGGCGAGCCACAAAACTGATTCCAAATATCAAAAATAAATCATATGAAAATCGACTAAAACATATGAATCTGTTTTCCCTAAAAAAGCGTAGACTCAGAGGTGACTTGATACAGGTCTTTAAGATTTTAAAGGGAATTGAAATCAAAAGTGACAAAATTTTCACATTGAATGAGAATCAGACAAGAAACAATGGTCTCAAACTGTCCGGAAATAGATTCAATTTGGAAGTAGGTAGAAACAACTTTGCCAGCCGTATAGTTAATGAATGGAATAAACTTCCTGCACAGGTAGTGCAATGTAGTTCAGTTTGAAGCTTTAAGAATCATTTAGATAAACACCTAAGCAAGATGCTGTAATGAATATAATTTATTTTACATTATTTGTTTTTGTTTTATCATTTGTCTGTCTGATTTTAATTTATTATTAGTTATATGTCAATTTATTATTATTTACTATTTACCTGTTTGTTTATTATTTAACTATACCTATGCATTTATTTATGTATTTTATTTGTTATTTACATTATTATAGTTTTTCTTTATTTTATTATTATGATTTTTTTTTCGGATCCGACCTAGATATGGACCAAAAGGTCTCCTGTCGGCGTGCTCCGCCTTTGTAATCCTTTGAAAATTAAAAGTGGCCTATACTAACATTGATGGATTAATTTCAGGTCTGAACGAACTCAATGGTTATCTGTTAGAAGAAAAACCAGACATAATGGGAATTGTAGAGACTAAACTAAGAGGTGAAATACCATCCATCGTTATTGGACAAGGCCTATACAATTACTGGATAAAAAACAGGGACAAGAAACAGGGAGGGGGAATCATGTTCTTGGCCAAGAAAGACCTAAACGTGACAAAAATTGCAGAGGGCAAAGGTAATGTTGAACTGATCATGATAAAAGTCGAAGGCAAGAATATGAAAAGTAGAGTTTGTGGTGACCTATGTGCCCCCAAAAACGAATGCTTGGAAAGAGAACGAACATACAAAAATGCTAGAAGATACAAGAAAATCACTAGTTGAGATACTAATGGGTAAGGGTAATCTGGTAATTATGGGGGACTTCAATTGCAAAGAAATTTGTTGGGACAACATGACAGTGCAAGGAGATGACTTGTGGGGCAACGTACTGCTAGACATGATCATGGAGTACACAATGACCCAATGGGTCAGTGAAAACACAAGGTACAGAAACAATGAAGAGCCATCGAAACTAGATTTAATATTTACAACAGAGCCTGAAATAGTGGACAAAGTCCAGTACAAGACACCAATTGGTAAGAGTGACCATATACTCATCGAAACTGTACTAAAGGAAGAAATAGATATGGAGAGGAACGAAAAGCATAGGAAAGGAAGATTGATATACAACAAAACAGACTTTGCAAAACTAAAGACATTCTTCCGGAATGCAAACTGGTAAAAATTCTATATGGAAGAGACAACAGTGGAAGAGAAATGGAATATATTGATGGATAATTACAATGAAGGGGTAAACAGGCATGTACCAAGACAAAAGCAAGAGAGAGAGTACATTAAATGTTGGTTCAACAAAAGATGCAGTGAGGCAAAAGACAGAAGGGACAAATCTTGGAAAAGGTGGAAAAAAGACAAAAAAACAAGGCAAATGGGAAATGTATATAAACTATAGAAACGAGTATGTTAATGTGAGAAGAGAGGAGAAAAGGAACCATGAGAAGGATATTATAGATAAATGCAAAGATCAACCCAAGCTATTCTATCGGTATGTGAATGGTAAACTTAAAACCAAACAGGAAATGGTGAAACTATGCCAAGGAAATATAAAATACACAGAAGATTTAGAGATGGCCGAAGTCATGAACAACCACTTTAAATCTGTCTTCACCAGAGAGAAAATACAAAATTGGGACATAGATAATAACAAGCAATCTCCCCACATGAGTGAGTTCACAACATCACAAAAACAAATATCAGATCATCTATCAAAACTGGATGTCAGAAAATCACACGGCCCGGATGGTATTGCAAATTGGATTCTAAAGGAATGCAAAGAAGAACTAACAGACAAAATACACATCATAATAAATAGCTCACTCAAAGAAGGAAAGATACCTAATGACTGGAAAAATGCTAACATTGTACCAATATATAAAGGAGGAAACAAGGAAGAACCCACCAACTATAGGCCAGTATCACTAACAAGCACTAATGCCAAAATTTGTGAGAAAATCATCAAAAATAGATGGGTAAAACATCTGGAAGACAACATATTAAACCCAAGACAATTCAGGTTCAGACAAGGAAGATCATGCACCACAAACTTAATTTGCTTCTACTCAAGGCTAATAGACATAGTGCAAGAAAGAAATGGATGGGCTGATTGTGCATTCATAGACTTGCAAAAAGCCTCTGACAAAGTACCACACAGGAAATTACTAAAAAAACTGGAACACATAGGAGGAATACAAGGGAGCCTACTAAAATGGATGGAGGACTTCCTGACTGGTAGAAAGATGAGGGTAGTGCTCAGAGAAAAATATTCAGATTGGAAAGAGGTGATCAGTGGAGTACCGCAAGGATCTGTACTGGCACCAATAATGTTTGCTATCTATATGAATGACATGGACAAGGATGTGAACTGTTACATGAGCTTCTTTGCTGATGATGCCAAACTGTTAAGGAAAGTAGAAAGTGATAAGGACTGTGAAGCACTGCAAGAAGACCTGAATAGGGTATGGAACTGGAGTCAGAAATGGGAAGTGGACTTTAATACTAAGAAGTGTAGCATAATGGAGTTTGGAAAAAGCAAAAACAGAATATTAGGAAAATATACAATTGGAACCAAGGAAGTAAAGAAAGTAGGATCCGAAAAAGATCTGGGAGTAATTATTACAAACGACTTGTCCTATGATAAACAGATTAACAAAATTGTCAGGGAGACTTACAACTTGCTAAGATCAATAAAAGTGGCATTTGCATACTTGGACGAAGACATGATAAAAAAAAAATTGGTTACATTGATAAGGCCTAGACTAGAGTATGCGGCGACATTGTGGTCCCCCAGTACCAAAAATAATATAAAGAAAATAGAAAGAATCCAAAGAGCAGCTACAAAAATGGCACCTGCACTTGCAAACCTATCATACGAGGAGAGATTGGCTAAACTGGAGTTACCGACACTGGAGCAAAGATGAGAGAGAGGTGACCTATTGACCATCTACAGAATCATGAAAAGCACAGAGATACTTGATAGAGAGGACTTACTTAACTGGGACAAGAGAAACACAAGAGGACATGGAAAGAAAATAAAAAAACATAGCTATAGAAGAGAACTGAAGAAAAACAGTTTTCCACATAGAGTTTTGGACACTTGGAACAAACTGAATAATGAAATAGTATGCGAAAAAAACATTCATGAGTTTAAAAGCAATCTAGACACTGTGAGATACAATGGCGGGACACCACGAGCATAGCTCCCCTTCCGGCAAAATACAACTAGGTAAATGCAACTAGGTAAGTTACTCATAAGTCCCTTTCCAAGCTGTTTGTGTGGTACTTTGTCAAATACCTTTTGTAAATCTAAGAACGCATGATCTGCCCATCCATCCCTTTCTGGAATTATTTCTATTAATCTCAAGTACAAGCATATTAAGCTTGTGGCACATGATCTCCCACTTCTAAATCCAAATTGTTTTGAATTTTGTGTTTTGTTGTCCTCCAAGTGTTTAATCCATTTACTTTTGATAACTATTTTGCATATTTTTGCTATAGTACTTGTAAGGGAGACCGGTCTATAGTTGGTTGGGTTTTCTTTGTCTCCTCCTTTGTATATTGGTACAATATTTGCATTTTTCCAATCTTGTGGTACTTTTCCTTCTTTGAGTGAGAAATCAATTATCTTGTGTATTTTGTCCATTAATTCATTTATACATTCTTTCAGTATCCAATTTGCAATTCTATCAGGCCAGTGTGACTTTCTAACATCAAGTTTTTTTTTATTTGTTCTCTTATTTCTTTGTGTCATTGTTATTTCTTTCATTGGTGGGGATCTTTCTCTCTGTCCTTCCTCCCAATTTTGTGAGTTTTCAATTGTGAATACAAATTTAAAATGCTTGATCATAATTTCTGCCATTTCTACATCATCAATATATTCTTTATTTCCTTCGTGCAGTTTCACTATTTCGTGTTTGTCTTTTAGTTTGTCACATATATCTGTAGGTTAGGTTGGTCCTTGCATTTTTCTATTATGTCTTTTTCATAGTTTCTTTTTTCTACCTTGCGTATTTTCATATACCGGTATTCGTTTCTTAGCTTGATGTATGTTTACCATTTTTTTTTTCTTTATTCCATTTTTTCCAGGCTTTATCTCTTCTAACTTCACTACACTTTTTGTTATACATACATACATATACCAAGGACTTTTTCCCCCTTACAAGGGAGGTAGCAAAAAACAAAGGCATAAAAATCAATCCCACCCTTTCCATTCCCAATACACTCCACTCCCCTCCACCCTCTACCCTCCCTCTTAACTTGGCACCTCCTGGATGATGGGTCATCCCTGTATCTTGTCCACTGCCCTGGGTCAGAAGCAGTGTCGCAAGACACAGCACATCCACAGCAAGGCTGCTTCATTAAATTGACAACCCCCCCTCTCCGTCCCCTCATGCAGAAAAGGAGAAGATGGGGAGAAATCCCTTTAGGCTGCGTCAAATTTTTCTCACACATACTATCTCACCCACCATCCCCCACCCATTCCACCTCATGCATCACAACATCATCCATATTCAACCATTTTCCATTCACCACTGTCTTCTGTCCTCTCCTGTCCTTCCTCAACAGACATTCCCCTCTTCCCCAACGCCCCTTTCATCCCATCCATCCATCTCATCCTAGGTTGTCCCCTCACGTTCACTCCCTCCACATCTGCCTTCCATACCTCTTTTACTAGTCTTTCTTCACTCATTCTTTCCATGTGTCCAAACCATCCTAATACTCTTTCATCCACCCTATCTCCCAACTCCCTAACCACTCCTGTTCTGCTCCTCACTTCTCAATCTATCCAGCCTAGTAACCCCCATCATACTTCTCAGACACCTCATCTCAAACACATTCAAACTCCTCTCTTCCTTTCTTATGTTCCATGTTTCTGCCCCATACAGTGTTGTTGGCACAATCACTCCTTCATACAATCTCCTCTTAGCATCCATTCCCAATTGTCTATTTCTCATTACAGTTTTTAATCCACCAAGGCATTTACTCGCTTCTCTCAATCTACATTTTACCTCCACCTTCACTTCTCCCTTTCCTGCCACATTTGTACCCAAGTATCTAAAACTATCCACTTCCTCCAGTCACTTTCCCTTAATGCTCACTTCCAATCTGCTGCCACTTTCACCCATTGTACAGCTACACAGAAAACTATCGTTAGTAGGGGTGTCGAAACATTCGCGAATGAACATAACCTTATGATACCGAAGGGTTGGTATTTCTGGGGTTCGAATTGTTCGAATTCCTTCTGAATGAATATGAATCGAATAATAGTTCCGAAGTTCATATGGATTCACTATGACATGATAATCTTATTTCCGATGGAGACTTCAACTTGTCTCAAATTGTTTCGTTGTTTTGTGTCAAAATGATTAGCGTGATTTACTAACGATAGTTTTCTGTGCAGCTGTACATCTCATCACCTTACTTTTACCCACATTTATCTTCAACTTTCTTCTTTCACACACTCTCCCAAACTCTGTCACCAACTTCCTCAATCCCTCCTCTGATCCTGCTACAAGCACAGTGTCATCCGCAAACAACAGCTGTCTCACCTCCCACTTTTCTCCATTTTCTTTAAACATCTCCAATCCCTAGCCCACCATCCTTGCATTTACCTCTCTAACCACCCCATCCATGTATAAGTTGAACAGCCAGGACAACATAACACATCCCTGACGAAGTCCCACCTTTACCTCGAACCACTCACTCTCCATTTCTACTCCTGACACATGCTCTAATACTCTCATAAAAACTCTTGATAGCTCCTAGAAGCTTTCCTCCTATCCTGTATATCTGCAAAACCTCCCACAGTGCTTTCCTGTCTACCCTGTCATAAGCCTTTTCCAAATCCATAAAAGCCCAAAAAACATCCTTACCCTTTCCTATAGCTTTCTCACATAATTCTTACCACAAAAATCTGATGTATGCAACCTCTATCTGTCCTAAATCCACATTATTCCTCACCAATTACTCTCTTCCTCTCTTAATTCTCTCAATCAAGATCCTCCCATAAGCCTTCCCAACTACACTTAACAAGCTAATCCCTCTGAAACTACTACACTCACATTTCTCCCCTTTTCCCTTGTAGAGTGGAACTATACAGGCACTCCTCCAGTCCTCCGGCACTCTACCCTCTATCCAACAACCATTGGAATGATCACTATCTGTCTAAGCCTGTGTTTTTTGGGGGCACATATGCTACTATAACTTTTCTTCTTTTCATATTTCAGTTTTCAATTTCAATCATAATAAATTCTACATTATTTTTCCTTCTTTCACATGTAAACTTTTTTGGTCAAGAACATGATTCCTCCACCCTGTTTTTCTGTTATATTTTTTGTCCATTGTGCTATAGTATTTGATGGTAGTGGACCTTTCAGTTTTATCTCCAGAATTCCCATTATGTCAGGTTTCTCTGTTACCAGATAGTCATTTAATTCATTTAGTCCAGAAATCATTCCGTCTATGTGTATGTTATTTTAATTTCTTTCATTCTCCTTTTTGGCTTATGTTTCCTTTTTTTTTTTTTTTTTTATGTACTGTACCATTTTCTCAGCCTCAGGTCCAAATGATAATCTGCCAGCGCTGCTTAGCGATGAACAGCTAGTGAATGATGATTCTGTCAATCAGCATTCCAGCCTGTCATTTCCATAGCCTTCACAGCTTCTGCAGAATGTGTTTCGTTTGCTCATAAGAGGAAAAGATTTTTCTATATTGATAGACACACAAATATAGAGAATAAGGCTGAAGATAAATTTTTAGTGGAGGTGAGAGACTTCTCTGGAGAAGGATGAAATGAGGAAGCTGAAGGAGGTCTATTGTAGACTAACTGATCACAGCTTGCTGAAGAGGTCCCTACGGGGCAAGACTCAAAATCCTAACAAGTCTCTACACAGATGTATATGGAACATCTGCCCAAAAGTCAAGAGCCTCGGCAAGTAAATCCTGGATTTTGGTGCTGGCCAGGCAATGATCAGCTACAATATTGGGTATGTGAAATGTTACCTGGAAAAAGAATTGGGAACTGAAAACCCCAGGATGATGAAACATCTTGCAAATCTGGACAAAAACAGGGAACGGCAAATGCAAACCCATCAAAAAAGAGGAAACTGCTGGCAGACCCCTCCTATGAACCAGGGTTGTTCTAATCCTTGGCTCAGGACTGTGTTGAATGTTGGGAAGTAGCTCATCCCAGGTGAAACAAAACCCCAACATGATCGATTCACAGTTTCTGTAATGTCTCAGGTATGGTATGGTATGATATTTAGGCCAGAGGCCAGGCACTGGGACCGAGGAGGTCATTCAG
Organism: Oratosquilla oratoria; assembly: GCF_046742065.1. NCBI lineage: Eukaryota > Metazoa > Arthropoda > Malacostraca > Stomatopoda > Squillidae > Oratosquilla > Oratosquilla oratoria. The sequence continues at coordinate 225,733 of NW_027467762.1, read as the reverse complement.
CGCCGTCATGGTTGATTGGTGAGTGGGTAAAAGACAAAATTTTTATAAAATATGAAATCATTAAATTTGGTTAACCTCTTCCATATGGTGCCGCCTACGTAGGCGGCATGAGGAGCAAGTGGATATGTGAGGCTGCCATATCGGCGTCTTGATTATATTTATTGTAGTTGTCCCTGCGTTACTAACATACTCTCTAAACTGGCTTCATCATATTTTCTATGGTTATCAAAATTCACGGGTGAAAGAGAGAACAATCGATATAAGCATTGACTATATTTTATGGTGCATGTATTATGACGCAACATCGTACGTCTGGCAGCTAATGCTGCCCGCGAGATTTTGGCCCAGAGTGAAGTGGTTAAAAAAATAAAAAAATAAATAGATAAAAAGTAGAAGTAAATAAAATTGTTTTGATAGAAATCTAAATTTCATTGAAAAGATTTGTTTCTTTTAAAAATCCAAAAAGTTGATCAATATCAGCTTCTTCACCCAAAATCTCCTTGAGAGATTTTGAGTGAAGGTTGTACTTCGTCTTTATGTTTAAAAACTTTGGGCAGTGCACCAGAATGTGCTCAACTGACTTCAAAGTGCCACAGTGAGCACACTCAGGTGCACCACCGCTATCCAGGATGAATTTATGGGTTAGGCGGGTGTGTCCAATTCTTAATCTGGTTAAAATAACCTGCTTTTAGCGGTTCAAGTTAAAATCAGAGACCCATGGGTTTATGGAATTTCTAATATTTTTATACTTCTTATTATTAGCTAAAACTGGGGAAGACCATTGCTCTTGCCATTTGTTTAAAATATGGGATTTTATCATTCTTTTCATGTCAGAATGTGGTATCTTGGTATTTGGCATGTTGTTACATTGTGCAGCTTCCTTTGCTTCCTTGTCAGCTAGTTCATTACCATGGATTCCCACATGTGATGGAACCCAGCAGAAATTAACCTCTTTGTGTCGGCAGGAAATATGAAATAGCCACTCCTGAGCTTTTTGTATTAAAGGGTGAAAGCTATTAAAACAGCTAATACTGTCCAAGACACTCTTTGAGTCACAATAAATTACAAATGCATCTCCTTTGGTTTCAGGTATTACTTTTATAGCATGATTAATTGCTGTTATTTCTGCAGTGAATATGGAGGCTGAATCAGGAAGTTTAGATAAGTCTGATGTGTCAGCATGGATGACAGCATATCCAACTCCATTATTCGATTTGGATCCATCAGTATAAATCTTTGTGTGTTCTTCATGTATTTTATCATGTTCTAAAAATATAGACTTCACCTGCTCAATGGGAGTGTTCCTTTTGGTTACCTCTATAGAGCATTTTGATATTTCAGGGGTAAACCAAGGGGGAATATGTGGATGGCCCATTTGAAAAACGTTCTGGGTCTTGATAGATACATCTTCTACTTGTTCATTCATTCTGACTTGAAGGGGTTTTGAAGATCTAGAACCTTTAAAATCATCACCATTTACATTTTTGATAATATCAATGGCAGGGTTTTTACGGTCTGTCTTGATCTTAAGTAAAAGTCTTAGTCCTAGTTCCTCTCTACGAAGGTCAAGTGGTAGTTCATCAGAATCTATATAAATGCTTTCTACTGGTGATGTTCTAAATGCCACTGAGCATATTCTAAGGCCCATATTATGAACTATGTCAAGTTCCTTCAGTCTAGATTTGCAAGCTGAGGAATAAATTTGACAACCATAATCAATTTTGGATCGGCAAAGAGTATTGTATAACATTAGCAGTGATCTTTTATCTGCTACCCAACTAAAGCTAGATATAACTTTCAAGATGTTCAATGATTTCCTGGCTTTTGTTTCCAGGGTATCAATATGGCTGGTCCAAGTCAATTTTGAGTAAAAAATCATGCCAAGAAATTTTACCTCTTCTTCATATGGTAAAATGGTTCCATTTAGATTTAAGGTTGGAATTACTTCTCTTTGTCTATGTCGAGTAAAACGTACAGCAGTGGTTTTTATGGTTGAGATTTCAAAGCCCCATGAGTCAGCCCATCTACTAACAGCATTAATTGAATTTTGTAAATGCTTGCAGGCTGAAATAGCATCATAGCTTGTACAATAAATTGCCAAGTCATCCACAAAAAGGGAGCTCTTTATAGGTGGTGCAATTTCTTCTAAGATATTATTTATTGCCACAGCAAAACAAGTGACACTCAAGACACTTCCTTGGGGGACACCCTCATTCTGAATAAATAGTTTCAAGAGACTATTGCCAACTCTAACCTTTAATAATCTATCAGATAAAAATGAGTTAATGAATCTCAGCATATTACCTCGGATGCCTATTTTATTTAGTTGTTGGATAATTCCAAATCTCCAAGTTGTGTTATAGGCTTTCTCAAGATCAAAGAAAACACCTATCGTTTGACACTGTTTTGAGAATCCTTGTTGGATTTGGTTGGATAGTCTCAGCAGTGGGCCCAGCGTGGATCTGTTGTTACGGAAACCAAACTGGTAGGGTGAAAGTTGTTTTCAGATTCTAAGTACCAAACAAGTCTGGTATTTATCATCTTTTCCATTAACTTGCAGACACAACTGGTTAAGGCTATGGGCCTGTAGCTAGATGGATCAAAAGGATTCTTATTGGGCTTTTTGATAGGTATTATAATGGCAGTTTTCCAGCTTTTAGGTAATATACCTGTCTCCCAGGTTCTGTTGATGATTTTTAAAAGAAAGGTCTTAGCATCTTCTGGGAGATTCTTGATCATTTCGTATAATATTGTGTCTTCACCAGGGGTTGTAGTTTTTGTGCAGGAAAGAGCTTCTTTAAATTCTTGTAGGGAGAATTTTACGTTATAGATTTCTCTGCTATTTGAGAAATGTGGATCTCCTAAATAATTCCCAATTAGCCTCTACTGTCTTCCATTTAGGTTAACAAGAGGAGGGAATGTTCTTTAAATATTTGATATGGATAGGCCAGTGGTCGCTACCATGTAGATCTTCATCTATTGATCAACTGTAGTCTAATCTTAAGGATGATGAACAAATAGTTAGGTCTATAGCAGAACTTGAGTTATGAAAGGCATCAAACCTAGTTTTGGAACCGTCATTCATCAAAATGACATCATTATTATCAATAAATTCTTCAATTATATTGCCCCAGGGGTCACACCTTGATTCACCCCATAGAGGATGCTTGGCAGTAAAGTCACCCATTAAAATAAAAGGCTGAGGAAGCTGGTCGACCAAAGATTGTAGGTCATTTAACTCAAACGGAAGGGAGTGGTTATATATGTCAAGCAGTCGATTTTCCAGTTCAGGTTCCAAATACAAAGAACATAAAGTGATGCATTTATTGATGAAAATTTGTATTGCACAAGCCTGCAACACTGAATATAGGTGGACACTTCTGTGGTTTACAGACTTGTTAACAATGATTCCAGTACCTCCGTGAGCACAAGTCCCAATCATAGAGGGAGATCTGTAAAATTTATAATCAAGTCCAACATTAGGGGATGAGAATTAAAACCTTGAATACTACCTTGGATTATAGACATTATACAGTTTTCTTTTTCTTTTTTGGGTCTCCAAGTCTGGGAAGAGAAGGTTGGGAGAGAGAGGGTTTACAAAATGGGTTCTTTTCTAATTTCTTTGCTTTCGCGGGTGGCATCCTCCTCTCTGACAATGGTCCGACAGATGTTGATGTAGGGTCTGAGTTATCAGTTCCTTTCTTAGATTGCATATCATGATATGGGGAAGAAGTTGGAGATGAAGGTGGACTGTGGAGTCTTTTACTGTGCACAGCTTCAGACTCCATAGCTTTGTTTCTGTGCACCTCAACCAAGTGAGGCACACAAGTCAGTGGTCCCTTTACTGGGGAGCCCCCCAAGTTTGGGAGTGAGATTGTCTGAGAGGAGGCTTTACTGAAGGAACCTTGTGAGGTCTCAGCAATGGACCTTAGGTGCTCCTCCAGATGGGGCAGGAGACATTCCCTTAACAGGGGATGAGAGAACCTCCGCAGAGGAGGATTGAGGAGTACTAAAATTTCAAAGTTGTGGAGAAGAACGATTAGGTCTAATAGTGACTCTTTCACACTAAGGCTTGGGTTCAGCATTAACAGAAGAATTCGTATTAGTATTTGTTTTTCTATTAGATTCTAGAGTTGATTGATCTTCATTGCTTCTGTGCACCTCTACTGAGTGAGGCACACTAGTCAGCAATCCCTCTACTGGGGAGTCCCTCAAGTCTGGAAGAGAGATTGCCTGAGAGGAGGCTTCATTGGAAGAAGCCCGTGAGGTTTCAACAATAGAAACCTTAGGTGCCCCTCCAGATGGGGCAGGAGACAACCCTTCAACAAGGGGTGAGGAAACCTCTGCAGAGGAGGATTGAGAAGCATTAGAAATTCCAAGTTGAGAAGAAGAAAGATGATTAGATTTGATAGTAACATATTTACACCGAGGCTTGGGTTCAGTGTTAACAGAAGAATTCATATGGGCATTTTTATTTCTATTGGGTTCTACAGTTGGCTGATCCACTTTACTATTTGTTTTAACAACATCACTATATCTTTTGGAATTAGTTAGTCTTTAAGCATGTCCTACACTTCCATAAAGACGAAGTACAATCTTCACTAAATCTCTTAAAGAGATTTTGGGTGAGGAAGCTGATATTGATAAACTTTTTAGATTTTTAAAAGAAACAAATCTTTTCAATGAAATTTAGATTTCTATCAAAACAGTTTTATTTACTTCTTCTTTTTATCTATTTCTTTTTTAACCAAATTGAATGATTTTATAATTCTATCAAATTTTAATCTTTTACCCACTCTTCACCAATCAGTCATGACAGCACTAAATGACCTCCTCGGTCCCAGTGCCTGGCCACTGGCCTAAATATCATACCAATACCACTATGCTTGTTAATAGCGGTCCTTTCAATTTTGTCTCTACTAAGCCCATGATGTCAGGTTTTTCTATTTCTAGATAGTCATTTAGTGCATTCATTCCAGAGATCATACCATCGATGTTTGTGTATGCCACTTTTATTCTCATATTTTCTTTGCTTTTTTGGTTTAGATTTCCATTTTTTTATATACCATTTTTTCAGTCTCAAATCCAGCATTCTCCAATTTTTTTTTTTTTTTTCCGTCTCTGTTCTCTTTTCATTCCTATCACTTGCTTCAATTCTAAGCTTTTTGTCTTTCTCTTTTTCCTCATCATTCATTTCCTTTTGTATTCTTATATTTTTTAATTTCTCGCTATTTGCCAGTTTGACCGCTTTTGATAATACTTCCTGTGCCATCATTTGTGTTCTTAGTTTTATTTTTAGAGGTCTGTGATGTTTTTCTATTGAGTATTTGCCTATCCTGTGAATCTCATTGATTTCCTTTAACGAGATTTTGATCTTCATCCTGTATTTCTTTCAGAATTTCTTTGACTATTTCCTTCTCCTTTTCTTTTTGGTATCTATACATATCATGCTTTTCCTGTATACCATGTACCACAGTGCACTTGCCTTTGTCAACTGTGTCTCTCACAAAATTTTCCTTTTCTTTAATTACTTTTATAACTGTTTCTTTTGTATTCTCTTCCATCTGCTCTTTTAATATTTTTCCAAATGTTATTTCTTGATTTTCCTGTTATTTCTTCCATTGATTCTTTATTTCAATGAGGTCTGTTTCTTTAATTGATTCTGCTACTTTACCGGTCACTACTTGCAACTGTTCATTTACTTCCTTTTTTAGTTCGTCATTTTTATTTTTATCCTCAGTTTTCAGTCTTTTGTTTTCTCTTTTAAGACTTTCTATTTCACTTTTTAGGTCACTCAATTCTTTGATAGTTTGCTCATTGTTTTTTTGTAGTGTAATCAGTTCCTTGTGAACAGCTCGGTAATTGAATTTCAAGTCTATGATTTCTTCCATTAGTTCACTAATTTCACGATTTCTTAGTGCATTGTTATACCTACTTTCTCTATATCAAAACTTCATCCTATTTCGCTTGAAATCCTTTGAAAACCTTAAAAAAACATTATTTTCCCACCTTGAGTTTTTCCTTGCAGTATCCAATACACAATGGCACTTGAGTATCACACTTCTTGGGCTCTCAACTACACTCACTTCCAATCCTCTCTTCGTTGATTCCTTCGTTGTTTTTTCTTCACTATCCTTTTCCATTTTTGCTAGAAACTATACCAAAAAACTAGAACTGGAGAGAAAAGCGTTCACCAGTCACAACGAGTAGCCATCTCCCACAATAACAAATAGGTTTCCTACGTTGCTGGTTACGAAACCACTAGGCAGACGCGCTCGCGATACAGCACTTCCTTACACTTTGGTGTCTGACTTTTGCACACTAATATTTGACTTGTATGGAAGAGGTTAAGGACATCAGTACACATATTGAAGTAATTAAGCTAGACACAGGGTGAAAAGTATCTGCTAATTTTTTATGGAAATCCATTGGTAAAAAATTATATATATCTACTATAATAAAGTAGTAGCCTCTGTCTGTTTGTTCACAAACTCCTAGGGTTTAGGAGATAGACCCCTATAACCATATATATTCTGATACCCTATCACTCCATGTACTTGGATAACTATATTTCATTAAAATATATATATATATATATATACATATATATATATATATATATATATATATATATATATATATATATTTTGGTTAGGGTTAAGGGTTAAAGTTAGTTGGGGTATGGTGTAGTAACACATCACTACTGTAGTGTCCCCTTAACACATGTAGCATTTTTGTGACATAAGAATTACTATGATTAAACAAACTATTGTAGGTGTCCATAAATGTTATTTATATTTGTGAAATTAATGTTGCCACAAGCCATGATAGCCTTTGCAAGGAGAAAGCATGTAAATGTAAAATGATTATATAATTTTACCAAAAGTTGAAATATTGGTTATTCTTATTTCATTGTGGGCAGAAATGCAATAGAAAAATATTTAAAGTTTGTTTCAATTCTTCTCTTACCGTTCACCATGTAATGTTAACAATCCACTATAATGGTTAGGTTAAAGATTATTCACAAACTCCTCCTAGGTTTTTGCAGATAAACCCCTATAAACATACATATTCTGAAACCTTATAACCCAAGGTACTTGGATAACTATCTTTCATTTGTCTATCTGTTCATGAACTCCTAGGGTTTTGGAGATAGACCCCCATAACCATATATATTCTGATACCCTATCACTCCAGGTACTTGGATAACTATATTTCATTAAAAAAAAAGAAAAAAAAATTGGTTAGGGTTAAGGATAAAAGTTAGGTGGGGTATGGTTAGGTTAGGGATTATTCATGAACTTGCAGCAACGCATGTGTAATTTGGCTAGTGTATACCAGTATATATAATGTCTTTTTTATGTATCTTGGTAATTATTATTATTATTATTTATTTATTTTTGTGTGTGTGTGTATTTACCTAGTTGTACCTAGTTGTATTTTAAGGGAAGGGGAGCTATGCTCGTGGTGTCCCGTTTTCATATCTCGTTTTATCTAAACTATTTTTAAATTCATGTATTGTTTTTGCACACACCACTTTCTCATCTAACTTGTTCCAACTGTCTATTACTCTGTGAGGAAAGCTGTTCTTTTTCAGATCTCTTCTATAGCTGTCTTTTTTTATTTTCTTTCCATGTCCTCTTGTATTTCTGTCATCCCATTTTATCAGATTCTCTCTATCAGTAATTTCTATGCCTTTCATGATTCTGTAAATAGCTATCAAATCTCCTCTCTCTCTTCTTTGCTCTAGTGTCTGTAGTTCAAGTTTTGCTAGTCTCTCTTCATATGATAGTTTTGAGAGTGTAGGTGCCAATTTTGTAATTGCTCTTTGTATTCTTTCAAGTTTTTTTTATACATTTTTTTGTACTTGGTGACCATATTGTTGCTGCATATTCCAATCTTGGTCTTATCAGGGTGATTAGAATTTTCTTCACCATTTCTTCATCCAGGTATGTAAATGCAACTTTGATTGTTCTTATTAAATTATAGGTTTCTCCAAAAATCTTATTTATATGTTTCTCAGGTGACATATTATTCATAACAATGACTCCCAGGTCTTTTTCATTTTCTACTTTTTTTATTCCTTCTCCCAATTTATATGATCCTGTTATTCTGTTTTTACTTTTTCCAAATTCCATTATACTACACTTCTTTGTATTGAACTCCATCTCCCACTTCCTACTCCATTCCTGTACTTTATTTAGATCTCTCTGTAGTGATTCACAATCTTCCGTGTTCACTTTTTTCAATAGTTTTGCATCATCTGCAAAGAAGCTCATATAGCTTTCAATTCCTTCATCCATATCATTAATATATATAGCAAACATTATTGGGGCCAGAACTGTTCCTTGTGGAACACCGCTTATTACTTCATCCCATTTTGAGTGTTGGTCTCTTATCACTACTCTCATTTTTCTTTCTTGCTTCTAATTTCTTAAGCAACTTCTTATGTGGTACTTTGTCAAAAGCTTTTTTTAGGTCTAGAAATGCACAATCAGCCCATCCATCTCTTTCTTGTATTATATCTATTAGCCTTGAATAGAAACATATTAAATTGGTGACGCATGATCGTCCTTGTCTGAATCCAAATTTTCTTGGATTTAGCACATTGTTTTTTTATAAATATTTTACCCATCTATTTTTGACAATTCTTTCACAAATGTTTGCTATTGTACTTGTTAGAGAGACTGGTCTATAGTTGTTAGGGTCTTCTTTATTTCCCCCTTTATATATAGGTACTATATTTGCTTTTTTCCAATCTTCTGGAACTTTACCTTCTTTCAAGGAACTGTTTATTATGCTATGTATTATGTCTGCCAGTTCATTCCTGCATTCTTTCAAAATCCAGTTTGCTATTTCATCTGGTCCATGCGATTTTCTGACATCAAGATTACTCAAGTGGTTCAATATTTCATTCTTTGTTACTTCTATTTCTTTCATAGGGGGGACTTTCTCTTTCCATTCAATCTCTTCAGGTTGTATGTTCTCCCTTGTAAACACAGATTTAAAATGTTTGTTCATAATTTCCGACATTTCAATTTCCTCTGTGTATTCAACTCCTCCTTGTCTTAATTTCTCCAAATCTTGTTTGTTTTTCAGTTTGTTGTTTACAAATCTGTAGAATAGTTTTGGTTGATCTTTACATTTTTCTATGACATCTTTTTCATATTTTCTCTTTTCCTCTCTGCACGCTTGTACATATTCATTTCTATAACAAGTATATATTTTCCATTTTTCTGGTCTTTTGTTTTTCTTCCATTTGGCCCAGGCTTTCTCTTTTGTGTGTGTGTGTGTGTGTTGATAACTTATAACTTATTACTCTGTCTAAAAGTTACACCATACTGGATTTTTGTATTGAGTACCCAAATTTTGTTAAGAAAGTTTATTGCATTGCTGAAAGCTATAGTTTTACACAGAGACACACAATGCAGCAGGACAATTTGGAAAAAAGGGTAAGCATTTTATGAACAAAATATAATTTACATAGAGAAAGAATTTTATGAGTTAAAATAATAAACGTGACAAAAATACTGTGAGCAAGTTTGTGAGTTGTGAAGATAAAATAAAAATTTTCACATACTGTATGAAAGAATTATTAGCATTATAAATGAAAAATGCATAGATACTGATAAATATGATATGAAGTGCAGTGTTTTGTAAGCAATATTTTTCAGATATTGTCTTTATCCCAAAATTGTTATTGGCTTTTATTAAGGCATTACCCTGAGACATTAGGCCCCCTGGGGCTAGGGGGTGTAGTATAGAATATAGCCCACCGCCACATCAGCTGTGTGTCATAAGGGGCGACTAATGCCGATCCCCGGGCGGGGCTCTTGTTTCCCCGCACAGGGCTTCCTCTTAAACTTCCTTTTCCACTCCTCTCATGTCTTCCGCTTGCTGTCCCCTCCCTTCAACCTAATTTTCAGCCGCCCCTCTCAGTAGCGGCTTCACAGACATTCACCACATCAATCCCTCATTCATAATCACTTTAAAGAAAGCCCTGTGGCGATGGCTAGTGAGGACGGGGGCAGGAGAAGGTGATCTCTGGGAGCCTCTAGTCACGAACTACACATAGGTGATGTGGGCAAGAAAAGTTGCTCATGTGTTGGGATTGAGGCAACAACACAGTTCGGTAGCTACCCACATGACTGAGCAGCCCTCTTCAGGATCCACTCTGCTCACCCCACATGGGGAGGGGGCTAGAAAAGGTGCCCTAAAAATAGCTTGCCTCGTTTCTACCTGACTGGAGAACCGCCCCCAGTAAGGTCACCCTCATTGCAGTCAAGACAAACCCACAAATAATAACGACCCTGGCTTGAACTCGGAACCGAACCAACTCCCTGCAACCCCAGCTTCTGATAACGACTCCAGCTCACCTAAGAACCATTCTTCTGAACACTCTCAACAGAAATCACCGGGACACCAGGGTGATAAAATTACTGGTGGTAATCCAAAGAGCAGAGTACTTTTCTGCTCAAATATTTGCTTGACTCTTGATTATGAAGAGGTTTATCTCTTAAGCAAGAATTATGGAAGAGTGGAACGAATCAGACTGAAACTTTCAAATGATGGTAGTTCATATGACTGCTACATAGTATTTGATGAAAATAAATCTGCACTTGAAGCATTGAATGGATTAAATAACCACCGTGTGAATGATTCCATGATCAAAGCTCGCCTATTTAATATAGACAACTTGAAAAATGAGAAATACGACTTTATTCCAAAAGAAGAAGAAACAGTTCAAAGCATGCCCCCTAGAAAGTCTCCTGCCATACTCTGGTACGTTGCAACATACAGAGAGGACAGGGAGAACTTCTTGAGAGCCTCGGAATGTATTGAAAATAAAATAGGTACTGTCCCTAATGAAAACCTAAAGAAATATGGCAAGAGTATCCTGATAAAAGCAGGTAATGATACCCAAGCCAAGCTTCTATCAAACTTCAGACCCACCAACCATGGCAACATAAAGCAAATAACACCCCATAAGAGCTTCAATACCTGCAAGGGCATTATTTTCTCTGAAGACCTATATGATTTCTCCGAAGAAGAAATTTTGAAAATGTGCCCTGAGAATGTACATGAAATAAAAAAGCTAAGAGGAAATAATAACTCCATCCTCTTATCCTTCTCTACCACAGTCCTCCCTGATGTAATAGTCATCAAACACTCAAGATTCAGAGTCAAGAAATATAAGCAATGCCCAACTCAATGCTGCAACTGCTTAGAATATGGTCATATCATCTCAAAATGTAACAATAAAAAAAAAATGTGACAAATGTTCTGAAGAGCATAGAGAAGACAGTACCTGTACAAACATTCCATACTGCCTCCATTGCTCTGGTAATCACTCCCCTAGATCTAAGGAATGCTCACGTTTTAAATTTGGACAAGACATCCTCGAAATAGCCAATTCTGAACACATCAGTATTGGCAATGCAAAGCGGAAACTAATGGGAGCCAATAGAAACCTTAACTCAACCTATGCTGACATAGTAAAAAAATGAAAATAAAATTAGATAATAACTTGTCAAATCGTAACACTGTCGCACACAAGGATGTTTTAACTGGAATTCCCATAACCCAGACTCCAATACCTAACACTAGTGCTACAGCAAACCCTATTAACCACTTCACTCCGGGCCAAAATCTCGTGGGCAGCATTAGCTGCCAGACGTACGATGTTGCATAATAATACTTGCATCATAAAAAATAGTCACCGCTTATATCGATCATTCTCTCTTTCAAGATTCATTTTCTTTGGAATCATTATAAGCAGGCAGCAGCTGCATCCTGATTAGAAAGAAATGAGATCCAGACTAGCCAAGCTTTAAAGTTGTCAGTTAGTTTAACCCCGATCTCTTTAATTGGTCCAAATTTACAGAACTTTTCATGTAAGTCTATATAACTCTTATCAAGAGAAACATATTTTAAATGTAAGACTCTATGACTATTAGGGGCAATATTTGAGCTATTTATTGGTTTCTGAGTATTCAAAGATGTTTTCGTTACTTCAGAATTCATTCCAATTGTAAGTTTCTGGGCTACAGAATTATCTGTCAATGAAGTCTTAGTATTGTTACCGAAGTCCTTTTTCAAGCCGGAGTCATCAACTGGGGGTTTTACTTTTGCCGAGTCAATATCGTCAACATTAGGATTGGCAATATCAGGAGAGGGATCGAGGGTTTTAAGAGGAGGATCAGGTAGTGGAGGAGGTTTAGAATGTACAGTTTGAACAGCCGCCATGATCGTGTATATTTATGAGGCCACACCATATATTACGAAAGAAAGATCAATACATAGAAGATACTGCAGTTGCCTGATGCCTCAAGCAATAAAAGAAAAGTCTCTGCAGAGTCGGGAAGTTCCAGAAACCACTATTTACACATGCAGGGCCTCGGAGGTGAGTTAGAGACTTTGTCAACCCCGGGTTTGTTCTCTTTTGTTTTGTCCCATTTAGGATGGGTCCTCATAGTCATTCTGCATGTGTACTGGATAGGGAGAAAGGAAGTCGGCAGCCTAGTACCTACGTTGCAAACATGCATTCCCCAGTCGGTGAGCTTTCGGCCCTCGCAGGGATTAGTGACCTCGCGGTATACATCCCCACTTGACTGGGTTCAGACATGTAGCTTGGGAGGCACCAAGATACCAGAACCTTCCTTAACAAGTATTAGAGAAAGATGGTGAAAAAGGAGAGTAGGGTAGCAAATATGAAGGATAGGGATAGGGGAATTCACAAAGGAAAAGGGTGAGGGACCCCTATCTATTCACTACCCCAAAAACCTCATCCTAAAACAACTGTCATAGGGTGAGGGCGGCAAATCCTATGAGCACTCCAGTCCATGGTCAAAGACAAGCTAGGGTCGTCAACAAAAATCTTTTGGCTCAGTTTTCGTCTGGTAGCTTAGGGCTGACCTCTCCAGTATGGTTGCACCTGGCTGGCACAGCTCAGCCCATCCCTGCTACATGCAAGCCCCCCTACTACATCAAAGTACTGGGCCTCAGGGGGGACACGGTCAGCCGAGGAGGGCTCTGGGACATCATGGGAAAATTTGGCTGCCCCCAAAAATTCATAGCAATCGTCCATCAGTTTCACGATGGAATGACAGCCAGGGTTCTAGACGATGGCGAGCCATCTGAAGCCTTCCCAGTTACCAACGGAGTCAAACAGGGTTGTGTCCTGGCCCCGACTTTGTTCAGCATGATGTTTTCGGCAATGCTGTCTGACACCTTCAGAAACTGTGAGTCCAGCATCATTATCAGATACATATATGACAGAAGTGAAGGAAACTGTTGTCAGAGACTTCCTGTTTGCTGACGACTGTACACTTAATGCCAGTGATGAGCAGGAGATGCAACAACATATGGACATATTCCTCAGCCTATGACAATTTCGGTCTTACCATCAGCACCAAGAAGGCAGAGGTGATGTACCAGCCAGCACCAGGGAAACAGTACCAGGAGCCATAGATCCAGGTGAACAGAGAGACTCTCCAGGTGGTTGACACCTTCACATGCCTGTGCAGTACCCTCTCTCACAATGCTGCCATTGATGCAGAGATCAATAATAGAATCTCCAAAGCAAGGAGCGCCTTTGGGAGATTGAGGAAGGATGTCTGGGAGAGGCATGGAATCAGTCTCGAGACAAAGCTGAAAGTCTACCAAACAGTCGTCATCACCAACCTTCTTTATGGCTGTGAAACCTGGACAGCATACCAAAGGAATGAAAGGCAGATCAACCACTTCCATCTCAGATGCTTCCACAACATCCTACACATCCGCTGGTAGGACAAAGTCCCTGACACGGAGGTCTTGAAAAAAAGCAGACATCCCTATTGTCATCACCACCATGCACAAGGCTCAGTTAAGGTGGACAGGACACATCTCCCGAATGCCAGACAACTGCATCCCAAAGCAGTTCCTCAATGGCGAACTTTCCCATGGAAAGCGAAAAGTAGGTGGACAGAAAAAGCGCATTAAGGACAGTCACACTCAAGGATTTCAGCATCAACACAGAAACCTGAAAGTCACTCGCTGCCAATCGCCCCTCCTAGCGCAGCGCTGTCACTGCAGGGGCCTGCACAGCGGAACAGTAGCACCTCCATCAGGCTGAACAGAAGCGTCAGGTAAGAAAGGCCAGGACATCCAATGCAAACACCATGGTTCCTACTCACTTTTGCCCTACATGCGGGAGGGGCTTTCTCGCTCAGATAGGTCCGGTAAAAAAAAAAAAAAAAAAAAAAAAAAAAAATAATAATAAATAAATAAAAGGCAATGTCATGGCCATCTTTAACTTTGAAGGGCAAACAACAAAAAGCATGCACCCCCTCGAGAAAATGCAAAACCATGTTACATTCCTGCATACAGATTACCATACAGTAAGTGCATGGTTGTAGATAACCTCATAATAGGCATGATCAAGCAAAATATAATTGAACCTTCAATCTCTAAATGGAATTTCCATCTTTTTGTTGCTCTCAAACATGATGGCTCCATCTGTCCAGTTATAGATTTCTGAGAATTAAACAGTCACAAAAAGACATCCCATTCTAGTATTACATAACATGTTATGCTCCATCAGTGAAAACTATGTAGTTTTCACAACCTTGGACCTCATGTCAGGATATTTCAAGATTCCCCTTTATACTGAGTCTAGAACTCTCACAGCATTCAGCACAAATAATAGATACTTTCAATTCAAACGCCTTGCTACGGGTCTTGTCTTGGCCCCCTCTGTTTTCACATGTCTCATGCACAAAGTACTTGCAGGCCTCCTAGGACACTCAGTTTTCATGCATCTCAATGACATTATCACTGCTTCCAAATCTGTTAGCGAGCACCTATACATACTTAACACTATCTTCTCACGACAAGCAAAGGTAGGACTCAAACTGAGGCTTAAGTGTTCCTTCCTTCAGAAATTTGCTTCCTAGGGCACATCCTTAACTCTCAAGGAATTTTGACCTCGAAGGTCAGAGTCAAGGCACTGATTATCCACACCCTACTTCTGTTAACCACATATGTTCATTCCTTGGTCTATCAGGTTTTTACAGATGGTATATTAAAAGTTATGCTGGTATAGCATCACCCTTAACCACCTTGCTTAAGAAAGACACTCCCTTTCACTGGACACTTCACCAAGAGAAGGCCTTTAATGACTTAAAACAAGCCTTAACGATGGCACCTGTCCTTGCTTTTCCAAAACACAAGCTTCCTTTAACAATATATATGGATACTTGCTACACAGGCATCAGCGCAGTCCTCATCCAACAACACTATACAAAACTCAGATCAATTGTCTATGCTAGCCATACACTCAAAAATGAACAAAATTACTGACATCTAGAACAAGCTCTGGTGTACAGTGCTTTTTTGCTAAGTTAAGAGGAAACACCTAGTCTGATACTGTATAGGAAAGGGAGAGCTTCGCTTAACAAGTGACCAAAATGAGTATCGAGGGAGAGATACTTGGGTGTGAATTTGGTGGAAAAGGGAGGAGTGGAAGTGGAGGCAGAATGTAGATTAAGAAAAGCAAATAAATGCCTTAGGGGATTAAAAAGTGTAATGAGAAATAGACATTTGGGAATGGATGCTAAGAGGAGATTGTATGAAGGAGTGATAGTACTGACAGCACTGTATGGGGCAGAAAATGAAACATAAGAGAGGAAGAAAGGAAGAACTTGAATGTGTTTGAGATGAAATGTACACGATTTACTAGGTTGGATAGAGTGAGAAATGAGGAAGTGAGGAGGAGAGCAGGGGTGGAAAGGGGGAGATAGGGTTGATAAAAGAGTATTGGGATGGTTTGGACACATGGAAAGAATGAGTGAAGTAAGATTAGTAAAACAGGTGTGGAAGGAGTGAACATGAGAGGATGACTAAGGATGAGATGGATGAATGGGGTATAAGGGGAACATCTGTTGAGGAAGGAAGGGAGAGGACAGAAGATAGGGGTGAATGGAGAATGGTTATGTATGGATGATGCTGTTATGCATGGAAGGGAGTGGGTGGGGGATGGGGGGTGAGGGAGTATGTGTCAATGTTATTTTGACACAACCTGAAGGGGTTTTTCCCCATCTCTTTTTCTGCATGAGGGGACAGAGAGGGAGGAGTTGCCGATTAAATGAAGCGGCCTTGCTTTGGATGTGCTGTGTCTTGCTACACTGCTTCTGACTCAGGGCAGTGGGGGAGATGCAAAGATGACCCATCATCCAGGAGGGGCCAAGATAAGGAGGGAGGGGGGTGAATGAGAGTGGATGTGGGGATGGAATGGTTGGGAGTGGATTTTATGACTGTTTTTGGTAACCTCCCTTGTAAGGGGGAAAAAACCCGTTGGTATATGTATAAAAAAAGTCACTCCTTCCCTCCCTCTGTCTCCACTCTTGACACTTTACCTACCATACTCAACTCAAACTCCCCTTCCTTTTTTTAGTTTAGTTTCAGTGTTAACAAATTCATTTTATCACAGTTGCATTACCAACTTCCTCATTTTAGCTTGTTACAATTCCATGCATATTCTGAGACCCAATTACATTCTGGTTTCAGGACCACACCTCCATATATGGTAAGATTTTAGCAATGCTTTGCATTTGGGAAACATCTGGGTCCTTGGTGTAAGTTTAGGTTCTTCCAGAATTTCTTCATTTTCAGGTGGATGGTACTGCCTTTTGCAGGCAGGCACTCACTCCGGTAGTGCTCGGGCCATTTGCTGACCACTCATCACTCAAGCCAATTGCATCCAGTTTTTGTGGTTCTGTGCTGCTGTCATCCATTCATAGACACACTCCAACACTCCTCAGGTCCTTCTTCACATTATCATTCTATGTAGTCTTCCTGGGAATCTTCTTCCTCCTTCAAAACTGTCTACTATCACCCTCTTTGGTGGACTTTCCTGGTCCATTCTAGCAATGTATCTGGCATATTGTCTTGACTTTATGATATTTGCTTGGCCTAAGGTGAGGTGGGTGTCCTTCTACTAGTACCATGTAACCCCAGATGGAAGAAAAAGAAAACCATCAAAAGGGGCAGATGAACTTTTTGAGTCAATGGCCATCCAACGTGTTTGCCATGCATGGCATCCCTGCAGGGCCTGAAGACACAAGTCCTGGTGGCTGAGTGATGTTCCAATCCTGTGGTTGTGCTGAGGCATCCCCCTGGGACTAGTCACATATTTCTTTGTTGTTCTATTCAGGCCAGGAGATGGCCCCTTTTGGTTCATGGAGGCAAATCAGCAGGAATGCTTGACTTGAATCTCTGGGTCAGCACACTGAGTCAAGCAACTACTGCCTGGGCCAACACCACACAGTCTGCTGCTCCATTTTTCTATTGTCTAGGTGGTGGATGCATTTACTCTCCCATGACCCTTGGGACTATTGGGCTAATGTGTATACCCAAGTCCTAGTCTCCCCTAGTTGGGCTCAGTGGTGGATATCAGTGTGAGAGGGCTAATTGTATACACAAGTATGTGGCAACCATACTGAACATCTATGGTTGGGGATGGGCTTGCAACCTGCCTGCCAAAATCACTGAACCTGCTATGTGAGGTGCTGGGGTGTTGTAAATGAGGCACAAACATATCGAGCTAGGCTTGGGGTGAACCTCCAGTGGGCTCTCTGTGTGGTCTATCTGGGAAGAAACAGGACTATGTTGTGTGAGTGTGGGGTTGTTTCTACATCAGTAGTGAGGAGGAGAAAGTGGAGAACAAATATAATATGTCAATAGCAATGGGAGGGTTAACATTCTTAAATCAATGGCAAATATACTGTTGAGACTTACTCGCTTTTGGATATTGAAGTTCCACCTCTTCTATTTACCTAGTAATGGCTCACAGACTAAGAGTGTTTTAACAGACAAACACTTACCATCCCCAACATGATCAGAAAAGAACTTTCCATGCAGATGTTTGTCAATGGTAAGTGTTGCTATGTCTGCACTGGCTCGATTAATGCCAACGGTGATAAAGTGTCCAGATGAAGACAAAAGCTGGTAGGTATCCTCACTTCTCCATTCCTGCCAAACCACATTTTCTCTTGCCAAAATTTCCTGAAAAAATAAAATACAATCTTTAACTAAAGTCTACATACTCAACTATTATCATTACTACTCAATTATTATCCAAGGCATCACCAATCTATTCTATCTATACACCAATATATATATATATATATATATATATATATATATATACATATATATACAGATATATATATATATATATATAATATATATATATATATATACATATATATATATATATATATATATAATATATATATATATATATTTGTGTGTAAAGACAGACAAATATGGAGGTGAGGTGGCAAAATGAAACGTTAAGGCTAGAGTATGGAGCTTTATTAAAAACCAGACGTTTCGACCAGGTTTATGTCCTGGGCTCAAACGTCCGCACAACTGGCGGTCGGCGAGTGTGGGGGGACAACGTGACCGGGATGAGGTCACGCAGGGTCATCAGATCACCATGTAAGCTGTTGATGGACTTTGAATCTTTTTCTGTATTCAGTCCACTGAGGAAGGCCCAAGAGGTCGAAACATCTGGTTCTGAATAAAGCTCCATACTCTAGCCTTAACGTTTCATTTTGCCACCTCACTTCCATAAAAGCCACAAAACTTATTCCAAATATCAAAGATAAATCATACGATAATAGACTAAAACATATGAATCTGTTTTCCCATAGACTCAGAGGTGACTTGATACAGGTCCTTCAAATTCTAAAGGGAATTGACATCAAAAATGACAAAATTTTCACATTGAATGAGAATCAGACAAGAAACAATGGTCTCAAACTGTCCGCAAATAGATTCAATTTGAAAGTAGGTAGAAACAACTTCGCCAACCGTGTAGTTAATGAATGGAATAAACTTCCATCACAGGTAGTGCAATGTAGTTCAGTTCGAAGCTTTAAAAATTATTTAGATAAACACCTAAGCAAGATTCTGTAATGATTATAGTTTATTTTATATATATATTTTTTTGTTATCATTTGTCCGTTTGATTTTCATTTATTTGTAGTTATGTCAGTTTATCATCATTTACTATTTACCTGTTTGTTTATTATTTAACTATACCTATGCATTTATTCATGTATTTTATTTGTTATTTACATTATTATAGTTTTTATTTAATAATTTATTATTATGATATTTTTTTCGCATCCGACCTAGATATGGACCAAAAGGTCTCCTGTCGGCATGCTCCGCCTTTGTAATTCTTTGTAATATATATGTATATATATGTGTATATATATATATATATATGTATGTATATATATATATATACATTAGTATAAATGGACAGTAGGTTGCAAACTTCTCCCCAATGCTTCTTATATTGGTGTTACCACTACCTCTGTGAGCAGAAGACTCACATTGCATGCCCATGAAGGAATTACGCAAATACGTGATACAAACACACAACAAAACTCCAGACAAGATATAGTCAACAATACAAAAATACTTAAACACTGTAACAAGAAACTACACATCTTGGAAAGAGTCTACATTACACAATAGACACCCCTATCATTAATATACAGATAGACACAGTTAGTACTTTACAACTACACAACGAGGCTGCATGGCAACAATGATCAAACGTCCAGCTACAGCGATGTCCAGCTATGTCCCACTAAAGCGAAGGCTTCACCTCCGTCTGACCTAACTCTCCAAGTTCCTTTTTCACTCTTATTTAAACTCCTGCTTTGTATATTTATTCTTACTTACCTGAAGATGGTTGTATGATTCAACCAAAAGCTTGTATTTTAAATTTTGTGTAGTGTTTTTCGTTATAATAACACCATGGATATCGGAAGCCTTGTGTTTCACCTGCCCTCAAGAATCAAGCAAACTATTCGGAAAATTGAGAAAATTACTAATTAGATCAGTGGTTCCCAACCCCAGGGTCGCGAGGATGTTTTTGAGGGTCGCCAGAGGGTCTTTTTTAACTTTTTTTTCATTCAAGTTTCAAATGTATTTAAATTCATTGTGCTAGTAAATATAAACTGAACTATAAAAACGAAAGTTTATAAACATTATGCAAGTACAGTAGTCCCTCAAATAACGCGGATTCAATCATACGCGGATTTTATTTCAAGACCATCTCATATGTAGAAAATTGTTTTAAAATTCGCGCCGAGTTGGGCACGCATACGCACACACGCGGCACCATCGCAAACATTTGTGGTGACTGCTTTCTATTTTACCATATACAGTCGATCCTCATATAATGCGGTCATTATGTACACTGGGAACTGCTCAAACAAGGGTGTGGGGTGAGGGGAAAGCCGTGGATGGCTGCCTGAGGTCACGTGTCAACCTCCGGGGCGTTACAATAAATCGCGTTATCTGAGGAACGACTGTATATATTTTGTATTTTACTTATATTCATTTCATTTTATTTTACTAGATTTTGTTAGAAAGGGGCTTCGCCCCTGAGATCTCAGCATGTTGATGAATTCGATAAACTCTTAATTTAAAAATTTTATATTCCCTATTTCCATTCCTAATTCTCTCTCCATCTCACTTATTTTTTTTTTTTTACTATTACAATTTTCACTTATTTTACTTTTTCTACTTCTACTGTTAACAGTGTTAATGATGATATTAGAATCCATACTAAAAGGATTCAAGTCTGAAACACTACCGCTATAATTACCAGTTTTATTGAGCGAATGAGGAGGTGACGACCTCATTTATTACTAACCTAAAGTGCGATACGAAGAACAACAAATCGGGCAGTTCGAATCGCGTCACCTGGATCGATCGATTTTTTTTTTTATTTAAAAGAATAAATTGTATAATATAGAGATGAAATTGATATTAGCTCGTTTAAAAACAAATTTTTATCGAATTTATTCTCAATTTAAATAACTTATCAAAGGTATGTATGGCAAAGAAATTATTTTTCTTATATATATTTTATTTTTTATTTTTCAAAAAAATTAGCCAATATTTGTTCGAAAAGCTCAATTACTTTGAATGCTACTCATGAATTGGAGCCAAATTTAATCTGAAACATTTACAAAGTAAGGTCGAGTCGTAGAAAACGAAATTAGTCGATCGATCGAATCGAGAAAGTCTGACTATTTTTCATTTTTTAAAAGAATTAGCCAATATTTGTTCGAAAAGCACAATTACTTTGAATGCTACTCATGAATTGGAGCCAAATTTAATCTGAAACATTTACAAAGTAAGGTTGAGTTGTCGAAATCGAAATTAGTCGATCGATCGAATCGAGAAAAAAGTCTGACAGACAGACAGACACGACACGAAACTGCTTTTGTTCGAAAAGCTCAATTACTTTGAATGCTACTCATGAATTGGAGCCAAATTTAATCTGAAACATTTACAAAGTAAGGTTGAGTCGTCGAAATCGAAATTAGTCGATCGATCGAATCGAGAAAAAAGTCAATTTTTCATTTTTTTTAATTAGTCAATATTTGTTCGAAAAGCTCAATTACTTTGAATGCTACTCATGAATTGGAGCCAAATTTAATCTGAAACATTTACAAAGTAAGGTTGAGTCGTCGAAATCGAAATTAGTCGATCGATCGAATCGAGAAAAAATCTGCCAGACAGACACGAAACCGCTTTTATTTATTAGATTATATTCCACTTTCCAATATTTTATTATTGCTGTTTTGTCTCACTTTGATCATTTATGTACTCGTAAAGTTAAGGTTGTTTGTTGGTTGCAATCCATTAGCGGTGCGCTTGATTCTACCTGTTCCCGCGACTTGTGCGGTGACCCATTCCTCAGTCTCTCACCATTCGTAGTGCTGGTCAATTGCTCTGGAAGTCGTGTTCATTATCCCTCCACGTGTTCTTCACATGGCACCGATACACTCCTCTAAGCCAACAAAGATTCAAGGAAAGGCTGGAAAAATTGCTAAGCGAGAAAGGAAGTGTATGACGTTATCAGAAAAAATAGTCATTTTGGACAAACTGAGAAGTGGTATGTCCTATGCATCATGTGCCAGAGAATACAGACTTAATGAATCTTCTGTGCGAACCATAAAAAAAGTGAAAATGACATGCCGTGACACATTGTGCTCCTGTTTCTGCTAAAGTGGCGCATCACATCAGACGAATTTATCATCCTTTCATATCTTCGACGTCGGCATCTTCGTTACTTAAAAATCTGTTTTAGCACCTTTTTTGTTTTTCATTTCCGCACACAAAATTGCATATTACGGTGATACATTTTAATTTACAAAATTAATATTTAATTTTCTATTGCTATATTACTCCCATGGTCGAAACTAAAGATTTACCCCCGGTATTTAATATGAAATATCAGCATACGCGGTAATTTCAGGAACCTAACCCCCGCGTTATTCGAGGGACTACTGTACGTAGAAATATAACATGAAATGGTTGAATTTATTATTACAATTAGGGTCGCGACTCCGGGCTAAGTGTGGATTTAGGGTTGCAGCCAAAAAAGGTTGGGAAACACTGAATTAGATAGTGGATATTGAATTACTCTGGTCTTCAATCGAATATATATATATATATATATATATACACACAAGGTGTTCAGGATAAATTTGATCATTTTTTTTTATCTTCTGTCATTTCAGAACCATTTGAAGGATTTAATAGTGGTAAAGTGCAACGGATAGCTGATTCTGTGTATTATAGGTGGGTGTGAGAGCTAGAGAGTATGGGCAACTAGAAAGCACTGGAATATTGGAAGAGAGTGACCTGCATCATAATGATTCACACTGGATTAAAAAATTCGGAAATCTTGCTGCAGCTCGGTGCTCCTTGAATACCATGAGGGCCGTGAGATGTGAGCTTGAGAACTGTGACGGAGATGTGGAAGCAGTGGGTAGCAAGAAGGATCATAGCAGGCATTCTGATTCTGTCTGCACAATGAAATTCGCTGAGAAGCTAGGGAAAAAAAAAGGGGGGGGGGGCAATGTGGACCTTGGCAAGAGAGATGGGTATCGGAGTGGTGACTATGAAGAAAATGCTGAATGAGGATCTTCGTTACTCCTCATACAAGAGGTGCAAGGGCCAACTACTCACTGCCAAGGCCCATGAGAACTGCCTTACATAAGCCAAGAAACTCATCAAGGTCAAACACCCAATCGACCCTGGGATGCTCTGGTTCTTATCAGAAAAGAACTTCTGCCAGGACCAGTTGCACAACATGCAGAACAACAGGTGGCTAGCCTACAGTCTGTATGAAGTCCCATGCTCCATGAAGACCAAGTTCCCTCAAACTGTGGTGGTCTTTGGGTGTGTTTCCAGCAAAGGCCATGTCATACTGTCCCACATCTTTGAAGAGGGACTCAGACTCACTTCAGATGGCTATATTGAGTTGCTGTCCACTGTTGTCAAGTGCTGGGTGGAGAAGGTGGCTGTGGGAAGAAAATATGTGTAGCAGCAGGACTCTGTTCCATGTCACACCTCTGAGAAAACCCAGAAGTGGCTGTCTGAGAACTTCTACAACTTCACAAGTCCCAACATGTGGCTCACCAACTCACCTGATTGCAACCCCATGTGGGGCATGGTTGAAAAAGACACCAATCATACTGCCTGCATCTTTAGAAGAAAAATAGTTGAATCCACCTTAATCGATGAATGCCCGAACCTGAACATCTCCAAAGGTCAATGGTCCCCAGACATAATCTCACGGCTGGCTGTGAGCCGTTTGGTTAAAAATTTTCACCCTCTTGGCCCCGCCCCCCACCAATCTTGACCCCACTTCCCTTCTGACCTCACACCTCCACCCACACATCCCCTCCCATCTGACTTCGCCCTGCATGACGTATTGCCATATTTTGGCTATGCCTATTCCTTTTCTACTCTTATCTCAATTGTATTTATGTCTCTGCAAATTCTTATAACCTGTACTTTCTTGAAGAGGGCTATAGCTATAGGCCAAAATATAGAAGTCATGCTTTCCTCTAAGTTTCCTCTTATTCCAACTGTGGGTTCTTCATGATTATAATTTTACAAATGCGTTACTACATTTTGTCCAACTTATATATATATATATATATATATATAATTCCCCCTTATAAGAGAGTTTGCTAATACAATAAACATTTTTTTTTTCCAACTTCATTATGTGTTACAAATGAAATTATTCATTTACAGAGATGTAATCTTTGCATGGTTTAAGTGAGATGGAAAGAAAGGAATGTACATGGGGTGTGTGAAAAAAAAGAGTGGAAATATTGCCTCACTGAAGATTCAACAAATACTTACACTTAACCCCGTTCCTACAGTGATGTTCCCTAAGCCAGCGTTTCTTAACCTTTTCTGACCTCAGCACCCCTGCAGTCCAGCACACCCTAATTATGGCAAATATTATGTTACTACAAGGATAAAATAAGGTGAATTGCAGTACTGCTTGATCCTTTATTTTGTTCATTCTTAAAAAAAAAAAAAAAAAAAAAAAAAAAAAAAAAAAAAAAAAAAAAAAAAAAAAAAAAAAAAAAAAAAAAAAAAAAAAAAAAAAAAAAAAAAAAAAAAAAAAAAAAAGGATGCCAGTCCTATTGGCAAAAGCAATAATAAAAACAGAAAAAAATCATGAATATGGACAAACTCAAACATACACTGCAGGGTAATCATGCACTAAATGCAATTTTTGCTGTTGCTTATGTAACATTAATTTCTCTAATCAACATTTTGTGTTGGCCAGTCACTTTCATATCATGGAGCAGCCCACCTTGAAGGTGGTTCCGGACAGTTGTTTTAATCAGAAGCATGGTGGATAATGCCTTCTAACACAAACAGGTTGTTGGAAATGGAATTATCTTCTCCAGTGCTGCCTTCACCAGTTCAGGGTATACTACCTACTGATCACACCAAAACCCAGACAGTGGCAATATACGGAATTTTGTCTGAAAATCCTGATTCACCAGCAGATCAATAAGCTCCTCCTTTAGGTTGTCAGCATCACTCATGTCTGCCAGGAAGGATTGCTGAATCCATTCTGGAAATGTTTGATCCTTGGGAAAGTACTTTGCCATGGTGGTCTCAAGGTGTGAGAGGTGAGCAACAACATTTTCTACAAGCATGGGGCTGACTGTCTTATCCCCTAATTTCCCTTCAAGGATAGGAAAGCTTCCCACTCTCCCTCCCTAGATTCGATGTTTCCAGAGAGAGTTTACTCTTGAAGGCTTCTACCTTCTCTGTACAAAGAATATTAGTAGCAAACATGCCTTGCATGGACAAGGTCATTCAAATGGCTGAAAATGTCTGCCAGATAGGAGAAAGAAAGGATGATCGTTTCGTTTTCTAATTTTTCAGCAAAGTTACTCTGATACTCTTGGAGAAATATTGCAATCTCATTGTTCAGCCTTGCAATACGAGTCAGGATTTTCCCATGGGAGAGTCACTGCACTTCTGTGTGGAAGAGAAGAACTTGATGTTCACTTCCCATCTCCTCCTAAAATAACTTGACCACTTTGTGGCTTTAAAAGGATTACAAAGGCAGAGCATGCCGACAGGAGACCTTTTGGTCCATATCTAGGTCAGATGCAAAAAAATCATAATGATAAACAAATAAATGAATAGATAAAAACTATAATAATGTAAATAATATATAAAATACATAAATAAATGTATAGGTATAGTTAGATAATAAACAGGTAAATAGTAAATAATAATAAATTGACATAACTAATAATACATGAGAATCAAACAAATAATAATAAACAAATGGACAAATGGTAACAAAACAAATAAACAAATAATATAAAATAAATGATAGTCATTACAGCTTCTTGTTTAGTGTTTATCTAAATGATTCTTAAAGCTTCAAATTGAACTACATTGCACTGCCTCTGCAGAAAGTTTATTCCATTCATTAACTATACGGTTGGTGAAGTTGTTTCAACCCACTTCCAAATTAAATCTATTTCTGGACAGTTTGATACCATTGTTTCTTGTCGGATTCTCATTCAGTGTGAAAATTTTGTCACTTTTGATGTTGTCAATTCCCTTTAGAATCTAAAAGACCTGTATCAAGTCACCTCTGAGTCTACGCTTTTTTAAGGAAAACAGATTCATATGTTTTAGTTGATTTTCGTATGATTCATTTTTTATATTTGGAATCAGTTTTGTAGCTCACCATTGTACTTTTTCCAGTCTGTCAATGTCTTTAATGAGATTCAGTGACCATACAAAAACAGCATATTCCAAATGTAGATGAACTAACGATTTATATAGCTTGTTAATGAGTTATGGACTTTTGAAGTCAAAAGATTGCGCAATCAGTCCTAGAATCTTATTTGCTTTCTCAGAGGTTGAAATACACAGCTTCGATGATTTGAGATCATTACTGATAATTACACAGAGATCCTTTTCACTATCCACTTTTGTTAACGAATTTCCAAACAACTTGTAATGGTACTGTTATTTTTACCTATGTGCATTACCTTGTGTTAAATTTCATTAGCCACTTTTCAGACCATTGCTGTAATTTATCTAAATCTCCTTGAATATCTAATTGGTTTAAGTCAGGGGTCGGGTAACTTTTTTGGGTGTTACCCCAATAGAATTTGTAGTAAAATGAATTTACCCCCACACTTGGAAGTACTCTGGTGGACAAACCAATTTACTTATAGAATCCATGGATAGTAATAAATAAACAAAAAATTTATATTGGAAAAATGTTTAATGGTTAATTTCATCTATCATAGGAAATAAAAGTCTGTCTTTTTGGCATGTAAATAGCACACAAGAAAAAAACGTAGGAATCACATTTATAAACAGAAATAAAACACTCTTTTTAGCATTACATGGCACACAAGCAAAACTATTGACCATCATGTATTTCAAATTCATACAATAACAAAAGAAAATGTTATTGAATCCACTATTATGGGGGAAAATGATTATCCTTTCTGGCATAAGAATGGCACACAAAGAAAAATAATGTTATTCTTTCTGGCATAAGAATGGCACACAAAGAAAAATAATGTTATTCTTTCTGGCATAAGAATGGCACACAAAGAAAAATAATGTTATCCTTTCTGGCATAAGAATGGCACACAAAGAAAAATAATGTTATTCTTTCTGGCATAAGAATGGCACACAAAGAAAAATAATGTTATTCTTTCTGGCATAAGAATGGCACACAAAGAAAAATAATGTTATTCTTTCTGGCATAAGAATGGCACACAAAGAAAAATAATGTTATCCTTTCTGGCATAAGAATGGCACACAAAGAAAAATAATGTTATTCTTTCTGGCATAAGAATGGCACACAAAGAAAAATAATGTTATTCTTTCTGGCATAAGAATGGCACACAAAGAAAAATAATGTTATTCTTTCTGGCATAAGAATGGCACACAAAGAAAAATAATGAAGAAAATATTGAAAACTTTAATATTTTAACATCAGATTGAAATCTTTAATATTTTCATATCAGCTACCTCAGGCTTTGGAAAAATGATACTGTTTCATCTTGGATACAACAAACTCGATATCAGGGATTTTTGATGTTACTGCTACTAGGATGCTGTCTTCAGGATTCAACCGGTTTCTGTATTTTGTTTTTAGATTTAATGGGTAGAAAAACCTTGTTCGCAAACGTAGGTTGTTGCGAAAGGTAGTAGCATTTTAGTTGCTTCCATATGTGCAGTTTTATAAGCCTTTGCAGTTTTTGACATCCAAAAACTTGAGAGATCATCCTTGCTCTCAAATTCCATTTTTGTTTCACTGTTGGAACGAAGTTCAATAAGCTCTTCTGCCAATCCTTCAGGCTGTTCAGGCAAATCAGCCAGCTCACTTTTGAAGGGATTTACAACCCAGCTGACAGTATGTGAATCAAGTTCTGGAAAATAGTCACAGAACCTATTTCTAAGTTTGGTCAGGTGCCTTGTGACTGACTCCTTTATGTCACTAAGACTGCAGTCTTGGAATTCTTCCAAAAACTCTCCCAGTTTTGGAAAGGCAGCAGTCTTATTGACATTTACTGGCCTGTTACTCCACTAACACGCCAGGTCAAAAATCCACCAGGTACTGTAGATGACGAGGGGCTAAATAAAGACTGATAAGTCAAGGAGCAAGTGCCACTACCAAGACAACAACGCAAAAGCGGTCTCACTGAGGGTTAAAAACAGTTTCAATACTGATTCAATACTGATGAAGCAGTTTCAATACTGATATTTCTCCGTTTCCATAGTTTTAAAGATCGTGGGATCCTCGATGCATTCTTTTCTCCAACTTTCATATCAGTTTCCCTCACTTAGCACATCCACATCCGTAGCACGTTCATTACCCCCCTAAATTTCTAATTTACCCCTGTTCCCCGACCACTGGTTTAAGTGATCATTTGCCATTCTGCACAGTTTAGTATCATCGGCAAATTTGGAAGCAGAAGATTTTAGTCCATGGTCTATATCATTTATATATACTATGAATAGAAGTGGCCCGAGAATGGAACCCTGAGGAACTCCACTTGTAACATTTTTCCACCTAGAAGTTTTTCCATTTAAAACTCTGTTTTTGATCATTCAACCAATTATTAGTTCAACTTAACCCATTCAACTCCGATGACAAGATGTCTTGTCATTTGGTCAAATAAAACAAAAAATCATAATAAAACAACAAAATGTTTGATGATCAAACAGCACCAGAAAAATATGACGTCATCAGTCCTCCTCGAGAAGGACTGATGACGTCATATTTTTCTGGTGCTGTTTGATCATCAAACATTTTGTTGTTTTATTATGATTTTTTGTTTTATTTGACCAAATGACAAGACATCTTGTCATCGGAGTTGAATGGGTTAATATGCTACCACTTATTCCGTGTGAAGCTAATTTAGGAATTAGTCTTTCATGGGGGACGGTATCAAAAGCTTTTGCAAAGTCTAGATATATTAAATCTATATTGTTTCTTTTGTCATAATTTGAGATAACTGTGTTGTAGAATTCGAGTAAGTTAGTCACGCAAAAACATTTCCGTCTGAAACCAAGCTGGCTATCATTTATCAAACAGTCACTTTCTAAATGATGTTTGATAGCATCTCTAATGATAGTTTCCATCATTTTTCCTATGATTGAAGTCAAACTTACTGGCCTGTAGTTATCTGGATTCTTTTTGTCACCTTTTTTGAATATGGGAGTAACATTAGCTAGCTTCCATTCTCTTGGGATATTTCCAGATATGATGGATTTCTTGAAAATAATTTCTAATGGAACAACAATTTCATTTTTCATTTCCTTTAAGATTCTTGGATGCCAACCGTCAGACCCTGGTGTTTTATTAACTTTGAGTTTATCTATACACCTTTTAATTTTTTCTTTTGTTATATTTACTGTAGTAAGTTTACCTTGACTCCAGATGAAATTCACAACTTGAACACAGACAGAACCTCTTTGAAGTGAAGCAACAACACCTTTGCTGACAAAGCATGATGATAGAGAACACAATGCTTCACAATGATATCTGGTATCTCCTTTAACAGAGCAGCCAAGCCAGATCTATACCCTATCATGGCTGGGGCACTATCTGTGCAGACCGAGCCTACCTTCTCCCACTTGATCTGATGCTTCTCAAAGAACTTGTCCATGAGTTGGAATATATCTGCTGCTTTCATCATCGTTTGCAAAGCCTCACAGAAGAGGAATTCTTCTTTAATTTCACCATCCTTGATGTTTTAAACATCAGTGGATTCATCCAACTGCAGACTAATGTCCAAGATGTCACAGCTCATCTCTGCAACTTTCCCTGCAATGACATTATTTAATAGAGGCACATCCTTCAACTTCTTGGCTGCCTCTGTTCCCAGGACTAGTTCTACCATCTGAATGGCACATGGATTAATCAGGTTTTCCAGGGCCGAATGCAAAGTCTTCATCCTGATACACTGGTATGCCACCTCGTAGGAAGCTTGAAGAGGTGGTTTCTGCAGTGGCTTGAAAACAAGTCAGGGTAATGTACCTTTCTGGTCATATTTAGTTCTCTTAGCCTGCAGAGCCTCAAGAGTCTGTTCATGTTCTGCAGCTGGATACTTTGCCTGGTGTTCTCGGAGCCCAGCAAGTTTTAAATTGGAGTTGCAAATAATGAAATGGCAGGTCATATATTTTGCCTGGTCTGGTCCTCTACAATTGTCCAGGAGTGCAGTGAAGCCATACGTGACATACTCATCACTCCATTTACATGTCTTTGGCATAGCAGAATCACACAAACCTGTGTAAAAAACAGAAAGGCTGGTAGAAAAAACATTAACACTGTCTACATGCATATATATGTGCAGAGGCACAGAAAAGCACAGAAAAGGTTCGGCAACTCACAAAGGTGATGAAGAGTTAGAAGGGAACCACAATCCAGCCTGACATGCTTCTCCCCACTGTCCTCTGACTCACTGATGTGCCCACTGCCTGCTACTTAACCTGTATGAGACGTGTCCGTTCACTTCCCCATTTTCTCTCTCACACCAATGCTGCACAATCACTATTTCACACACAGTATACATTTGTGTGTTATACATGGGAGGGGGGTGGTCATGGATACCCAAAATGATTAATCACAATGTAAAAAGTGTGAAATTAAAGTAAAATGGAGGAAATTGTTGAAAGGTTGGAAGAATCCCAAGATGGCCATTTGTTTAGGCCAAATGTAAACAGATACACAGAGTTGGCTACTGGAACAAGAGCAAAGCAGAATATAAATCTCAATTTTAGATCACCAAGAGGTACTAAAAGGTTTTTATTTGATAATGGAGATGCAAGTAATTTTTTGGGATTCAATGGGTACAAAAGAAGAATCTTTAGTAGAATTATAGACATAGAGAGGGATATGAGAAATATGAACGATGCATGAAAGCAAGAAAGAAAAAAAAAAGAAAAAAAAAAGACCTATGGAAAGTAAATAAAGACTTAAATAATGAAGTGGCTGACTTAAAGAAAGTGAGCAATAAAATGAAGCAAGAGATTAGTGTACTCTAAAAAAAGAACTGGCCAAGCTGAAAGGTGAAAATGAAAAGCTGAAAAATAATGAAAACACAAATGAGACCATAAGGAAAGAGGTAGATGAAAGGATTAAAGCAATGATCATGGAAGTGGGAAAAAGCATAGGAGAAAATGAATTACAGCAACTTAGTAATGTCTGGAAAAAAGACTAGATATGGTAATTTTCATAGAAATAGTTCATCAACAGATGCAGAAGGCCAAAGATGCAATTATCAAGGTAATTAAACAAAAAGAAAACATATGAGATACAGTAGAAAAAAAATATATATATTAGTTTATGGAAAAACATAATCGAAATGGTTTTCTGAGGAGAGAGAAAAAAAAAGGACAGAGAATTGGCTTTTTTTTTTTTTCTAAAAGTAGTACAGGAAGATGACCAAGAAATGGACAAGGAAATAGAGTAAGTGCACAGAATGAGTAAATATGTAGAAGGAAAAAGTTGACCACTAAAGATTAAATTAAGGTCACAAGTAGCAGTGGAGAAAATCATAACAGGAAAATTGGCAAGAAGCAAACATTACAAAAATACATGGATAAAAGAAGAGACATGAATGACGAGGAAAGAGAAAAATTAGGACATTAAGAAATGAAGTATATATATATATATATATATATATATATATATATATATATATTATAAAAAAGAGAGAGAGAGAGAGAATGGAGACTGAGAAAATGCAGTTCTATTGGAGGGTGTTAGATATGAGACTGATAAAATGGTATACTCAAGAAGAAAAAAAAAAAGACTTCAGAGAATGGCATGGAGAGTCTAAAAATTAAAATTAGCATATACTAATATAAATGGAATTATTTCAGGAATGAACAAACTTAATGACTACCTATCAGAAGGTAAATGAGACATAATGGAAATTGTAGAGACAAAATCAAGAGGTCCACTAGTACCAGTGTTGTACATGGATTATATAATCACTGGCTTAGAGATAGGGAGGAGAAACAAGGTGGAGTCATGTTCCTGGTTAAGAAAAATCTAAATGTGATGAAAGTTCCATATGAAGTGAATAGGACAAAGATGATTACAATAAGAGTCGAAGACAATGACATGAAAAACAGAAAATTTGCAGTGATTTTTGTGCCCCCAAAAACAAGAGTCTTGGAGAAAGATTACTTCAAAATGTTAGTAGACACAAAATCTTCATTAAATGAGATGCTCATGTATGGAAGTAATGCAATACTCATGGGTGATTTTAATTACAAAGAAATATGTTGGGAAGAGATGACAGTGAAAGGTGGGGAGGATCATTGGGGAAATGTATTACTTGACATGACCATGGAACATAAAATGACACAATGGCTAAACAAAAACACTAGATTTAGAGATAATGAAGAACCATCAAGACTAGATTTAATATTTACATCAGAACCTGAAATATTAAACAAAATTGAATACAAGACACCAATTGTGAAGAGTGACCACATACTACTCGAGTTAGAGTTAGAGGAAATATACGGTATGTAAAAAGATGTGAGAAACACAGAAAAGGTAGATTGATGTATGACAAAATGGACTTTGAAAAAAAAAAAAAAATCTTAAAGCAAGCTGGGAAAAATTCTACAAAGAAGAAACAGAAGTGGAAGAAAAATGGATTATTTCAATGAAAATCTATAAAGGAGTGGAGAAATATGTACCAAAGCAAAAACAGGAAAGAGTGTACATTCAGTGTTGGTTTAACAGAAGGTGCAAAGTGAAAGATTGAAGAAACAAAACTTGGAGATGGAGAAAAGACAGGAAACCTTGAAAAAGGCAATTATATGTTCAAGTAATGAGTATGTAAAAATACGCAGGGAAGAAAAATGTAATTATGAGAAAGACATAATAGAAAAAGGTAAGGATCAGCCAAAGCTATTATAATGATATGTAAATGGTAAACTGAAAAACAAACAGGAAATAGTGAAACTACACCAAGGGACACTGAATACACAGAAAATACTGAAATGGCTGAAGTTATGTGCAAACACTTCCAGTTTGTTTTCACTAGAGAAAAAATACAATAGGTTGAAGGGTGAGAAGTAAAATCCCCTCCCATGAGTGAAATAATACTAACATGGAAGGAAATAATGGATCAAATAATGAATCTTGATATCAGAAAATCACACAGCCTGGATGGAACAAGAAATTGGATATTGAAAGAATGTTAAGAAGAACTAGCAGACAAAACATACAACATAATATGTTGCTTGCTCAAAGAAGGAAAAATGCCACAAGACTGGAAAAATGCTGATACTGTACCAATTTATAAGGGAGGAAATAAGGAAGACCCAACAAATTACAGATCGGTTTCCCTTACAAGCACAGTGGCTAAAATCTGTGAAAATGCTGTAAAAAGATGGATAAAACATCTGGAGGAGAACAATATACTGAATCAGAGACAAACTGGATTTAGACAGGGAATATTGTATACCAATAATTTGATCTACTTTTACTCAAGACTGCTAGATATGATACAAGAAGGGGATGGATGGGCTAATTGCACTTTTCGAGATCTATAAAAAGCTTCTGATAAAGTCCCTCACAAAAAACTATTAAGAAAACTGGAAACCATAGAAGGAATACAAGATAAACTATTGAAGTGGATGGAGGACTCTCTGTATGGAAGAAAAATGAGGGTAGTGCTCAGAGAGGACTTTTACTGGGGAAGAGGTAATTAGTGGAGTCCCACAAGGATCAGTGCTGGCTCCAATAATGTTTGCCATTGATGTAAATGACAGGGATGAGGGAGTGAGTATTACATAAGCTTCTTTGCAGATGATGCAAAATTGTTAAAGAAAGCGAGTACTGAAACAGACTGTGCCTTATTACAGATAGATCTGAACAGGGATTGGGAATGGAGTCAGAAGGGTGAAGTGGAATTCAACATAAAAAAATGTTGCATAAAAAAGTAAAAAGGACATCAGGAAGATATAAAATTGGTGAAAAAGAAGTAAAGAAAGAGGGATCTGAAAAAGACCTGGCAGTGATCATTACAAAAGATATGTCCCCTGACAAGCATATAAACAAAATTGTTGGCAAAACCTATAATTTACTAAGACCAATAAAAGTGGCTTTTACCTAATGGGATGAAGAAATGGTACAGAAAATATTAGTCATATTGATAAGGCCTAAATTGGAGTATGCAGTGACACTATGGTCACCCAGTACAAAAAATATAAGATCGAGAGAATCCAGACAGCAGCTACAAATATGGCCCCAAAACTAACAAAACTATCATATGAAGAAAGATTGTTAAAATTGGAGTTGCCAACTCCGGAACAGAGAAGAGAAGGTGACTTGTTGACCATCTACAGAAATATGAAAGGCATGGAAGTCCTTGATAGAGGAGACTTATTAAATTGGGATAAGAGAAACACAAGGGGACATGGAAAGAAGTTTAAAAAGAACAATTATAGACGAGGCCTGAAAAATGACAGCTTTCCCAACAGAGATGTATGGAACAAATTAGATGAAAAAACAGTGTGTGCAAAAACAATACAAAAATTTAAGAGCAAACTGGATATGGAAAGATACAAAGACGAGACACCATGAACTTAGCTCCTCTTCCCATAAGACACTAAGTAAATGCACATTTGTACCAATATAAAGGCCTTTATTCTCAGACCTTTATTACCTGCTCACATAATCCATAGGTTGGGAACCACTGATTAAGACCAAATGAGGAAAAATATACCTTCCAATGGTCTCCCGTACAAGTACTGTCACCGAATCTCATTAAAGACATTGACAGACTGGAAAAAGTACAACGGCGAGCCACAAAACTGATTCCAAATATCAAAAATAAATCATACGAAAATCGACTAAAACATATGAATCTGTTTTCCCTAAAAAAGTGTAGACTCAGAGGTGACTTGATACAGGTCTTTAAGATTTTAAAGGGAATTGACACCATCAAAAGTGACAAAATTTTTACATTGAATGAGAATCGGACAAGAAACAATGGTTTCAAACTGTCTGGAAATAGATTCAATTTGGAAGTAGGTAGAAACAACTTTGCCAACCGTGTAGTTAATGAATGGAATAAACTTCCTGCACAGGTAGTGCAATGTAGTTCAGTTCGAAGCTTTAAGAATCATTTAGATAAATACCTAAGTAAGATGCTGTAATGATTATAATTTATCTTATATTATTTGTTTTAGTTTTGTTATCATTTGTCTGTCTGATTTTCATTTATTATTAGTTATATGTCAATTTATTATTAACTATTTACCTGATTGTTTGTTATTTAACTATACCTATGCATTTATTTATGTATTTTATTTGTTATTTACATTATCATAGTTTTTATTTATTATTTTATTATTAATATGATTTCTTTTTTTCGCATCCAACCTAGATATGGATCAAAAGGTCTCCTGTCGGCATGCTCCGCCTTTGTAATCCTTTGTATTACTGGAACATGAAATTAATGCATAACTGCTACTATGCATCTACTGCCAGAAGCAGCATGGTCTTACTGTCTCATTTCAGACATCAGCACACAAGTACCAAATGTGTACTACAAAGCATTGTGACGCAGACTTTCTATGAAAGTACGGAGGCTTCATACAAATTCAGAACTTTTCATCACCATGCTAAAATGCATTAACACAGTTGAAAATCAGTTTAAAGTTTAAGAATATATATATAAAAATTGGAGCTCCTGAGAAAAACATTAAAAATGGAACTTTTCAACAATGCTAAAATAGCAGGATACCTAGGTTGTGTTGAATGGGAAGGGGAATGCTTGTGGATGCCCAAGATGGTTTAATACAGTAGAGATAGTATAGAATAAAAATGGAAGGAAATTAAAACAGGCCAGAGAATACCCCTAATGGTGAAGCAGTGAAACGAAACGTAAACATGAGCTCAGAAGCCTCTGGTAGCGCAGTAGCGAAACGAAATTTAAACACGAATTTTGAATCCCCATTAGTTTTGAAAAGACTTTCAGAAAGTGGTGAAGAAGGGCGTTTTTCTGAATTTACTGGGCACGATAGAAGAAACTTGAGTAGAATTATAGACATAGAAAGGGAGATGAGAATTATGAGGGATTTATGGAATCAAGAGATTACAGATCTAAAGAAAGTGAATCTTGAAATGAATGAGTGATTTAAAGAAAGCAACTGCTGAAATAAGGAGATAAGTGCATTATAGTGCTAATAGTGTAACCTTAAAAAAAAAAAAAAAAAAAAATAAGATAAAATAAGAGGTGAATGAACAAATAAAGGCAATGACCAAGAAAATTGGAGAAAATATAGGAAGATTTACAGCAGCTCAGGAAAGAATGGAAAAAAGATTAAGAAAACAAGATAGCTTTTAAGGAAATTGTTCACCAACAAATGCAGAATGCTAAAGAGACAGTCATTCAGGTAATCATGGAAAAAGAAAATTTGGTAAGAGATATAGTGGATAAAAAGAAGTGTATAGTAGTATTTGGTCTAAAGGAAAAAGACAACCCAGTTAGGTCCTTGAGAGACAAAGAGAAAGAATTAGCAAGAAAAGTTTTGAAAGTAGTACAAGACAAAGAGCAAGAAATAGAAAAGGAAATAGAGGAATTGCATAGAATGAGAAAACATACAGAAGGAAATCAACCCCTAAAGATCATATTAAGGTCACAAATGGCAGAGGAAGAGGTAATAGCAAAAAACTGGAAAGTTAGCAAAAAGTGAAAAATATGAAGATGTATGGATAAAAAGACATGAATAATGAGGAAAGAGAAAGAAGTGAAGCTAAAGAAAAAATTAGGAAAAATGGAGACTGAGAAAAAGAAATTCTATTGGAGAGTATTTGACTAAGAAAATGGCATATTCAAGAAAAAGAAACAAAAGGAACAGAGAATGAGATGGAGAGTGCAAACTAAAAATTTCTTATACTAATATAGACAGATTAATTTCATGATTAAATGAACTACATGATTACCTGTCAGAAGAAAAACCAGACATAATGGGAGCTGTGGAGACAAAATTAAGGGATCCACTATCACCAGTGTTGGACAAGGATTATATAATCACTGGCTTAGAAATATAGAGGAGAAACAGGGTGGAGGAGTCATGTTCTTAGCTAAGAAAAACTCAGATGTGATGAAAGTTACAAATGGAGAGAACAGGGTGGAAATGATAATGATAAGAGTTGAAGATAGTGACATGAAAAATAGAAAGTTTGTGGTGATTTATGTGCCCCCAAAAATGGGATATTGAGAGATTATTCTAAAACTTTAGAAGATACATAGGTTTCATTAAATAAGATGCTGAAGGATGGAGGAAATGTGGTACTTATGGGAGATTTTAACTCCAAAGAAATCTGTTGAGAAGAGATGACAGTGAAAGGTGCAGAGGATCTATGAGGAAATGTATTACTTGGCATAACTAGAGAACATACAATGACACAATGGGTAAAAGAAAATACCAGATATAGAAATAATGAAGAACCATCAAGACTAGATTATTTATGTCAGAACCTGAAATGTTGCATAAAACTGAATACAAGACACCATTTAGGAAGTGACCACATATTACTTGAGTTAGAACTAAAGGAGGAAATATATATAGAATGAGAAATACAGAAAAGGAAGACTGATGTAGTAAAACAGACTTTGGGAAACAGGAATTTTTTTCAAAGAGCAAGTTGGCAAAAATTCTACAATGAAGAGACACAAATTGAAGAAAAATGGATGATTCTGATGGAAATCTATAACAGTTGTGGGTAAATATATAACAAGACAAAAAGACGAAAAGTGTATATTAAGTGCTGCTTTAACAGAAGGTGCAGCGAGGAAAAAGATAGAAGAGATAAAGCTTGGAAAAGATGGAAAAAAGACAAAAAACCTAGAAAGTGGCAAATGTATATCAAAGGAATGAATATATAAAAATATGCTGGGAGGAAAAAAGGAACTATGAAAAAAACATAATAGAAAAATGTAAGAATCAACCAAACTATTCTATAGATATGTGAACGGTAAACTAAAGAACAAACAGGAAATAGTGAAACTACACCAAGGGGATATGTAATAACACAGAAGATATAGAAATAGCTGAAGCCATGAGTCACTTCAAGTCTGTTTTTGCTAGAGAGAATGTAAAGCATTGGGATGAAGGGCACAAAGTGAGACCCCCCCCATGAGGGAAATAATAGTAACACGAAAAGAAATAATGGACCAAATAACAAACCTTGATGTCAGGAAATCACATGGCCTGGATGGAATTGCAAATTGGATACTAAAAGAATGTAAGGAAGAATTAATAGACAAAATATATAACAAGTTGCTCACTCAAAGAAGGAAAAATACCGTTAGACTGGAAAAATCCTGATATTGTATCAATATATAAAGGAGGAAACAAGGAAGACCCAACAAATTACAGACCAGTTTCCCTTAAAAGCACAGTAGCCAAAATTTGTGAAAAAGTTATCAAAAATAGATGGATAAAATATCTGTAGAACAATATACTAATCAGAGACAATTTGGATTTAGACAGGGAAGATCATGTGTCACAACTTTGATCTGTATCTACTCAAGACTATTAGATATAATACAAGAAAGGGATGGATGGGCTGATTGTACTTTCCTAGACCTACAAAAAGCTTTTGATAAAGTACCATACAAAAAAACTGGAAACCATAGGAGGGATACTGAAATGGATGGAGGATTTCTTGCATGGAAGAACAATGACAGTAGTGCTCAGAGATGAGAGTTCTACTTGGGAAGAGGTGATTAGTGGAGTTCCACAGGGATCGGTATTTGTTCTAACAATGTTTGCTATTTATATGACATGGATGAGGGTGTGGAATGTTACATGAACTTCTTTACAGATGACACAAAATTGCTGTGGAGAGTGAGTACTGAAAAGGATTGTGAGTCACTGCAGACAGATTTGAACAGGGTTTGGGAATGGAGACAGAAGCAGGAAGTGGACTTCAACATTAAGAACTGTAGCATAATGGAATTTGGAAAAAGTAAAAAAAAGGATATAAGGACAATATAAAATCAGTGGAAAAGAATGAAAGAAAATGGGATCTGAAAAAGACCTAGAAGTAATCACCACAAAGGACATGTACCCTGACAAATAGATAAACAAAACTGTCAGAAAAACCTACAACTTGCTAAGATCAATAAAGGTGGCTTTTACTTACTTGGACAAAGAAATGGTGAAGAAAATACTAGTCACACTGATAAGTCCAAGACTGGAGTATGCAGTGACACTATGGTCACCCAGTACCAAAAAGAATATAAGAAATATTGAAAGAATCCAAAGAGCAACTACGAGGATGGCCCCAACACTTTTAAAACTGTCATATGAAGAGAGATTGTCAAAACTAGAATTACAGACTCTGGAACAAAGAGAAAAAGGTGACTTGTTGACTACAGAATCATGAGAGGTATACAAGTCCTTGAACACAACTGGTTTGTACATGCTGCCATAAACCAGGACACCTTGCAAACATGTGTTACCACATTGGGTCTGAGACACAGTGGATAGGAAAAAATTTATTGTGGTATATGGGCTAAAAGAAAAACATGGTTTGACGAGATTCATGAGAGAAAAAGAAGAAAAAGAGATGGCAATAGAAATTTAAAAGAAGTTCATAAGGGAGCACAAGATACAGGTAAAGACTTTGAAGAAACATGAAGGATCGGTCGCTATTCTAAGGATAGAAATCAACCCCTACAGATAAAACTAAGATCACAAATGGCAGAAGACATATTTGAAAAAGTAGGTAACTTGGCAAGGAGTGAAAAATACAATAAGATATGGATAAAAAGTGAAATGAGTACTGAGGAGTTAGAAAAAGAAAAGACACTAAGAGATGAAGCAAAGGAAAAAAACGCAAAAAGAATGGAGACAGCAAGCTAGAAATTCCATCGGAGAGTAATTAACATGAGACTGAGGAAATGGTACATCAGAATGGGCGAACCAAAGACAAAAAAAAAAAAAAAAAAAAAAAAAAAAGACAGAAAAAAAAAAAAAAAAAAAAAAAAAAAAAAAAAATGGAGAGAGAAGAAAATTGAAAGTGGCCTATACCAACATCGACGGATTAATTTCAGGACTAAACAAACTTAATGATTACCTGCTAGAAGAAAAGCCAGACATAATGGGAATTGTGGAGACTAAACTAAGGGGCGAAATACCATCCATTGATGTTGGAAATGGACTATATAATTACTGGATTAAAAACAGAGACAAGAAACAGGAGGAATCATGTTCTTGGCCAAGAAAAACTTGAATGTGACAAAAATAGTGGAGGGTAAAAGTAATGTAGAACTGATCATGATAAAAGTTGAAGAAAAGAACATGAAAAGTAGAAAGTTTGTGGTGACTTATGTACCCCCAAAAATGAACGCTTGAAAAGAGAACGACCATACAAAAATGTTAGAGGATACAAGGCAATCATTAAACGAGTTACTAATGGGTGGGGGTAATCTGGTAATTATGGGGGACTTCAATTGCAAAGAAATTTGTTGGGAAAACATGACAGTACGAGGAGGACACGACTTGTGGGGTAATGTACTACTAGATATGACCATGGAATACACAATGACTCAGTGTGTCAGTGAAAACACCAGATACAGATACAACGAAGAGCCGTCGAAACTAGATTTAATTTTTACAACAGAACCTGAAATTGTGGATAAAATCCAATACAAGACACCAATTGGAAAGAGTGACCATATATTAATTGAAACTGAACTTAAGGAAGAAATATACATGGAGAGAAATGAAAAGCATAGGAAAGAAAGATTGATGTACAACAAAAAGGACTTTGCAAACTAAAGAAATTCTTCCACAATGCAAACTGGGAAAAATTTTACATGGAAGAGACAAAAATGGAAGAGAAATGGAATATCTTAATAGATAATTACAATGAAGGGGTAAATAAGCACGTACCAAGACAGAAGCGAGAGTGTACATTAACCACTTCCATACGGTGACGCCTACGTAGGCGGCATGAGGAGCAAGTGGGTATGCGATGATGCCAACGTTGCCATCTTGATTATATTTATTGTAGTTGTACCTACGTAACCTCCATTCTCTCTAAACTGGCTTCATCATATTTTCTATGGTTATCAAAATTCACGGGTGAAAGAGAATGAACGAATGAGCACTGACTTTATTTTTTATAATGCGATTATTATGACGCAACATCGCATGTTGGGCAGCTAATGCTGCCAGACGTGCAATGTGCCCCGGAGTGAAGAGGTTAAATGCTGGTTCAACAAAAGCTGCAGCGAGGCAAAAGACAGAAGGGACAGAGCTTGGAAAAGGTGGAGAAAAGATAAAAAACCTGGAAAATGGCAAGTCTATATAAACTATAGAAATGAGTATGTTAAAGTGAGAAGAGAGGAAAAAAGGAACCATGAAAAGGATATTATATATAAATGCAAAGAGCAACCCAAACTATTCTATCGATACGTGAATGGTAAACTTAAAAACAAGCAAGAAATGGTGAAACTACGCCAAGGAAATATAGAATACACAGATTTAGAAATGGCTGAAATCATGAAAAATCACTTTAATTCTGTCTTCACTAGAGAGAAAACACAATATTGGAATGAAGGTAATGAAAGGCGATCTCCCCCCATGAGCGACATAACGATAGCACAAAAAGAAATATTAGAATACCTATCAAACCTTGACGTCAGGAAATCACATGGCCTGGATGGAATTGCAAATTGGATTCTAAGAGAATGCAAAGAAGAACTAACGGACAAAATACATAACATAATAAGTTGCTCACTCAAAGAAGGAAAAATATCAAGACTGGAAAAATGCTAACATTGTACCAATATATAAAGGAGGAAACAAGGAAGAACCAACTAACTATAGGCCAGTCT
This sequence comes from Oratosquilla oratoria, assembly GCF_046742065.1. Classification (NCBI taxonomy): domain Eukaryota; kingdom Metazoa; phylum Arthropoda; class Malacostraca; order Stomatopoda; family Squillidae; genus Oratosquilla; species Oratosquilla oratoria. The sequence goes on along the minus strand of NW_027467762.1, from coordinate 183,956 downwards.
CACTAACAAGTACTAAAGCCAAAATTTGTGAGAAAGTCATCAAGAATAGATGGGTAAAACACCTGGAAGATAACAATATAATAAACCCAAGACAATTTGGGTTCAGACAAGGAAGATCATGTACCACAAACTTGATATGTTTCTACTCAAGATTAATAGACATAGTGCAAGAAAGGAATGGATGGGCTGACTGTGCCTTCCTGGATTTACAATCTTACAAAAAGCTTTTGACAAAGTACCACACAAAAAATTATTAAAGAAACTCGAACATATAGGGGGCATACAAGGGAACCTACTAAAATGGATGGAGGACTTCCTGATTGGTAGAAAAATGAGAGTAGTGCTCAGAGAAAAATATTCAGATTGGAAAGAGGTGATCAGTGGAGTACTGCAAGGATCTGTACTAGTTCCAATAATGTTTGCTATTTATGTGAATGACATGGATGAGGATGTGAAGTGCTACATGAGCTTTTTTGCTGATAATGCCAAACTGTTAATGAAAGTAAAAACTGAAGAGGATTGTGAATCACTGCAGGAAGACCTGAATAAAGTATGGAACTGTAGTCAGAAATGGGAGGTGGAGTTTAATATTAAGAAGTGTAGCATAATGGAGTTTGGATAAAGCAAAAACAGAATATCAGGACAATATAAAATTGGAACCAAAGAGGTAAAGAAGGAGAGATCTGAAAAAGATTTGGGTGTAATTATCTCAAACAACTTGTCCTATGACAAACAGATAAACAAAATTGTTGGAAAATCCTACAACTTGCTAAGATCAATAAAAGTGGCATTTACATATTTGGACTAAGAAATTATTAAAAAAATATTGGTCACACTGATAAGGCCTAGACTAGAATATGCGGCGACATTGTGGTCACCCAGTACCAAAAAGAATATAAAGAAAATTGAAAGAATCCAGAGAGCAGCAACAAAAATGGCACCTGCACTCGCAAATTTGTCATATGAGGAGAGATTGGCTAAACTAGATTTACCAACTCTGGAGCAAAGAAGAGAGGTGAAGAAATACTTGATAGAAAGGACTTGCTAAACTGGGACAGAAGCACAAGAGGACATAGAAAGAAAATAAAAAAAAACATCGCTACAGAAGAGATCTGAAGAAAAAAATTCCACATAGAGTGGTAGACACTTGGAACAAACTAGACAAGGAAATAGTGTGCGCAAAAACCATTCATGAGTTTAAAAGCAAACTAGACACTGCGAGATACAAAGGCGGGACACCACGAACGTAGCTCCCCTTCCCGCAAAATACAACTAGGTAAAACTAGGTAAATACAGAAACCCTTCACAACCAAACCAACACTGCAATTATCACGGTACATGTTTCCACACGAGTGATTATTTCCATGTGCTGTTAGCACAGAGGCAACACAGACCAAACTCCCCAGATCACTCTCCTGCAAGGCATTCACGTAACACATCTCCTTTATGACTACAGAATACCAAGACTCAGTGCACATCAAGGACAGTTACTCCATACCCGGAAATTCACTCATCAACTCTACCTGTACATACCCTGGATATCCCAGACATGTCTTCCCATTCCTTAACATTCAATGCTATGTCTAGCAACACCAAAGTGACAATCTTTCTCGACATGGGTTCCCCAGTTAACATAATGTCAACACAGTTTCCATAAATTCCGCACTGCAACTAAATGTGTCACTATTTTGGAACCTCTCGCATCAACCTTTGCAATGTACATGGTGCACCATTGCTGATAACACTGGGCTGCATCAAAAATGCAACATAAATGACAGTATCATTTTCTAGACCAATTTTTCGTGCTGATCACGGTGGTAGTCATTTTGCTCAAAGTTCTAGTTTATGTGTTACAGCATATGTCCTAGTGTAGTGTTTTGTTAATCCGCGCCAGATTTGTGGCGCCTTACGTTAATTAGTCGAGTGTTGTAGGTATTAGGTTTAATCTATTAATTGTGAGTATTAATTTAATTAATATATATGTTTAATACTAGTTTAATACTAGTATGTTTATACCTATTTTGTTGCAGATTCATTGATGGATTGCTGCAGATTCATTAATTGAAGGATGCCACGGACTTGCAAGAACCACCCAACTCCTTTTGCTACATATGCGGCAAGTACACACCATCAAAACAGAAGCGCACCATCACTTCTTCAGTAAAACATCTCTATCGTGCCTACTTTGGCATCAGAATTGGAGATCAGGATAAATCATGGGCTCCTCACATTGCCTGTGTGAACTGTTTTTCTGGTTTATGCCATTGGAGTAAAGGAAACCGTAAGTCAATGCCATTTGGTATACCAATGGTGTGGCGGGAACCTACAAATCACCTTGAAGACTGCTATTTTTGTATGGTGAAACCGCTGGGAAGAAATGCTAAAAGCTCGAAACACATTAAATACCCAAACATTCCATCAGCTATGCAACCTATACCACACAGTGATGATGTTCCTGTGCCAATACCTCCTGAGAATGTACACCGTGCTAGTTCAAGTGACTCTTCATGTAGTGACGGTGAAAATCTGGATGTGTATCAAGAGATCAAATTGACTGGGACCTCTGGGAAAAGCCCTCAGTTGTTCGAACAGAGTGAGCTAGATGACCTTGTAAGAGATCTTGGGCTGTCAAAAGAATCTGCACAATTGTTAGGTTCAAGGTTAGCAGAGAAAAATCTTTTGGCAAGTACTACACACTTTGCATGGTATAGGCATCGAGAGCAGGAATTCGTGCAGTACTTTACTAACTCAGATGACATGGTGTATTGCCACGATGTTTCGGGTCTTGTAGAACACATGGGCAAAGAATACCATCCTGAAGAATGGAGGCTCTTTATCGACTCCTCCACCAGGAGTCTGAAAGCTGTGCTACTTTTTAATGGTAAACAAGTAGCATCATTGCCCATTGCTCATTCTGTTACCTTAAAAGAAACCTATGCTACCATGTCACTTCTTCTTAACAACATACAATATCAGGATCACAACTGGCTTCTCTGTGGTGACCTAAAGGTCCTGACTATTTTGTTAGGGATGCAGGGAGGCCACACAAAACATCCATGCTTTTTATGCTTGTGGGACAGCCGTGCAGATTCCGTACACTACCGACAACGGGAATGGCCACAACGGACGGAATTTGTACCTGGCCGCCATAACGTCAAAACACTACCACTTGTACCAGCAGAGAAAGTGCTTCTACCTCCCCTTCACATAAAGCTGGGATTGATTAAAAATTTTGTGAAATCACTTCCAAAAGATGGAGAAGGGTTTAAATACCTGTCCCATAAATTCCCTCTTGTTAGTGATGCTAAACTGCAAGCTGGCATATTTGTAGGACCACAGATTTGTCAGCTTATGTCAGATTCCGGATTTAGTGAAGCATTAACACCTCTTGAAAGAAGTGCTTGGGAAAGTTTTAAGTTAGTTGTGGCAGGGTTCTTAGGGAACAGAAAATCTGATGACTACAAGGAACGGGTTGAGAACATGCTTCAAGCATATGAGGCGGCTGGTGCACGCATGAGCATCAAAATACATTTCCTACATAGCCACCTTGACTACTTTCCTGCTAACGTGGGTGAGTACAGTGAGGAACAGGGGGAGAGGTTCCATCAAGATATATCCGAAATGGAGCGCCGCTATCAAGGCAATTGGAGTGTGACCATGATGGCTGATTACTGCTGGTCTCTTCGAAGAAGCTGGACAACATCTGCTGATAAACCGGCACACAAGAGAATGTCGCGAAAGCGTTCTTTTCAAGGAGAATAGCTGCCTTCAGCTTTCAAATAAAACTGTTTTTTGTAATCAGATATCTACATGCCTGCATGTATGTTATGCCCATTTATCATGTTTTTGTTTGTTTTCAATAATATGAAATGTACCGTCAACCTCGAATGTCCTTTACTTACCCTTATATATTCACAGGTCTTTTATAGACCTTGCTTAGATGCATTTCTGCACAATGAATCTTATATAGTGTCAGTTATTACCAAAAAATGAGGACCTCCCTGAAAAAATGGGTATGCTTTATGGGTTTAGCATGCGAAACTGTAATGAAAAACGTTAATGATGTCTCTGTTGCAAGAATTTTTTTTTCTGATGCAACCCAATTTGCCAATTATAATTTGCAAATTCTCCCTAGACATTAGCTTCAATGATGTGTGCCCATCCATTCCAGTTACCACCTATGTAGCTAACATTCGCTTTCCTCATGGTTTAACATTGATGAAGCTACAACATAGTCATTTACCCTGCTCAAAATGGTAATTATGCAAATAATTTTCTCCATGCATTGCCATTGGCAACTCCTCACAAGGTAAACCACATTCACATGACCGAGCAGGCACAGGCAGAATATGAACCTGCGTCAGTTACTTTTACTCCCTCCATTCAAATTCACTCCACTTCATCACATGAGGATGCACCAGGTGCTAAATTTGTTCCACTTTCATACAACTGAGTTCCCAGTGCTCAGCCACTCCAACCCCTCCCCAGGACTCTAACTCCTCTAATTTACTGACAGCCGTGGACATGTGTTCCAAACATAACAGATACATACCTCCTTCTGCATGTCCAAATTAGCAAAACTCAGGACAAAACACCCATTAATACTGTTGGTTTTTCACCACTTGAGGACATTTTCTTGCCCCTCTTAGAGGAATTCAACACCAAATCCACCCATCTCAGAAGTGTTATCTACATTCAAATACACAGAGTGCTTATCAGCCCAAAGATGCTGTTCCCTTGTGAGTACAGGAATACTTCACTATACAACCGAGTTGTTTCCAGCTGACCGGTTGCAATGCGAAAATTTGTATATTGAGATGGGTTTTACATGTAAATAGGAGCGTTGTGCTCATGAACCCTGTCAACCTCCTACTCAATTTTTGCCTGGGGCTTTCACATACACCCAACATTTGTTTTACCTACTTTATAGCAATCAGTCGTATAGTGATGTATTCCTGTATACAAAGATACACCTATGAGTTTTTCAAGCACAAGACACCAATGTACTCTGTATGCCAGAAACTTGCTGTGTCAATGGTATTTCCCTCCTTTCAGCCATCAGTTCTATGTCAAAGAAAAGTCATACTTGCATTTTAATTGCTAATGACACTGACACACCCCTCCATCTCACAGTTGATACAAACATTTGAGATTTCAAATTATATCCCTCAAGCATCAAAGTCATGTGATAGACCAAACTTGCTCCAATCACCACTTCCTTTATACTGGAGACCCAGACCTCCACTAGTAGCTCAACAACACTGCCACCTGGTGTCTGTTCACTGAACTATACAAATCCAATATGGCTGCCCTCAGCCAAATGACAACAATGAACACTCCAACAATGCTCAGTCTTTTCTCTTTTTCTTTTTTTCCCCAAAGCATTTATAAGCCAATGAAACCTATTGACCAGAGAGGACTGCTCACAAATGCTGGGCCAAGGTCCCCTCTTAGTAAGGCAGTTGGTAAGTTGCTCAGAGGTTCCAACCCCAGAAACAGTTAATCTAAACATGCAATAACATATCCTTCAGCAGTGCAATGTCAATGCGATGACAATCCTCCACACTATGAGAAGAATTCATGGTCTCCACCAAACTCTTGTTATCAACCATGCTAAGATTTGGCATTTGACAATGTCCCTGATAATCCTTCCAAGACAGGAAGCAGCCTCAGTGCACTCAACGAGCATCAGGGTTTCGGCAGACAATGTAGATTTCACGACTCAGCACAATTTCCTCGAATGCCAATAAATTGGGCATCTTGTTTCTTCCCCATCCTTGAGAAAATTCACAAATCCTCCCTGATAACCACCATCAGATAGGTTCCCAAAAGAAGCAATTGAGCACTCAATTATACAGTCCTCTACAGCTGACAGATTTCTAAACAGCAAGCAAAAATGGTCATCCACAACTCGGTTGATAACCTTATTGAGTCTCACAGCATCAGCCATTATGGCATTTTTACAAAGTCTGCTCAGTTCGCACACATCAAAGGAAATGTCAAGCCTCATTTATGTGGTTATCCAGCTCAGTTGACCAATCAGAGCACTGAATTCTTTCTTTTTATTGTCCAACAGCTCACTGGACTTAGCTGCCAACCTACAATGTCCCAAACTCAGTGGTGTGAGCAGACTGGCATAGCTATACTAGCCAATTATTATACCTTCAGCTGTAGTGCCCACCTCCAAACCTATGTACTTGAAGGTAGATGATGCCATGCTCCCAATACAGAACTCTCCTTGAAGAACATCAATAACCTTCTCCTGGAACACCCCAATGTCCATCCAGAGAAAATCATCCATGTATACACATATGATACCATGAAGTTCACCACCATAATACCAAGAAAACAATGATGGTTTGAGTGGTCACATCTCAGCTGACAGACAGTAGCTGACTCTTGACACACAAGTACCACACTCTCGCTATGTCACATAGACTGTAATCATCTTTTTCAGTCCAAAGCTAGCCACTATAATATTCTGGGGGAGGACGCAAGTAAACCTCTCGCTCTATGTAGTTGGCCTGAAGGTAAGCTGACTTCACATCCAGGCTGACGCTCCCAACCAAATGCAAAAGCCATTGCCAGAGCAAATTGGATAGATTCTTTTAGAACAAGCTGTGGAGTTCTTCCTTGTGATGCAAAAAAAAAAAAAAAAAAGTTTTTTAATAACTTTTTTTTTTCTTTTAATCTCATCCAAATTTGTTCATCTATCTTATTCAAAGAGGCATTAGACAGAGTATAAAAATAAACAAGTAATTAACCATTTTAGTCACTGTCAGATGCTGCAAGCCTGCAACAAGTGTAGATACTGTATAAGGGCCAGTATGGCTATTGGCTGGCTACCTTACAAAATTTACCTTTTATCTTAGCATACTCTTCAAAGATTAAACACTCCAATTTCCCATAGTGACCCTGGACGTTGCCTAAACACAGATCCGCCACTTGGACAGTGGAAAAGGGGTTAACATAGTAATGGGGGGATACCGTTGTACTTCCCGCCACCCATCAAAGCTCAGAGCTTACTTTCTACCTGACTTTTGCTCGCTATCCCTTAACTTTAACCTACAATCATACATAGCTTGAGATGCAACTCAAAAAAAAAAATAAATAAATAAAAAAATAAGTGCTGTTTTTTTAACGTTTTTTTTTTAAACTTGACAAAAAAAAACAGATATTTTCGTTTTTTTATATATTTTGTTTTAAAATAACTCAGCAAGGAAAAGAACTATATTACAATAATTTTTCTATGTTAGAATATCAAATCAGTATACCCCTCACTTAAGGTTTTCTATGGTGTTAGGGCACTTCCATTTTCTGTGGTTTCATGTTTTGATGTGTTTTATTTATTTTACAATGTACAGTTGCCCCACTTAGTTTTGGCACAGTTTTAAAAATGTTTCGGACAAGAATAGCAACTCGCCCAGTATTCTTTTTTATTACATTTTCGTGTCTGTTCATTTACATGCTTTGTTTTTTCTTATTTTTTTCTTTGCTAAATAGTAACTACATTAAAAAATGTTACAAACTGCGAAACACTCAAAATGGTATAACAGACGATACATTTTTCTTGACTTACTAATGACATCTGTCACTCTTATTTGACAAGTAATACGATTAATATATGTTGCAGAGGTGAGAGAGAGAATGCAGGAATTCATTCACGTAGTGGTCGATGGTAGACTAACAGCTTCAAGCTGTGAGTGGTGTTGAGTGCAGTGACATTTTGTTTTTTGTAGCCACTGTATATATATATATATATATATATATATATATATATATATATATATATATATATACATATATATATATAAATATATACATATATATATACAGACGCTCCTCAACTTACGTTTTAGTTACGTTCCGAACGGCCGAACGTAAGTTGAAAATGAACGCAAGTTGTTACTGTACTATACATCCGTAAATTCTATTACAGTATCTTATAAAACACCCCTAAATCATTAATTATACACATAACATTGTAAAATAATGACATTTATTATAAATAGATTACATTCAAGCAACATAAATTGAGATGGTGGAGGAGGGGGAGGAGGAGGAGGCAAGGCACGTTCAGTCTGTCGTTTGTGCCATGTAAACAATGGACGCAGCATCATGCGTAAGTATCGTTTCAACTACGGAGAGCGCGCTAAACTAAAAAATTCACAAAAAATTTTTTGTTTACAATTTTTTTTTAGTCAGTTCAAACGTAAAACCGAAAAAACGTAAAACGATTGAACGTAAGTAGAGGAACGTCTGTATATATATATATATATATATATATATATATATATATATACAGTATATACTTTGCCAAATTTGTACTTCCAGCTCCTTTGAGGTAATGCATGCATAGAGAACTTTGATATTATAGCTATTACTGAGTCCTGGATCAACATGGCTGATAAACATTTCCTTCCGAAAATCGAAATAGAAGGATATAAGTTTTTTCACAAGGATAGGGTTGGCAGGAGTGGGGGAGGTGTAGCACTTTTCGTTAAAAATACAATAAACTGTATTATCAACAATTCGATTAAGGAAGAGGACTGTGCGGAATCCATTTGGGTAGAGATTATAGGCAAGAATAAGAAAGTTATTATTGGCGTCTTGTACAGACCTCGTAATGTCAGCATTGAGCAGACTGATCCCCTGATTCATGAAATTCATAGAGTGTCCCAGTACAAAAACGTTGTGATAATGGGAGATTTTAATTATAGAAACATTGACTGGGAAACTTTAATAGATCCTGCACCACATCCTAGATGTGGTGCAGGATAATTTCCTAAAACATGTGATTACTGATACAAGAGGAGTAAATACTCTGGACTTAGTTTTAACTAATAATGAGCACCTAATGAGTAATGTAAAAGTGGGAGATAGTCTAGGCTCTAGTGATCATCAAGAAATAAGATTTAATATTATTTGGGAAGAATTAAAAAGTACGAATAACATCCAAGTACCAGACTTTAGGAGAGCAAACTTTGACAATATAAAAACCTATTTGAAATTGAATATGAAATATCATGCAGATGTTTTGGACATTGTTGAGTCTCGGTGCGTGACCGGGGGTCAGGTTATGACTAGAGGTTGGGTCATGGAGGGTAATATGCATACCTTGGGTCAGGTCATTTGGGGACGAGGGCTCAACAGATAGGTCAGCTATTTGGATGAAATGTATAGCAATCTGATGTAATTTTTAATGCACAAAATAGATTTATCCCTCTGAAGTCAATACGGAAAAATAGTAATACTCCGAAATGGATGACGGACAGATTGAAACATGAGATTGGAATGAAAAGAGGACTTTATGTAAAAATTTAAAAAACAGGGAAACGCCTTAGATCAAGATATAACGAAATGGCAAAGCTGGTTAAAAAGAATACACATACAGCAAAACGTAATTATGCAACTAAGGTTGATAGTCAAGCAAGATCCAACCCAAAAGGTTTCTTTCATCTCTATAGAACAAAAAATAAAGAAAGAATAAGACTAATTAAAAATGATGAAAATGTCATGATAGAATCGGAGGAAAAAATGAGTGAGAAGTTTAACACTTATTTTCTATCGGTGTTTACTAATGAGAGGTTAGATAAAGTACCTGACTGTGATCCGATTTTCAGAGGGGATGAAGAAAGTAGTCTAATATCAGCATTAGTAAAGTAGAAGTAGTCAAGCAGATTGAAAGACTTAAAGCTACAAAATCCCCGGGTCCAGACAAAATTTCTCCAAGAATGCTAAAGGAGTGTGAATTTGAAAACTGCAACCAGTTAACTGAAATATTTAATAAATCAGTAGACACTGGTTTTATGCCTACTGCTTGGAGGCAAGCAAATGTTGTTCCTGTTTTTAAGAAGGGAGATAGATCATCTATATGCAACTACAGGCCAATCAGTTTGACATCGGTTATAGGAAAAATGCTTGAATCAATAATAGTAAATAGACTCCGAGAACACATCAAAAGACATAATTTAATTCATGATTCACAGCATGGTTTCTCCAAGGGTAAGTCATGTGTGACTAATCTTCTATACTTTTACACTAAAGTATATAAGATGTCAGATAACAATGATAATTACGATATTATTTACCTTGACTTTAGCAAAGCGTTCAATAAGGTGCCACACCAGAGACTACTAAATAAAATGAAAGCCCATAGCATAGGTAGAAAAGTGTTGGAATGGATTACAGCTTGGATTACTAACAGAAAACAGTGGGTCACCATAAATGGAGTAAAATCTAGGTGGGGCAATGTTACTAGTGGGGTCCCCCAGGGCTCGGTTTTGGGTCCCTTGTTGTTCATTATGTACATAAACGACTTAGACAATGGGATAAATAGTGATGTTAGTAAGTTTGCAGACGACACTAAAATAGTATGCCTAATTAGGTCAGGAGACGACGCAGAGATTCTGCTGGATGATCTTAACAAATTGTTCATATGGTCGGTGAAATGGCAAATGAACTTCAATATCTCTAAGTGTAGCATGTTAAACGTAGGGCTACACAACCCCGAAAATAGATACAATTTAGATAACACGCTTTTAGAGAAAACGGAGTGCGAGAGAGACTTGGGAGTTCTGGTGAGTCCGGACCTTAAAACCAGGAAACAGTGCATTAGCGCCAGGAATAAAGCTAACAGAGCATTAGGTTTCATTACTAGGATGGTAACGAATAGAAGTGCAGAGGTAATTATTAAACTTTATCTAGCGATAGTTAGACCCATCCTTGACTATGCGGTACAGTTTTGGTCTCCGTACTACAGAATGGACATCAATTCACTAGAATCAGTACAGAGAAGAATGACCAAAATGCTACATGGACTCAGAAGTTTGCCTTATGAAGAGAGGCTTAGGCACCTTAACGCCTTTGATACGATGATGCCTATGTAGGCGTCATGAGGAGCAATTGGGTACACAAGGATGCCGATGTCGGCGTCTTGATTATATTTATTGTAGTTGTACCTGCGTGACCCCCATACTCTGTAAACTGGCTTCATCATATTTTCTATGGTTATCAAAATTCACGGGTGAAAGAGAGAACGAGCAATACAGCGGTGACTTTTTTATAATGCGAGTATTATGACGCAACATTGCACATCTGGCTGCTAATGCTGCCTGTGAGATTTTGGCCCGGAGTGAAGAGGTTAACTTACACTCTCTGGAAAGACACAGAGTGTGGGGTGATCTAATAGAGGTGTTCAAGTGGATCGAAGGCTTTAACAAGGGTGATGCAAACAAGGTCATCATATTAAAACAACAGGGCAGGACTTGCAGTAATGGTTATAAAGTGGACAAATTTAGATTTAAAAAGGAAATAGGAAAGAATTGGTTTACTAATAGGGTGGGCGACGAATGGAATAAACTTAGTAACCATGTAGTAAGCGCTGAAACTATCAGTTGTTTTAAGAAACAATAAGACAACTTTATGGATGGGGATGACAGGTGGTGATGGATATGGAGCTGCCTAGTGTGGGCCTTATGGTCTCTTGCAGTCTCCTTCATTCTTATGTTATATACTTCATTGGAGTAAAACAGGAACATCACTACTTCATCAGGACCACTTCCAATTCTGCATATATTTTCCTTTAGCTTTACCTCCTCTGCTCACTATTCTTCCAGACATATGCTCACCAATTTTTTCATTCAGTCCTTGGATTCTTTGTCCCAATAGCAGTTTAAATGGTCTTGTTTCTCTTTGAGAGTTCTCTGGCAATTCAGAGTTGCTTACAATATAATTTTGTCTTTGTTGTACCTCCTGTACCTCACCACTATCATCTACTTCCTCAGTGGCCAACTGGGGTGCATCTTGTTTTGGTGGTGATGATGATTGGAAGGTGGTCAGAACCAAGGGTTCCGACCACTCTCCATGATGTTGGGGTTAGGCAGGGGGAGCAGGTGATATCAGGAGAGGAGGGAGTGTAGAGGGCTTGGTGTGGGATATGTGTATGATTATGTGTGTTGTTCATGATAGTCAATGTGTCAAACTGAGTCTGTATATCAAGCCCCCTGTCTGTGTCAGGGTTGTCGACATACCAGGCAGATGACTTGGCGTTGAAGTCACCACCCATGATCAGGTTGGGGATTGAGGCTAGTTGGCTAAATTGAGGCCTGAAGGTGTTTGGAACTGTGGGGGATGATTGTGGGGGAATGTTGATTGTCAGTGTTGATTTGTCAGTGTTGATTTGTTGCCTGTGTGGATTCGAATGGGTTGGATTTCTGTTGTGTTATCTGTGGTAGGGAGGAGAATTTTGGTTGTGGCACTTGTGTCCACAAAACAGATGGAGTGATGGATCACGGTGATGAGTCCACCGCCATTGCCGTCAGTCCGGTCTTGTCTGATGGTGGTGTAATTATGAAATGATGGTGTTTTGTGTGAGTGTCTTAGTTTTTCTTGTATAATCGCAATGTGTATGTTGTGTTGTTTAAGAAAGTGTTCAAGTTCATGTTTTTTCGTGTTAATACCGTCAATGTTGTGTTGTAATATGTTGATGTTGTGTGTTTTGTATGTGTTGTATGTTGCTGTTTGGGGTTGAGGTTGGGGTGGTAATGGGGAAGGTGTAGGATCTGGGTTAGAGGGGGGGAAAGGAGAGATCGGGGACAAAGGAAGGGGAGTACTGATCGGGGGTAAGGGCAAAGGGAAATTGGGAGTGGGTAAGGGTGCTGGCTGTGGTTGGGGAGGTGGGAGTGGGGTTACTGGAGGGCAGGTAGAACATGTCCAAGTGTTTGTGTATTGGTTTGTGTCAGCAAGTGTTGTACAAGTGAGGTGTGCCCAGTTTTTGCACATATTGCACTGAACTGAGCCCTTTGTCTGTCTGCTCGAAGTAATGGGTTTAGAGCATGTTGGGCATGTGTATTTTGTGGTGGGCCCAGGATTGCTCTCTACATCTCCGGCTAAAAGTAGAAGAGGGGTGATCGCCGGAAAATCACCCCTCGGTGCAGAAAAAAACGTAACATTGCATGTTGGGAAAAAGGATTATGGTACTCCCCAAGGCCGGCATAGCTCCTCTTGGGGATCGGTGCCACCTGCGTAGAGCTGATGGCCAGGGGTGGTTGCTGCTGTTTGGCCCCCAACTCTTGGGGTTGGGGGGTGGTCCCACAATGTAGACGCTGCAGCTCCAGGACCGCATTGTGAACAGCTGCCCAGGATGCAACACTTCACCCCATACCATACAACACATAATGGAAGACTGCATTATACACAATCATGCACACAAACAACACAATATACACTCTATAAAGGATTTGTGGGAAAACCCAGTTTCGGCTGTAGCATTCCTTGGGGAGACGGGACTGCTCGGACAGACAGTCTAGGGAACGACAACAACAACAACAACAACTTCCTCAGTGTTTTCAGATGTCGATGCAGATGAAGCAAACCCATCTGAATTCTCATCCACCTACTGATCACATATGCCCTCCATATTCCTCAATGCCTCCCAAGTGCCAACAGATGATCCACCATGAGACTAAGGACAAATAGGGGCTCTGACGTAAACACCCCCATGATGAACCAAAACCTGCTTGCCAGCCCTGCCAAAAATAATGCCCAGACCATGCCATCGTTATGCTTAAAGTACACCTCATCGCCATTGTGAAGGTCACTTATCTCCATTGCACACACATTATGACACACACGAACGAATCACTGAGCTGTCAATAGATGTCAACTACAGTTCTGTAGGCTGCCAAATAAGACGAAAATTCTCAATAGTGCAAGGAAAGCAAGAGGCCTGGGTTGTATTGAATGGGAGGGGGAGCACTTGTGGTTGCCCAAAGTGATCTCTGTAGTGTGTTGAATGTGTCTATCATGAGAAAAGGCAAGGGAACCAAGGTGGATCAAGAGAAAATGGCAATGAGTTTGAGTCGAATGTTGACACAAACACAGAGCCTTCTGAAGGCGCTATACCAAAACTAAATATAAATAAAGGCTTTGAAATCCAAAGAGGGCTTATTAGATTGTACAATGACCCTTTTTCCAGTTTTGGTAAGTATGAAAGGAGAAATAGACATGGAAAGGGAGATGAGTTTTAATAACTCATGGGAGAAAGAATTCATGGAATTAAGGAAAGAGGTTGTGAATTTAAAGAAAGACTATTTTGAAGTAAACAGAGAGATACGTGAACTAAAGAAAAAGAATTCCAAAATAAATAACGAGCTAAGTGAAATAAAAGAAAAACTGAGGTTAAATGTGAAAATGAAAAGATGAAAAAATGATACTACCAATAGCAAGAATTAGAGAAAAAAAAAAAAAAAAATCACAAAATACAGGCAATGTCTGAAACAACTGAAGAAAACTTAGGTAAGGAGAATTTGCAGAAGATTATTGAGAAATGGAATGAAAACAGAGAAACCAAAGAGATAGCTTTTAACCCCTTCGATACAATGATGCCTACGTAGGCGTCATGAGGAGCAGGTGGGTATGCAAGGATGCCGAAGTCGGCGTCTTGATTATATATATTGTACTGTAGTTGTACCTGCGTGACCCCCATACTCTGTAAACTGGCTTCATCATATTTTCTATGGTTATCAAAATTCATGGGTGAAAGAGAATGAGCAATACAGCAGTAACTTTATTTTTTATAATGCAAGTATTATGAAAAAGCCTCAAAGTAAAGTTACAGAACAAGATAAAGCAGTGTTACAATTGAAAACAACGCGCGATAAAATCCGCCAATATCAGAAGCGCAATGAAGGTACTTTGGAAAAAGACCATCAGCTAGCAAAGAAACTGTTAACGGATGGCAAGAAAGACCGAGCTAAGTTACTTTTAAGGAAAAAGAAATTCATTGAGCAGCAACTGAATAACACGGATAACCAGCTAGAGAATATAGAAAAGATGATTCAGGATATTGAATTTGCTCAAATAGAGATACAGGTTGTTGACAGTCTAAAGGAGGGAAATGAATCCCTGAAGAAGATTAATGAGATGATGAATATTGAAGACGTTGAGAGAATCCTTGATGAGACTCAAGAGGCAGTCGAGAAACAGAGGGAAATTGATGAATTGCTGAGCGGAGCACTGACTGCCGAGGATGAAGGAGAAGTTGAGGATGAACTGCAAGCCCTCATTGCGGACTCCGTCAAGAAACAGCTGCCCGATGCTCCCACTGCTGCAGAGAACCCAGAGGTGGAACTGCCAGATGTACCAGAAACTCTACCAGGGGAAGCTGTCAAAGAAGTCAGCAAAGAGAAGGAAGAACGAGTTGCTCTTGAAGCCTCCTAGATCTAAATGTTGCAGTTGCGATAGTGCAATACATCTGCATGGTCATAATTGTTGCTTGATCACCTCATCACAAATGTACTGTGATTTCATCAGTAAATACATCTCTACGTCGTATCGGCTGCTTTGTAACACTACATAATAAGTGGACAAAAAAATGGTCTTCATGATAGTTATCAAATTTGTATAAATATCCAGTCTGAAAGTTATTGGGCCACTTATTTTTTAATTAAGTTATACTTTTACAGTTTCCATGAATTATTTTGCTGCAAATTTTCCATAAATTTCTGTCATGATGTAAATGAATTAAAAAAGTAATCGGCATCACTGTGTGGCAAATTTCAGATTATGATCATATGTAGATTAATTTTTCATGACAAACGCCATCTGGGGTATTGGCTGCTTGTTATTGTGGCAAAGTAACATGCAGTCGATACTTTAGGGTCTATATGGGGCGCCCCTACGGACCAGAGCCACACATCATTTTGTCTATGATAGAAGAAATTCTGTTCATAGAGAAATGATGACACTTTTATAATACGACTGTCCCTCCGTTATGCTGTCCCCCAACCCCTTGTTGCTGTCCTGTACCATTTCTCTGAGTATTCTCTTTCTGATTGGGGGAATTCCCTGTGGTGGGGGAAAAGAATACTGCCACCAAGTTTTCCCACTTGGATCGTAAGAGGCGAGAAGAAAGGGACGGGGAGAGGGACTAGGCATCCTTCTCCCTGTAGCCCCAAGGGCAACTTCCTAAATCGAAAAGAAAAGGCATAAGGGGTGCTGGCGGGCCTCGGGCCAGCACCCTAAGGTTTGGGTCTTTTAATGTGCGTGGATGTGGTACAGATGAGAGTAAAAGGGAAGAGATAGGTAGTATGTTTGTGAGAAGAAAGTTGGATGTGTTGGCTTTGAGTGAAACTAAGTTGAAAGGGAAGGGTGAGTGTATGTTTGGGAGTGTAAGTGGGAGGTTATCAGGAGTGAAGAGAGGGCGAGGGAGGGAAGGGGTGGCTATTCTAGTAAGTGAGGAGATAGGTAAAGGGGTAGTGGAGTGGAAGGAGGTTTCCTCAAGGATAATGTGGATGAAGGTGAAACTGGGAAAGGAGATGTGGGTCTTTGTAAGTGCATATGGGCCGGGCAGTGAGAAGAGCATGGAAGAAAGGGAGGCCTTTTGGATAGATTTAAATGAGTGCATAGAGGGTTTAGGAAGAAATGTCAATGTAATAGTACTGGGAGACCTTAATGCTAGAGTGGGAAATGGTCCAATCGATGGAGTGGTTGGGAAGTGTGGAGTTCCAGGAAAGAATCGTAGTGGAGAGTTGATGGTGGAAATGTGTCTAGAAAGAGAGTTGATGATAGCAAATACAGTGTTTCGGAAGAAAGTCAAGCATAAGTACACATGGGAGAGGGTGGTGGAGGGAAGGGTGGTAGATAGAGCGCTAATGGATTATGTAGTGGTAAATAGGATTATGATAGGAAGAGTTAAGGATGTACATGTGCTAAGGGGAGAGGGTGGGGGAATATCAGATCATTTTTTGGTGGAAGGTAAGTTGAGAGTGGAGGATAGATGGAGAAGGAGGAAAGGGACAAAAGGTAGGGAGGTTCTTAGAGTGAACTCCTTGAATGAAAAGGAAAAGGAGAAGGAGTACGAAAAGAAGCTGAAGGAGGAGTGGGAGGGAGTAAAGGATAGAGCAGAGATGGGTGTGGAGGAGGAATGGGGATGGTTCAAGGAGGGAGTCTTAAAGTGTGCAAGGATGGTGTGTGGAACAAGAAGGACAGGGGGAAATAGAAGAAAGGGTAGTGAATGGTGGGATGAGGAAACAAAGAAGGTTGTAGAAGAGAAGAAGCGAGCATTCACAGATTGGTTACAAAAGAGGACAGGGGAGTCATATGAGACGTACAAAGAAAAGAAAAGAGAAGTAAAGCAAAAGGTAAAGGAGGCAAGGAGGAGAGCAGATGTGAAATGGGGTAGGAGTATGACAGAAAATTTTGAAAGTAATAAAAAGATGTTTTGGAAAGAAATTAAGAAAGAGGAGGCGAATCAAGTAGGGAAGAAAAGGTAAAAGGTACAGATGGAGAGTTGATAATGGAAGAGATGGCAGTGAGGGAAAGATGGGCAGAATATTTTAGGGAGTTGCTGAATGTGAAGGAGGATAGGGAAGGAAAGATAGCTGCAGTGGGAAATACGAAGAAAATGAGAGTGATGAGTGAGGAGAATGGAGGAGAAATAAGGAAGGATGAGGTGAAGGCAGTTGTAAAGATGATGAAAGCAGGTAAGGCACCTGGTCTGGATGGATGTCATGCAGAATGTCTGAAAAAGGGAGGTTCAGTGATGGTGGACTGGTTGGCGAGATTATTTAATGTTTGCTGGAGAGAGGGTAGAGTACCGGAGGACTGGAGTAGTGCCTGTATAGTTCCTCTTTACAAGGGAAAAGGGGACAAGTGTGAATGTAGTAATTTCAGAGGGATTAGCCTGTTGAGTGTAGTAGGGAAGGCTTATGGGAGAATCTTAATTGAGAGGATTAGGAGAGGAACAGAAGGAGTAATTGGTGAGGAACAGTGTGGTTTTAGGACAGGTAGAGGTTGTGTAGATCAGATCTTTGTGGTAAGACAGATATGTGAGAAAGCTATAGGAAAGGGGAAGGATGGTTTTTGGGCTTTTATGGATCTGGAAAAGGCTTATGATAGGGTAGACAGAAAGGCACTGTGGGAGGTTATGCAGATTTATGGGATAGGAGGAAAGCTTTTGGGAGCTGTCAAGAGTTTTTATGTGAGTAGTAGAGCATGTGTTAGGATTGGAAATGGAGAGAGCGAGTGGTTTGAAGTAAAGGTGGGACTTCGTCAAGGATGCGTTATGTCGCCCTGGCTGTTCAACTTATACATGGATGGGGTGGTGCGAGAGGTGAATGCTAGGGTAGTGAGTCAGGGATTGGAGATGGTTAAAGAAAATGGAGAAAAGTGGGAGGTGAGCCAGCTGTTGTTTGCGGACGATACTGCGCTTGTGGCAGGGTCAGAGGAGGGATTGAGGAAGCTGGTGGCAGAGTTTGGGAGAGTATGTGATAGAAGAAAGCTAAAGATAAATGTGGGTAAAAGTAAGGTGATGAGATGTACAAGGGGTGAAAGTGGCAGTAGACTGGAAGTGAACATTAAGGGAGAGCGACTGGAGGAAGTGGATAGTTTTAGATACTTGGGTGCAAGTGTAGCAGGAAAAGGTGGAGTGAAGGTGGAGGTAGAATGTAGATTGAGAGAAGCGAGTAAATGCCTTGGTGGTTTAAAGAGTGTAATGAGAAATAGACATTTGGGAATGGATGCGAAGAGGAGACTGTATGAAGGAGTGATTGTGCCAACAGCACTGTATGGGGCAGAAACGTGGAACATAAGAGAAGAAGAGAGAAGGAGTTTGAATGTGTTTGAGATGAGGTGTCTGAGAAGTATGGCGGGGGTTACTAGGCTAGATAGAGTGAGAAATGAGGAGGTGAGGAGGAGAACAGGGGTGAAAAAGGATTTGGGAGAGAGGGTTGATGAAAGAATATTAGGATGGTTTGGACACATGGAAAGAATGAGTGAAGAAAGACTAGTAAAAGAGGTATGGAAGGCAGATGTGGAGGGAGTGAACATGAGGGGACGTCCTAGGATGAGGTGGATGGATGGGGTGAAGGGGGCTTTGGGGAAGAGGGGAATGTCTGTTGAGGAAGGAAGGGAGAGGACGGAAGACAGAGGTGAGTGGAGAATGGTTGTATATGGATGATGTTGTGACTGCATGAGGAGAAATGGGCGGGGGGGTGGGGGGTGGGGTAGTATGTGTGAGTAAATTTTGACGCAGCCCGAAGGGATTTCTCCCCGTCCTCTCCTTATATGCAAAGGGGGACGGAGAGGGGGGGTCGCCAATTAAATGAAGCGGCCTTGCTGTGGATGTACTGTGTCTTGCGACACTGCTTCTGACCCAGGGCGGTGGGCGGGGTGCAGGGATGACCCGTCATCCAGGAGGTGCTCAGATGAGAGGAAGGGTGGGAGGGGTGTGGAGTGTATTTGGGGATGAAATGGGTGGGAGTGTATTTATGCCTTTCCCTTTTTGGCTACCTCCCTTGGAAGGGGGAAAAAGCCTTGGTATATGTATGTATTATGACGCAACATTGCATGTCTGGCAGCTAATGCTGCCCGCGAGATTTTGGCCCGTATTGAAAGGGGATAAAGAAATAGTACAACAAATGCAGGAAAATGCAAAGGACACTATTATTCAAGTAATCAAAGAAAAAGCAAATTGGGTCAGAGATACAGTGGATAGAAAAAAATGTATTGTAGTATACAGATTAAAGGAAAAACATGGTCTGATTAGGTACTTGAGAGAAAAAGCAGAAAAAGAAATAGCAAAAACAATTCTATAAGTGCAAGACAATGACCAAGTAGAAAAAGAAATATAGTATGGGACAATATTCTAAAGAAATCGACCTCTTAAGATAAAACCAAGATCACATATACTAGAAGACATACTAGCAAAATCAGGTAAGTTAGCAAAGAGTGAACACTACAATATATGGATAAAAATAGAAATGAATGTTGAGGAATGAGAAAGAAGACATTGAAAAAAAAAAAAAAAAAAAAAAAATGTAAAGAGAACAGAGACCAAAGGCAAAGAGTTCTATTGGAGTCTTAGACATTAGGCTGAGAAAATGATACATCGAGGTAGGCAAAACAAAAGAAACGGGAAAACGAGATGGAGAAGGAAAAAAATTAAAAGTGGCCTATACTAACATAGATGGATTAATCTCAGGATTGGGTGATCTAACTGATTACCTGTCTAAAGAAAAACCAGACATAATGGGAATTGTGGTGATATAATTAAGGGGTCTACTACCAGTGTTGGACAGAGAGGAGGAATCATGTTTTTGGCCAAGAAAAATTTGTATGTGAAGGTTACTGAGGGTAAAAACAGTGTGGAAATTATCATGATAAAAGTTGAAGACAGTGACATGAGAAGTAGAAAGTTTGTGTTGATTTATGTGCCCCCAAAAATGGGCTCTTGAAAAGAGGGCAAGCATTCAAAAATGTTAAAAAATATAGGGCATTCATTCAACTGGATACTGAAGGAAGGAGGTAACCTTATACTTATGGGAGATTTTAACTGCAAGGAAATCTGTTGGGAAAAGATGACAGCGAAAGGCAGAGAGGATCTATGGGGAAATGTATTACTTGACATGACTACAGAACATACAATGACACAATGGGTAAAGGAAAATACCATATATAGAAGTAATGAAGAACTGTTGAGACTAGATTTAATATTTACATCAGAATCTGAAATTGTGGATAAAATTTGATACAAGACACCATTTGGAAAGAGTGACCACATACTAATAGAGGTTGAACTAAAGGAGGAAATATATATGGAGAGAAATTAAAAATACAGAAAAGCAAGACTGATGTACAACAAAATGGACTTTGGGAAACTTGAATTATTTCAAAATGCAAAATGGGAAAAATTCTACGATGAAGAGATATAAGTGGAAGGGAAATGGATGATTTTGATGGAAATTTATAACAGAGTGAATAAATATGTACCAAGACAGAAACAGGAAAAGATGTATATTAAGTACTGGTTCAACAGAAGATGCAGTGAGGCAAAAGATAGAAGAGATAAAGCTTGGAAAAAATGGAAAAAAAAGATGTAAAACCTGAAAATGAATATGTAAAAGTGTGCAGAGAGGAAAAAAGAAACCACAAAAAAGACATCATAGAAAAATGTAAAGATCAACCCAAGCTATTCTATATGTGAATGGTAAACTTAAAATAAATAGGAAATATACAGAAGATTTAGAAATGGCCGAAGTCAAGAACAATCATTTCAAGTCATTTTTTACTAGAGAAAAAATACAACATTGGGACAAAAGAATTGAAGTGTGGTCCCCCCCCCCATGAAAGGTATGACAATAACTGTTAGGTGTGGGGTTGGTCAAAACGTGGATTGGTTTTTCCATTTATTTCTAGACCAAATCTGATCCAAATCGAAGCTGGCTGCTCCCAAGAAAACTCTGGAGGTGCCAGATCTTCCTAGCTAAAATTATACATGGTGGAAAAATATGTTAAAATGGGCGTGCCCTATGAGGGAGTCCCAATGAGAAGGTTGGCACTCTTAGGTTGCCAATGTACAAGGTTTGATGGTGACGACCGTTGCGGTGACCTTTGACCCTGTACTTGGGGCGACTTCGAGTTGTTTAGAAACTGCTGACAGATATATGGGCTTAGGTCTGCTCTCGTGGTCCGAGCTTGGCTGAGAGGCTTCTTTGTGGTCTGTTATGGTGGAGAGATGGTGGGGAGAAAGAAATCGTCCGACAGCGAAAGAAATCATCCGCTGCCTCACACAACACATAAAGAAACAATGGATCAATTAACGGACCTTGATGACAGGATATCACATAGCCCAGATGGAATTGCAAATTGGATACTAAAAGAATGTAAAGAAGAATTAGTGGACAAAATATATAAGTTGCTCACTCAAAGAAAGAAAAATACCAAAAGACTGGAAAAATGCCAATATTGTATCAATATATAAAGGAGGAAACAAAGAAGAACCAACAAATTACAGACCAGTTTCCTGTACAAGCACTGTAGCCAAAATTTGTGAAAAACTTCTCAAAAAATAGATGGATAAAATACCTGGAAGAAAACAATATTCATAAACCCGATAAAATTTGGAATCAGACAGGGAAGATCATGTGCCACAAACTTAATCTGTTTCTACTCAAGGCTAATAGATATAATACAAGAAAGGGATAGATGGGCTGATTGTGTTTTGCTAGAATTACAAAAAGCCTTTGACAAAGTACAAAAAACTTGGAGGGATACAAGGTAAATTACTAAACTGGATGGAGGATTCCTTGCATGGCAGAAAAAAGATAGTATTCAGAGAAAAGAGTTCAGCTTGGGAGGTGATTAGTGGTGATTTTTTCTGAAACTATATAAATTATGAAATGCTGCAAATTGACATCGACCTTTATCAGGCAAAAACAATGTGTCCAGTTTCTCAATAATACTCTTTACACCATTTTCAGTCTTCAGAACTGTTAATTCAATTTCAGAAGACGCCATTTTATCTCAGCCAGTTAAAGATAAGTATATGGCTAGTGCCTGCTTATCTCACACCATATGCTTCTATCTTTTTTCCAATTTTCATATTCAGATTCATTATCAAACTTAGGAAGGCACTTAGAAGAGGCCATAACTATGCTCTGCTACCACTGATAGACCAAATTTGATCCACCACCACTTCCTTTATACTGGGGACCCAGCACTCCACATAGTAGCTCAACAACATTGCCACCTGGTGTCTGTTCACTAAACCACACAAATCCAATATGGCTGCCCTCAACCAAATGACAACAATGAACACGCCTGCATGTCCAAATCAGCAAAACTCAGGACAAAACACCCATTAATACCGTTTATTTTTCACCACCTGAGGACACTTTCTTGCCCCTCTTACAGGAATTCAACACCAAATCCACCCCAGTCTCAAAAGTGTTACCTACAATCAAACCACTCACACAGTGCTTATCAGCCCAAAGGCGCTGTTCCTCTGTAAGTATACAAAGATACTCCAACGAGTTTTTCAAGCACAAGACACTGATGTACTCTGTATACCAGAAACTTGCTGTGTCAATGGCATTTCCCTCCTTTTAGCCATCAGCTCTACGTCAAAAAAGGTCATACTTACATTTTAATTGCCAATGACACTAACACACCTCTCCATCTCACAGTTGATACAAACATTTGTGATTTCAAACTATATTCCTCAAGCATCAAAGTCATGGATGACCAATTCTCTACTTCTCAAGTTTGTACCACAATTTATGATCTGCACACAGCACAGAAACCTATTGATGCATCACATTTCAACCCCACAGACTTTCCTGATGCATGAGCAGACTTTCTTGCATTTTGCAACAAGTTCAGACATACTATTGCCACTCCAGGTGAACCCCTTGGAGTTACTATTCTCATTCAGCATCATATACACCTTTGTGAGAACTCTAAACCATGTTACACTCCTGCTTATAGAATGCAACACAGTAAAAGCATGATTGTAGTTCGGTTTTAAACTCATGAATGCTTCTTGCACATCTATTTCATTGTCCAGTTTGTTCCAAGTGTCCACTACTCTATGTGGAAAACTGTTTTTCTTCAGTTCTCTTCTGTAGCTATGTTTCTTGATTTTCTTTCCATGTCCTCTTGTATTTCTCTTGTCCCAGTTTAGTAATTCCTCTCTATTGAGTATCTCTGTGCCTTTCATGATTCTGTAGATGGTCAGTAGGTCACCTCTCTCTCTTCTTTGCTCCAGCGTCGGTAACTCCAGTTTAGCCAATCTCTCCTCATATGATAGGTTTGCAAGTGCAGGTGCCATTTTTGTTGCTGCTTTCTGGTTTCTTTCTATTTTCTTTATATTCTTTTTGGTACTGGGTGACCACAATGTTGCCGCATACTCAAGTCTAAGCCTTATCAATGTAACCAATATATTTTTTATCATGTCTTCGTCCAAGTATGCAAATGCCACTTTTATTGATCTTAGCAAATTGTAAGCCTCCCCGACAATTTTGTTAATCTGTTTATCATAGGACAAGTCATTTGTGATAATTACACCCAAATCCTTTTCGGATCCTACCTTCTTTACCTCTCTGGTTCCAATTGTATATTTTCCTGATATCCTGTTTTTGCTTTTTCCAAACTTCATTATGCTACACTTCTTAGTATTAAAGTCCACTTGCCATTTCTGACTCCAGTTCCATACCTTATTCAGGTCTTCCTGCAGTGCTTCACAGTCCTTATCAGTTTCTACTTTCCTTAACAGTTTGGCATCGTCTGCAAAGAAGCTCATATAACATTTCACATCCTCGTCCATGTCATTCACATAAATAGCAAACATTATTGGTGCCAGTACAGATCCTTGCGGTACTCCACTGATCACCTCTTTCCAATCTGAATATTTTTCTCTGAGCACTACTCTCATCTTTCTACCAGTCAGGAAGTCCTCCATCCATTTTAGTACGTTCCCTTGTATTCCTTCTATGTGTTCCATTTTTTTTGTTGTAATTTTGTGTGTGGTACTTTGTCAAAAGCTTTTTGCAAGTCTAGGAAGGCACAATCAGACCATCCTTTTCTTTCTTGCAGTATGTCTATTAGTCTTGAGTAGAAGCATATTAACCTCTTCAGTACGGTTCAAAATCTCGCGGGCAGCATTAGCTGCCAGACGTATGTGTCGTAATAATACTCGCATCATAAAATATAGTCACCGCTTATATCGATCATTCTTTCACCCGTGAATTTTGATAACCATAGAAAATGTGATGAAGACAGTTTAGAGAGTATGTCATTACGCAGGGGCAACTACATTAAATATAATCAAGACGCCGATATGGCAGCCTCGTGTATCCACTTGCTCCTCATGCCACCTACGTATGCGGCACTGTATGGAAGGGGTTAAGTTTGTGGTGCTTCCTTGTCTGAACCCAAATTATCTTGGGTTTATTATGTTGTTGTCTTCCAGATGT
Source organism: Oratosquilla oratoria (assembly GCF_046742065.1). NCBI lineage: Eukaryota > Metazoa > Arthropoda > Malacostraca > Stomatopoda > Squillidae > Oratosquilla > Oratosquilla oratoria. The sequence continues at coordinate 159,201 of NW_027467762.1, read as the reverse complement.
TTTACCCATCTATTCTTGATCATTTTCTCACAAATTTTGGCTATAGTGCTTGTTAGTGATACTGGCCTATAGTTGGTGGGTTCTTCCTTGTTTCCTCCTTTATATATTGGTACAATGTTAGCATTCTTCAAGTCTTTAGGTATCTTTCCTTCTTTGAGTGAGCTATTTATCATGTTGTGTATTTTGTCCGTTAGTTCTTCTTTGCATTCCTTTAGAATCCAATTTGCAATTCCATCCAGGCCATGTGATTTTCTGATGTCAGGGTTTGATAGGTGTTCTGATATTTCTTTTTGTGTTGTAAACTCACTCAGGGGGGGAGATTGCTTGTTATTATCTTCGTCCCAATTTTGTATTTACTCTCTGGTGAAGACTGATTTGAAGTGATTGTTCATGACTTCGGCCATTTCTAATTCAAATATCAATAGAATAGTTTGGGTTGATCTTTGCATTTATCTATAATATCCTTTTCATGGTTCCTTTTCTCCTCTCTTCTCACATTAACATACTCATTTCTATAGTTTATATAAATTTGCCATTTACTAGGTTTTCTTTTATCTTTTCTCCACCTTTTCCAAGCTTTGTCCCTTCTGTCTTTTGCCTCACTGCATCTTTTGTTGAACCAACATTTAATGTACTCTCACGCTTTTGTCTTGGTACATGCCTGTTTACCCCTTCATTGTAATTTTCCATCAAGATATTCCATTTCTCATCCACTTTTGTCTCTTCCATATAGAATTTATCCCAGTTTGCATTCCAGAAGAATATCTTTAGTTTTGCAAAGTCCGTTTTGTTGTACATCAATCTTCCTTTAGTACAGTTTTGATGAGTGTATTTACCTAGTTGTATTTTACGGGAAGGGGAGCTATGCTCGTGGGGTCCCGTCTTCATATCTCATTTTATCTAAACTATTTTTAAATTCATGTATTGTTTTTGCACACACCACTTTCTCATCTAACTTGTTCCAACTGTCTATTACTCTGTGAGGAAAGCTGTTCTTTTTCAAATCTCTTCTATAGCTGTCTTTTTATATTTTCTTTCCGTGTCCTCTTGTATTTCTGTCATCCCATTTTATCAGATTCTCTCTATCAGTAATTTCCATGCCTTTCATGTTTCTCTAAATAGCTATCAAATCTCCTCTCTCTCTTCTTTGCTCTAGTGTCTGTAGTTCAAGTTTTTCTAGTCTCTCTTCATATGATAGTTTTGAGAGTGTTGGTGCCAATTTTGTAATTGCTCTTTGTATTCTTTCAAGTTTTTTTATACATTTTTTTGTACTTGGTGACCATATCGTTGCTGTATATTCCAATCTTGGTCTTATCAGGGTGATTAGGATTTTCTTCACCATTTCTTCATCCAGGTATGTAAATGCAACTTTGATTGTTCTTATTAAATTATAAGTTTCTCCAAAAATCTTATTTATATGTTTCTCAGGTGACATATTATTCATAACAATGACTCCCAGGTCCTTCTCATTTTCTACTTTTTTTATTCCTTCTTCTCCCAAATTATATGATCCTGTTATTCTATTTTGCTTTTTCCAAATTCCATTATACTACACTTTTTTGTATTGAACTCCATCTCCCACTTCCTACTCCATTCCTGTACTTTATATAGATCTCTCTGTTGTGATTCACAATCTTCTTCAGTTTTCACTCTTTTTAGTAGTTTTGCATCATCTGTAAAGAAGCTCATATAGCTTTCAGTTCCTTCATCCATATCATTAATATATATAGCAAACATTATTGGGGCCAGTACTGTTCCCTGCGGAACACCGCTTATTACTTTATCCCATTTTGAGTGCTGGTCTCTTATCACTACTCTCATTTGTCGTTCTTGCAAAAAGTCTTCCATCCAATTTAGCAGTTTGCCCTGTATTCCTCCTTCAGTTTCTAATTTCTTAAGCAACTTCTTATGTGGTACTTTGTCAAAAGCTTTCTTTAGGTCTAGAAATGCACAGTCCGCCCATCCATCTCTTTCTTGTATTATATCTATTAGCCTTGAATAGAAACATATTAAATTGGTGACGCATGATCGTCCTTGTCTGAATCCAAATTGCTTTGGATTTAACACTTTGTTTTTTTCTAAATATTTTACCCATCTACTTTTGATAATTCTTTCACAAATTTTTGCTATTGTACTTGTTAGAGAGACTGGTCTATAGTTGGTAGGTTCTTCTTTATTTCCTCCTTTATATATAGGTACTATATTTGCTTTTTTCCAATCTTCTGGAACTTTTCCTTCTTTCAAGGAACTGTTTAGTATGCTATGTATTTTGTCTGCCAGTTCATTCCTGCATTCTTTCAGTATCCAGTTTGCTATTTCATCTGGTCCATGTGATTTTCTGACATCAAGATTACTCAAGTGTGTCAATATTTCATTCTTTGTTACTTCTATTTCTTTCATTGGGGGGACTTTCTCTTTCCATTCAATCTCTTCAGGTTGTATGTTCTCCCTTGTAAACACTGATTTAAAATGTTTGTTCATAATTTCCGCCATTTCCATTTCCTCAGTGTATTCAACTCCCTCTTGTCTTACTTTCTCCAAGTCTTGTTTGTTTTTCAGTTTGTTGTTTACAAATCTGTAGAATAGTTTTGGTTGATCTTTACACTTTTCTATGACATCTTTTTCATATTTTCTCTTTTCCTCTCTGCACGTTTGTACATATTCATTTCTATAACAGGTATATATTTTCCATTTTTCAGGTCTTCTGTCTTTTTTCCATCTGGTCCAGGCTTTGTCTCTTTTGTCTTTTAACTCCCTACAACTTTTGTTGTACCAGCATTTTACATATTCTTTTTCTTGTTTTTGTCTTGGGACATACTTTTCCACTCCTTTTTTGTAAATTTTTGTCAAAATATTCCATTTCTCTTCCACTGTTGTTTCTTCTTTGTATATTTCTTCCCAGTTTTCTTGTTGAAAGAATTCTCTTATGTTATCAAAGTTTGTTTTTTCATACATCATTCTTCCTTTTCTATATTGTTCATTTCTTTTCATATATTTTTCTTCATTAAGTTCCAGTTCAATCAATATGTGGTCACTTTTACTTATTGGTGTTTTATATTCAATCTTGTCCACTATTCTAGGTTCAGATGTAATTATTAAGTCTTGTCTCGACGGTTCTTCTTCATTTCTATACCTAGTGTTCTTCTGTATCCATTGTGTCATTGTATGGTCAGTAATCATCTCAAGTAGAGCGTTTCCCCATGAGCCGTCTCCACCCTTTACTGTCATTTCTTCCCAGCAGATTTCTTTGCAATTAAAGTCGCCCATCATAACTATTCTTCCTCCATCTTCCATTATTTTATTTAATGTTATCTTTGTGTCCTCTAACATACTTTTATGTTCACTCTCTCCCATGAGGCTGTTTTCGGAGGCACATAATTTATCACAAATTTTCTGCTCTTCTTATCTCTGTCTTCCATTTCTATCATAATCATCTCTACTGTATTCTTTCCATATATGACACCCCTCACGTTTATATCCTTCTTAGTCAGGAACATAACTCCACCCCCTTCCTTTTTCTCTCTGTTTTTAATCCAATAATTATATGCATCATGTCCTACACTGTTGGGTGGTAGTGGGCCTTTTAATTTTGTTTCTACAATTCCCATTATGTCCGGTTCTTTTTCTTTCAAATAATCATTCAGCTCATTCAATCCTGTTATTAATCCATCTATATTTGTGTAAGACACTCTTAGTTTTCTGTCACTTCCATTGTGTTCTCTGTTTCCCTTTTGTTTTTCTCTTGTATGTCGCACCGCCTTAGTTTCATATTCACTACTCTCCAATAGAATCTCTCTTTTTCTGATTCCGTTCTGCTCTCGTTTTATTTCTTAGCTTCAAGTCTTTTCTGCTTTTCTTCCTCTCTTTCCTCTTTATTCATTTCCCTCTTTATCCATACCTTTTTATATTGTTCACTTGTTGTTAGTTTCCCTGTTTTGGATAAGATATTCTCTGCCGTCGTTTGTGACCTGAATTTAATCTTAATTGGTCTGGTGTTATCTGTACTATACTTTCCGAGCCTGAATTTTTCCTCAATTTCCTTCATAATTTCTGGTTCATCTTCCTGAACTAATTTTAGTAAACTGCTTACTATTTCATTTTCCTCATTGGTTCTTGAGGTTCTATCTGGGTTATGTTTCTCTTCCATTCCTAATATAATTATACATTTCTTTTTATCAGCTAAGTCTCTTACTATATTCTCCTTCTGTCTCATCACTTTAATAACTGAGTCTTCAGTTTGTTCTCTCATTTGCTGTTTGATTATGTCAGTAAATGCAACTTTACTGTTTTCTTGAATTGTCTTCCATCCCTCTCTGTTTTCTTTATTATTCATCTTTAACTCTTCATTCTCCTTTTTTACCTCTTTTAACTGTCTTTTAGGTCTTCTATTTCCTTAGTTAAGTTTTTGTTCTCCTTCTTTAGTTCTTCCAATTTTTCAACCCTCTGTACAATGTTGTTAACATGACCGAACCTACGCTCCCAGTCCTCGATCATCTTATCGAACTTCTCTTCTAGTCTTGTCAGTCGGGGGGGGTTTGTGTCCCCCCCACCCTCTTTAAATCCCTGGAAAATATTCTCATCACTTTCTACTGTATTGCTCTTATCTATACTTCTAATCTTTATATTTTTATTAGACATTTCATCGTCACTCAGTTGGTCGGGGGGCCGTTTTTTGGTGTTTACATTTCGTTTGTCTGCCTGGGCCAAGTCTTCTCCTTCCTCATTTCCTTCCATTTCCCTCAGCAATCCCTCCCCTTCTCTTCTTTCCCTACTTTCCCACTACCCCACGAGCAATTTCCCCCCCACCCTGTAAATACAATAGGCACTTCCTTTGCTTTGGGATCCACGAAAAACTTCACTTTTCTTCAGAACGTCCTCTAAGCCGTCCGTTCGTTGAAGTGTGTGTGTGTATTTACCTAGTTGTATTTTACGGGAAGGGGAGCTATGCTCGTGGGGTCCCGTCTTCATATCTCATTTTATCTAAACTATTTTTAAATTCATGTATTGTTTTTGCACACACCACTTTCTCATCTAACTTGTTCCAACTGTCTATTACTCTGTGAGGAAAGCTGTTCTTTTTCAAATCTCTTCTATAGCTGTCTTTTTTTATTTTCTTTCCATGTCCTCTTGTATTTCTGTCATCCCATTTTATCAGATTCTCTCTATCAGTAATTTCTATGCCTTTCATGATTCTGTAAATAGCTATCAAATCTCCTCTCTTCTTTGCTCTAGTGTCTGTAGTTCAAGTTTTTCTAGTCTCTCTTCATATGATAGTTTTGAGAGTGTTGGTGCCAATTTTGTAATTACTCTTTGTATTCTTTCAAGTTTTTTTTATACATTTTTTTGTACTTGGTGACCATATCGTTGCTGCATATTCCAATCTTGGTCTTATCAGGGTGATTAGGATTTTCTTCACCATTTCTTCATCCAGGTATGTAAATGCAACTTTGATTGTTCTTACTAAATTATAAGTTTCTCCAAAAATCTTATTTATATGTTTCTCAGGTGACATATTATTCATAACAATGACTCCCAGGTCCTTCTCATTTTCTACTTTTTTTATTCCTTCTTCTCCCAAATTATATGATCCTGTTATTCTATTTTGCTTTTTCCAAATTCCATTATACTACACTTTTTTGTATTGAACTCCATCTCCAACTTCCTACTCCATTCCTGTACTTTATTTAGATCTCTCTGTAGTGATTCACAATCTTCTTCAGTTTTCACTCTTTTCAGTAGTTTTGCATCATCTGCAAAGAAGCTCATATAGCTTTCAATTCCTTCATCCATATCATTAATATATATAGCAAACATTATTGGGGCCAGAACTGTTCCCTGTGGAACACCACTTATTACTTCATTCCATTTTGAGTGCTGGTCTCTTATCACTACTCTCATTTTTCTTTCTTGCAAAAAGTCTTCCATCCAATTTAGTAGTTTGCCCTGTATTCCTCCTTCAGTTTCTAATTTCTTAAGCAACTTCTTATGTGGTACTTTGTCAAAAGCTTTCTTTAGGTCTAGAAATGCACAGTCTGCCCATCCATCTCTTTCTTGTATTATATCTATTAGCCTTGAATAGAAACATATTAAATTGGTGACGCATGATCGTCCTTGTCTGAATCCAAATTGCTTTGGATTTAACACTTTGTTTTTTTCTAAATATTTTACCCATCTACTTTTGATAATTCTTTCACAAATTTTTGCTATTGTACTTGTTAGAGAGACTGGTCTATAGTTGGTAGGTTCTTCTTTATTTCCTCCTTTATATATAGGTACTATATTTGCTTTTTTCCAATCTTCTGGAACTTTTCCTTCTTTCAAGGAACTGTTTAGTATGCTATGTATTTTGTCTGCCAGTTCATTCCTGCATTCTTTCAGTATCCAGTTTGCTATTTCATCTGGTCCATGTGATTTTCTGACATCAAGATTACTCAAGTGTGTCAATATTTCATTCTTTGTTACTTCTATTTCTTCCATTGGGGGGACTTTCTCTTTCCATTCGTTCTCTTCAGGTTGTATGTTCTCCCTTGTAAACACTGATTTAAAATGTTTGTTCATAATTTCCGCCATTTCCATTTCCTCAGTGTATTCAACTCCCTCTTGTCTTACTTTCTCCAAGTCTTGTTTGTTTTTCAGTTTGTTGTTTACAAATCTGTAGAATAGTTTTGGTTGATCTTTACACTTTTCTATGACATCTTTTTCATATTTTCTCTTTTCCTCTCTGCACGTTTGTACATATTCATTTCTATAACAGGTATATATTTTCCATTTTTCAGGTCTTCTGTCTTTTTTCCATCTGGTCCAGGCTTTGTCTCTTTTGTCTTTTAACTCCCTACAACTTTTGTTGTACCAGCATTTTACATATTCTTTTTCTTGTTTTTGTCTTGGGACATACTTTTCCACTCCTTTTTTGTAAAATTTTGTCAAAATATTCCATTTCTCTTCTACTGTTGTTTCTTCTTTGTATATTTCTTCCCAGTTTTCCTTTTGAAAGAATTCTCTTATTTGATCAAAGTTTGTTTTTTCATACATCATTCTTCCTTTTCTATATTGTTCATTTCTTTTCATATATTTTTCTTCATTAAGTTCCAGTTCAATCAATATGTGGTCACTTTTACTTATTGGTGTTTTATATTCAATTTTGTCCACTATTCTAGGTTCAGATGTAATTATTAGGTCTAGTCTCGATGGCTCTTCTTCATTTCTATACCTAGTGTTCTCCTGTATCCATTGTATCTCAAGTAGAGCGTTTCCCCATGAGCCGTCTCTACCCTTTACTGTCATTTCTTCCCAGCAGATTTCTCTGCAATTAAAGTCGCCCATCATAACTATTCTTCCTCCCTTTTCCATTATCTTGTTTAATGCTATCTTTGTGTCCTCTAACATACTTTCATGAGGCTGTTTTCGGGGGCACATAATTTATCACAAACTTTCTGCTCTTCTTATCTCTGTCTTCTACTTCCATCATTATCATCTCTACTGTATTCTTTCCATATGTGACACACTTCACGTTTATATCCTTCTTAGTCAAGAACATAACTCCACCCCCTTCCTTTTTCTCTCTGTTTCTAATCCAATAATTATATGCATCATGTCCTACACTGTTGGGTGGTAGTGGGCCTTTTAATTTTGTTTCTACAATTCCCATTATGTCTGGTTCTTTTTCCTTCAAATAATCATTCAGCTCATTCAATCCTGTTATTAATCCATCTCTATTTGTGTAAGACACTCTTAGTTTTCTGCCACTTCCATTGTGTTCTCTGTTTCCCTTTTGTTTTTCTCTTGTATGTCGCACCGCCTTAGTTTCATATTCACTACTCTCCAATAGAATCTCTCTTTTTCTGACTCCGTTCTTTTCTCGTTTTTTTCCTTAGCTTCAAGTCTTTTCTGTTTTTCTTCCTCTCTTTCCTCTTTATTAATTTCCCTTTTTATCCATACCTTTTTATATTGTTCACTTGTTGCTAGTTTCCCTGTTTTGGATAAGATATTCTCTGCCGTCGTTTGTGACTTGAATTTAATCTTAATTGGTCTGGTCTTATCTGTGCTATACTTTCCGAGTCTAAATTTCTCTTCGATTTGCTTCATAATTTCTGGTTCATCTTCCTGAACTGATTCTAGTAATTGGCTTACTTTTTCATTTTCCTCTTTGATTCTTGTGGTTCTATCTGGGTTGTCTTTTTCTTCCATTCCTAATATAATTATACATTTCTTCTTGTCTGCTAAGTCTCTTACTATATTCTCCTTTTGTCTCATCACTTTAATAACCGAGTCTTCAGTATGTTCTTTCAATTGCTGCTTGACTATGTTAGTGAATGAAACTTTATTGTCTTCTTGGGTTGCTTTCCAATTCTTAGCTTCTTTAGTTATGGCCTCTCTGTTTTCTTTACTATTCCTCTTCAATTCCTCATTCTCCACCTTTACTTCTCTTAACTGTCTTTTTAGGTCTTCTATTTCATCAGTTAAGTTTTTGTTCGCCTTCTCTAGTTCTTCCAATTTTTCAAACCTCTCGGCGATTTTTGTCATCTTGCCAAACCTAACTTCCCAGTTGTCCGACATTTGTTGAATTTTTTCCTCCAGTTTTGTCAGTCGGGGGAGGTTGGTATCCGCCGCCCTTTCATTAAATCCTTTGAAATTATCATCCTCACCTTCCATTGTACTGCTCTTATCTATGTTTCTGATCTTTACATTTTTATTAGACATTTCGTCGTCACTCAGCTGGTCGGGGGGCCGTTTTTTGATGTTTACATTTCGTCTGTCTGTCTGCCTGGGCCAAGTCTTCTCCTTCCTCATTTCTTTCCATTTCCCTCAGCAATCCCTCCCCTTCTCCTCTTTCCCTACTTTCCCACTACCCCACGAGTAATTTCCCCCCACCCTGCAAATACAATAGGTACTTCCTTTGCTTTGGAATCCTCTATATTTCACTTTTTCTTCAGAACGTCCTCTACGCCGTCCGTTCACTGAAGTGTGTGCGTGTGTGTGTGTGTCTATGCATATATATGTGCATATATATATATATATATATATATATATATACACACACACAACACTCCATCCATGTATAAGTTGAACGGCCAGGGTGACAAAACACATCTTTGATGACGTCCCACCTTTACCTCAAACCACTCACTCTCTCCATTTCTAATCCTGACACATGCTCTACTACTCTCGAAAAAACTCCTGACAGCTCCTAAAAGCTTTCCTCCTATCCCATATATCTGCAAAAATCCCACAGTGCATAAGCCTTTTCCAGATCCATAATAGCAAAAAAAAAAAAAAAAAAAAAACATCCTTACCTTTTCCTGTAGCTTTCTCATATATCTGCCTTACCACAAAAATCTGATCTACGCAACCTCTACCTGTCCTAAATCCACATTGTTCCTCACCAATTACTCCCTCTGTTCCTCTCCTAATCCTCTAAATCAAGATCAGCCTAAGCCTTCCCAGCTACACTTAACAAGCTAATTCCTCTGAAACTACTACACTTACACTTGTCCCCTCTTCCCTTGTAGAGTGGAATTTTACAGGCACTCCTTCAGTCCTCCGGCACTCTACTCTCTCTCAAACAATAAATAACCTCACCAACCAGTCCACCATCACTGTACCTCCTTTTTTCTTAGGCATTCTGCATGGCATCCATCCAGACCAGGTGCCTTACCTGCTCTCATCATCTTAACAACTGCCTTCACTTCATCCTTCCTTATTTCTCCTCCATTTTCCTCACTCATCACTCTCATTTTCTTAGCATTTCCCACTGCAACTATCTTTTCCTCCCAATCCTCCTTCACATTTAGCAACTCCCTAAAATACTCTACCCATCTTCCTCTTACTGCCTTCTCTTCCATTATCATCTCTCCATCTGCACCTTTTACCTTTTCTTCTCTACTTGATTCGCCTCCTCTTCCTCTTTTAATTTCTTTCCAAAACATCTTTTTATTACTTTCAAAAATTTCTGTCATACTCCTACCCCATTTCACATCCGCTCTCCTCTTTGCCTCCTTTACCTTGTGATTTACTTTTCTTCTCTTTTCTTTGTACCTCTCATATGACTCCCTCATCCTATTTTGTAACGAATCTGTGAAAGCTCGCTTCTTCTCTTCTACAACCTTCTTTGTTTCCTCATCCCATCAATCACTACCCTTCCTTATATTTCCTCCCATCCTTCCTGTTCCATACACCATCTTTGCACACTTTGTGACTCCTTGAACCATCCCCATTCCTCCTTCACTCCCTCCCACTCCCCTCTCAGCTTCTTGTACTCCTTCTCCTTTTCCTTCTCATTTAAAGAGTTCATTCTAAGCACCTCCCTACCTTTTGTCCTTTTCCTCTTTCTCCATCTATCCTCTACTCTCAACTTACCTTCCGTCAAAAAATGATCTGATATTCCCCCAGTCTTTCCCCTTAGAAAATATACATCCTTAACTCTTCATATTATACTCCTATCTATCACTACATACTGTAGTCCATTAACACTCTATCTACCACCCTTTCATCTGTAATGGTGGCATAGAATATTCTTTGTGTGTTGTACATACGTATTTGTAATATTGTTTATCTATTATTATTGTGAGATGTGACATTGTTGTCTACATTATATATTGTACATTATATTATATACATTATTGTGAGAACCAAGTGTTCATTTTGAGCGTGTATGTTTTCCCGCCAAGTGCCTGGTCGCGTCGCTTAGTGTTAGTCTTGATTTTGCATACGAAGCGACCACACGCTCGTTTTTGTAGTTCTTGTAATTAATACAATATTTATCGTTATTGCGTTATTTGACTGTTTAATTGGCCACCTCGATACATATGGTGGCAGCGGAAAAAACAATTCAGTGTCTAATTATATTATGTGAATTGAACTTTGTGCAGAACGCTCATATTGTTGTGAACTTTAAAAAAAAAAAAAAAATTACTGGCCAGTGATATTGGATTTGTTGGCGTTTGTTTTTTTCTCCCATTTTTCTTTCCAGCCAGGTGATTTTTTTTCAGTGACAATGGAACTATTCATACCTTTCCCTTGAACATTTTGCGCGTAATTAGGCGCGGGAACATTTTTTTCTCTGAGTGGGCCGGGTGATTTTTTTTTTTTTTTTTTTGTTCCCGCGTGCTTTTCCCGTTGGCGTCGCCGTTTAAGCGTTCATCGACATCATCTGCGATTATCACTGGATCGTCGTATGTTCCTGTGTGTATCAGCTGTAATTTGGACCCTGGATGGTGGAAGATTTTGGACAAATTTATACCTACGTATTCTTAACATCAGTCGGTAATCATCGTTCGCCGATTTCCATAGTGACTTTCGTCTCCTTTGCCAGTGCACTATTCAGACTTGCACATGCTTCTTGTTTATTTTATGTGTTTCCTGTTTATAATGAAATAATTTGTCAATGGTCCTTTGGCAAGATAGCCACATTGGTTGGCGTTCAAGGTGGCCATGTTGTGACGTCATGATCATGATTCCCTGTGCGGTAACGGTTTTCCTTGTTTATAGTTATTAGAGAATTGTGGTATTTACGTGGCTTAATTGTGAATAATATATTACGTATTAATAATGATCTAGCTTTGTGTATTAGAGCGAATATTATTGCTTACGTTCTTTCAGGTAATCCATTCTTTCGATTCGGATAGTGTATTCATTGCGATCACCATTATTAACTATTTTCTTTGTTTTGATTTTGATGTTATTACATAGTGAAGTGCAGTTATCTTGCCCCCCTTCTAATATGTCTAAACCAAAGGTATCATCTTTTATCAATCCCCAAAAACCATCTGAAACAATGGCTCATACCTTAACTTTATTACATCAAGAATCCTCTTTTATTAAATTCTCAGGCCAAGAACCCCATTATAAGGCTATAGATTTTATTCGCCATTGTGAGGATGCTATAATGAACTCAAATGTTTCGACTGGGCCTGAAAAGATATCTTTTGTGAGGTCACAACTTGTACCTAATTACCTAGTGTCAGAGATGCTGTCTGCATCGGGCCTGGATCCCAAGTCTTTGGATTATAATTATGACATCTTTAGGTCTAATTTTATTTAAAAAAAATCAGATACCTTTGTTGGCAATTCTTTTCAATTATGTTTCAAACTGGCTGATACCCTCGTATCCCAACTGGGTACTCTTGACTACAGGCGTGCTCAAGCCCAGGCCTATATAATTGTTGTTGACACCTTTGATTCACTCTCACATTCAGACTGGGTAGATAATGGCACTATCACTTTAGATAGGTTCCACCTTATTTTGGAATTTTTGCTTTACATCCTTTTTTTGGTGCCTTTTGTCCACCTTATTTTGGAATTTTTGCTTTACATCCTTTTTTTGGTGTCTTTTGAGAGGAGAGCTGCATCTTCTCTCAGCTACAAGACTGATGAAAATCTATTATCTTTTGCAACAAGGCTTTCCTGTAAACTAAGGGAAATGCCTTCTAGTTCTTTGTGTATTAACAATGCTCTTCAACATGCCAATGTCCCTTGTTCTCCTCAGCCCTCTCAGTCTACAGTTCCTACTCATAGCTCCCCTCAATCTACAATTACCCCCCCTATCCTTACATGTACCTTTTGTAACAGGTCTGGTCATACAAGCAATTTTTGTTACCGCCGTAGGCGCCAGGTACACAAGTCAAGACAGTCCCCTGTTCGCAGGAGTGTATCTAATGTTTCTTCTAATATGACGCATGACCTTTCTAGAGTAGAGCCACAGGATAAACTCAGTTACTGCCATATCCATGGTCATTGTAAACACTCGACTGATCAATGTTTCAAGGTTTTAGAGATGAGACTTCTCATCAGCCTCATCAATCCCATTTTCACCAGCGCTTGTTTCACAACCCAAAGATTTGACCAGTAATGTTCGGTCTCAAATCATCCCCTTAGTAGCTGTTGAGTCTTTCCAATTTCCTTCCAATTTCTTACAAGGGATACACCTATTTCAGTCACTGTAGATACTGGTGCAGAATGTAGTCTCATAAGTAGAAAGGCTTATTTTGCTCTCTGGGAATTGTACAATCTCCCTTTATCTCCCTTTTGTTATAATTTGCATTCTGTGCAAGGTTCACCCTTGCATGTTCTTGGGTCAGTTTGTCTTCCCTTACAGTTTCCCTTGCATGCTACAGTTTTCCATGTCACTTCCGTTGTTGTTTCTGGTATTGCCCTTATGTGTGACTGTCTCTTGGGTATTGATGCTCTTACAGCTCATGGAATAGATATTTCTCCTAGTCGCCATGTAGTGGCTTTCTGCAATTTTGTTATCCCTGCATCAGATAGGCCAGTTTCTGTTCGTGATTCTCCTGTGCTTGATCAGTCTGCACATTTGCCCTCACCAGCTTCTAAGCGCTTTAACCCTACTTTTCCTTGTGCTGCTGTTGTTATAGGGGAACATCTGAACATCTTATTGGACCTTCAAGTTCAGTTCGAGTTCCGGTGCGCGTTTCAGGTGCCCCAATAGGGTCTAATGTTCTCTCTCTGCCTGATTCTGTTTGTATTCATCGCCTTGCATTAGAAGGAACTCTCTCCACTATTTGCGAGGGTCATGTTACCATGGCGATGGTAACAAACGTCATGGCTGTTCCTATTGCTCTCTCTCCTGGCAGCCACTTAGGCTCCTTTGATGTGGTTGACATTGTTGCTTTCCAGGACTTGCCTATCATAGCAGCTTCTGTACTACAGTCTCCTCCAACATGTGACCCTGCTCACTTAGCTTCTGAGTTTGCCACATTTGTAGGCGAGACTGATTTTCCTGGTGAGACGCCTTGTCTCATTGAACTGTTAGTTACCAACCATCAAGCTTTGGCTTTGCCTGGTGATCCATTAGGTGTTACAGATCGTGTGGTTCATAGAATTGATCTTCAGCCAGGTGCTCATCCTGTTTACGTCCCCTCTTACAGGTTACCTCATTCTCGTCGGCTTATAGCCCAATCCTTGGTTGATGACTTATTCGCATGAAAGCGTTGTACAGAAGTCCCACTCAGAGTGGAATTCGCCTCTTCTTCTAGTGCCTAAGAAAGACGGATCTTTTCGTCCAGTTATTGATTACAGGCGGGTTAACGAGGTCACTGTTCCTGACCATTACCCTTTGCCTGTCTTAAGTGACCTTCTCCAGTCCATTGGCACTGGTAATACGGTATTCACCACCTTAAATTTAAAAGCCGGTTCTTGCAAGATACCCCTGGAGGAGAAGTCTCGTAAAGTCACGGCCTTCTCGACTCACAGTGAACATTATGAATGGCTTTGTTGCCCCATGGGTTTGCAGAATGCTCCCTTGACTTGCCAGCGCTTGGTTAACTTCATTTTTCATGGCTTAGTGGGGGATGGACTTTTAGTTTACCTATATGATTTCATTTTAGTTTCCAAAGATGTGGAAAGCCACTTTACTAAGTTGTCCATGGTCTTGCAATGTTTTGCTGAAGCTGGGTTGAAACTCAATTTACCTAAGTGTTCCTTTTTCAAGTCTAGTATTCAATTCCTAGGTCATGTTGTAGACAAATATGGTATCCACACCACAGGTGATAAAATCAAGGTGGTGAGGGACTTCCCTATACCGAAGTCAGTTGAACATGTATGTTCCTTCCTTGGACTTGCAGGATACTATCGTGCATTCATTAAAGACTTTGCTTCAATTGCTTCCCCTCTCACTCGCCTCCTCAAGAAGGACTCTTCCTTCCAGTGGCATGATGTTCATCAGGAAAGTTTTGATTCCTTGAAGCTTGTACTTACTGAAGCACCTGTGTTAGCCTTCCCAGATTATAATCTCCCCTTTACTACTTGTACAGATGCTTCTGGTACAGGCATTGGAGCTGTACTCATGCAACAAGTAGATGGATGTAGACCTCATGTTATTGCATGTGCTAGTCGCATTCTTAATAAGCCAGAGTCCTGTTACTCTGTTACTCATTTAGAAGCCCTGGCAGTGGTGTGGGCTTTAAAGCATTACCATGATATAATTTTTGGATATCCTATTACAGTCTACATGGACCACACTGCTGTCACTCAGCTTTTCAAGGGCAAAAATCTTTCAGGCCGCCTAGCCAGATGGTTCCTTACGATTGAGGAATTCAATCCAACCCTTAAACATATCCCAGGGCGTACAAGCAACGTTGCTGATGCACTTTCACGTAATATCCCTGTTGCTGCTGTTACAGTAATTGACAACTTCTCCCTGAAGGATCTGGCCAAAGCCCAGCATAAAGACCCTGCTTGGTCTGCTGTCATTTATGCTTTGGAGTCTGGTGATGATACCACCTTACCAGCTTTACCGGTACCTCTGTCCCAATTTTCCTTGCAGGACAAGGTTCTCATTCGTAATGTGGAAGTGTTTGAGCAGGATGTGGCACAGTTAGTGATCCCTGAGTCTCTAGTTCACGTTGTTTTGTCCCTTGCTCATGATGTCCCTCAGGCTTGTCACCCAGGTCGTGACAAAACTCTGGCTATGGCGCGTAAGAAGTATTATTGGCCTAAAATGTGACTAGACATTACCTCTCATGTAGCCCAGTGTATATCTTGTGCCCAGAACAAAGGTTCTACGTGCACTAGCACTCAAGGTTCTGTGTATGTCCTTGTGTGTGTGGACCACTTTAGTCATTTTGTAATATTAGCTCCCTTACATAACAAGTCTGCACCAGTTGTAGCCCATGCTTTAGTTTCTCATGTTTTGTGTCCTTACACTACTCCTTCGGTGCTCCTAAGTGACAATGGTACTGAATTTAGGAACGAGGTTTTGGCAAGTATTTGTGAATGTTACGGCATCACACATTCATGACTGCTTACCATCCGGTGTCCAATGGTCTTGTAGAGAGGACGAATAGGAAAATTCTAGATATACTCAGACATGTTGCTAGTAACTTTCATGAATCTTGTGAAGATTGGCTTCCCCATGTCAGTGCTTGTATTATTAACACCATTAATGTTTCTACAGGCAAAATGCCTCATTATGTCATCTATGGAGTTGAAAAACGGCTCGCTTATGATGTGATTGACAGCCCTGCTCATCCCCTCTACAATTTTGATGACTATAGTCAACTCCAGAGTCACACGTTGCATGCCATTTATGACTCTGTGAAAGAAAAACTTGATGTTTCCAAGGCCGAAATGTTGAAACACCAACATATTCATGCAAAGCCTGTTACCATCGTTGTTGGTGATCATGTTTATAAGAGCATGCATGACCGCCAATCTAAGTTAAATTGTAAATTTACTGGCCCCTTTTTGGTTACTGAGAAGTTGCATCCTAACAAATTCAGGGTCTTTGATCCTTTACTGGGACTGAGTGAAGTGGTGCATGTGGACAGACTTAAGGTCACTCAGGTCCCCATACCGGCGTTTACCCAGCCTCCTCCAAGGCCAAGTGTACAAACTATGCCTTCTATATCTACCCCTCACAATTATAATCTCCGTTCAAGGGGCCCTGTGTCTTCATAACTGAAAATGTACAGCGTTTTAGTTGTAAATTATGTTTGTCTTGACCTGTACTTTGTGGGGTTTTTTTTCTCTCTGTTAAGTGTATTGATTTGTGTGTGTACCTCTTGTTTAGCTATTAAGTGTCAAGTCCTGGATGTCCAGCAATTGCTGTCTTTTGTATTTTGGTTAACTGGCACCAGTTCTTATTTCATTTTGGTGTATGTGTTTCTTATGTACCTTCATTATGCCATATGTGATTCTTATGTATATATTCTTGTATTCTTGTTTATGTATTAGGGTGTGCTAATGTTATTCTTTTCCACACTTTTGTATTTACCTTTGTATGTGTGTGGACTGCGTTATGTTTGCTTTTGTCTTGCCTGGTAATTTCTTTTTGTTTGCTTGATGGTGTCACCGAGTGGTGGTGGCCGAGCTATGTAATGGTGGTATAGAATATTCTTTGTGTGTTGTATATACGTATTTGTAATACTGTTTATTTACTATTATTGTGAGATGTGACATTGTTGTATACATTATATGTTGTACATTATATTATATACATTGTTGTGAGAACCAAGTGTTCATTTTGAGCATGCATGTTTTCCTGCCAAGTGGGAGCCTGGTTGCGTTGCTTAGCGTCAGTCTTGATTTTGCATACGAAGCGACCACACGCTCATTTTTGTAGTGCTTGTAATTAATACAATACTTATCATTATTGCGTTATTTGACTGTTTCATTGGCCACCCCGATACACATCCACCACCCTCTCCCATGTGTACTTATGCTTGACTTTCTTCCGAAACACTATTTGCTATCATCAACTCTCTTTCTAGACACATCTCCACCATCAACTCTCCACTATGATTCTTTCCTGGAACTCCACATTTCCCAACCACTCCGTCAATTGGTTCATTTCCTACTCTAGCATTAAGGTCTCCCAATACAACTACATTAACTTTCCTCCCTAATCCCTCTATGCACTCATTTAAATCTATCCAAAAAGCCTCCCTTTCTTCTTCACTCTTCTCACTACCAGGCCCATATGCACTTACAAAAACCCACATCTCCTTTCCCAGTTTCACCTTCATCCACATTAACCTTGAAGAAACCTCCCTCCGCTCCACTACACATTTACCTATCTCTTCACTTACTAGTATAGCCACCCCTTCTCTTCACTCCTGAGAACCTCCCAACTACACTCCCAAACTCACACTTGCCCTTCCCTCTCAACTTAGTTTCACTCAAAGCCAACACATCCATCTTTTGTCTCACAAACATACTACCTATCTCTTCCCTTTTACTCTCATCTGTACCACATCCATGCACATTAAAAGACCCAAACCTTAGGGTGCTGGTTGGAAAAACTTTAAGATCCTTTTAAGTCTTTACTTTTTTTAGTAATGTCCCCTGTGGGGCTAAAGGGAGAAGGATGCCTGGTCCTAATCCCTGTCCCGTTTTTCTCGCCTCTTACGATCCAAGTGGGAATACTTGGTGGCAGCATTCTTTTCCCCCACCACAGGGGAGGCAAAACAAGGAAATGAAATTCAGAGAAATGGTACAGGACAGCAACAAGGAGGTGGGGGGGACAGCTTAACCCCTTCCATACGGTGCCGCACACGTAGGCGTCATGGGGAGTGAGTGTATTCGCGAGGCTGCCATATCGGCGTCTTGATTATATTTATTGTAGTCGCCCCTCCATAATGACATTCTTTCTAATTCTTTTGTAATCGCATTTTCTATGGTTATCAAAATTCACGGGTGAAGAGAGAACGATCGATATAAGCGGTGACTATATTTTATGATGCGAGTATTATTACGACACGTCGTACGGCTGGCATTGGCTGCTGCCACCGAGATCTAAGTCCATGACGCCTACGTGTGCGGCACCGTATGGAAGGGGTTAATGGAGGGACAGTTGCAGTATAATAAAAGTTTCATTATTTCTCTGTGAGCAGAGTCCTCCTCTATCATAGACAAAATGATGTGTGGCTCTGGTCAATAGGGGCACCCCATATAGACCCTAAAGTATCAACTGCATGCTACTTTGCCATAACAACATGCAGCCAATACCCCAGACAGGGGTATTGGCTGCATGCTAAAATACAATATACATTTTTTTCAACTTCATCATGTGTTGCAAATAAAATTATTCATTTACCGAGATGCAATTTTTGCATGGTTTGTGAGATGGAAAGAAAGGAATGTACATGGAGTGTGTGAAAAGAGTAAAAATATTTCTCCCACATGCCTCACCACTTTGCCTTACAAATAACAGTTGAACTGTTCCTTCATTGTACTACAGTGATAGTAAATTGAACACCATACTGCAAAAATGTGATGTTGACAAAACTGTAGTTAATGGTGTTTTACACTGAGTTCCTGTATTAACATCATTGGAGGACTAATGCACTCACAATTACATACACCCGATGAAATTTCAACAAATACTTACACTTAACCCCTTTCCTACAGTGATGTTTCCTGAGCTGAATGAGATTCTCCAGTATGAGAGTAAAAAACTGTAGAATACCGTATATACTCGTCTATAGGTCGATCTTGTGTAAAGGTCGACCCCCCATTTTTGGCCAAAAAATCTGGAATTTTCCATATAACTCATGCACAGGTCAAGTGGCTTGTTTTTGTTTTGGTGTTGTGAGCATTCCACTGTCTTAACCACTTCACTACGGGACTTAAATCTCGCGGGCAGCAGCCAATGCCAGCCGTACGACGTGTCGTAATAATACTCGCATCATAAAATATAGTCACGTCTTATATCGATCGTTCTCTCTTTCACCCGTGAATTTTGAAAAAAACAGAGAATGGGATTAAGAGCAGATTAGGGAGAATGTAAAAACACAGGGGCGACTACAATAAATATAATCAAGACGCCGATATGGCAGCGTCGCGAATCCACTTGCTCCTCATGACGCCTACGTGTGCGGCACCGTATGGAAGGGGTTAATGCTTTGAAGTGGCATGGCTTGCCTGGTATAGCAATTGATTACTATGTTTTTTCACTTCATTAATTCTGATGTATTTTGGTTCATGTTTTTTTCGAGTTCACTGATTTTAATATTTCACAT
This sequence comes from Oratosquilla oratoria, assembly GCF_046742065.1. NCBI lineage: Eukaryota > Metazoa > Arthropoda > Malacostraca > Stomatopoda > Squillidae > Oratosquilla > Oratosquilla oratoria. Next base: position 139,726 of record NW_027467762.1, on the reverse strand, counting down.
CTTCACTCCGGGGCACATCACACATCTGGCAGCATTAGCTGCCCGACGCGCGATGTTGCGTCATAATAATCGCATTATAAAAAAATAAAGTCAGTGCTCAATTGTTTGTTCTCTTTCACCCGTGTATTTTGATAACCATAGAAAACTAATGAAGCCAGTTTAGAGAGCATGAAAATTACGTAGGTACGACTACAATAAATATAATCAAGATGGCGACGTCGGCAACATCGAGTACTCATTTGCTCCTCATGCTGCCTACGTAGGCATCACCGTATGGAAGTGGTTAATAAGTTTCACTGAAGTTGCCATTTCAGCGGAGTGAAAAACTTCAACAGATTACCAAGTAATGTACGGTATACGGAATAAACTGGCTAGGTGTGTTTTGTTAGAAACAATTTTATCCAACAGTGTCTCAGAGTAGTCTTGTAATCTCAACTGTGCAGATGATCAGGCTAATGATAATGTGGAGGAGGAAGATGATGTTGATGTTCCTATGGCTGATAAAGTTGATCCGTATGACAATACTCAACACAGAAGTGAGTGGGAAGAGCTGTTTGGTGGTGAAGATGACGACAGCAAGGAAAACAATTTTGGTGGATTTTAGTTAAAATATTTAGGATTATACCATGTGTCACTGTAACAGTAACAAGTTGGCAATACTGAACAGTTTGTTTTCATGATGGCGAGATCCAAGCATTGTTTTAGTAATGGTAACAATAATATATATCATTTAGAAAGCAAAATTTGGGTAAATTTTTAGTTTCGACCATGGGCGCAATATAGCAATAAAAAAATTATTATTAATTTTGTAAATTATAATGTATCAACGTAATATGCAATTTTGTGAGCGGAAATAAAAAACAAAAAAGGTGCTAAAACAGATTTCATAAGTAACGAAGTCGTGTCGGATGAATGGTACCCCATGTTTGTTATGATAGATGCCGACGTTGAAGAAATGAAAGGATGATAAATTTGTCTAACCTAAACTAACCTAACCTGTGTTTAATAAATCATTACCTGCAAATTAAATGTCATCCGGCTCGTCCTCGTTGTCGTCGTCGTGAGAGACGTTGGCGGGCTTTTCAAAAACTCTCTCAGCTTGCGGGGTATACAAAGTTCTTGCAGCTTGAAGGAATGCATGTATCTCTGCTCCATAACATTCCTTCAAAAAAATGTACCTGGCGAGGTACTGTCGGTAGTACCGAGGCCGTCAATTGACAAATGACAAGATGGCATCCCAATCCTATGCTACCGACTTCATTCATTAGCATATTTGCTTGTTGCAAGGTATTTATTATTTTCACTTCCGCCCACAAAATTGCATATTACGTTGATACACTTTAATTTACCAAATTAATAATTAATTTTCTATTGCTATATCACGCCCATGGTTGAAACGAAAAAAAATACCTAAATTTGAGAATATCACATCATTTTATTATATTTTAAACAACTATGGGTACTATAATAGTATATATGATATAATAAGCTCGCCTGTGCTAAGAATTTTAACAAACAGGTAAAACCACAGTATGGTGTTACCATATCTAGAAGGAATTTCACATGTTTTGGTACGTACCATGTATTTTATGTCCCCATTGTTTACTGGTAGTAACTAGTAGGTAAATATTTTGATTTCTGAACCTAAAGAAAAGGTAAGAGTTCTTCCTAGCCTTTCTTGTCATGTCTGGATTTCATCCTAACAAGATTATTACTTGGGTATAGGTCAACCCCTAGGTTTTGGCCTAATAAAAATTCCTTAAGATTTCAACCTACAGACGAGTATTTACGGTATGCCAAAGGAACCATATCATACCATACCAAGGGTTTCCCCCTTATAAGGGAGATAGCCAAGTCAAAGGCTACCTACTCCCTCCCATCCACCACCCTTTTCTCTCTCTCATCTTAGCTCCTCATGGATGATGGGTCATTCCCATCCCCCACCCCTCCCTCACCCCCATTCCCTGCCTCTCCCTTCAAAATAACTAAGAAGTTAAACGAGTCTTTACCCCTTTGCTTATCCCCACCCCTCCCTTCAAAGTAACTAAAAGTTAAACAACTCTTTACCCCTTCACTATGGTAATGTTTCCTTCCTGATAAAAAAATATCTGGTACTAGCCACAGCAATATGTATGTACAGTATGTTATTATATCAAAAAATGGTTATAAAGCTTTTGAAAAATGCTCTACAATAATAGTAAATAACTTGTTTTCTATCACAAACATGGTATTTTGTTACAAGTACTTTAACAGCATGTGTACACAAATGTTGTGCCCTGTATGTACAGCTTACCTCAAATTCCTTGATATTATCCCTTAATCTTGCTGGCCGGCTGTTTTTAGGAGTTGCCACCCCACCACGTGCCTCTAGGTAATGCCTTTTGTCATTATAATACACACGCTCCTTCAGAGTACTGTTTTTGTCTTGATACCTGATTTCACAAGCAAAATAAATTACCATTACAATAGTATAATTATATTTTTAAATCAATCTGTAGGTTACAAAAATGATAATTCTAATGAGGTATAATTCAACTGAAATTCTTAAAACCATTCATCTATCTATATACCATGGGCTTCTCCCCATATAAAAGAGGTAGCCAGTCAAGGCACACACCCACTTCCCACCCATTCCACTGCTATCAATCACCCATTGTTTCCCTCTTTAATTTAGCTCCTTGTGGATGAATGGTCATCCTTGTCTCCTGCCCCCTGCCCATGTCAAAAATGCAGCTAGACAAAGAACATCCACAGCAGGGCTGCATCATTTATATGGCAACTCTCCCTCCTCATCTTCTTGTGAGGGAAATTGAGAAGACAGAGAGAAATCCCTTCTGGCTGTGTCCAAATATCATCCATATACAACCATTCTCCACTCACAACTATCCTCTGCCTTCTCTCTTCCCTACACAACAGACATTCCTCTCTTGCTCAAAGCTCATTTCACCCCATCCATCCATCTCATCCTTGGTTGTCCCCTCAAGTTGTTGTTGTTGTTCCCTAGACTGTCTGTCCGAGCAGTCCCATCTCCCCAAGGAATGCCACTGCCGAAACTGGGTTTTCCCACAAATCCTTTATAGAGTGTATGTTGTGTTGTTTGCGTGAATGATTGTGTATAATGCAGTCTTCCATTATGTGTTGTATGGTATGGGGTGAAGTGTTACATCCTGGGCAGCTGTTCACAATGCGGTCATACAGCCTCTTCTGGTAGCTTAGAAGTGCTGGGTGGTGGCTGCACCGCAGTCTGGCCAGGTGGACTCTGTCCTTTCGTGGGAGAGAGGATTCAGAAGGGTGGATATCAGGGGGTCTGGCATGCAGCAATATGTTGTCTTTCAGTGTGTTAATGGAGCGGTGAGTGATATGATTATGAATATGTTTCCGGAGGCTGGTATTTGGTGGTTGTGGAGGAAGAGAAGAGAGTATCTGTGTGTGATACAGGTCTTTGGGTGTTGTTTTAATGTTTCTTGGTGTGTGTGGGTGTTCTGCTATGTAGTGTAGCGGGTGTGATGTGTTTGTGGTGGCTGCGGCAAGTATTTGTGTGCCTCTCATGTCGAGGTGGTCCTTGACTTTGAGGACTTTTGTTTCATGGTGTAAATGGTCTGTAGGTGTTGTATTTGTGAAGCCTGTAATTGTTTTTAGGGCTTTGTTTTGTATGATTTGAAGGGTGTTGTGGTGTGTCTCACTGAGATTAGGAGCCTATGCTGGACTCGCATAATTCATCACTGAGCGTATGCACTGTTTGTATATTGTTGTATTAGTTTCTTTGTTTTGTCCAAATGTTGTTCCAGTGATTGACTTAAGTGCATTAAGTCTAGGTGTGCATTTGTTTTTTATGTTTGTGATGTGTTGTTTGAAAGACATGGATGTATCGTATGTTACACCAAGAATTTTCGGTGTGTTTGTGTGTGGTATTAGTGTTGTTGATGTAGAGATGAGGTATGTATTTGTGTTCTTTTGTCCAGTTGTTGTTGTTGTTGTCGTTCCCTAGACTGTCTGTCCGAGCAGTCCCGTCTCCCCAAGGAATGCCATAGCCGAAACTGGGTTTTCCCACAAATCCTTTATAGAGCGTATGTTGTGTTGTTTGCGTGCATGATTGTGTATAATGCAGTCTTCCATTATGTGTTGTATGGTATGGGGTGAAGTGTTACATACTGGGCAGCTGTTCACAACGCGGTCATCCAGCCTCTTCTGGTAGCTTAGAAGTGCTGGTTGGTGACCGCACCGCAGTCTGGCCAAGTGGACTCTGTCCTTTCGTGGGAGAGAGGATTCAGAAGGGTGGATATCAGGGGGTCTGGCATGCAGCAGTGTGTTGTCTTTCAGTGTGTTAATGGAGCGGTGAGTGATATGATTATGAATATGTTTCCGGAGGCTGGTATTTGGTGGTTGTGGAGGAAGAGAAGAGAGTATCTGTGCGTGATAAAGGTCTTTGGGTGTTGTTTTAATGTTTCTTGGTGTGTGTGGGTGTTCTGCTATGTAGTGTAGCGGGTGTAATGTGTTTGTGGTGGCTGCGGCATGTGTTTGTGTGCCTCTCATGTCGAGGTGGTCCTTGACTTTGAGGACTTTTGTTTCATGGTGTAAATGGTCTGTAGGTGTTGTATTTGTGCAGCCTGTAATTGTTTTTAGGGCTTTGTTTTGTATGATTTGAAGGGTGTTGTGGTGTGTCTCATTGAGATTAGGAGCCCATGCAGGACTCGCCTAATTCAACACTGAGCATATGCATTGTTTGTATATTGTTATATTAGTTTCTTTGTTTTGTCCAAATGTTGTTCCAGTGATTGACTTAGGTGCGTTAAGTCTGGGTGTGCATTTGTTTTTTATGTTTGTGATGTGTTGTTTGAAAGACATGGATGTATCATATGTTACACCAAGAATTTTCAGTGTGTTTGTGTGTGGTATTAGAGTGTTGTTGATGTAGAGATGAGGTATGTATTTGTGTTTCTTTTGTCCAGTTGGTGAGAAGTGTTGCTGTAGATTTGGTTGGAGCTATTTTGAGTCTGTTTGTGATGAACCATGTGTTGAGTGTGTCAAGGTATGGCTGGACTATTTCTGCAGCTTTGTCTGTGTTACGATGTGTGCATGTGATTGTTATGTCGTCTGCGTAGGAAGAGATTTGTATTTCTGAGGTGTCTGGTGTGGGTAAGTCATGCATGTATAGATTAAAGAGCGTGGGGATAGAACTGAGCCCTGTGGTACTCCATTCTTAATGTTTCTGATGTGTGATGATTGGTCATTATATGACACATAAGCATTCCTACCTGCCAGATAATTGGCCAGCCATATTTTGGTGTTATTGTGCATGTCTGTGTTATATATTTCATTTGTTAGGTTGTGGCGGGGGATAGCATCAAAACCTTTACTAATGTCTAATGTTATAAGAAGTGTTCTGTGGTGGGGCCTATCTGAATTGATGCCGTCTAAAATTCTTTGTGTGAGGTTTATCAGAGGAGTGTTTGTGGAGTGTAGTGGCCTAAAACCGTGCTGTGAGTCAGCAAGGGGAATATGTGGTGTGACAAGTTGAAGTATTAGGTGTTCAATGACTTTAGAGGGGGTGCAGAGAAGTGTGATTGGGTAGTGCGATGTTGGGATTGTTGGGTCTTTGTTCGGTTTTAGAATGGTGATTATTTTACCATGCTTCCAGATGTCGGGTATGGTGTTGTGTGAATAGCTGTAGTTTGCAATGTTTGCGAGTGTGTGTATACCTTGTGGTCCAATGTGTTTTAGGTGGATGTTGCTTATGTTATCAGGGCTACAGGCAGATGAGTGCTTGAGATTATGTATTATGTGTTTTGTCTGACCGTCTATGAAGGGTGTGTAGTCTGAGTCTGTGGGAAAGTCTTTCTTACGTCGAATAGTGCGTCAGTCGTCAGGGTGAGAAGTGAGATGGCTTGTCTGTGCAAAATGATTTATGAGTGTGTTTGCTTGTTGTCTGTTTGAGGGTAGACTATCTGTTGTTGTGATTATTGCTGCGTGAGAGCGTGTAGTGTTACTGTTGGATAGTGTAATGCTATATTGAGTGTTTTGTACAATTTGCTGGTGTTTGTTTTGTGATCAAGTGTATTGATAAAGTTTTGCCAATTTTGTGTTTTTTGTTCATGTATTTTATTGGCAATCACAGTGTTTAGTGTTTGTATTTGGTCTGCTATGTTTTGAGGGATAGGTGTGGAGGTATTGTGTTTAAGTGTGTCTCGTTGTCTGATGAGGCCTTGGATTTCTGGTGTGAAGTTGGGTTGTATGATTTTCTGTTGCCTCTAGGGATATCTCTTGTCTGCATTTTGTATGATTGTATTAAAAGCGTGCACAGCATTGTTTATGTTTGTGATTGGTGTACTGTTAAGTGTTTCAAAATGTTGTTCTGTCTCTTTAGTAAAAGCTTCCCAGTTAGCTCTCTTGTAATTGGTGTATGTGTGTCTGTGGCCAACTGGGGTGCATCTTGTTTTGGTGGTGATGATGATTGGAAGGTGGTCAGAACCAAGGGTTCCGACCACTCTCCATGATGTTGTTGGGGTTAGGCAGGGGAAGCAGAAGGTGATATCAGGAGAGGAGGGAGTGTAAGAGGGCTTGGTGTGGGATATGTGTATGATTATGTGTGTTGTTCATGATAGTCAATGAGTCAAACTGAGTCTGTATATCAAGCCCTCTGTGTCAGGGTTGTCGACATACCAGGCAGACGACTTGGCGTTTAAGTCAGCACCCATGATCAGGTTGGGGATTGAGGCTAGTTGGTTAAATTGAGGCCTGAAGGTGTTTGGAACTGTGGGGGATGATTGGGGGAATGTACATGTTAACTATTGTCAGTGTTGATTTGTTGCCTGTGCGGATTCGAATGGATTGGATTTCTGTAGTGTTATCTGTGGTAGGGAGGAGAATTTTGGTTGTGGCGCTTGTGTCCACAAAACAGATGGAGTGGTGGATCAGGGTGATGAGTCCACTGCCATTGCCGTCGGTCCGGTCTTGTCTGATGGTGTAATTATGAAATGATGGTGTTTTGTGTGAGTGTCTTAGTTTTGTTTCTTGTAGAATTGCAATGTGTATGTTGTGTTGTTTAAGAAAGTGTTCGAGTTCATGTTTTTTCGTGTTAATACCGTCAATGTTGTGTTGTAATATGTTGATGTTGTGTGTTCTGTATATGTTATATGTTGCCGTTTGGGGTTGAGGTTGGGGTATTAATGGGGAAGGTATAGGATCTGGGTTAGAGGGGGGGAAAGAAGATATTGGGGACAAAGGAAGGGGAGTACTGATTGGGGATAAGGGCAAAGGGAAATTGGGAGTGGGTAAGGGTGCTGGCTGTGGTTGGGGAGGTGGGAGTGGGGTTACTGGAGGGCAGGTAGAACATGTCCAAGTGTTTGTGTATTGGTTTGTGTCAGCAAGTGTTGTACAAGTGAGGTGGGCCCAGTTTTTGCACATATTGCACTGAACTGAGCCCTTTGTCTGTCTGTTCGAGGTAATGGGTTTAGAGCATGTTGGGCATGTGTATTTTGTGGTGGGCCCAGGACTGCTCTCTACATCTCTGGCTAAAAGTAGAAGAGGGGTGATCACCGGAAAATCACCCCTCGGTGCAGAAAAAACGTAACATTGCATGTTGAGAAAAAGGATTGTGGTACTCCCCAAGGCAGTTGTAGCTCCTCTTGGGGATCGGTGCCACCTGCATAGAGCCGGTGGCCAGGGCTGGTTGCCGCAGTTTGGCCCCTAACTCTTGGGGTTGGGGGGTGGTCCCACGATGCAGACGCTGCGGCTCCAGGACCAGTTGTTGTTGTTGTTCCCTATACTGTCTGGCCAAGCAGTCCTGTCTCCCTAAATAATGCCACGGCTGGAACAGGGTTTTTCCCACAAAATCCTTTATAAAGTGTATATTGTGTTCCTACTATGCATGTTTGTGTATAATGCAGTCTTCCATTATGTGTTGTATAATATGAAGTAGTGTTACATCTCGGGCAGTTGTCTACAATGCTGTCATCCAGCCTCTTCTGGTAGCTTAGAGGGGCTGGATGGTGGCTGCATCAGGGTCTGGCCAGGTGGACTCTGTCCTTTTGGGTGAGAGAGGATTCAGAGGGATGGATATCAAGGGGTCTGGCATACAGCAACGTATTGTCTTTCAGTGTGTTAATGGAAGAGTGTGTGGTATGATTATGGATATACTTCTGGAGGCTGGTCTCTGGTGGTTGTGGAGGAAGAGAAGAGAGTATTTGTGTGTAATATAGGTACTTGTGTGTTGTTTTGATGTTTCTTGTCATGTGTGGGTATTCTGCTATGTAGTGTAGTGGGTGTGCTGTGTTTGTGGAGGTTGTGGCAAATGTTTGTGTACCCCTCATGTTGAGGTGATCCTTGACTCTGATGACTTTTGTTTCATGGTGTAAATGGTCTATATGTGTTGTATTTGTGAAGCCTGTAATTGTCTTTAGGGTTTTGTTTTGTATGGTTTGAAGAGTGTTGTGATGTCTTAGTAAGATTAGGGGCCCATGCAAGGCCTGCATAATTCATCAATGAGCGTATGCATTGTTTGTATACTGTAGTATTAGTTTCTTTGTTTCGTCCAGATGTTGTTCTTCCAATTGATTTAAGTACATTAAGTCTAGGTGTGGATTTAGTCCCTATGTTTGTGATGTATTGTTTGAATGACATGGATGTATCATGTGTTACACCAAGAATTTTTGGAGTATGTGTGTGTGGTGTAAGTGCTGTTGATATAGAGGTGTGGTATGTATTTGTATTCTGCTGTCCAACTGGTGAGAAGTGTGTCTGTAAATTTGGTTCGGGCTATTTTGAGTCTATTTGCACTGAATCAGGTATTGAGTGTATGAGGTGTGGTTGGAGTATTTCTGCAGCTTTGTCTGGATTACACTGTGTGCACATAATTGTTATGTTGTCTATGTAAGAAGAGATTTGTATTTCTGAGGTGTCGAGTGTGGGAATATTGTGCATGTATAGATTAAAGCGTGTGGTACTTTGTTCTTAACATTTCTGATGATCGATGATTGGCCATTATATGACACATAGTCATTTTTACCTGCCAGATAAATGATCAGCCATCTTTTGGTATTATTCTCCATGTCTGTGCTATACATTTTGTTTGTGAGAGTGTGACAGGGTATAGCATCCATCGAAAGCTTTACTGATGTCTAGTGTTATGAGAAATGTTCTGTGTGGGGGTTTATCTTTGTGTGAGGTTTATTAGAAAAGTGTTTGTGGAGTGTAGTGGTCTAAAACTGTATTGTGATTCAGCAAGGGGGTTATGTGGTGCGATGAGTTGTAGTATGAGGCATTCTATGACTTTGGAGGGGATGCAGAAAAGTGTGATTGGGCAGCGTGATGTTGGAACTGTAGGGTCTTTGTTGGATTTGGGGATTGTGATAATTTTTCCATGCTTCCTAATGTCGAGTATAGTATTGTGTGAATAACTGTAACTTGCAATGTTGGTAAATGTGTGTATGCCATGTGGTCCAAGTTGTTTTTTTTGTATGTTACTTATATTATTAAGTCCACAGGTGGATGAGTGCTTTGGGTTATGGATTATATATTTTATTTGGCTGTCCATGAAGGTTGTGTAGTCTGGGTCTGTTGGGAAATCTTTTATATGTCAGATGATGCATTGGTTGTCAGGGTGAGGGGTGCGATGGCTTGTCTGTGCAAAATGATTTATGAAAATGTTTGCCTATTGTCTGTTTGAGGGTAAGTTGGCTATTGTTGTGTTATTGCTGTGAGAGTATGCTGTGTTACTGTTGGATAGTGTAATGCTATAGTGTCTTGTACAATTTTCTGGTGTTTGTTTCATGATTAGTGTGTTGACAAATGTTTGCCTATTTAGTATTTCTAGTTCATACATTTTGTTGTTAATCTCAGTATTTAGTGCTTGTATTTGATCTGCTATGTTCTAAGGATAGGTGTGTGGGGTATTGTGTTTAAGTATATCATGTTGTCTGATGAGGCCTTAGATTTCTGGTGTGGAATTGGGGTTGTGTGATTTTCTGTTGCTTCTGGGGATTTATTTCTTGTCTGCATTTTGTATGATCGTATTGAACGTGTGCACAGCAATGTCTATATCTGTGATTGGTGTACTATTTTGTGTCTCAAACTGTTGTTCTATCTCTACAGTGAAAGCTTCCCAGTAATTGATGTTTGTGTTTCTGTGGCCAATTGGGGTGCATTGTGTTTTGGTGGCGATGATGATTAGAAGGTGGTCAGATCTGAGGGCTCTGCCCACTTTTCATGAATTTGTTGAGGTTAGGCAGGGGGAACAGAATGTGATGTCAGGAGATGAAAGGGTGTACAGGATTTGATGGGAGATATATGTGTGATTATGGATGTAATTCATGATGGTCAGTTGTGTTTGTAGATCAAACCCTCTGTCTGTGTTGGGGTTGCTAACATACCAGGCCAATGACATGATGTTGAAGTCACCACCAATAATTAAGTAAGTGATGGTGGTAATTTGGTTAAGGTTAGGCCTAAAGTTGTTTGGAACTGTGGGGGATAATGAGGGGGGGGAATGTAAATGTTAACTATTGTCATTTGTTACCAGTTATGTAAATGTTAACTATTGTCATTTGTTACCAGTTCAGATTTGGATTGACTGGATTTCAGTGGTGTTGTCTGTACAGTAAGTCCTAGTTATACAGTACATATGCGTTCCTGAAAACCTTACCGCAAATTGAAATTACTGTATACCGAACCCATTATAACATGTAATAATAGGATATGGCAGACATACCTTCTCCCTGCTCGTTTCCTCTTCAAAACATGAGCGGATACTGTATCTGTGAATTTTTCTTACCGTAAATAGAATCGAGGGTAATTACCAAATACTGTAACTGTGAATTTACCAGATAAAGAATTACCGTATAAGGAGGACTCACTGTAGTAGGAAGGAGGGTTTTGGTAGTGGCCACAAAGCAGATGGACTAATGGATCAGGGTGATCAGTCCACTGTCATTGCAGTTGGTTCTGTTGTGTATGATACTAGTGAAATGAAGAAATGTGGGTGTTTTTTGGGAATGTCATAGTTCTGTTTCTTGTATGATGGTAATGTGTATATTGTGTTCATGTTTTTTTGTGTTAGTGCCATCAATGTTATGTTGTAAGATGTTAATGTTGTTATTTACCTATGTAATATATGGGAACAGGATCTATGCCCGTGGTGACCCGTCTTTGTATCTTGCAACATCTAGTTTGTTCTTAAATTCTTGTATGGTGTTTCAAAGCACTATTGTTTCATCCAATTTGTTCCAGACATCCACCACTGTGTGTGGAAAACTTTTTTTTTTCAGATTTCTTCTATAACTGTCCTTTTTGAGTTTCTTTTCATGTCCCCTTGTTTTTCTTCTACATCTTCTCTATCAAGGACTTCCATACCTTTCATGATTCTGTAAATGGCCAATAGATCACCTCTTTCTCTTCTTTGTTCCAGGGTTGGTAGAGTTTAGACAATCTTTGCTCGTATGTCAATTTTGAATGTGTTGGGGCCATCTTTGTCGCTGCTCTTTGAATTCTCTCTATTTTCTTTATATTCTTTTTTGTACTGGGGATGGTGTTGCAGTGTACTCCAATCTTGATCATATCAGTGTGATTAGTATTTTCTTTACCATTACCTCATCCAAGTAATTAAATGCCACCTTTATTGATCTTAGTAAATTGTAGGTTTCTCCAATTATTCTGTTTATCTACTTTTCTGGGGACATGTCTTTGGTGATGATTACTTATAGGTCCTTTTCGGAACCAACTTTCTTTATTTCCTTTGTACTGATTTTATCTTGTCCTGATATTCTTTTTTTACTTTTTCCAAATTCCATTATACTATATTTCTTAATATTGAAGTTCATTTCCAACTTCTGACTCCATTTCCAGACCTTGTCCAGGTCTCTCTGTAGTGATTCACAGTCTTTTTTTGTACTTTCTTTAGTAGTTTTCCATCATCTGCAAAGAAGCTCTTGTAATATTCTACACCTTCATCCATGCCATTTATATATATATATAACATTATTGGAGCCAGTACTGAACCCTGTGGGACTCCACTTATCATTTCTTCCCAAGTAGAGTTTTTATCTCTGAGCACCACTCTCTTTTTTCTCCCATGCAAGAAATCTTCCATTTCAACAGTTTTCCATATACACCTATTGTTTAAAGTTTTCTTAATAGCATTTTGTGTGGTACTTTATCAAATGCCTTTTGTACAGCCAGTAGAGCACATTTTGCTGATCTGTCCCTTTCTTGCATTATATCTATTACCCTTCAATGGAAACAGATCATATTTGTGGCACGTGATCTTCCCTGTCTATAACTGAATTGTCTTGGATTTAGTATGTTGTTCTTCTCCAGATGTTTAGTCCATCTACTTTTGATGACTTTCTCACAAATTTTTATGACTTTGTTGCCTTTGTTTTTTGGCTACCTCCCTTATATGGGAAAAAAAAGCCTTTGGTATATGTATGTACTTTTGATGACTTTCTCACAAATTTTAGCTATTGTACTTCTAAGGGAGACTGGTCTATAGTTTGTTGGGTCTTCCTTGTTTCCCCCTTTATATATTGGCACAATACTGGCATTTTTTCAGTCTTCCAGCACCTTTCCTTCTTGGAATGAGCAATCTATTATCTTACATATTTTGTCCATTAGTTTATCTATACATTCTTTTAGTATCCAATTTGCAATTCTGCCCAGGGGGCCATGGGATTTTCTGACATCAATGTTCACTATTTGGTCCCTTATTTCTTTCTGTCACAATTTTTTGTCTCACTAGGGGGATCCTTCTCCCCTTTCTTCATCCCAATTGTGCATGTTTTCTTTTGTGAATACAGACTTGAAGTGTTTGTACATTATTTCAGCCATTTTTACATCCTCTGTATCTATGTTCCCTTGACATAGTTTTGCTATTTCCTGTTGATCTTTACATTTGTCTATTATGTCTTTTTCATAGTTTCCTTTTTCTTCCCTATGTATTTTTACATATTCATTTCTTAGTTTGATACATATTTGACACTTTCCATTTTTTTTTTCTTTACTGTATGTGTTATAGGTTGCTGGACAGGATTGGGGTAGGCCTACTAGTGGGGAAGCATTAGGATCTGGGCCAGAAGGAGGAAAAGGAGTGTTAGGGGATAAGAATGAGGATGGCAAGAGTGGGTGTGTGGGTAAGGGTACAGGTTGGGGGTGGGATGGTGGGAATGAAGTTATGGGTGGCCAAATAGAACAGGTCCAGGTATTTGTGTGTTGTTTTATTTCAGGAAGTGTTGTGCAAGTGAGGTGGGCCCAGTTTTTGCATAAGTTGCACTGAACTGATCCCTTTGTTGGACATGCATATTTTGTGAGTAAAAATTATAAAGGTGCACTGTTGTAAAAAGGGCTGTGGTATTCACCCAGGTAACTGAAGCTGCTCTCAGGGATCAGCTCACCTGAGTGAGAGCTGGTGGCAACGATATATTGTGGCTGGTTGGCCCTAATTCTTGGGTTGGGGGGGGGGGATCCCACAATGAAGATGCTGCCACACCAGGTCCTCCCCTGAAGTTCACTCCATCCACTTCTGCTTTCCACATTTTTTTTGCTAATCTTTACTCATTCTTTCCATATAGCCTAAACATCCCAATGATCTTTCATCATGTCTATCTGCCAACACCCTTTCTATCCCTGCCTTACTCATTTCTTACTATCCAACTTTGTAACTCCCACCATACTTCTCAGACATTTCACTTCAAACACACACAAGCAACGATCGAAGAAGGACGTCCTGAGAATATGCTCCGGACCACTATTTAGCAATTTGCTGATGAACGATTTTGGAACCAACCAACCGCTGCCTGGTTTTTTACATAAAATGGAAAGGGAGTTACATATTTAGAGTGACCGACAATGTAGTCTTTGTATCTTTATTCATTTATTCTTTTTTCACAATCAGTGACAATAATGGAGGAAAAAAAAGGATTTAGGGAAAAAGAACCTACAAAAAGATGTCTAGACATAAGTATACTTGAGTCTCCACTTGGAGTAAAGAAAAAAAAAAAAAAAAAAAAAAAAAAAAAAAGGTGCTTGAACGAGATCCCAAAGACATACCAAATGTTTGATAGAAATTTTTTCTCAGGATTTAACATGGGACAATAGCAGTATGTATAGAGGGATAGATACGGAAAGAGAATCCAGGTTTAAAAATATAATAAGAAATAGTGAAAGCAATCAATTGTTAGATGAAATAATCAAACTCAAAAGTAAATGCAAAAGTATATATAAAGAAGTAGCCCTATTAAGAAAGACAAATGAAGAAAATAAAAGGGAAATAGATGAGTTGAAAATGGAACTGAATAGGATAAAGGGAGAAAATAAAAGATTGAAAAATGAAGATATGAATAGGAATGAGGCATTAAAGAGATGAAGGATCAAATACAGGCAGTGACTGTGAGAAAGTGGAAGAAAAGATTAAGGGACTGTAGGGCGCGAAAACACGAAAAATTCTGGAAAATTAACGAATTTTAGGTAAACATTTCAAAAGATTCTCTATGATGGTGGTAACACTTTGGCAAATATATCAGCTCAATTCTGTTTCTTTTCTTATATATAAAATAAAATAGATAAATTTTTGGCAACCTCTGGCAACCCCATGCATGAAAAAACATTCTGTATATTGAAATAAAGTCAAAATTTTGATACCCAGTTCTGTTTTGTTTACTATAATTAATATATATGGAGATATCTGGCAACTTGCCCAACACTAATCGTCAATCACCACAAGGATCTCAGTATCTCTTCAAAGCTAAAGGAGAAAGGATGTCGCCCTGTCGCGTATCTGTTAGCCTACCAGTCATGCATGCGATCGTATTATCTTTTTTTCTACCAACAGGTATTCAAAATATTCTCTATGATGGCTGTAACACTTCGACCAAATATTACAGCTCAATTCCGTTTCTGTTCTTATATATAAAATGAAATAGATAAATTATTGGCGACATCTGGCAACCCCATTGCATGAAAAAACATTCTGTATATTGAAATAAAGTCAAATTGTCGATAGCCAGTTCAGTTTTGTTTAAAGTTTTAAACGGAAACGTAAAATAAATAGACAATGTCACGAGTGAGTACGCGGCCGGAGGATTTTAAATGCCAGTGCGCTCCTTTAAACTTTAAATGCCTCTCCTGAGAAGTTTATGTTTTTTATATTTAAATAACCATATCTCTGTTTCTTTTTGTCCGATTTCATTCATTCTTTCGAATTTGTAAAGAGAAAGAGTAATTCTTTAATTTGATCAGAAAAAACAAAGGAAACTGTAACTTAATTTTTTTGTTTAATTTATCATAGCAGATTTTCACTGAAGTTTCTACTATTAAAAAAAAAAAAAAATAAATAAATAAAATAAAATAAAAGAGAGTAGGAAAAAATCTAACTTAATGAAGCTGTTCCCAAGACTCTAATCTTTCATTTCCTATATAGTAGGCTGATTTCCTATGCCTATGGATACTTCAATGATTACAGATACTATCATAAAAAAAAAAAAAAAAAAAAAATTAACTACACGTAATATATACATGTTACTAAAACAATTTAGTATGCAATAATACTCTTTCTGATAGAGTAAGTATACATAAGTTCACCAAAGAAATTGAACAACTTTTATGACACGTTCACCTATAAGCACTTCCCACAGTCCCTTAAAGAAAATGACTTCCAAGAAATAAACAGTGGAGGGTGGAACAGGAGATTCAAAAATTATCTTTTAAAGAAATAGTGGAACAAGTCAAGGAGAATAATAAGCAAATGGTAATCCAAGTAGTTAAAGAGAAAGGTAATTTGGTTAGGGATACAGTGGACAAAAAAAAAGATGCATTTTAATCTATGGTATTAAAGAAAAGCATGATGTTCCTAGGTATCAGAGAGAAAAAGAGGAAAAAGAGATTGCTAAAAAAATTCTGACATTCAAGAGGAGGGTCAAACTTTAGATAAAGAAATCAAAGAAACTTATAGAATAGGTAGATACTCAAAAGAAAAACAATATAGGCCACTAAAAGTAAAACTTAGGTCACAAATGATTGCCTTTTCTTGCGACACTGCTTCTGACCCAGGCCAGTGGACAGGATGTGTCAAGTTAAGAGGGAGGGAGGAGGGTGGAATATATAGGAAATGGAATGGGTGGGAGTGGTTTCTATGCCTTTTTCTTTTTGGCTACCCCCCATGTAGGGGGAAAAAGCCTTTGGTATATGTATGTACAAATGGTTGCAGAGGAAGTACTATCTAGAACAGCAAAACTAGCAAGCAGTGAACAACAAAAAATGTATGGATAAAAAAAGAAATGAATGATGAAAAGGAAAAGCTTAGAAATGAAGCGAATTAAAAAAATTAAAAAAGAACTGAGACTCAAAAGAATTATTATTTTTCTTTTAAAGTGGTGGTCCTGAGGCTGAGAAAATGGTATATCAGGAAAAAGGAAACAAAAAAGACAGAAAAAGACAAGAAAGAAAAAAATTAAAATTAGCCTATACCAACATAGATGGAATGATCTCAGGACTGAATGAACTAAATGACTATCTGGCATTAGAAAAATCGGGCATAATGGGAACAGTAGAAACTAAACTAAAAGGTAATCTACCACCAAATATTGTGGAACAAGGTCTATACAACCACTGGATGAAGAATAGAAAGGAAAAACAAGGAGGGGGAGTATTATTTCTGACCACAGGAAAGGCTTATATGTGACAAAGTTAACAGAAGGAAAAAAACAATGTAAAATCAATTATGATAAAAGTGGAAAACAACCTCATGAAAAGCAGAGAATTTGTAGTAGTGTATGCACCCGCTAAAACACAGTCCTGGACAGAACACAATCATTCCAAATTGCTGGAAGATACTAAGTATGAACTGACTGATATGCTGAAGGAAAAAGGAAATACAGTAATTATGGTTAATTTTAACCCAAAAGAAATATGTTGGGAAGAAATAACAGTAAAGGGTAAAGACATATGGGGCATCATGCTACTTGATATGACCATTGAATACAGAATGACTCAGCAGATAAAGGAAAGTACCAGAGCAGAAACAATGAGGAACCTTCTAGACTGGATTTAATACACGTCAAAACTTGAAAATGTGGACAGAATAGATTACAAAACACCAATAGGAAAGAGTGACCATGTACTAATAGAATTCAAATTAAAAGAGAGAGCAAATAGACCTAAGAAGAAATGAGAAACATAGAATAGGAAGACCAATGTACAACAAAACGAATGAGGGAGTGAACAAATATGTACCACAACAAAAGCAAGAAAGAGCATACATAAAGAACTGGTACAACAAGAAATGTAGTGAAGCTAAGGATAAAAGAGACAAAGCCTGGAAAAAATGAAAAAAAAAAGAGCAAATGGCATACATCAAACTAAGAAATGATCATGTAAAAATATGCAGAGAAGAAAAGAGAAATTATGAAAAAGAAATAATAGAAAAATGCAAGGATCAACCTAAACTATTTTACAGATATGTGAATGGTAAAACTAAAAAAAAAAAAAACAGGAAATAGAAAAGTTGTGCCAAGGAAGTCAGGAATATACAGAACAAGGAATGGCAGAAATTATGAGCAATCATTTCAAATCGGTATTTACAATTGAGAACTCGCCTAACTGTGAGGGAATGGAGAGACAGAAATCCCCACCAATGAGGGAAATAACTGCAACAAAGAAGGATATCAGTGACCAAATAAAAAACCTTGATGTCAGAAAATTGCATGGTCCAGATGGAATTGCAAATTGGATACTGAAAGAATGTGTAGAGGAGTTAACAGATAAAATATACAATATAATCAAATGCTCGCTCAAAGAAGGAAAGGTACCACAAGACTGGAAAAATGCAAATATTGTACCAATATATAAAGGAGGAAACAAGGAAAATCCAACTAACTACAGACCAGTCTCCGTAACAAGCACAGTAGCAAAAATATGTGAAGTTATCAAAAAGTAGATGGGTTAAACAACTGGAAGAAAAAACTATACTGAATCCAAATCAATTTGGCTTTAGACAAGGAAGATCATGTACAACAAACCTGATCTGCTTCTATTCAAGACTAACAGAAATAATACAAGGGAGGGACGGATGGGCAGACTGTGCCTATCTAGACCTACAAAAAGCATTTGATAAGGTACCACAAAAGAAACTAATAAAATAGAATCAATAGGTGGCATCAAAGGTAAATTATTAGAATGGATGGAGGACTTCCTGACTGGGAAAAAAATGAGGGTAGTAATTACAGACAAATACTCGAAGTGGGAAGAAATGATAAGTGGTGTCCCACAGGGGTTGGTGCTGACTCCAATTATGTCTGCTGTACATATAAATGACATGGATGAAGGATTTGAGTGTTATATGAATTTCTTCACAGATGACACAAAAATACAGGTTGACATTCAAAAATCCGGCAACCATAAATCCGGAACCTTCAGAAATCCGGGACAGATTTTGGGAGCGCATTTTGATTTTCATATTTCCCGCGTTGGTGCGCCACTGTTTTCTGGAGCTGCCGCTTACGTCAGAATCAGCTGTTGGTTCATGCTTCCACCTGCTAACGAGTAATCCTGCTCATTTTTCTCATTATTCTCCTCATTATAACATTTATTTGTTGTTGTATAGCCCCAATATGGAATCAACAAAGAAATGTGGCATAAAACGCAAACATCATGCGTTATCGATCGCAGAGAAAGTGGAAATATAAAAAAACTTGGTAACAATGTGTCTGTGTGAACCATTTGTGAAACATACGACATTATGTGTAAAAAGCCCATCTGCTATTTAGCTTCTTTCCTAAGAAGTACAGTACGGAGTATTTTATTTAGTTTAATTAAAATTCTTCGGAGGATCAGTTTTATGTTTTATTAAAATTGAATTAAAATTCTGTATAACTATCTTTACTGTATCTTATTTAGTTCGTGAATGATAAAATTTCATTTGCTTTTCACTTAGTGTTTATTTTTCCCATTAAAGGACTGTACAGGTGATAATTTTCTTTAAATATATACGGGGTACACCATACAAAATTATAAACTTAAAAAATCCGGCAGTCCTCAGGTCCCGAGGTTGCCGGATTTTTGAATGTCAACCTGTACTAAAGTAAGTATAGAGGAGGACTGTGATTCATTACAATCAGACCTGGACAAAATCTGGAAATGGACTCAAAAGTGGGAAGTGAACTTCAATATCAAGAAATGCAGTATAATGGAGTTTGGAAAAAGTAAAATCAGAATTTTAAAAAATTATAAAATTGGTGAAGAAGAAATAAAAAAAAGTGTATTCGGAAAGAAACCTTGGAGTAATAATCAGCGAAGACATGACACCAGATAAACATATAAACAAAATAGTCAGAGAAACCTTCAACCTATTGAGGTTAATGAAAGTGACATTTGACTATTTGGATGAAGAAATTATTAAAAATATATCAGTCACATTGATTAGACCAAAACTGGAATATGCAGCAATGCTATGGACACTCAGTACTAAAAAGAATCTAGGAAATTAGAAAGAATACAGAGAGCAGTGACAAAGTTGGCATCAGCTCTTTCCAAATTAACTTACAAAGATTATCCAAATTGGAACTACCAACACTGGAGCAGAGAAGAGAAAGAGGTGATCTACTATCTATAAAATCATGAAAGAAATGGGAATCCTTGACAGGAATGATTTACTATAAAATGACAATGCAAAAACAAGACATGAAAAGAAACTAAAAAAAGATAACTATAGAAGAAAAAAAAAATGGATATCTGGAATAACTTAGATAAAGAAACAGTGTGTGCAAATACTATTCAAGGTTTTAAGAGAAAACTTGATGCTGAAAGATACAAAGACGGGTCACCACGAGCATAGCTCCCTTCCCGTATAATACAACTAGGTAAATACATTGATCATCATAGTGACAACATGCATAAATAGCTCCTGAGAAATATTTTAGAAAAGAAATATCTTAACTCCTACAGTGTCAGTGGTATACGCTGTATGCTGCAATTTAAAAAATTTGCCAAAATTAGGCATTACATTGAGGGTCAAATCTGTGGTAATGACCAAGTAGCCCTATCCATTGGCTATAATAGGCACCCAAAATCTTTTATTGACAAAACTGGCAACCCTGGCAGCAATTTTTCAGGGGTAAATTGGGGTATAAAACCAGCCTTCAGGACATAATTTAGGTGATTCTGGTGTACGAAATGAAATATGAGGTGAAGTTCTACTTTGACAGTTAGGCAGGTGCTATTTAGTTTGTATTCAGATGTAGAACTGGCAATTTCGCACTGCCAATTTTCGTAATCATTGCGTAATACAAAATGTGGCCAGGTAATAATGGTGTGATGGATGCTTACATTTACCAAAACAATAAGAAACACCACAATCATCTATCCTCCATGAAATTATAAAAAAAAGATACTGAAAAATCAATTTACCACATAAAGTGATAAATATTTACCAAAAAATCCAGAAAAACTATTTGTAAACATGTTTTCCATGAGTGTCAGACTATTATAGGCGACTGTACACTGACTTGGAATATCATAAATGTCAAATTCCTTCACTCTCTGAAATTCTAATAAAGCTTCCCTGAAAAAATATGATGGATGTCCTTGTTCAACCCGCGTGAGAAGTAAAAGAAAGTCTACAGATGTTCTACCAAACTTTTGCATGTGTATCTCGAAAAAATCAACCCAGTTTCTCCACTTCTAGGCTAAGGTGAATCAAAATAAACAAGATTTGTTGGTTTTACATAATTTTGAGTTGATTCAACTAAAGAAAAAAAAAAAAAAAAAAAAAAGGCTCATGCCGGGGGTGCAGGAGTATATACAACATTTGCCCAGCAATGTATGGGTTAACAGTGAAACAATTACAGAATACCTAGGGTATGATATATGGGAAGGGGAGTGCTTGTAGATACTTGATATGGTTTATTTACAAGGTAGTTTGTAATTGAAGTAAAATGTAGGAAAATGATGATGGACAAGAAAAAACCCAAGCTGGCTGTCTGTCATGCTACAATATAAACATGTACCAAGAGCCATCTACTGATGCAAAAGCAAAGCAAAATGCAAACATAGGCTTCCAATCACCGAGTCATGAAAAGGCACTCCTCCAGTCCTCTGGTACTCTACCCTCTCTCCAACAAACATTAAATAACCTCACCAGCCAGTCCACCATCACTGTACCTTCTTTCTTCAGATATTCTGCTTGGCATCCATCCAACCCAGGTGCCCTACCTGCTCTCATCATCTTAACAGCTGCTTTCACTTCATCTTTCCTTATTTCTCCTCCATTTTCCTCACTCATCACAGTCATTTTGTTAGTGCTTCCCACTGCAACGACCTTACCCTCCCTATCCTCTTTCACATTTAGCAACTCCCTAAAATACTCTGCCCACCTTCCTCTTACTACCTTCTCTTCCATTATCATCACTCCATCTGTACCTTTTACCTTTTCTTCTCTACTTGATTCGCCTCCTCTTCCTCTTTTAATTTCTTTCCAAAACATCTTTTTATTACATTCAAAATTTTCTGTCATACTCTTACCCATTTTCACATCTGCTCTCCAATTTGCTTCCTTTATCTTATGCTTAGCTTCCCTTCTCTTTACTTTGTACCTCTCATACGATTCCCTCGTCCTAATTTGTAGTCAATCTATGAATGCCTGCTTCTTCTCTTCTACACCCTTCTTTGCTTCTTCATCCCACCACTCACTACCCTTCCTTCTATTTCCTCCCACCCTCCTTGTTCCACACACCATCTTTGCATACCTTATGACTCCCTCCTTCAACCATCCCCATTTCTCCTCCACTCCTAGTTCTACTCTATCCTTCAATCCCTCCCACTCCTCTCTCAGCTTCTTCTTATACTTATTCTCCTTTTTTTTTCATTTAAGCAGTTCACTCTAAGTACCTCCATACCTTCTGCCCTTTTCCTCTTTCTCCACCTATCCTCCACTCTCATTTACCTTCCACCAGAAAATGATCTGATATTCCCCCACTCTCTCCCTTTAGAACATGTACATCCTTAACTCTTCCTACCATACTCCTGGGCACCACTATATAGTCCATTAACGCTCTATCTGCCACTCTTCCATCCACCACCCTCTCCCATGTGTACTTATGCTTGACTTTCTTCCTAAACACTGTATTTGCTATCATCAACTCTCTTTCAAGACACGTCTCCACCATCAATTCTCCACTACAATTTTTACCTGGAACTCCATACTTCCCAATCACTTCGTCTAATGGTTTGTTTCCTACCCTAGCATTTAGTTCTCCCAAAACAACTACATTGACGTTTCTCCCTAATCCCTCTATGCACTCATTTATATCTACCCAAAAAGCCTCCCTTTCCTCTACGCTCTTCTCACTACCAGGCCCATACACATTTACAAAAACCCACATCTCCCTTCCCAGCTTCACCTTCATCCACATCAACCTTGATGACACCTCCTTCCACTCCACTACACGCTTACTTATCTCTTCAATAGTATAGCCACCCCTTCTCTCCCTCATCCACTCTTCACTCCTGAGTACCTCCCAGCTACACTCCCAAACTCACAGTTGCCCTTCCCTTTCATTTTAGTTTCACTCAAAGCCAGCATATCCATCTTTCTTCTTGCAAACATACTGCCTATCTCTTCCCTTTTACTCTCATCTGTACCACATGCACACATTAAAAGACCCAACCCTTAGGGTGCTGGTTGGACAACTCCTAGACCCTCTTATGCCTTTACTTTTTTTAGGAATGTCCCCTTTGGGGCTACAGGTAGTAGGACTCCTTATCCCATCCCCTGTCCCGTTTTTTTCGTCTCTTACGACTCAAGTGGAAAGACTTGGTGATAGCATTCTCTTCCCCCACCACAGGGTAGGTGGAAAAAGGAAATGAATATTCAGAGAAATGGTACAGGACAGTAACAAGTGGTTGGGGGACAGCATAATGGCGGGAGTGTCATAGTATAAAAGTGTCATCATTTCTCCATGAACAGAGTTTTCCTCTATCACAGACAAAATGATGCATGGCTCTGGTCCATAGGGGTGCCCATAAAGTATCAATTGCATGCTACTCTGCCACAATAACAAATGGAAGAAAACAATGATGGGCCATAACAAACAAGATAATCTGTCATCTTACAATATAAACATGTACCCATAGCCATCTACCAGTACAAGAGTAAAGCAAAATGCAAACATAGGCTTCCAATTACCGAGAGGCACGAAAAGGTTTCTACTTGATAATGGCAATGAGGGTCATTTCTCTGGATTCAGTGGGTATGAAAGAAGGCTATAGACATAGAGAGGGACATGAGAAATGTGAACAAATTATGGAAGCAAGAAACTATTGATCTATGGAAGATGAATAAATACCTAAACAAGGACATGACTTAAAAAAGTAAACACTGAAATAAAAGAGGAGGTAAGTGCATTAAAAAAAAGGATTAGCTGAGTTAAACTGTGAAAATGAGAGGTTGAAAAACAATGAAAACACAAATAACAAGACCATTAGGAAAGAGGTGGATGAACGAATAAAAGCAATGTTGGAAGCGGGAAAAAAAGCATAGAAGACAACTTGCAACAACTCAGGAATGATTGGAAAAAAGACAAAGAAGATAAGGTAATTCTTAAAGTACTAGTTCAACAAATGCAGGAGAAGGCCAAAGATGCGATCATTAAGGTAATTAAAGTAAAAGAAAATCTAGTAAGATATACATACATACATACATACATATACCAAGGCTTTTTTTCCCCTTTACCAGGGGGGTAGCCAAAAAGGACAAGGCACAAAAACATTCCCACCCATTTCATCCCCAAAAAAACTCCACACCCCTCCACCCTCCCTCCCATCTTAGCACCTCCTAGATGATGGGTCATCCCTGCACCCTGTCCACTGCCCTGGGTCAGAAGCAGTGTTGCAGGACACAGCACATCCACAGCAAGGCCGCTTCATTAAAAAAAAATGTGTAGTAACATATGGTCTAAAGAAAAAAACAACCCAAATTGATTCCTGAGAGACAAAGAGGACAAAGAATTGGCAAGAAATATTCTAAAAGTAGTACAGGATAAAGAGCAAGAAATAGAAAAGGAAATAGAGGAAGTGGACAGAATGGGTAAATATGCAGAAAGAAAAGGAAAAAGTTGACCACTAAAGATCAAATTAAGGTCACAAATGGCAGTGGAAGAAATCTTAGCAAGAACAGGAAAATTAGCAAGAAACAAACACATGTACCCAGAGCCATCTAAAGGCGCAAGAGTAAAGCAAAATACATATGCTTCCAATTACAGAGAGGCATGAAAAGGTTTCTACCTGATAATGGCAATGAGGGACATTTCTCTGGATTTTGTGGGTACGAAAGTAGTCGTCTCAAATGAGCACTAGTCATCACTCAGGTCAGGTCAACTGGGTAGCTGCTTCAAGTAGTGATATGGTGAGTGGTTGTGTTAGAGTGTTCAGCGCTGATGAGGTTCAATCTCTACTTAGTAGAATTAAAGCCTTGGAGGATGCTGTAAAGTGGCTTAAATAGGAGAATCAAGTTCTCCGCTCAAAGGCCCAAAATACAGAAGACAAACCAAGTTTAGAGCCTGGATGGATAACGGTGAAATATAAGATGTGGAAAGATGGGAAAAGGTCCTCACCAGGCCTGCTCAATTGCAAGAACTCATTTCAAGTTCTTGCGGGTTTACAGGAAGAAGAAACAAAGGAAATTCAAGAGAAGAATGGAAGGGCAGATGCAGGATCCCTGCCCACAGGTAAGATTTTGGTTGTAGGAGACAGTCAAGTGAGGTATTTAGACAGGGCTTTCTGTGATAAAGATATGAAACATAGGACGCAGGTGTGTTTCCCTGGCACAGGGATAGGTGATGTTAGAGATAAGATTGAAGAGTGTTTAGTAGGGGAAGGTAGGGACTCCGTCATTTGCTTGAGTGCTGGCGGCAATGACATAGCTAAGTTAGGGAGTGAGGAACTGTTTGCACGGTTCCGGGATGCGCTAGACAAGATTAGGAATAAGGGAGGTGTTACTGTTGTATGTGGAATCCTTCCGAGGCATAGAGTTGGAGGCATGTGGCATTCCAGGGCTATTGCAATGAATTGCAGGCTGAAAAAGAATTGTAAGGCCAATGGATGGGCATTTGTCGACAACTGGGATCGCTTTTACGGTAAGAATCATCCATATACAAGGGACAGGGTGCACTTCACCCAGAGGATTTCGGCAACTTGCCGAATCCTCTGAGCGAGATGTAGGCATCCTACAGGGTTTTTTCAGGTAGATTACATGGGAGTAGGGGGGGAAGTATCAGAATATAGTTTAGGCAATAGAAACAGCTCAGAGAGGGATTGTGCAAAGAATCACCAAAGCAGGTGGTGGGAGGATAAATCTAAAGTTTACTATACAAATAGCAAAAGCATAATAAACAAAATTAATTTGCTGCACGGTAAAGCATGTGTAGAGAATTCTGATATTATAGCTATTACTGAAGCCTGGATCAACATGGCTGATAAACATTTCCTTCCGGAAATAAAAATAGAAGGATATAAGATTTTTCCACAAGGACAGGGTTGCCAGGAGTAGCATTTTTTGTTAAAAATACAATAAACTGTATTATCAACAATTCGATTAAGGAAGAGGACAGTACGGAATCTATTCGGCTGGAGATTGTATGCAAGAATAAGAAAGTTATTATTGGAATCCTGTATAGACCTCCTAACCTTAGCATTGAGCAGACTGATCCCCTGATTCATGAAATTTGCAGTGTCCCAGTACAAAAACATTGTGATCATGGGAGATTTTAATTATAGAAACACTGACTGGGAAATTTTAATAGGAGATCAGGAAGTGAAAAAATTCTTAGATGTGGTGCAGGATAATTTCCTAAAACAAATGATTACTGATCCTATGAGAAGAGAAAATACTCTGGACTTACTTTCAACTAATAATGAGCATCTAATGAGTAATGTAAAAGTGGGAGATAGTCTAGGCTCTAGTGATTATCAAGAAATAAGGTTTAATATCCCCGTCTGGGGTATAGGCTGCATGTTATTGTGGCAAAGTAGCATGCAGTTGATACTTTAGGGTCTGTATGGGGTGCCCCTATGGACCACAGCCACACATAATTTTGTCTGTGATAGAGGAAAAATCTGTTCACTGAGAAATGATGACACTTTTATACTACGACTGTCCCTCCGTTATGCTGTCTCCCAACCCCTTGTTACTGTCCTGTACAATTTCTCTGAATATTCATTTCCTTTTTAGCCTACCTACCCTGTGGTGGGGGCGAGAAAAAAGGGACAGGGATTGGGACCAGGCATCCTTCTCCCTGAAGCCCCACTGGGGACATTCCTAAAAAAAAGTAAAGGCATAAGAGGGTCTAGGAGTTTTCCAACCAGCAGCCTAAGGTTTGGGTCTTTTAATGTGAGTGGATCCCATGTGGTACAGATGAGAGTAAAAGGGAAGAGATAGGTAATATGTTTGTGAGAAGAAAGATGGATGTGTTGGCTTTGAGTGAAACTAAGTTGAGAGGGAAGGGTGAGTGTAAATGGGAGGTTATCAGGAGTGAAGAGAGGGCAAGGGAGAGAAGGGGTGGCTATACTAGTAAGTGAAGAGATAGGTAAACATGTAGTGGAGTGGAAGGTTTCCTCAAGGATAATGTGGATGAAGGTGAAACTGGGAAAGGAGATGTGGGTTTTTGT
Organism: Oratosquilla oratoria; assembly: GCF_046742065.1. Lineage (NCBI taxonomy): Eukaryota > Metazoa > Arthropoda > Malacostraca > Stomatopoda > Squillidae > Oratosquilla > Oratosquilla oratoria. The sequence continues at coordinate 113,083 of NW_027467762.1, read as the reverse complement.
AAGTGCATATGGGCCTGGTAGTGAGAAGGGTGTAGAAGAAAGGGAGGCTTTTTTGGTATAGATTTAAATGAGTGCATAGAGGGATTGGGGAGAAATGTCAATGTAATGGTACTGGGAGACCTTAATGATAGGGTAGGAAATGGTCCAATAGACGGAGTGGTTGGGAAATGTGGAGTTCCAGGAAAGAATCATGGGGGAGACGTGTTTAGAAAGAGAGTTGATGATAGCAAATACAGTGTTTCGGAAAAAGGTCAAGCATAAGTACACATGGGAGAGGGTGGTGGATGGAAGGGTGATAGAGCGTTAATGGACTATGTAGTGGTAGATAGGAGTACATGTGCTAAGGGGAGAGGGTGGGGGAATATCAGATCATTTTTTGGTGGAAGGAAAGTTGAGAGTGGAGGATAGATGGAGAAAGAGGAAAAGGACAAAAGGTAGGGAGGTGCTTAGAGTGAACTCTTTAAATGAAAAGGAAAAGGAGGAGTACAAGAAGAAGCTGAGAGAGGAGTGGGAGGGAGTGAAGGATAGAGTAGAACTAGGAGTGGAGGAGGAATGGGGAGGGTTCAAGGAGGGAGTCACAAAGTGTGCAAGGATGGTGTACGGAACAAGAAGGACAGGAGGGAATAGAAGGAAGGGTAGTGAGTGGTGGGATGAGGAAACAAAGAAGGTTGGAGAAGAGAAGATCCAAGCTTTCACAGATTGGTTACAAAATAGGATGAGGGAGTCATATGAGAGGTACAAAGAAAAGAAAAGAGAAGTAAAGCAAAAGGTAAAGGAGGCAAAGAGGAGAGCAGATGTGAAATGGGGTAAGAGTATGACAGAAAATTTTGAAAGTAATAAAAAGATGTTTTGGAAAGAAATTAAAAGAGGAAGAGGATGCGAATCAAGTAGAGACGAAAAGGTAAAAGGTGCAGATGAAGAGATGATAATGGAAGAGAAGGCAGTAAGGGGAAGATGGGCAGAGTATTTTAGGGAATTGCTAAATGTGAAGGAGGATAGGGAGGGAAAGATAGCTGCAGTGGGAAATGCTAAGAAAATGACCATGATGAGTGAGGAAAATAAAGGAGAAATAAGGAAGGATGAAGTGAAGGCAGTTGTTAAGATGATGAGAGCAGGTAAGGCACCTGGTCTGGATGGATGCCATGCAGAATGTCTAAAAAAAGGAGCTACAACGATGGTGGACTGGCTGGTGAGGTTATTTAATGTTTGTTGGAGAGAGGGTAGAGTGCCTGAGAACTGGAGGAGTGCCTGTATAGTTCCACTTTACAAGAGAAAAGAGGACAAGTGTGAGTGTAGTAGTTTCAGAGGGATTAGGTTGTTAAGTGTAGTTGGGAAGGCTTATGGGAGGATCTTGATTGAGAGGATTAGGAGAGGAACAGAGGGAGTAATTGGTGAGGAACAGTGTGGATTTAGGACAGGTAGAGGTTGTGTAGATCAGATTTTTGTGGTAAGACAGATATGTGAGAAAGCTATAGGAAAGGGGAAGGATATTTTTTGGGCTTTTATGGATCTGGAAAAGGCTTACGACAGGGTAGACAGGAAGGCACTGTGGGAGGTTTTGCGGATATACGGGATAGGAGGAAAGCTTCTAGGAGCTCTCAAGAGTTTTTATGAGAGTAGTAGAGCATGTGTCAGGATTAGAAATGGAGAGTGAGTGGTTTGAGTTAAAGGTGGGACTTCGTCAAGGATGCGTTATGTCGCCCTGGCTGTTCAACTTATACATGGATGGGATGGTGCGAGAGGTAAATGTAAGGGTGGTGGATCAGGGATTGGAGATGGTTAAAGAAAATGGAGAAAAGTGGGAGGTGAGCCAGCTGTTGTTTGTGGATAACACTGCGCTTGTGGCAGGATCGGAGGAGGGATTGAGTAAGTTGGTGACAGAGTTTGGGAGAGTGTGTGAAAGAAGCTGAAGATAAATGTGGGTAAAAGTAAGGTGATGAGATGTACAAGGGGTGAAAGTGGCAGCACACTGGAAGTGAGCATTAAGGGGGTACGCGACACCTGGGGGGGTGAATTTGGTCAAGATATGGCATTTTTCAAAACTGTGTTCAAAATGTTCGTATACCACTTAGAAATAAATCCCGACAAATAATTTTCCAGCCGCGCGCAATTTAAAGGTCCTGGGTGAAGTTTAAAAGGACAGATTTAAAGGCGCAACCCACACTAGAAGGAGGCGTGCCACTTAGGACCTTCAGGCGCAGCGAATAACGTTGAAATTTGATTGAATTTACACTCGCCCAGTGTATCAACGGCCAATACGATTGTGGAGGGGAAGGGAGGAAGGTGGAGGAAGGTGGAAGGAGAATATTTTGCCAACTTTGTGCGAAACTAAGCGTTAGTTACCGGCTAGCTCTGAAAAGGGAAGTACGCATGTCTCATGAGCTCTCATTGCAATCTATTACTTTAGCTAGTACATATTACTCTTTAGTACAGTCATCATGGGTAGCAAAAAGAACACCACAATGACAAAAAACAGCAGTTAAAGATGGCAAGCAGTCAAAGACGACTAAAGATCTCACCACCTCTCACTCCACCACCGCCCTCACCTGCACCTCTTTGACGGTGACAGAGGTAAAGGACAACATTAGACTAAACAATTCAAAGAGGAAGATTAAATCCAAAGAAGAAAGCAAGAGGAAAAAGATCAAGGATATACAGGAAGAAGAATGAAGAAGGGACATCATATGATGCTGGAGGGGGTGCCCTACCAACATAGATTGGCGAGGGGAATCTGATGAGGAAAGAGAAGGCGCCCACTACTGGAAAATAAAACTCTTTCCAATGATTTAGATACCCTGAAGACCCCCAACAGAGAGGTTTCATATGAAGAAACCGCCAAAGGTGCAAAAAAGCAAATTATATGATGTTGTCGTCTGTGCGTCGTCACTACTGTGACATACTTATACTTTAGTTTTTCAGTATTTAAAGTACTTATAATTAAAATATGTTGATAATTTTTACTGTACTTACTTATTATATAATAAGAATTAAGCCATGAAAAAATCAGTCAAATTGGTGAAACTATAAGCAAGTTACAGATATATTCATATTTCAAGTTGCCATATCTCCGTTCGATATTTTTCTACTTTTTTTTTAATCATAAAAAATCTAATATACATAAGATTTAGATGAAACTTACAGGGAATATTACTTTTAGTAACTGCTAGGGCTGATCGTTCGAATATTTTAAATAGGATGAAAGAGTTCGGAGTAATAATGGAAACAAGAGCAAAAAAATTGTATTTTTCACGATTTTTGCCAGACATTACAATTGAAATGCCTGTATGCAAAAGTATAAAGGAAATTGTTCAATTACTCAATGACCGGCCCTAGGTGTGCCTACTGACTAATCATAGACAAAATATAAAACAAATTGGTCCACGTATTATGGTGCTGTGCACTTTTAAATGTCGCGACTGGTATACGTACATGTGTACATGTGTACATGTGTACATACATCATTCTGCTTCACCTAAAATGTAGGCAATATGGATACCTATTTACCTGAGAAGTTTCAGCTCTTTACTCTAAATATTTTAGAAAATGACCTCCAGGTGTCGCGTACCCCCTTAAGGGAGAGCGACTGGAGAAAGTGAATAGTTTTAGATACTTGGGTGCAAATGTGGCAGGAAAAGGTGGAGTGGAGGTGGAGGTAGAATGTAGATTGAGAGAAGCAAGTAAATGCCTTGGTGGATTTAAAAGTGTAATGAGAAATAGACATTTGGGAAAGGATGCTAAGAGGAGACTGCATGAAGGAGTGATTGTGCCAACAGCACTGTATGGGGCAGAAACATGGAACATAACAGAGGAAGAGAGGAGTTTGAATGTGTTTGAGATGAGGTGTCTGAGAAGTATGATGGGGGTTACTAGGCTAGATAGAGTGAGAAATTAGGAGGTGAGGAGGAAAATGGGGGTGGAAAGGGAGTTGGGAGATAGTGTTGATGAAAGAGTATTGGGATGGTTTGGATACATGCAAAGGAGGAGTGAAGAAAGACTAGTAAAAGAGGTATGGAAGGCAGATGTGGAGGGAGTAAACATGAGGGGGCATCCTAGGATGAGATGGATGGATGGGGTGAAGGGGGCTTTGGGGAAGAGGTGTCTGTTGAGGAAGGATGGGAGAGGACAGAAGACAGGGGTGAATGGAGAATGGTTGTACAGTGGTACCTCTATTTACGAAATTAAAACAATGTATCAAAACCTGTAACAAATACATTTTAGAATTAACTTACTGCACAATAAACATAAAAATGAGAATTGTACATAATTTAAAGAATTTTTTTTTTTTTTTTTTTTTGCATTTAATTTTTCTCTTGTTTTAACTGCTATCATTGTCATCTTTCGCCTTCTTCGGTTCAGGTTCACTTTCAGCAGTGGTTTTTGCCTGATGTTTTGTAAAGAACCTATCCAAGGTCGTTTGCTTTTGTCGGCTTTTAACAATCGTTCAAAAATGTGCAAGGCAAACATCATCATAGTGAGCGATAGCCCGACATTGAACACTTTTTCTGGGTGATTCTTTTCGACAAATTCCGAAACTTCATAGAATTTTCCTAAAATGTCTTTTATTTGGGCTGTCGGAATAATGGCTGCCTCCTCTTCGTCTTTACTGAACTCTTCCTGCACTGCCGTGTGTTGCATCGCCTCCAACTCCCTCAGCTATTCCGTCGAAAGCTCCTCGTGGTGCTCCTGAATCAACTCGTCTATGTCCTCGTCATTCACCTCAAGCCCCATGCACTTTCCCAGCAAAACAATTTCGTCAACTTCAGGCTCAACTTTACCCTCCAACTCCACCTCGAACCCCTCAAAATCTCGTGGGGCAACAGCATCGGGCCACAGCTTTCTCCAAACCGCATTAAGGGTACGCCTGGTCACCTCCTGCCAAGCCATGATGATTATCTTGAGGCAAACAACAATATCGAAGTGCTGCTTCCAAAACTCATGAAGGGTAAGCTGGGTGTTTTCAGTGATGTCAAAATACCTCTTGAACAAGTGTTTCGTGTAGAGTTTCTTTAAGTTCGAAATGACTTGTTGGTCCATGGGCTGGAGGATAGAGGTGGTGTTAGGTGGGAGGTACAGCACCTTAATAAATGAGAACTCCTCCAGGATATCATCTTCGAGGCCGGGCGGGTGGGCAGGTGCATTATCAAGAATGAGGAGGCACTTGATGGGGAGATTGTTCTCCTCTAGGTACCTCTTAACAGCAGGGCCAAAAAACCAAATTGACCCACTCAACAAAAAATTGTCTGGTAACCCAGGCCTTGGCATTGGCCCTCCATAGCACCTGAAGTTTTTCTTTTAATATTTTGTGGGCCTTAAATGCTCTGGGATTTTCGGAGTGGTACACCAGCAGGGGCTTGATTTTACAATCCCCACTGGCATTGACACAAAGGGCAAGTGTAAGGCAGTCCTTCATGGGCTTGTGGCCTGGCTTTTTTTTCTCTTCTACTGTGATGAAGGTACGGCAAGGCATCTTTTTCCAAAAAAAGCCAGTCTCGTCACAATTAAAAACTTGCTGTGCAACGTAGCCTTCATCGATCACCAATTGTTCAAATTTTCGCACAAATTCGTCGGCCGCTTTCTGGTCGGCGCTAGATGCCTCGCCATGCCGAACAACAGTGTGAATTCCAGTCCTCCTTTTGAACTTCTCGAACCACTCACGCGATGCCTTAAACTCCTGGTGTGGTTCTTGCGCCGAAGTTCCCTTGCCATCCATCTTTACGAGGTCATTAAAGATGGCGGTCGCCTTTTCGCAAATTATGGTCTCAGTCACTGTGTCTCCAGCTATCTCTTTCTCCTTTATCCACACGAGTAACAACCTCTTCATCTCATTGTTCACTGCTGACCTCCTCTTCGAAATGACAGAGGCCTTTGGAAGGAGTTGTAGCTTTTAGGGCTTCCTTTTGTTTTACTATCGTGCCGATCGTAGATGGATTACGGCCATATTCTTTGGCGAGATCAACCAAACGCATCCCTTTTTCGTACTTTTCTATCATCTCTTGCTTTGTTTGTATGGACAAAACAACTCTCTTCTTCTCACCACTTTTCTTCATCACTTTCTTGGGGCCCATAGTGAATAAAAGTTAATACACACACGTAAAATTGCAATAAACACTAACAAAAGCTGACGAAAAACTGTCCGAACACTTCGTGCTTTACTGAATTTCGCTAGTGTGAGATTGAGGCTTCGGTGATCCTCGTGGGCCGACGGGAAAACGAAGAGGATTCTGGGTATACGCACATACACACAGAGGTCCCTCCTAGCCAATGGGTTGCCTGGAAGATGCTGGGCAATAGCCAATGGCAGAGCAGCTCGGACATGCCACTTTCATACCATGATACAGGATGCTACAAGTATGTTTACGTTCGGTGGACTCTGGGAGCTGTGAGTAGCAGCACATATTTTGAAATTTTTGCCTTTTGTATCCTGAAATTTCTTTCGTAACATGAGGCAATATTTTTCCGAAGAAGTGTTTCGTATCCTGAAAATTTCGTATGTAGAGCCTTTCGTAAGTATATGGATGATGTTGTGATGCATGAGGTGGAATGGGTGGGGGATGGGGGTGATGTAGTATGTGTGAGCAAAATTTGATGCAGCCGGAAGGGATTTCTCCCCATCTCCTTTTATGCATGGGAGGACGGAGAGGGGGGTCGCCGATTTAATGAAGCGGCCTTGCTGTGGATGTGCTGTGACTTGCGACACTGCCTCTGACCCAGGGCAGTGGACAAGGTGCAGGGATGACCCGTCATCCAGGAGGTGCTAAGATGGGAGGGAGGGTGGAGGGGAGTGGAGTCTATTTAGGGATGGAATGGGTGGGAATGATTTTATGTCTTTTTCTTTTTGGCTACCTCCCTTGTAAGGGGGAAAAAGCCTTGGTATATGTATGAATGTAAGATTTAATATTTGGGAAGAATTAAAAAGTACAAATAAATAAGATTTAATATTATTTGGGAAGAATTAAAAAGTACAAGTAACGTCCAAGTGCCAGACTTCAGGAGAGCCAACTTCGACTATAGAAAAAAATTGAAATTGAATGTGAAATGTCATACGGATGGTTCCGACATCATGTGTGGTAAGGGGTCGGGACATGACCAGGGGTCGGGTCAGTCACAGAGGGTAATATGCATACCTTGGGTCAGGTCACTGGGGGCAGGGGGTCAACAGCCAGGTCAGTGATTTGGATGAAATGTATAGCAATCTAACTGATTTAATTATTAATGCACAAAATACATTTATCCCCCTAAAGTCAATACAGAAGAATAGTAATACTCCCAAATGGATGACAGACTGAAACATGAGATCAGAATGAAAAGAGGACTTTACGAAAAAAGAAAAAAAAAAAAAAGGAAACACACCTTAGATCAAGATATAACGAAATGGCAAAGCTGGTTAAAAAGAATACATATACAACGAAACGTAACTATGAAATTATGGTTACCAGTCAAGCAAGATCCAACCCAAAGGGTTTCTTTCATCTCTACAGAACAAAAAATATAGAAAAAATAGGCCCAATTAAAAATGATGAAAATGTCATGATAGAATCTGAGGTAAAAATGAGTGAGGAGTTTAACAAATATTTTCTCTTGGTGTTTACTAATGAAAGGTTAGATAAGGTAGAAAGTAGACTATCTAATACAGTAAGTCCTTGTTATACGGTACATATGCATTCCTGAAAACCTTACCACAAATTGAAATTACCGTATACCAAACCCATTATAACATGTAATAATAGGATATGGCAGATGTACCTTCTCCCTGCTCTTTCCTCTTCAAAACATCTAGCGGATACCATATCCAGGAATTTTTCTTACCGTAATTAGAATCGAAGGTAGTAATTAACAAATACAATTGCTGTGAATTTACCAGATAAAGAATTACCATATAAGGAGGACTTACTGTATCAGCATTAGTAAAGTAGAAGTAGTCAAGCAGATTGAAAGACTTAAAGCTACAAAATCCCTGTGTCCAGAATTTTTTTTTCCAAGAGTGCTTAAGGCAGTGGTTCCCAACCCCAGGGTCGCGACCCAAACTAGGGTTGCGAGGGTGTTTTTGAGGGTCACCAGAGGGTCTTACAAAAATATGTTAATAATTCTTTTTTAACTTTTTTTTCATTCAAGTTTCAAATGTACTTAAATTCATTGTGCTAGTAAATATAAACTGAGCTATAAAAACGAAAGTTTATAAACATTATGCAAGTACGTACAAATATAACATGAAATGGTTGAATTTATTATTACAATTAGGGTTGCGACTCCAGGCTAAGAGTGGATTTAGGGTCGCAGCCAAAAAAGATTGGGAAACACTGGCTTAAGGAGTGTAAATTTGAAATCTGTGAACAGTTAACTGAAATATTTAATAAATCAGTAGACACTGGTTTTGTGCCTATTGTTTGGGGGCAGGCAAATGTTGTTTCTGTTTTTAAGAAGGGAGATAAATCCTCTATATGCAACTACAGGCCAATCAGTTTGACATCGGTTATAGGTAAAATGCTTGAATATAGTAAACAGACTAAGAGAACCCATCGAAAGACATAATTTAATTTATGACACACAGCATGGTTTCTCCATGGAATAGTGGTAGATAGACTATTAATGGACTATGTAGTGGTAGATAGGAGTATAATAGGAAGAGTTAAGGATGTACATGTTCTAAGGGGAGAGAGTGGAGGAATATCAGATCATTTTTTGGTGATTGATGGAGAAAGAGGAAAAGGACAAAAGGTAGGGAGGTGCTTAGAATGAACTGCTTAAATGAGAAGGAATAGGAGGAGTACAAGAAGAAGCTGAGAGAGGAGTGGGAGGGAGTGAAGGATAGAGTAGAACTAGGAGTGGAGAAGGAATGGGGAGGGTTCACGGAGGAAGTCACAAAGTGTGCAAAGATGGTGTGTGGAACAAGAAGGACAGGAGGAAATAGAAGGAAGGGTAGTGAGTGGTGGGATGAGGAAACAAAGAAGGTTGGAGAAGAGAAGATCCAAGCTTTCACAAATTGGTTACAAAATAGGATGAGGGAGTCATATGAGAGGTACAAAGAAAAGAGAAGAGAAGTAGAGCACAAAGTAAAAGAGGTAAAGAGGAGAGATGTGAAATGAGTTAAGAGTATGACAGAAAATTTTGAAAGTAATAAAAAGATGTTTTGGAAAGAAATTAAGAGAGGAAGAGGAGGCGAATCAAGTAGAGAAGAAAGGGTATAAGGTGCAGATGGAGAGATGATAATGGAAGAGAAGGCAGTAAAAGCAAGATGGGCAGAGTATTTTAGGGAGTTGCTAAATGTGAAAGAGGATAGGGAGGGAAAGATAGTTGTTGTGGGAAGTGCTAAGAAAATGACTGTGATGAGTGAGGAAAATGGAGGAGAAATAAGGAAGGATGAAGTGAAGGCAGTTGTTAAGATGATGAGAGCAGGTAAGGCACCTAGTCTGGATGGATGCCATGCAGAATGTCTAAAAAAAGGAGGTACAGTGATGGTGGACTGGCTGGTGAGGTTATTTAATGTTTGTTGGAGAGAGGGTAGAGTGCCAGAGGACTGGAGGAGTGCCTGTATAGTTCCGCTTTACAAGGGAAAAGGGGACAAATGTGAGTGTAGTAGTTTCAGAGGTATGACCCATCATCCAGGAGGTGCCAAGATAGGAGGGAGGAAGGAGGGTGGAGGGGAGTGGAATATATGGGAAATGAAATGAGTGGGAGTGATTTCTATGCCTTTTTCTTTTTGGCCACCCCCCCGTGTAAGGAGGAAAAAGCCTTTGGTATATGTATGTATGTATATGTACCTTGTTGAGTGTAGTTGGGAAGGTTTATGGGAGGATCTTGATTGAGAGAATTAGGAGAGGAACAGAGGGAGTAAGTGATGAGGAACAGTGTGGATTTAGGACAGGTAGAGGTTGTGTAGATCAGATTTTTGTGGTAAGACAGATATGTGAGAAAGCTATAGGAAAAGGTAAGGATGTTTTTTGAGCTTTTATGGATCTGGAAAAGGCTTACGAGAGGGTAGACAGGAAGGCACTCTGGAGGTTTTTGCAGATATACGGGATAGGGGGAAAGCTTTTAGGAGCTGTCAAGAGTTTTTATGAGAGTATTAGAGCATGTGTCAGGATTAGAAATGGAGAGAGGGAGTGGTTCGAGGTAAAGGTGGGACTTTGTCAAGGATGTGTTATGTCGCCCTGGCTGTTCAACTTATACATGGATGAGATGGTGCAAGAGGTAAATGCAAGAGTGGTGGGTCAGGAATTGGAGATGGTAAAAGAAAATAGAGAAAAGTGGGAGGTGAGCCAGCTGTTGTTTGTGGATGACGCTACACTTGTAGCAGGATCTGAGGAGGGATTGAGGAAGCTCGTGACAGAGTTTGGAAAAGTGTGTGAAAGAAGAAAGTCGATGATGTGGGTAAGAGTAAGGTGATGAGATGTACAAGGGGTGAAAGTGGCAGCACACTGGAAATGAGCATTAAGGGAGAGCAACTGGAGGAAGTGGACAGTTTTATATATTTGGGTGCAAATGTGGCAGGAAAGGGAGGAGTGGAGGTGGAGGTTGAATGTAGATTGAGAGAAGCAAGTAAATGCTTTAGTGGATTAAAAAGTGTAATGAGAAATAGACATTTGGGAATGGATACTAAGAGGAGATTGTATGAAGAAGTGACTGTGCCAACAGCACTGTTTGGGGCAGAAATATGGAACATGAGAGAAGAAGAGAGGAGTTTAAATGTGTTTGAGATGAGGTGTCTGAGAAGTATGATGGGGGTTACTAGACTGGATAGAATGAGAAATGAGGAGGTGAGGAGGAAAATGGGGGTGGTAAGGGAGTTGGGAGATAGGGTGGATGAAATAGTATTGGGATGGTTTGGACACATGGAAAGAATGAGTGAAGAAAGACTAGTAAAAGAGGTATGGAAGGCAGATGTGGAGGGGGTGAACATGAAGGGGCGACCTAGGATGAAATGGATGGATGGGGTGAAGGGGGCTTTGGGGAAGAGGGAAATGTCTGTTGAGGAAGGACGGGAGAGGACAGAAGACAGGGGTGAATGAAAAATGGTTGTATATGGATGATGTTGTGATGCATGAGGTGGAATGGGTGGGGGGATGGGGGGTGAGGTAGTATGAGAAAAATGTGACGCAGCCCGAAGGGGGGGTTTTGCCGATTTAATGAAATGGTTTTTATGCCTTTGTTTTTTTGGCTACCTCCCTTGTAAGGGGGAAAAAGCCTTTGGTATGTGTATGCACTAGATATAATACAAAAAATGAGAGATGGGCTTATTGTGTGTTCCAAGATCTACTAATAACTTTTGATAAAGTTCCTCACAAAAAACTACTAAGAAAACTGGAAACCCTAGGAAGGATACAAGGTAAACTATTGGAATGGATGGAGGACTTTTTGCATGGAAGAAAAATGAGGGTAGAATTCAGAGATAAGAGTTCTACTTGGGAAGAGGTAATTAGTGGAGTTCCACAAGGATCAGTATTGGTTCCAATAATGTGTGGTATGTGAATGACATGGGGAAGGGTGTGGAATGTTACATGAGGTTCTTTGCAGATGATGCAAAATTGTAAAAGAAAGCAAGTACTGAAACAGACTGTGACTCACTACAGAAAGATCTGAACAGGGTTTGGGAATGGAGTCAGAAGTATGGAACATACTAGATGAAACAATAGTATGTGCCAAAACAATACAAGGATTTAAGAGCAAATTAGATAAGGTGAGATACAGAGACTAGACACCACTAGCATAGCTCCCCTTCCCATAAGATACAACTAGGTAAATATATTTAAACTTCTCCTCTGCTTCTCTTAAATTGCAAGTCTCTATTCCATACAGTACGGCACAATCACCTCTTCATATAATCTGTTCTTTACATCCATTTCTATATGCCTATTTCTTATGACACTTCAATCCCCCATGACATTTACTTGCTTCTTTCACTCTACAGTTAACCTCCACTCCCACTCCTCCATTTTAAGTCACATGCAACACACAATACTTAACCTCTTTGATACAATGATGCCTATGTAGGCATCATGAAGTGTGAGTGAGTATATGAGGATGGCCATGTCAGTGTCTTGATTATATTTATTTTGTAGTTGTAGCTAAGTGACCCACAAATTCTGTGAACTGGCTTGATCACATTTTCTGTGTTTATTATTACTCAGGGTGAAAGAGAACAAGGAATACAGAAGTCACTTTATACTCCATAATGCAAGTAATGTGATGCATTGTACAGTAGGCATCCGTATTTGACTCGTATTGAAGAGGTTAATATCTATCCATTTCCTCCAGCCCCTTTCCCCTAAGACTTACTTCCAACTTGCTGCCACATTTTCCCCTTGTATTGGCTACCTCCCTTGTAAGGGGGAAAAAGCCTTTAGTATATGTATGTACATCTCATCACTTTACTTTTCCTTTATTTACTTTCAGATTCCTCCTATCACATACCTTCCGAAACTCTGTCACTAATGCCTTAGACCCCCTTCTAACCCCACCACAAGTGCAGTGCCATCTGCAAACAATAACTGGCTCATCTCCCACTTCCCTCCATTATTTCTATCCATCTCCAATCCTCTGCCCATCATCCTTGCATTTACCTCCCATACCATCCCATGTACAAATTGAATAGCCATTGCAACATGACACAGATATAAAAAAACTTTCCCAATAGAGTGAGAAATAAGGAGGTAAGGAGGAGAGCGAGGGTGGAAAGCAAGTTAAAAGATAGTGTTGATTAATAACTATTGGAATAATTTGAGCACATGGAAAGAATGAGTGAGGAAAGGTTATCAACATGAGTGAGGAAGGCAGAAGTGAATGGAGTGAACTTCAGTGGAAGATCAAGAATAAGATGGATGGGATGAAAGGGTTCCTCAGTAAAAGGGGAATGTCTGATGAGCAGGGAAGAAAGCAAGAGATAGGTCTGAGTGGAAAATGGTTATGAATGAATGATAAATTGGCACAGCCTGAAGGGATTTCTCCTTGTCTTAAGGAGAAAAGGATAAGGGGTTGCCATGTAAATGAAGCAACTGGCCCTGCTGTGGATGTGCCATGTGTTGCTGCAATGCTTCTGACCTGAGCAATGGGCAAGAAATTGGGATGACCCTTCAACCATGAGGAGCTAATATGAAAAAGGGAAACAAGTGGGTGAGAGATGAGAGTGGATGGGTGTTTGCCTTGGCTAGCAACCTCTGTTATAAGGGGAATCTTTTGGTGTATGGATAAATGGATAAAAAAAACTACCAAGCATATATAAAGTGGCTATTTATTAATGGGTGAAAAATTATTATCTTAAAAATAGTTGGGTGGATCTTGTAATCTATATACCATTACATATACCAAAGGCTTTTTCCCCCTTACACGGGAAGTGACCAAAAAATAAAGGCATAGAAGCCACTCCCACCCATTCCATCCTCTACATACTCCACTCCCCTCCACCCTCTTCCCTCCCTCTCATCTTGGCACCTCCTGGATGATGGGTCATCCCTCCATCTATCTGCCTTGGGTCAGAAACAGTGTCACAAGACACAGCACATCCAGAGCAAGGCCGCTTCATTAATTCAGTAACCCACCCTCTCCTTTCCCTAATGCAGAAAAGGAGAAGACAGGGAGAAATCCCTTCAGGCTGCATCAATTTATTTCTCATACATACTCCTTCACCCCCCATCCCCCACCCACTCCCCCTCATGCATCACAGCATCATCCATACACAACCATTCTCTATTCACCTCTATCTTCTGTCCTCTCCCATCCTTCCTCAACATTCCCCTCTTTCCCAATGCCCCTTTTACCCCATCCATCAATCTCATCCTAGGTCGACCCCTCATGTTCACTCCTTCCACACCTCTTTTACTGGTCTTTCTTCACTCATTCTTTCCGTGTCCAAACCATCCCAATACTCTTTCATCAACCCTATCTCCCAACTCCCTTTCACCTCTGTTCTCCTCCTCACATCCTCATTTCTCACTCTATCTAGCCTAGTAAACCCTATCATACTTCTCAGACATTTAATCTCAAACACATTCAAATTCCTTCTCTATTCCTCTCTTATGTTCTATGCTTCTGGCAGGATATCTATAGAAGAGATCGGAAAAAAAAATAGCTTCCCACACAGAGTGCTGGATATCTGGAATAACTTAGATAAAGAAACAGTGTGTGCAAATACTATTCAAGATTTTAAGAAAAAACTTGATGCTGAATGATACAAAGATGGGTCACCGCGAGCATAGCTCCCTTCCCGTGTAATACAACTAGGTAAATACAATCTTCTCTTAGCATCCATTCCCAAATGTCTATTTCTCATTACATTTTTTAATCCCCCAATGCATTTACTCGCTTCTCTCAATCTACATTTTACCTCCACCCCCACTCCTCCTTTTCCTGTCACTTTCACACCCAAGTATCTGAAATTATCCACTTCCTCCAGTCTCTCTCTCTCCAGTCTGCTGCCACTTTTTCCCCTTGTACATCTCATCACCTTACTTTTGCCCACATTCATCTTCAATTTCCTTCTTTCACACACCTTCCCAAACTCTGTCATTAACTTCCTCAATCCCTCCTCTGATTCTGTCACAAGTGCACTGTCGTCAGCAAGCAACAACTGGCTTATCTCCCACTTTTCTCCATTTTCTTTAACCATCTCCAATCTCTGACCTACTACCCTTGCATTCACCTCTCACACCACACCATCCATATATAAATTGAACAGCCAGGGCGACATAACATATCCCTGATGAAGTCCCACCTTTACCTCAAACCACTCACTCTCCATTACTATTGATAAAAGTATACTATACATCAGCCAATAGAAAAAAAGACAATATGTTCAAAACTAATATTACTACTTTTACAAGGAAAAAATCAGAATGGTGTTATACTTAAAAGAAAGAATTGAGAAAAATCACCTGAATGCACCCAAGTCTGCATCTTTAATAACAACATCATCCCTAAAAGTCCAGAAATGTGCCTCAGCAACAAGGGTCACCATCTTAACTGGTGTAATCACTACCACTCCACCTAGAAAAAGAAGGTCATATAAATAAAGTAAACTTATTGAAAACAGTGAACTTCTTTGTACACACTTGAACTAATATATGTCATACTATGTAATAGAATCAATTACTATATCCTGGTTATGGTTCTCACATTTCATACTACTCTGTGAACTACATGGTTCCAGATGTAGGTAATAAAATCTAATTAGAATTAAGTGGCTAAAAGCTTTACTTACATGTGTACTTATATACCAAAGGTGGGAGAACAAATTTTTTTCAGGTTTTCAAAGAAATACAGGAGAAATAGATATAGATAGAGAAGCTATAGTAATGCATTAAGAAATCGCGAAGTAAACGAATTGGAAGACATCATAGATTTAAAATTGGTTTACCAAGCTGTACTTTGGGAATGAATTACTTTGCGTAAGAGTAATGAGCAAACGATAAGAGAATTAAGTGACCTAAAGAGCGAAATTGATATCCTCAAAAGAGAAAACGAAAGAATGAAAAATGAGGACAAAAATAAAAATGAAGAACTGAGAAAAGGTCAAAGAGCAATTACAGGTAGTGACCGGAAAGATGGAAGAGTCATTTAAAGAAACAGACCTCATTGAAATACAAAATCAATGGAAACAAGAGCAGGAAAATAAAAACATATCTTTTACAGAAATAGTACAAAAGCAGGAGGAAAATACAAAACAGTTATGAAAGCAATTAAAGAAAAGGAAAATTGGGTGAGAGATAGAGTTGGGAAAGGTAAGTGCATTGTGGTCCATGGTATCCAGGAAAAACATGATATGTATAAATACCAGAGAGAGAAAAGGAGAAGGAAATAGCCAAGGAAATTTTGAAAGAAATACAGGACAAAGGGCAAACTTTTGATAAGGAAATTGATGAGATCCACAGCATAGGCAAATATTAAAAAGATAAACAACATAGACATCTGAAAATAAAACTAAGAACTCAAATGATAGCTGAGGAGGTATTATCAAAAGCAGTTAAATTGGCAAACAGCAAGAAATTCAAACATGTATGGATAAAAAAGGAAATGAGTGATGAGGAAAAAGAGAAAGACAAAGCTCTCAGAATTGAAGCCAATGACAGAAATGAGAAAAGAACAAACAGAAAAAAATTAGTTTTTTTTTTGTTTGTTTTTTGAGAGAGAGAGTACTGGACTTGAGACTGAAAAAAAAAACGGTACATAAAAAAAAAAAAAAAAAATGGAAACTTAAACCAAAAAAGAGAAGAAAATATGAAGCTAAAAGCGGCATACACAAATATCGACGGCATCATCTCTGGAATTAAGGAGCTAAATGACTATCTAGAAATAGAGAAACCTGACATTATGGGAATTGTAGAGACAAAACTGAAAGGACCTCAATCAACAAGTATAGTGGGACAAGGTCTATACAACCACTGGGGGAAAAATAGAACAGACAAGCAGGGAGGTGTCATGATATTGAACAAAAAGGGTCTTAATGTGACAAAGATTAATGAAGGCAATGTAGAATTATGATTAAAATTGTAAACAAAAAGATAAGAAGCAGAAAATTTGTAGCAGTGTTACCACCAAAAAAACAGGCTTGGTCTGATAGCAATCATTCTAAATTACTGGAAGACACAATGAATGTGCTAAATGAGTTACTGAAAAAGGGTGGTAACATAGTAATCATGGGTGATTTTAATGCAGTGGGAAGAAATGATAGTAAAAGGGGGAGAAGAACTTTGGAGCAACATTCTACTAGATATGACCATCAAACACACCTTAACACAATGGGTTAAGAAAAATACTAGATATAGAAACAATGAGGAACTGTTGAAACTATATTTAACATTAACTTCTGAACCACATATCATGAACAAAATGGAGTATAAAACACCAACTGGAAAGTGACAATATATTAATGGAGTTTGAATTAAAAGAACAAAACAATGTAGGTAGGAATGATAAACATAGAGAAGGAAGATTAATGTAAAACAAAATAGATTTTGTATAACTAAGAAAAAATTTCCAAAACACAAACTGGGACAAATTCTCTAAAGAGGGAACAAAGATTGACGACAAATGGAACATATTAAAAGAAAAGTACAAGGAAGGAATTGATATGTACCAAAGAAGCAAAAAGAGATTTAGATAAAGTGTTGGTATAACAAATGGTGCAGTGAGGCTAAAGACAGAAGAGACAAAGCCTGGAAAACTTAGGAATGAATATGTGAATATATGCAAGAAAGAAAAAAAGAAATTATGAAAAAGATATTATAGACAAATGTAAGGATCAATCTAAGCTCTTTTACAGATATATAAATGAAAAATTAAAGGCTAAACACAAAATAGTAAAACTGCATGAAGGAGATGGAGAATATACAGTGGTACCTCTACTTACGAAATTAATTCGTTCTGGAAATCGTTTCGTAACGTGAAAATTTCGTAAATAGAAACGCTTTTTACCCTATAAATGCCCTAATCGGTTCCAAGCCCCTTAAAAATCGGACATAAATTTTTTATAAATCACAAAAATGCATTAAAACCTGTAACAAATACATGTTAGAATTAAATTACTGCACAATAAACATAAAAATGAGAGTTGTACATAATTTAAAGATTTTTTTTTTTTTTTTTCATTTAATTTTTCTCTTGTTTTAACTGCTATCGTTGTCACCTTTCGCCTTCTTCGGTTCAGGTTCACTCTCAGCAGTGCTTTTTGCCTGACGTTTTGTAAAGAACCTATCCAAGGTCGTTTGCTTTTGTCAGCTTTTAGAAATCGTTCGAAAATGTGCGAGGCAAACATCATCATAGTGAGCGATAGCCCGACAAGTGAACACTTTTTCTGGGTGATTCTTTTCGACAAATTCCGAAACTTCATAGAATTTTCCTAAAATGTCTTTTATTCGGGCTGTCGGAATAATGGCTGCCTCCTCTTCGTCTTTACTGAACTCCTCCTGCACTGCCGTGTGTTGCATCGCCTCCAACTCCCTCAGCTATTCCGTCGAAAGCTCCTCGTGGTGCTCCTGAATCAACTCGTCTATGTCCTCGTCATTCACCTCAAGCCCCATGCACTTTCCCAGCAAAACAATTTCGTCAACTCCAGGCTCAACTTTACCCCTCAAAATCTCGTGGGGCAACAGCATCGGGCCACAGCTTTCTCCAAACCGCATTAAGGGTACGCCTGGTCACCTCCTGCCAAGCCATGACGATTATCTTGAGGCAAACAACAATATCGAAGTGCTGCTTCCAAAACTCATGAAGGGTAAGCTGGGTGTTTTCAGTGATGTCGAAACACCTCTTGAACAAGTGTTTCGTGTAGTTTCTTGAAGTTCGAAATGACTTGTTGGTCCATGGGCTGGAGGATAGAGGTGGTGTTAGGTGGGAGGTACAGCACCTTAATAAATGAGAACTCCTCCAGGATATCATCTTCGAGGCCGGGCGGGTGGGCAGGTGCATTATCGAGAATGAGGAGGCACTTGATAGGGAGATTGTTCTCCTCTACAGTAGGTACCTCTTAACAGCAGGGCCAAAAACCAAATTGACCCACTCAACAAAAAATTGTCTGGTAACCCAGGCCTTGGCATTGGCCCTCCATAGCACCTGAAGTTTTTCTTTTAATATTTTGTGGGCCTTAAATGCTCTGGGATTTTCGGAGTGATACACCAGCAGGGGCTTGTTTTTACAATCCCCACTGGCATTGACACAAAGGGCAAGTGTAAGGCGGTCCTTCATGGGCTTGTGGCCTGGCATTTTTTTTCTCTTCTACTGTGATGAAGGTACGGCGAGGCATCTTTTTCCAAAAAAGGCCAGTCTCGTCACAATTAAAAACTTGCTGTGCAACGTAGCCTTCATCGATCACCAATTATTCAAATTTTCGCACAAATTCGTCGGCGCTAGATGCCTCGCCATGCCGAACAACAGTGTGAATTCCAGTCCTCCTTTTGAACTTCTCGAACCACCCACGCGATGCCTTAAACTCCTGGTGTGGTTCTTGCGCCGAAGTTCCCTTGCCTGCATCCATCTTTACGAGGTCATTAAAGATGGCGGTCGCCTTTTCGCAAATTATGGTCTCGGTCACTGTATCTCCAGCTTCTTTCTCCTTTATCCACACGAGTAACCTCTCCATCTCATTGTTCACTGCCGACCTCCTCTTCGAAATGACAGAGAGGCCTTTGGAAGGTGTCGTAGCTTTTAGGGCTTCCTTTTGTTTTACTATCATGCCGATCGTAGATGGATTACGGCCATATTCTTTGGCGAGATCAACCAAACGCATCCCTTTTTCGTACTTTTCTATTATCTCTTGCTTTGTTTGTATGGACAAAACAACTCTCTTCTTCTTCTCACCACTTTTCTCCATCACTTTCTTGGGGCCCATAGTGAATAAAAGTTAATACACACACGTAAAATTGCAATAAACACTAACAAAAGCTGACGAAAAACTGTCCGAACACTTCGTGCTTTACTGAATTTCGCTAGTGTGAGACTGAGGCTTCGGTGATCCTCGTGGGCCGACGGGAAAACGAAGAGGATTCTGGGTATACGCACATACACACAGAGGTCCCTCCTAGCCAATGGGTTGCCAGGAAGATGCTGGGCAATAGCCAATGGCAGAGCAGCTCGGACGCGCCACTTTCAAACCAAGATACAGGATGCTACAAGTATGTTTACGTTCGGTGGACTCTGGGAGCAGTGAGTAGCAGCGTGTATTTTGAAATTTTCGTCTTTCGTGTCCTGAAATTTCTTTCGTAACAAGAGGCAATGTTTTTCCGAAGCGTTTCGTAACCTGAAAATTTTGTATGTAGAGCCTTTCGTAAGTAGTGGTACCACTGTATAGATGACACAGAAATGGTAGAAGTTATGATCAGACATTTCAGGTCTGTTTTTACAACTGAGAGCTCACAAATTTGGGAAGATGGACAACAAGAAAGATCCCCTAAAATGAAAGGAATAAAGGTAACACAGAAAGAAATGAGACCAAATAAAAAACCTAGGTGTTAGGAAATCGCATGAACTAGATGGAATATCAAATTGGATACTGAAAGAGTGTATAGACAAACTGACAGACAAATTATACAAGATAATAGACTTTTCACTCAAAGAAGGAAAGATACTGCAAGATTGGAAAGATGCAAACATTGTACCAATATATAAAGGAGGAAACAAAGAAAATCCTACAAACTTCAGACCAGTATCCCTGACAAGCACAGTAGCAAAAATATGCGAAAAAGTTATCAGAAACAATTGGACCAAACACTTGGAAGAAAATAAAATAGTAAACCCCAGAAAAGTTGGCTTTAGAAGTGGAAGAACGTGTACCACAAACTTAATATGCTTTTACTCCAGATTAATTGAGATAATACAAGAAAAAGATGGCTGGGCAGATTGCGAATTCTTGGACTTGCAGAAGGCATTTGATAACGTGCCACATAAAAAATTAATAAGAAAAATTGGAATAATAGGAGGAATACAAGGTAAGCTACTGGAGTGGATAAAGGATTTCTTAAATGGGAGAAAAATGAGAGTGGTACTTAAGAGACAAAAATTCAAACTGGGAAGATGTGAAGAGTGGCGTCCCACAAGGCTCTGTATTGGCTCCTTTAATGTTTGTCCAAGAAGACCTGGACAAAATATGGGAATGGAGTCAGAGATGTGAAATTAACTTCAACTTTAAGAAATATAGCATAATGGAATTTGGAAAAAGCAAAAATAGAATATTGGGTCAATATAAAATTGGAAACAAGGAAGTTAAAAAAGTCGATTCAGAAAGGGACCTGGGAGTGATCATCTCAAGTGACTTGACACCTGATAAACATGCCAATAAATTATTTGGAGAGACTTTTAACTTATTAAGTTCAATGAAAGTGGCCTTCGACTAAGAATGAAAAATTGTAAAGAAGTGGGTACACTAATAAGACCTAAACTAGAGTATGCTGCAACACTACGGGCACCTAGCACAAAAAAGAACATAAAAAATTAGATAATCCAAAGAGCAGCGACAAAAATGGCACCTACACTATCAAATTTGACATACGAACAAAGATTGGAAAAATTACATCTATCAACACTGGAGCAGAGAAGAGAAAGAGGTGATTTGTTGACCATTTACAGAATTGTGAAAGGGATAGAACTTGATAGAGATGACTTATTAAAGTGGGACAGAAGAGAAACAAGAGGACATGAAAAGAAGCTAAAGAAGGACAGTTACAGAAGAGACCTGAAAAAGACTAGCTTCCCACATAGAGTGATTGATGTCTGGAATAAACTAAATGGAGAAACAGTGAGTGCCAAAACTATACATGATTTTAAGAATAAACTGGATGCAGAGAGATACGAAAACGGGTCACTACGTGCATAGCTCTCATCCTGTAAAATACTAGGTGAATACAACTACACATGAACTATACATTTGGAACTGTGCATGCATTTGAGGCTAATTATTTTAATTTGAAGAGAAGTTTGTGTATTACATTTAAATAAAACACCATATTAGGTCTGGAAGATGCTGGAATACTGCAAGATATTAATAAATTGTTTCCATGGTCAAAGACATGGCAAATGGACTTCAATATCTCAAAGTGCAGTGTGTTCTCCATTACGATTCTTTCCAGGAACTCCATATTTCCCAACCACTCCATCAATTGTAGTGGAGAGTTGATGGTGGAAATGTGTCTAGAAAGAGAGTTGATGATAGCAAATACAGTGTTTCGGAAGAAAGTCAAGCATAAGTACACATGGGAGAGGGTGGTGGATGGGTGGTAGATAGAGCGTTGATGGATTATGTAGTGGTAAATAGGACTATAATAGGAAGAGTTAAGGATGTACATATGCTAAGAGGAGAGGGTGGGGGAATATCAGATAATTTTTTGGTGGAAGGTAAGTTGAGAGTGGAGGATAGATGGAGAAAGAGGAAAAGGACAAAAGGTAGGGAGGTGCTTGGAGTGAACTCTTTAAATGAAAAGGAAAAGGAGAAGGAGTACAAGAAGAAGCTAAAGGAGTGGGAGGGAGTGAATGATAGAGTAGAGCTAGGTGTGGAGGAGGAATGGGGATGGTTCAAGGAGGGAGTCACAAAGTGTGCAAGGATGGTGTGTGGAACAAGAAGGACAGGAGGAAATAGAAGGAAGGGTAGTGAATGGTGGGATGAGGAAACAAAGAAGGATGGAGAAGAGAAGAAGCGAGCTTTCACAGATTGGTTACAACATAGGAAGAGGGAGTCATATGAGAGGTACAAAGAAAAGAAAAGAGAAGTAAAGAAAAAGGTAAAGGAGGGAAAGAGGAGAGCAGATGTGAAGTGGGGTAAGAGTATGACAGAAAATTTTGAAAGTAATAAAAAGATGTTTTGGAAAGAAATTAGAAGAGGAAGAGGAGGCAAATCAAGTAGAGAAGAAAAGGTAAAAGGTGCAGATGGAGAGATGATAATGGAAGAGAAAGCAGTAAGGGGAAGATGGGCAGAATATTTTAGGGAGTTGCTAAATGTGAAGGAGGATAGGGAGGGAAAGATAGTTGCAGTGGGAAATGCTAAGAAAATGAGAGTGATGAGTGAGGAAAATGGAGGAGAAATAAGGAAGGATGAAGTGAAGGCAGTTGTTAAGATGATGAGAGCAGGTAAGGCACCTGGTCTGGATGGATGCCATGCAGAATGTCTAAAAAAAAGGAGGTACAGTGATGGTGGACTGGCTGGTGAGGTTATTTAATGTTTGCTGGAGAGAGGGTAGAGTGCCGGAGGACTGGAGGAGTGCCTGTATAGTTCCACTTTACAAGGGAAAAGGGGACAAGTGTGAATGTAGTAGTTTCAGAGGGATCAGCTTGTTAAGTGTAGTTGGGAAGGCTTACGGGAGGATCTTGATTGAGAGGATTAGGAGAGGAACAGAGGGAGTAATTGGTGAGGAACAGTGTGGTTTTAGGACAGATAAGGGTTTTGTAGATCAGATTTTTGTGGTAAGACAGATATGTGAGAAAGCTATAGGAAAAGGTAAGGATGTTTTTTGGGCTTTTATGGATTTGGAAAAGGCTTACAACAGGGTAGATAGGAAGGCACTGTTGGAGGTACTGCAGATATATGGGATAGGAGGAAAGCTGTTAAGACCAGTCAAGAGTTTTTATGAGAGTACCGTATTTTTCGGACTATAAGGCGCTTCGTACCATAAGGCGCACCCGTAATTTGCTATTCCCCGTCTTTACATATGGAGCACCTGACCATAAGGCGCACCTGATCTCGTCATCGGATAATCATGCATATGTGAGTGCATTCAGAACTGAAAATTTTCGTTGTTGAATGAGAAAAAAATCGGTTGGAATTTAGCAAAATTACAAAAATAAATTATGTATATATATATTTTTTATTTGGTCAATGAAATCAAATCACCTCCATGGACGGTCTGCCCTGCCAATACCCCTAAAAAACAACATAAACACGTTACAGGAATTGTGGGGGAATAAAACCAACATTAGCAGTTTTATTCCCGGAATTCTCTATCTATTTATAAACACAAGATTTATTACAAATGACGGTAAATTTTTAGTTTCGACCATGGGCGCAATATAGCAATAGAAAATTAATTATTAATTTTGTAAATTATAATGTAACAACATGATATGCAATTTTGTAAGCGGAAAAAAACTGTGCTAAAACAAATTTAAGTAACGAAGTCGTGTCGGACGAATAGTGCGCCATGTTTGTTATGATAGATGCCGACGTCGTCTGACCTAACCTGTGTTTGATAAATCATTACCTGCAAATTAAATGTCATCCGGCTCGTCCTCGTTGTCGCCGTCGTGAGAGACGTTGGCGGGCTTTTCAACCACTCTCTCAATTAGCGGGGTATACAAATTTCTTGCAGCTTGAAGGAATGCATGTATCTCCGCTCCATAACATTCCTTCAGGAAAATGTGCCTGGCGAGGTACTGTCGGAAGTACCAAGGTATTTATTTTCATTTCCGCCCACAAAATTGCATATTACGTTGATACATTTTAATTTACAAAATTAATAATTAATTTTCTATTGCTATATTGCGCCCATGGTCGAAACTAAAAAAGACTACAGTCAGAGTGGAGCTTGACTAGACCAATGCAAAATGGCTATCCCTGTGTACCCAAAGCTTATCTCCCTCGAGCAGTATGCTGGTCTAGAACGGGGTAGCCAACCAGGTGAGAGAGAGTGTTGTGGACGCTATCATATCATAGCCATGGTAGCATGAATGAATGCGGTGGCATGGACTCGAAAACTGTCAAAGTTTTCGCAGTTTTCTTGTCAATATACATGCATCTTGGTTATAAATTGGCTACGCCTATGCACTGTCGCCATCGGCAGGCTAGCTACGAAACGTGTCAAAATAGTATGTCACTGTCCGAGGCATTTTTTGCACTGAAGCCACACATAAGGCGCACCTCGCGATAAGGCGCACCACCCGATTTTGGCCGATTTTAAGGATTTTGCCCGCGCCTTATGGTCCGAAAAATACGGTAGTAGAGCCTGCGTTAGGATTAGAAATGGAGAGAGTGAATGATTTGAGGTAAAGGTGGGACTTCGTCAGAGGTGTGTTATGTCGCCCTGGCTGTTTAATCTTTACATGGATGGGGTGGTGCGAGAGGTGAATGCAAGGGTAGTGGGTCAGGGGTTGGAGATGATTAAAGAAAATGGAGAAAAGTGGGAGGTGAGCCAGCTGTTGTTTGCTGATGACACTGCGCTTGTAGCAGGATCAGAGGAGGGATTGAGGAAGTTAGTGACAGAGTTTGAGAAGGTGTGTGAAAGAAGGAAGCTGAAGATAAATGTGGGTAAAAGTAAGGTGATGAGATGTACAAGGGGTGAGAGTGACAGTAGGCTGGAAGTGAGCATTAAGGGTGAAAGACTGGAGGAAGTGGATAGTTTTAGATACTTGGGTGCGAATGTGGCAGGAAAGGGAGGATTGGGGGTGGAGGAAGAGTGTAGATTGAGAGAAGCGAGTAAATGCCTTGGGGGATTAAAAAGTGTAATGAGAAATAGATATCTGGGAATGGATGCTAAGAGGAGGTTATATGAAGGAGTGATTGTGTTGACAGCAATGTATGGGGCAGAATCATGGAACATGAGAGAGGAGAGAAGGAGTTTGAATGTGTTTGAGGTGAAATGTCTGAGAAATATGAGAGGGGTTACTTGGCTGGATAGAGTGAGAAATGAGGAGGTGAGGAGGAGAACAGGGGTGGAAAGGGAGTTGGGAGATAGGGTTGATGAAAGAGTATTGGGATGGTTTGGACACATGGAAAAAATGAGTGAAGAAAGATTAGTAAAAAAAGGTGTGGAAGGCAGAGATGGAAGGAGTGAATATGAGGGGGCGTCCTAGGATGAGATGGATGGATGGGGTAATAGAGGCAGTACAAAAGAGAGGAATGTCTGTTGAGGAAGGATGGAAGAGGACAGAGGATAGGGTTGTGTATAGATGATGCTGTGATGCATGAGGGGGAGTGGGTGGGGGATGGGGGGTGAGGAAGTATGTATGAGAAATCTGACGCACCCCGAGGGGATTTCTCCCCGTCTTTTCCTTTTCTGCATGAGGGGACGGAGAGGGGGTGGGGTCGCCGAATTAATGAAGCAGCCTTGCTGTGGATGTGCTGTGTCTTGTGACACTGCTTCTGACCCAGGGCAGTGGACAGGATGCAGGGATGACCCGTCATCCAGGAGGTGCCAAGATGAGAGGGAGGGAGGAGGGTGGAAGGGAGTGGAGTATGTAGGGGATGGAATGGGTGGGAGTGGTTCCTATGCCTTTTTCTTTTTGGCTAACCCCCATGTAAGGAGGAAAAAGCCTTTGGTGTATGTATATTGGTATATTTAAGATTCATAAAGTAAACATTCTAGTGAATCATCTTCAGAGCAATGGAGTTATAAAGAGGTAAATAAGAAAATTATTAAATGTCTTAGAAGCTTGATAAGCCCACATAGTATTACTTGGGGTCGTTGGATTCTTTGTGTTAAATGTACTCTAAACAACCAAATTAATACAGCTACAGGAGAAACACCCCCATTTCTTTATTTTTGGGGGAGACAAAATTTTCCCATATGAAATCTTGATTGCAGAATAAAAACCTGTTTATGATATAGATGATTACATCTCAAATTGGATAAATTCTCTAAAGAGGAAACAAACACAGAAGACAAATGGAACATATTCAAAGAAAAGTACAAGGAAGGAATTAACAAATATGTACAGTAATCCATCCCGTATCCGGTTCACCATTATTCGGAACTTGCCACTATCCGGATGCCCTGTAACTACTGGAGTTCTCTCCAGTATCCAAATGGTGACCGGGATCTGGCGAACATATCTCGAATGATTCAAACAGCCCGTGCCTCCCACCCCCTTCCTTCCCCATGCCCCATCCCCTGCCCACGCCGACTTCCTTCATTCTCATGCGGACAGTACAGTTGGAACAGAAGAGGACGTGCAAGACTGGCTAGAGTGTGATGAAGGAGACCCTTGGATGCACTTGCAAACCAAAGAAGAAATTGCTGATGAGCCTCACTCTGATAGTGATGATGATAATGATGAGGTTGTTGTTGAGGCAAGGCCTAAGTTTTCTGAGGCCCGGGCAAGCCTTGAAGTGCTCCTGAATTTTATTGAACATCCTGCTGCTGATGAAGAAATGTGCAGCTACATCTCATCATTACGGATGATTCAAGAAATGCTGATCAGAAAACACAGCAAGTGGCAGACGAGGCATACCAAGCTGGACACCTCCTTCAGGGTAACAACATCATCATCTCGTGAGGACCCACCACGCCCAAGACCATCAACTCGTCACGACTCATCATCACCACCACCACCATCAAAATCAACTCGTGAGGACTCACCACACCCAGGGCCATCGACTCATCACGAGTTGTCATCACCACCACCATCGACTCGTGACAACTCACCACCACCACCAACTTACTCTCCTCCAGCAACACCTCGGTCAACTCCATCACCAGCACTGCCACCACTGCCCACACCATGATATAATCATGTAGTACTGTACAGTATGTACTGTGTGTGGGTTTTTTATATACAGACGCTCCTCTACTTACGTTCATTCGTTTTACGTTTTTTCGATTTTACGTTTGAACTGTAAAAAAAAAAAAAAAAAATTGAGTGAATTTTTTAGTTTAGCGCACTCTCCGTAGTTCAAACGATACTTGCGCATGATGCTGCGTCCATTGTTTACATTTCACAAACGATAAACTGATAATGCCTAGCCTCATCCTCCTCCCCCTCCTCCTTCACCATCTCAATTTATGTTGCTTGAATTTAATATATTTGAAATTAATGTTATTATTTTACAATGTTATGTGTATAATTAATGATTTAGGGGTGTTTTATAAGATACGGTAATAGAATTTACGGATGTATAGTACAGTAACAACTTACGTTCATTTTCAACTTACGTTCGGCCTTTCGGTACGTAACTAAAATGTAAGTTGAGGAGCGTCTGTACACATTAATGTACACGTGTGTTTATACATTTATTTACAATAAAATAACAGTGTATTAGGCATAATAACTTTTTCTTTTTGTATTTTAACCCTTGTTTTCTTTTATGATAATAGCTAAAAAAAAAAAATAATAATAATAATAAATCCGCATATCCGTCACAGCTGTGGCTCAATTGATCCAGATACGGGAGGGATTACTGTAACAAAAAAGAAACAAAAAGAAATTTACATAATGTATTGGTTCAACAAAAGGTGTAGTGAGGCTAGAGACAGGAGAGATAAAGCCTAGAAAAAATGGAAAAAAGATAGGATAAAAAAAAAAAAAAGACAAACATATATAAAACTTAGGAATGAATATGTGAATATACGCAGGAAAGGAAAAAGAAATTATGAAAACAATATTATAGACAAATGTAAGGACCAACCTAAACTCTTTTACAGATATATAAATGAAAAACTAAAGGATAAACATGAAATAGTGAAATTGTGTGAAGGAGATAAAGAATATATAGATGACACAGAGATGGCAGAAGTTATGATCAGACATTTTAGATTTGTTTTTACAATTGAGAGCTCACAATCTTGGGAAGATGGACAACAAGAAAGATCACCCACAATGAAAGAAATAAAGGTAACACAAAAAGAAATAAGAGACCAGATAAAAAACATATATGTCAGGAAATCGGATGGACCAGATGGAATCACAAATTGGATACTGAAAGAGTGTATAGATGAACTGACAGATAAACTATACAAGATATTTGACTTCTCACTCAAAGAGGGAAAGGTGTCGCAAGATTGGAAAGATGCATAGTACCAATATATAAAGGAGGAAATAGAGAATATCCTACAAACTTCAGACCAGTATCCCTGACAAGCACAGTAGCAAAAATATACAAAAAGGTCATCAGAAATAAATGGACCAAACACTTGGAAGAAAATAAGAATAAACCCCAAACAATTTGGCTTTAGAAGTGGAAGTTCATGCACCACAAACCTAATCTGCGTTTACTCGAGATTAATTGAGATAATACAAGAAAGAGATGGCTGGGCAGATTGCGTATTTTTGGATTTGCAGAAGGCATTCAACAAAGTACCACTTAAAAAATTAATAAAAAAAAATTGAAACAATAGGAGGAATACAAGGTAAACTGCTGGAATGGATGAAGGATTTCTTAATTGGAAGAAAAATGAGAGTGGTAGAGATAAAAATTCGAACTGGGAAGATGTGAAAAGTGGCGTCCCACAAGGCTCTGTACTGGCTCCTTTAATGTTTGCCATATATACAAATGATATGGATGAGGAAGTAAACTGTTATATGAACTTCTTTGCTGACTATGCCAAATTACTCAAGAGAGTAAGAACAGAATAAGATTGCATATCACTACAAGAACACCTAGACAAAATATAGGAATGGAGTCAGAAAAGTGAGATAAATTTCAACATTAAAAAATGTAGCATAATGGAATCTGGAAAAAGTAAAAATAGAGTATCGGGACAGTACAAAATTGGAAACAAAGAAGTCAAAAAAGTCGATTCAGAGAGGGACCTGGGAGTAATCATCTCAAGTGACTTGACATCTGATAAACATGTCAATAAATTATTTGGAGAGACTTATAACTTATTGAGGTCAATGAAAGTGGCCTTCGACTACATAGATGAGGAGATGGTTAAAAAAATAGTTGTTACACTGATAAGACCTAAACTAGATTATGCTTCAACACTATGGGCACCTAGCACAAAGAACATAAGGTTAGAAAGAATACAAAGAGCAGCAACAAAGATGGTGCCTACACTGACAAACCTGACATACGAACAAAGATTGGAAAAAGTACATCTGTCATTACTGGAACAGAAAAGAGAAAGAGGCGGTTTGTTGACCATTTTCAGAATTATGAAAGGGATGGAAATTCTCGACAGAGACAACTTATTAAAGTGGGACAGAAGAGAAACAAGAGGACACGAAAAGAAACTAAAGAGAGACAGCTACAAAAGAGACCTGAAAAAGAATAGCTTCCCACATAGAGTGATTGATGTGTGGAACAAACTAAATGGAGAAACGGTGAGTGCCAAAACTATACACGATTTTAACCTCTTCACTCTGGGCCAAAATCTCGCGGGCAGCATTATCTGCCAGACGTACGATGTGTCGTAATAATACTCGCATCATAAAATATAGTCACCGCTTATATCGATCGTTCTCTCTTTCACCCGTGAATTTTGATAACCATAGAAAATGTAATGAAGACAGTTTAGAGAGTATGTCATTATGCAGGGGCAACTACAATAAATATAATCAAGACGCCGATATGGCAGCCCTGTATATCCACTTGCTCCTCATGCCGCCTACGTATGTGGCACCGTATGGAAGTGGTTAAGGATAAACTGGATGTGGAGAGATACGAAAACAGGTCACTACGAGCATAGCTCTTGTCCCGTAAAATACAACTAGGTAAATACATACATTTCAAGCTAAGCACCAAAGAGTTAGGGAACACATGAAAGAGTATACACAAGAGAAGAAAAAGCAAAATCACAAAATAGCACATACAACAGAATTACAAATAGGAGATTTGGTCATAGTCAAATTACAACCCATAATAAATTTTCACTGAGGTACTCGGGTCCATATAGGATAATTGAATTTTGCAGGTGGAAATAAATACAAGATCTTATATTTAGAAACTAGGGATGAGTCAATTAAACATGTAGATGACTTAAAAAGGACTAGGATAGAATTTGATGATGATAAATGTGACTTTGATGATTGTAAAACATTGTGTATTAGTTTTGTAAAAGAACTCTTAAGTCCAGAGGAGTATCAGGAATGTGTTAATAGCATCATTTGAGAGTTGAGTATTAAGCCAAATAATTTTTACAGATAAGATTAATACTGTTGATATGTATGGTGCATGCCCGAGATGGGAGACCTGAACTACTGGGACCTTTGTGTGTTGGACAGATATGCTACCTGGAGTCTTTGTCAGTAATGAAGATCTGGAGCCTTGCCAATAAGTATTGAAAGATATTTGACTTTTGTGTTCTGTGAAACATGAATTTTTTTATGTAGCTTCACTAGTGTGTGTCCTAGTAAAAAAGTTGGAGTCAGTGGAATGTAATATCTCAGTTTATGACAAGTGTGAAACAAATGCAAAAATTATGCAGGGACACAATTATTGTAACAAACTTCATAGATATACAACTCAACACCTTTGAAAATGTGAATACATCTTCCATTGATATCTAACTCTAACAATTGTTCTAATAATGTCTTATTTTAATTGTTGCTGCTCTTAATAAAATTTCACAATCAAAAGGAGGAAGACAAATACAATTTGACATTTTTCCTGATTTTGTTATTGGAAATTATGACATTTTCAGACCGTTGTAGTATTGAGTTTTGCAAATAAATTTATTGCATCCAATTTATGTCTGTATTATGTTTTGTTTCTAGATCTTGGATCAGTAGATATTTGGTGTTACAGACATTTGTGCACTTTGGAAGTGTTGCATATTTCTTTATGTATAACAAATATTTTGGGTTACTATCAAGTTGATGACAACATCCATTGAAGAATATTTCTTTTAACCTTGTTTAGCCAGTTTATGCAGAAATAGTTTTAATAACTAACTCCCTTAATATTAATTAGTTGCCAAGTCCTGTAAGAGGGTAGTAGAAAATGGTTGATCAGGATGACCAAATGGTAGCTGTCAAGCCCTGTAAGAGGCTTGAAGATAAGGCTCATAGGTATAGGTAGACTGGTGAGGTAGGTAGAGAGGTAGTTGGTCAGGATTTCATATTGTCAGGATTTCATTTTTATTGGATTGGCTGTTTTGTAAACAACAGTTTGCTCTCTGCATTATGTTTTTAACAGGGGCTTGGGGGACTCGATTTTATTACTTTAGGTTTTGCTCACATACATACATACATATACCAAAGGCTTTTTCCCCCTTACACGGGGGGTGGGGGTGGGGGGTAGCCAAAAAGAAAAAAGGCATAGAAATCACTCCCACCCATTTCATTTTCCATATATTCCACTCCCCTCCACCCTCCTATCTTGGCACCTCCTGGATGACGGGTTATCCCTGCATCCTGTCCACTGCCCTGGGTCAGAAGCAGTGTCGCAAGACAGAGCACATCCACAGCAAGGCCACTTCATAAATTCGGTGAACCCCCCTCTCCGTCCCCTCATGCAGAAAAGGAGAAGACAGGGAGAAATCCCTTAGGGCTGCATCAAATTTTTTCTCATACATACTTCCTCACCCCCCATCCCCCACCCACTCCCCCTCATGCATCACAGCATCATCTATACACAACCCTTCTCCATTCACCCCTATTTTCTGTCCTCTCCTGTCCTTCCTCTACTTACATTCCTCTCTTTTGTAATGCCCCTTTCACCCCATCTATCCATCTCATCCTGGGACGCCACCTCATATTCACTCCTTCTACACTTCTTTTACTAATCTTTCTTCACTCATTCTTTTCATGTGTCCAAACCATCCTAATACTCTTTCATCAACCCTATCTCCCAGCTCCCTTTCCACCCCTGTTCTCCCCCTCACCTTCTCATTTCTCACTCTATCCAGCCAAGTCACCCCTATCATACTTCTTAGACATTTCATATCAAACACATTCAAACTCCTTCTCTCTTCCTCTCTCATCTTCCATGTTTCTGCCACGTACATTGCTGTTGGCACAATCACTTCTTCATATAACCTCCTCTTAGCACCCATTCCCAGATGACTATTTCTCATTACACTTTTTAATCCACCAAGGCATTTACTCACTTCTCTCAATCTACACTCTACCTCCACCCCCACTCCTCCCTTTCCTGTCACATTCGCACCCAAGTATCTAAAACTATCCACTTCCTCCAGTTTCTCTCCCTTAATGCTCACTTCCAGCCTACTGTCACTCTCTCCCCTTGTACATCCAATTTTACTGACATTGATTGGATGACCCTTGAACATGGCCATATAGGTAGTCGATTGATTGATTTTCTTGGTGACAATTACTTAATTCAACATGTAAAAGAGCCCACAAGATATGGAAACTTACTCGATTTATTGATCACTAGCCGCGAAAGCATGGTAACTGATGTAGAAGTCGGTGAATCTGTTGCAAATAGCGATCACAACTTAGTCAGATTCAAACTCCTAAACAATTTTAGAATAGATACTTGTGTTTCTAAAATACCCGATTTCAGTAAAGCTCAGTTCATAGGACTACGTCAGGAGCTTCAGCTTACAGATTGGGAGGCAAAATTAAACGAAAGGCCTGTAGATCAGATGTGGGAAATATTTCAAAATACGCTCACTAAGATGATTCAAACTTACATTCCTTTTAAGGACAGACGTCCCCCAAATCAGGCTCGCCCAAAGTGGCTCGACAAAGAAACTGAAAAAAGTATTGCTAAAAAGAGACAGGCTTATAAGAAATATAAGTGCTCGGGTGCATCAAATGACTATGAAAAAAGACAATAAGAAAAAGAAAACGACAATACGAAATGAACATCGCTGATAAATCCAAAGAGAATCCCAAAGAATTCTATAGTTACATTAGAGATAAAAAGGTTGTTAGGAATCACATTGGTCCACTATTATCTGCTGATGGTCAACTTGAATATTCAAATGAAGGAATGTGTAATATCTTAAACAATTATTTTAGCTCGGTATTCGTAAACGAAACACCTCAAAGTGAATTCCAAACTGAAACCTGTGAAAAGTCTGGGGTAAACTTACTCACTACGGTAAATATAACAAAAGAAAAAATTAAAAGGTGTATAGACAAACTCAAAGTTAATAAAACACCAGGGCCTGACGGTTGGCATCCAAGAATCTTAAAGGAAATGAAAAATGAGATTGTTTTTCCATTAGAAATTATTTTCAAGAAATCCATCATATCCGGAGATGTCCCAAGAGAATGGAAGCTAGCTAACGTTACTCCCATATTCAAAAAAGGTGACAAAAAGAAACCAAATAACTATAGGCCTATAAGTTTGACTTCAATCGTAGGAAAAATAATGGAAACTATCATCAGAGATGCTATCGAATATCATTTAGAAAGTAACCGTTTGATGATAGCCAGCATGGTTTCAGACGGAAACGTTCTTGCGTGACTAACTTACTCGAATTCTACAACACAGTTATCTCGAATTATGACAAAAGAAACAATATAGATTTAATATATCTAGACTTTGCAAAAGCTTTTGATACCGTCCCACACGAAAGACTACTTACTAAATAAGCTTTGCATGGAATAAGTGGTAGCCTATTAGGTTGGACTAGTAATTGGTTGAAAGGTCGAAAACAGAGAGTTGTTTTAAATGGAAAAACTTCTGGATGGAAAAGTGTTGCAAGTGGAGTTCCTCAGGGTTCCGTTCTTGGGCCACTTCTATTCATAGTATATACACTGCGTGCCAGAATTATATGCAAATATATTTTTATGTTCTAACTCCGATAGTTTTTAATAAGAATTAGTGAAATTTGGCATGTTATATGGCAACACTAACACATGCGCAGATCTAAAATGTTAAGCTAATCTGCGCGATAGTAATCAAACGGCAGCCATTTTGGTGACTTGCAGCCTGTTTAAGCGTGCCAGCTTTATATGCAAGATGGGACGTAAAGGTGCTTTGAGTCAAGCTGAGAAGTCTAAAATTGTCCAAAGTATTCATAATAAGATATCTACATTAGAAATAGCCAAAGAATTGGACCGTGATCATCGTACAATTAATTTTTTTTTTTACTAACCCTGAACTTTGCAACGGACGTTCTGACAAAGGGAAAATTGGTAAGAAAGCACCTGTGTTGCGTCAAGCCATGAGTAGAATCAAGAGAGAAGTTCGCCGTAACTCTTTTGAAACTAGCAAAAAAGATTTTGAAAACGCTGGTGTTCCTGATGTGCCCAAATCAACTCGATGCCGTATCCTGAGGACGGTTGCAAAATGTGGAAAGCCAGAGGTTCGCCCTCATTAAAGGATATCCACAAGAAAAAGAGGATGGAGTGGGCAAGAAATCATATGAAGGTAAATTTTCAAACTGTTTTGTTCACCGATGAGTGTCGAGCGACCCTTGATGGACCCGATGGGTGGAGGAGAGGATGGTATCGTGATGAGGGTCCACGTCCCCACCGGATCAGGCGTCCCCACCGGATCAGGCGTCAAAAAGGAGGTGGTGGTGTGATGTTTTGGGCTACAATCATTAGTAATGAGCTGGTAGGACCATTTAGAGTCGCAGATGGAGTGAAAATGACCGCCAAACTCTACATTGACTTCATTAAGGAACACCTCGAACCCTGGCAGAAGAAGAAGAATTTGTCATTCCGGAAAAAGATGGTATTCATGCATGATAATGCACCGTCTCATGCTGCAAGCATAACCACTGAATATTTGGAGAGTGTTTTTGCCAGACATGGGAAAATAATGCAATGGCCAGCCTGTTCTCCAGATTTAAATCCCATCGAAAATCTGTGGAGAATCTTGAAAAGGAAGATTTACTCCGGAGGAAGGCAGTACACCTCCAAGGATGACCTCTGGAATGCCTTTCTGAATGCTGCCAAGGAAATTTCATCAGATGAAATCGAAAGTTTGACATCTTCAATGGACCAAAGGCTTTTTTCTCTTGTTAATAAAAATGGCAATTACATACAATATTGATTGTACTATGAAACCATATTGAACATGTTTGCGCTGTATCATTCTTGTTCTCAGATTACATATTCCTAAAATAATCAATGGTTTAATTTTCCGTCACCACTTCACCATATTTGACACTTTAGCAATGATTTGCATATAAAGTTGGCACGCTTAAACAAGCTCCAAGTCACCAAAATGGCTGCCGTTTGATTACTATTGCGCATACTAGCTTAAAATTTTAGATCTGCGCATGTGTTAGTGTTGCCATATAACATGCCAAATTTCACTAATTTTTATTAAAAACTATCGGAGTTAGAACATAAAAATCGATTTGCATATAATTCTGGCACGCAGTGTATAAATGATATAGACCATGGACTAAAATCTACTGTTTCCAAATTTGCTGATGATACAAAACTGTGCGGAGTGGCAAATGATCACTCAAACCAATTAGATATTCAAGAAGATTTAGATCAATTACAGCAATGGTCTGAAAAGTGGCTAATGAAATTTAACACAAGTAAATGCAAGGTAATGCACATAGGTAAAAATAACAGTAAGTACGATTACAAGTCATTTGGAAATTCGTTAACAAAAGTGGATAGTGAAAAAGATCTCGGCGTAATTATCAGTAACGACCTCAAATCATCCAAGCAGTGTATTTCAGCCTCTGAGAAAGCAAATAAGATTCTGGGATTGATTGCGCGATCTTTTGATTTCAAAAGTCCATCACTCATTAACAAGCTATATAAATCGTTAGTTCGTCCACATTTGGAATATGCTGTTTCCGTATGGTCACCGAATCTCATTAAAGACATTGACAGATTGGAAAAAGTACAACGGCGAGCCACAAAACTGATTCCAAATATCAAAAATAAATCATACAAAAATCGACTTAAGCACATGAATCTGTTTTCCCTAAAAAAGCGTAGACTCAGAGGTGACTTGATACAGGTCTTTAAGATTTCAAAGGGAATTGACAACATCAAAAGTGACAAAATTTTCACATTGAATGAGAATCAGACAAGAAACAATGGTCTCAAACTGTCCGGAAATAGATTCAATTTGGAAGTAGGTAGAAACAACTTTGCCAACCGTGTAGTTAATGAATGGAATAAACTTCCTGCACAGGTAGTGCAATGTAGTTCAGTTCAAAGCTTTAAGAATCATTTAGATAAATACCTAAGTAAGATGCTGTAATGATTATAATTTATGTTATATTATTTGTTTTTGTTTTGTTATAATTTGGCTGTCTGATTTCCATTTATTATTAGTTATATGTCAATTTATTATCATTCACTATTTACCTGTTTGTTTGTTATTCAACTATACCTATGCATTTATTTATGTATTTTATTTGTTATTTACATTATTATAGTTTTTATTTATTATTGATATGATTTTTTTTTTTTTTTTTTTTTTTTTGCATCCAACCTAGATATGGATCAAAAGGTCTCCTGTCGGCATGCTCCACCTTTGTAATCCTTTGTAATGAATGTGTTGGCATTGAGTGAAACTAAGTTGAAAGGGAAAAGAGGGAGTGAGTTTGGGTTGGTTGGTTTATGAGTTTTAGGCTCAAAAGCCAAGCACTGGAGCATCAAGGGCTATTCAGCGCTATGAAAGCCAAAAGGCGGATAAAGGCTAAAAGTTCAAAGATAAAAAAAAAAAAAAAAAGTAATGTAATAATAAAATTGAAAAATACAGTGAATTATAATAGGTGATAAAACTTGATAAGCTTTAAAAATCTGACCACACAGGCTACTTCACTGTTATCATCAAGCAAGTCCGTCATGATCTTGCCTGTGATTGAACATGCTTGTCGCTCACATTGAAAACATATGCACTTCGTTAAAAAGTGCTGTACAGTAATGTGAGCCTGACATGTACGACAGAATGGTACCTGCCACTTGTCGTCACCCGTCATTAAAAAACTGTGCGTCAGATGTGTATGTCCAATTCGTAATCTGGTCAAGATGATGCTGTTCCTTCTAATTGGGCAACTGGATGATTCCCATTTCTTTATAAAGGGACGGATCTTTTTTAGCTTCAAGTTATCAGTTAAGGTGCTCCATCTATGCTGTCATTTATTTTGTATATGAGTGTGTATAATCTCCCTAAGGTCGCCATGAGGTATATGGACAGCAGTAGTCGGCTGTAGATCAGCTACTGCCGACTTTGAAGCTTTATCTGCCGTTTCATTCCCCATGACGCTGGTGTGTCCAGGTACCCAACAAAAGAGTGAGTTTGGGAGTGTAGTTGGGAGGTTCTCAGGAGTGAAGAGAGGATGAGGGAGAGAAGGGGGTGGTTATAATAGTAAGTGAAGAGACAGGTAAGTGTGTAGTGGAGTTGAAGAAGGTTTCTTCAAGGTTAATGTGGATGAAGGTGAAACTAGGAAGGGAGATGTGGGTTTTTGTAAGTACATATGAGCCTGATAGTGAGAAGAGTCTAGAGGAAAGGAAGGCTTTTTGGATGGATCTAAATGAGTGCATAGAGGGATTAAGGAGAAATATCAGTGTAGTAGTATCAGGAGACCTTAATGCTAGGGTAGGAAATGAACCAATAGATGGAGTGGTTGGGAAGTGTGGAGTTCCAGGAAAAAATTGTAGTGGAGAGTTGGTGATATGTCTAGAGAGTTGATAATAGCAAATACATTATTTAGGAAGAAAGTTAAGCATAAGTACACATGGGAGAGGGTGGTGGATGAAAGGGTGGTAGATAGAGCATTAAAGGACTATATAGTGGTAACCAGGATTATCATAGGAAGAATTAAGGATGTACATGTTCCAAGGGGAGAGAGTGGGGGAATATCAGACCATTTTTTGGTGGAAGGTAAGTTGAGAGTGGAGGATAGATGGAGAAAGAGGAAAAGGACAAAAGGTAGGGAGGTGCTTAGAGTTAACTGCTTAAATGAGAAACAAAAAGAATACGAGAAGAGGATGAGAGAGGAGTGGGAGGGAGTAAATGATAGAGTAGAACTAGGAGTGGAGGAGGAATGGGGATGGTTCAAAGAGGGAGTCATAAGGTGTGCAAAGATGATGTGTGGAACAAGGAGGGCGGGAGGAAATAGAAGGAAGGGTAGTGAGTGGTGGGATGAGGAAGCAAAGAAAGGAGTAGAAGAGAAGAAGCAGGCATTCATAGATTGGCTACAATTTAGGACGAGGGAATCGTATGAGAGGTATAAAGGAAAGAGAAGGGAAGTTAAGCATAAGATAAAGGAAGCAAAGTGGAGAGCAGATGTGAAATGGGGTAAGAGTATGACAGAAAATTTTGAAAGTAATAAAAAGATGTTTTGGAAGGAAATTGAAAGAGGCGGCGAATCAAGTAGAGAAGAAAAGGTAAAAGGTGCAGATGGAGAGATGATAATGGAAAAGAAGGCAGTGAGAGGAAGGTGAGCAGAGTATTTTAGGGAGTTGCTAAATGTGAAGGAGGATAGGGAGGGAAAGGTAGTTGCAGTGGGAAGCGCTAAGAAAATGACAGTGATGAGTGAGGAAAATAGAGGAGAAATAGGGAAGGATGAAGTGAAAACAGCTGTTAAGATGATGAGAGCAGGTAAGGCACCTGGGTTGGATAGATGCCATGCAGAATGTCTGAAGAAAGGAGATACTGTTATGGTGGACTGGCTGGTGAGGTTATTTAGTGTTTGTTTAAGAGAGGGTAGAGTGCTGGAGGACTGGAGTAGTGCCTGTATAATTCCGCTTTACAAGGGAAAGGGGGACAAGTGTGAGTGTAGTAGTTTCAGAGGGATCAGCTTGTTGAGTGTAGTAATTTCAGAGGGATCAGCTTGTTGAGTGTAGTTGGGAAGGCTTATGGGAGGGTCTTGATTGAGAGGATTAGGAGAGGAACAGAGGGAGTAATTGGTGAGGAACAGTGTGGGTTTAGGACAGGTAGGGGTTGTGTAGATCAGATTTTTGTGGTAAGACAGATATGTGAGAAAGCTATAGGAAAAGGTAAGGATGTTTTTTGGGCTTTTATGGATCTAAAAGGCTTACAACAGGGTAGACAGGAAGGCACTGTGGGAGGTACTGCAGATATATGGGATAGGAGGAAAGCTGTTAAGAGCAGTCAAGAGTTTTTATGAGAGTAGTAGAGCTTGTCCCCGTCTGGGGTATTGGCTGCTTGTTATTGTGGCAAAGTAGCATGCAGTCGATACTTTAGGGTCTATATGGGGCGCCCCTACAGACCAGAGCCACACATCATTTTGTCTATGATAGAAGAA
Source organism: Oratosquilla oratoria (assembly GCF_046742065.1). Lineage (NCBI taxonomy): Eukaryota > Metazoa > Arthropoda > Malacostraca > Stomatopoda > Squillidae > Oratosquilla > Oratosquilla oratoria. Next base: position 73,847 of record NW_027467762.1, on the reverse strand, counting down.
ATTCTGTTCATAGAGAAATGATGACACTTTTATATTACGACTGTCCCTCCGTTATGCTGTCCCCCAACCCCTTGTTGCTGTCCTGTACCATTTCTCTGAGTATTCTCTTTCTGTGATGGGGGAATTCCCTGTGGTGGGGGAAAAGAATACTGCCACCAAGTATCCCACTTGGATCGTAAGAGGCGAGAAGAAAGGGACGGGGAGAGGGACTAGGCATCCTTCTCCCTGTAGCCCCACGGGGCATATAACCTAAAAAAAAAGTGAAGGCATAAGGGGTGCTGGAGGGCCTCGGGCCAGCACCCTAAGGTTTGGGTCTTTTAATGTGCGTGGATGTGGTACAGATGAGAGTAAAAGGGAAGAGATAGGTAGTATGTTTGTGAGAAGAAAGATGGATGTGTTGGCTTTAAGTGAAACTAAGTTGAAAGGGAAGGGTGAGTGTAAGTTTGGGAGTGTAAGTGGGAGGTTATCAGGAGTGAAGAGAGGGCGAGGGAGGGAAGGGGTGGCTATTCTAGTAAGTGAGGAGATAGGTAAACAGGTAGTGGAGTGGAAGGAGGTTTCCTCAAGGATGATGTGGATGAAGGTGAAACTGGGAAAGGAGATGTGGGTCTTTGTAAGTGCATATGGGCCTGGCAGTGAGAAGAGCGTGGAAGAAAGGGAGGCCTTTTGGATAGATTTAAATGAGTGCATAGAGGGTTTAGGAAGAAATGTCAATGTAATAGTACTGGGAGACCTTAATGCTAGGGTGGGAAATGGTCCAATCGATGGAGTGGTTGGGAAGTGTGGAGTTCCAGGAAAGAATCGTAGTGGAGAGTTGATGGTGGAAATGTGTCTAGAAAGAGAGTTGATGATAGCAAATACAGTGTTTCGGAAGAAAGTCAAGCATAAGTACACATGGGAGAGGGTGGTGGAGGGAAGGGTGGTAGATAGAGCGCTAATGGATTATGTAGTGGTAAATAGGATTATGATAGGAAGAGTTAAGGATGTACATGTGCTAAGGGGAGAGGGTGGGGCAATATCAGATCATTTCCTGGTGGAAGGTAAGCTGAGAGTGGAGGATAGATGGAGAAAGAGGAAAGGGACAAAAGGTAGGGAGGTGCTTAGAGTGAACTCCTTGAATGAAAAGGAAAAGGAGAAGGAGTACGAAAAGAAGCTGAAGGAGGAGTGGGAGGGAGTAAAGGATGGAGCAGAGATGGGTGTGGAGGAGGAATGGGGATGGTTCAAGGAGGGAGTCTTAAAGTGTGCAAGGATGGTGTGTGGAACAAGAAGGACAGGGGGAAATAGAAGAAAGGGTAGTGAATGGTGGGATGAGGAAACAAAAAAGGTTGTAGAAGAGAAGAAGCGAGCATTCACAGATTGGTTACAAAAGAGGACGGGGGAGTCATATGAGACGTACAAAGAAAAGAAAAGAGAAGTAAAGCAAAAGGTAAAGGAGGCAAAGAGGAGAGCAGATGTGAAATGGGGTAGGAGTATGACAGAAAATTTTGAAAGTAATAAAAAGATGTTTTGGAAAGAAATTAAGAGAGGAAGAGGAGGCGAATCAAGTAGGGAAGAAAAGGTAAAAGGTACAGATGGAGAGATGATAATGGAAGAGATGGCAGTAAGGGGAAGATGGGCAGAATATTTTAGGGCGTTGCTAAATGTGAAGGAGGATAGGGAAGGAAAGATAGCTGCAGTGGGAAATGCGAAGAAAATGAGAGTGATGAGTGAGGAGAATGGAGGAGAAATAGGGAAGGATGAGGTGAAGGCAGTTGTTAAGATGATGAAAGCAGGTAAGGCACCTGGTCTGGATGGATGCCATGCAGAATGTCTGAAAAAGGGAGGTTCAGTGATGGTGGACTGGTTGGTGAGGTTATTTAATGTTTACTGGAGAGAGGGTAGAGTACCGGACTGGAGAAGTGCCTGTATAGTTCCTCTTTACAAGGGAAAAGGGGACAAGTGTGAATGTAGTAGTTTCAGAGGGATTAGCCTGTTAAGTGTAGTAGGGAAGGCTTATGGGAGGATCTTAATTGAGAGGATTAGGAGAGGAACAGAAGGAGTAATTGGTGAGGAACAGTGTGGTTTTAGGACAGGTAGAGGTTGTGTAGATCAGATCTTTGTGGTAAGACAGATATGTGAGAAAGCTATAGGAAAGGGGAAGGATGTTTTTTGGGCTTTTATGGATCTGGAAAAGGCTTATGATAGGGTAGACAGAAAGGCACTGTGGGAGGTTATGCAGATTTATGGGATAGGAGGAAAGCTTTTGGGAGCTGTCAAGAGTTTTTATGAGAGTAGTAGAGCTTGTGTCAGGATTAGAAATGGAGAGAGTGAGTGGTTTGAAGTAAAGGTGGGACTTCGTCAAGGATGCGTTATGTCGCCCTGGCTGTTCAACTTATACATGGATGGGGTGGTGCAAGAGGTGAATGCTGGGGTAGTGGGTCAGGGATTGGAGATGGTTAAAGAAAATGGAGAAAAGTGGGAGGTGAGCCAGCTGTTGTTTGCGGATGACACTGCGCTTGTGGCAGGGTCAGAGGAGGGATTGAGGAAGCTGGTGGCAGAGTTTGGGAGCGTATGTGATAGAAGAAAGCTAAAGATGTGGGTAAAAGTAAGGTGATGAGATGTACAAGGGGTGAAAGTGGCAGTAGACTGGAAGTGAACATTAAGGGAGAGCGACTGGAGGAAGTGGATAGTTTTAGATACTTGGGTGCAAGTGTAGCAGGAAAAGGTGGAGTGAAGGTGGAGGTAGAATGTAGATTGAGAGAAGTGAGTAAATGCCTTGGTGGATTAAAGAGTGTAATGAGGAATAGACATTTGGGAATGGATGCGAAGAGGAGACTGTATGAAGGAGTGATTGTGCCAACAGCACTGTATGGGGCAGAAACGTGGAACATAAGAGAAGAAGAGAGAAGGAGTTTGAATGTGTTTGAGATGAGGTGTCTGAGAAGTATGGTGGGGGTTACTAGGCTGGATAGAGTGAGAAATGAGGAGGTGAGGAGCAGAACAGGGGTGAAAAAGGATTTGGGAGATAGGGTTGATGAAAGAATATTAGGATGGTTTGGACACATGGAAAGAATGAGTGAAGAAAGACTAGTAAAAGAGGTATGGAAGGCAGATGTAGAGGGAGTGAACATGAGGGGACGTTCTAGGATGAGGTGGATGGATGGGGTGAAGGGGGCTTTGGGGAAGAGGGGAATGTCTGTTGAGGAAGGAAGGGAGAGGACAGAAGACAGAGGTGAGTGAAGAATGGTTGTATATGGATGATGTTGTGATTGCATGAGGAGGAATGGGCAGGGGGGTGGGGGGTGGGGTAGTATGTGTGAGTAAATTTTGACGCAGCCCAAAGGGATTTCTCCCCGTCCTCTCCTTATATGCAAGGGGGGACGGAGAGGGGGGGTCGCCGATTAAATGAAGCGGCCTTGCTGTGGATGTGCTGTGTCTTGCGACACTGCTTCTGACCCAGGGCGGTGGGCAGGGTGCAGGGATGACCCGTCATCCAGGAGGTGCTCAGATGAGAGGGAGGGTGGGAGGGGTGTGGAGTGTATTTAGGGATGAAATGGGTGGGAGTGTTTTTATGCCTTTCCCTTTTTGGCTACCTCCCTTGGAAGGGGGAAAAAGCCTTGGTATATGTATGTATGTATGTAGTAGAGCTTGTGTTAGGATTAGAAATGGAGAGAGTGAATGGTTAGAAGTAAAGGTGGGACTTCATCAGGGATGTGTTATGTCGCCCTGGTTGTTCAATCTTTACATGAATGGGGTGGTGAGAGAGGTGAATGCAAGGGTAGTGGGTCAGGGGGTGGAGGTGACTAAAGAAAGTGGAGAAAGGTGGGAGGTAAGCCAGTAGTTGTTTGCTGATGACACTGCGCTTGTAGTAGGATCAGAGGAGGTATTGAGGAAGTTAGTGACAGAGTTTGAGAAGGTGTGTGAAAGAAGGAAGCTGAAGATAAATGTGGGCAAAAGTAAGGTGATGAGATGTACAAGGGGAGAGAGTGAAAGCAGGCTGGAAGTGAGCATTAAGGGTGAAAGACTGGAGGAAGTGGATAGTTTTAGATACTTGGGTGTGAATGTGACAGGAAAGGGAGGAATGGGGGTGGAGGTAGAATGTAGATTGAGAGAAGTGAGTAAATGCCTTGGTGGACTAAAAAGTGCAAAGAGAAATAGACATCTGGGTATGGATGCTAAGAGGAGGTTGTATGAAGGAGTGATTGTGCCAACAGCACTGTATGGGGCAGAAACATGGAACATGAGAGAGGAAGATTTAGTTATTTTATCTATTTATTGGAAATTATTTGGCATCAGAACATCTATGGTCATTGATGCCACTATTAGATAAAATATTTATATTTCTATATTGTTAGAGTAGGTACTATACCTTAGAAATATATATTTTAAAACAATGAACATTTTAACTGAAATATATATTCAAACTTTATACTTAACTTATAATTTAGTTATCATTTGAATTGATACAATGTATTTAAAAGGTTTTAACTAATGCTGCATTAAAGTTGAGAAAATATATAAATAAAATTTAAAACTTTGCGTTCTAAATCTTATTATGAATGCAAATTTCTTTAAGAAAATTAAAAAGGAGATCAATACCACATTCAGCTCCTTTAATCTTAATCAAAGTATATCTGCCATTATTATTTTTACAATGGTAAAAGTAATGTTCTCTAGCCGCCATTAGACTTGGGCATTCTACTCAAATATGTTTCATTGTCAATGGGACAATGCAATCATTATAATATGGTTGAGGTACTCTGTTCATTTGGAAGCTGTGCGTCAGTCTAGTGTGACCGATTCTTAATCTGCATACTATAACTTCTTTTTCTCTAGGTAAATCTGAATATTTCCAAGGGCGAGAGGTGATCCCTATGTCCTTCATTTTCTGGTCTTCTAGTTTCCAGTTAAAGTTCCAGACTTCCTGGAGTCTTGACTGAATGACAGGAGTAACTCTAGCTGCATGTTTTGCTAAGGCATCCGCTTTTTCGTTCCCACTAATTCCTACATGGGCAGGGACCCAACAGAACTTTATGTTCTTGCCTCTGTTTTCTATTAAATACAACTACAGGTAGTCATCGACTTACGACTGATCGACTTTACGACCACGAGATAGTGCAATAATATCTAACATTTAATAGAGTAATAGAATTGCAATGTTATGCCTGGCAGTGCAGTACATTACTCCCCACGCTGCGAGACGCGAGTACGATAGTTTTCGCAGGCTGCCGGCAGCGTCAGCATCCCAGCCAGCTAAATATTCTTTCATTTTGTTTGTTTAAGTAAAATGTTTCCTAATTTTGCATTGCATTTTGTATGTTTTGCAATTAATAAAATATAACAAACTTTTTATGCCTAGGCTAGTTTGTTGTCGATAACAATATGTTCGGTACAGTACTTAAACGAAAAGAATGTGTTTTGTTGAAATAAAAAAAATCCTAATTTTGCCTTACATTTTGTATTTTTAATGTTTTGCAATTAATAAAATGTAACAGTATTTTTTATGCCTAGTCTGTTGTCGATGACAAAATGTTCGGCACAGCATTTTGTATTTTTATGTTTTGCAATTAATAAAAATGTAACAGTTAACTTTGTTTATGCCTAGTCTGTTGTCGATAACAATATTTTCAGTACAGTACGTAAACGAAAAGAATGTGTTTCAAAATATCTTTTTCCTAATTTTGCTTTACAATGATTTTAATGTAACCAACAAAACAGGATTTGTAGGTCAAAGATGACAGGACTTTATTCAGTATGTGTAGGCCTAGGCTACGTTTCTTAACAAAAATGATAAAAAGTTAATGAATATTAAACAATGTAGCTCAAAGATAATAAGATTTTATTCAGTATGCATACGTTTCCTAAAGAAAGTCTGATGGTAAAATAATACAAAGGTTAACAAATACAGTATTAAATATCATAGGTCAAAGATGATAGGATTTTATTCAATATGCTTAGGCCTAGGCTATGTTTCCCAAAGAAAATCAGATGAAATTGTAAAAAGGTTAAAAATACTATACAGCATAGTTCAAAGATGCTAAGATTATTTCAGTATGCTAAATATACAATATATATATATATATTATATAAAGGGTAATATAGACCGACTTGCGTCCAGATCGACTTGCGACCTGTCTGTCGGAACTGAACTCGGTCGTAAGTCGACGACTACCTGTATTCTGATATTTCTATTACCAGTGGGTGATTTGAGTTAGAGTGAACTATTACCTGTAGTACACTTTCTGAGTACTGTAAATTACAAAACTATTTCCATTGGGCATCATAATTTCTTTGAGTGCAGTTAAGATTGCGTACAATTCTGCTGTAAAGATAGAGGCCTGTTCAGGTAAACTTACACTTTGGGTAAGACTTGGAAAGACAACTCCAAATCCAGTGCCTGCACCGGACTTGGAGCCATCAGTAAAAATTGGAATGGATTCTTCATGAATTTCCATGTATTCCAGGAAGGTTAGTTGCATCATCTTTGTGGGCATTTCTTTCTTTGAACTGAATGTACATTTACAAAATTCCATAGATGGAAGCTTCCATGGGGGTATCGTTGAGTATTTAACAGGTAAAATGTTAATTTTTGGGATTTCTAATTCCTCAAAAAAAATTTAAACTCGATATCCAAAAGGCTTAGGGAGTCTGGGATGATCAAGATAAAATTTATAGTATTTTTGATTAGAAACAACTTCACATACAAGAGATTTAGGAATTCTTTGGATTCTATGCCAGTATCGAACTAGCAGTGACTGGTGGTAAAGGTCCAGAGGCAATTCACTTGCATCCACCAACAAACTGGGTATTGGGATGATTTAAAAGCTCCTCAGGCTAATCTTACTCCAGTATTATGTATGGAATTCAAAATAGATAGTGCCGTTTTTGTTGTTGATGAATACAATTCACATCCATAAGCCAATTTTGAGGCAACTAGTGCTTTATAGAGGATCATCAGATGTTTCCTGTCAGCTCCCCATAAGGTGTGAGAGAGTACTTTTATTAAACTAAGAGCTTGTGAGCATTTTACCTTTAGATTCTTAATGTGTGGGATCCAAGTTAATGTTTTATCAAGAATCAGTCCTAAGAACTGTGTTTCATCTTTACAAGATATTCTTTGTCTATATAAATGTAAGTCAGGATCAGGATGCAGGCCTCTCATTTGGCAAAAATGCATCACTACTGTTTTTGATGCTGAAAACTTGAGTCCATGTTTCGAAGCCCAATCTGCTATTCTATTAATAGTTAATTGTATCATTCTTTCAGCAATTACCATTTGTGAAGCTGCAAAAGAGATGGACAAGTCATCAGCAAATAGGGTATGCATTACTTCACATGGGATTATAGAACTTATACTATTTATTGATAATGCAAACAGTGTTATGCTCAAAACACTGCCCTGTGGCACTCCTCCTTCTTGAACATGAACTGAAGAAAATGTATTATCAATTTTGACCTTGAACCTTCGGTTGTTGAGAAAAGATTTAATAAAAATAGGAAGTTCTCTTCTAAGTCCAATTTCGTGAATAACTTTCAAGATGCCAAATCTCCAAGTGGTATCGTAAGCTTTTTCTATATCAAAGAAGACTGAGATGTGGTGTTTCTTATTAGCAAAAGCCTCGCAAATTGATGTCTCCAACCTTATCAATGCATCTGTGTACAATCGCATCTTAAGAAATCCACTCTGTGTGGGGTTAAAAAGTCCATTTTTCTCCAAATACCAGATTAGGCATACATTTACCATTTTCTCCATTAATTTACATATACATGATGTGAGTGCTACAGGACAATAGTTGTTAATGATTTTATCATCTTTTCCTGGTTTTAAGAAAGCCAATATAATTGCTATGTTCCAGATATTAGGGAATGACTTTTCTTTCCATATTCTATTTATTATACCTGGTAAAAAAAATTTAGTCTCCACAGTGAGGTGCTTGATCATAGAGTAAGTTATTTCATCATTGCCTGGAGAGGAGTCCTTACATGAAGATAAAGCAGATAGGAGTTCTTTCAAGCTAAATGGCAGTTTATAAGATTCATTTTTTGTTGTTCTAAATTTTAATTCATTATTTTCTTCTTGAATATGATGTTAAAAATACACAGATGAAGGATTTTTTGAAGAGATATTTGTGAAATGGTCTGCAAAGGCTTCACTTACGTCATCTGGGCTATGAAGTGTTTGATTATTAAGTTTTATGACTGGTGATGGTGTAGGGATGTATTTTCCAGATATTTTTCTTACTTTAGTCCAAACTTTCATGAGGCTAGTTCTCCAGTTTATCTTAGAAACATAGTTTATCCAGGATTGGCGCTTAGCCTGTTTTACCTGATATCAGAATCTAGCTCTTGCTTTTTTATAACAAATCAAATAGAATTGACAAGGATGTCGTCAATAGCGGGTGAATGCAGCTCTCATTGCTTTCGTGTTAAACGGCATTGGGTATTCCACCAGGGGACAGGTTTTCTGCAAAATTACCCATTAGTGCAGGGAACTGATTTGTCACTAGCACTCATAATGACCTTGTTAACAAAATCTAGAGCTTCATCCACTGTGGGGAAGTTTTCGGCATCAGTTTCTATAAAGGTTAAAGACGTAAAGAGATTGATTGATTTATGAAATTTTTGGCTCGAAGGCCAAGCGCCGAAGCTGGTAGGCCATTCAGCGCATATCTATCTCATATAGATAAAAATTCAAGTAAAACAGTAAAAACAATAAACATTCACAAAAACACATCACAACAACATACACTCACAAGCACTCATATACACAATCTTAAATTTCATAAAATAAACCGATGTCTTTCAAAAACTTTACAACATTCTTCACCTGAGCTTCCTCCCCTAAAATTTGTTTAAAAGATAAATTTGTTAAAAAATTTGCCCTGCGCTTATTAGAGAATGCAGGGCACTGTATTAAAATGTGTTTTATTGTAAAAACTACTTGGCAAGTGGGACATTGGGGGGCCAGCCTTTCTGCTCCACTTGCCATCAAAAATTTATGGGTAATATAGGAATGGCCAATTCTCCAAGGGGTGAATCTCTTTTAACTTGTAACTACCGTCCAGCCTTGTCCATTGTTCTTGCCACTTTTCCATTGTATAACGATGAATTACTTGTTTGAAATCTGTATGTGGGATCTTTTGGTCTGTTATATGGTCGAGCCTAGTGGCGGCTTTGGCTGCAGCATCGGCCTGTTCATTTCCAGTGATACCCACATGGGACGCCACCCAGCAAAAGTTTACTTTTATTTTCTTTCTGTTGTTAATGAGAATCAACCAGTCCTGTATTTCTTGGATTAAAAAGTGACGAGGTAATAATGTACTTAGAGAGGATACAATGCTCATGGAGTCTGTGAAAATAACAAAGTTCTTATTACATGGAACAGAATTAAAAACAAATTTGAGGGCGTTGCTAACTGCCAGCAGTTCAGCAGTAAAAACAGAGCTAAAATGAGGCAACTTTCTCTTTAAAACTGTGCTATCAGATACAACAGCACAACTAACACCGTCTTGGGATTTTGATCCATCTGTATAAATAAAAATTGAATCAGCATGTACTGATAAATGTTCTACAAATTCGCTTTTTAGCTCTACAGCAGTTCTATTTTTCTTGTTTTTAAGAGGACATATTACAGTGGGGCATCGGTTCCAAGGAGGGAATTTGGGAGGCGTGATCTCAGCAATTGTATTAGGAACAAGTCCTACCTTCTCTGTCCCAACTTCACATCTCACTTCTAAAGGTTTCGGCAGAGTACTTTTCCTTGGAGCTCTGTCTACCGGCTGCTTTACATATTGAAGTTTGGATTCTGTTTTGATGTCAAGACATGAGATATATATCTAAGGCTTAATTCCTCCCTGTGAATATAGTGGGGAGGAACTCCAGCATCCACATACAAGCTATCCACTGGAGATGTTCTATATGCTCCCGAACAGATCCGCAAAGCCATATTGTGGACTATATCAAGCTTCTTTAATGAAGTTTTACATGCCGATCCATAAATTTGACATCCTTAATCCATTTTGCTAATGTTTGGTAAAGCCTTATTAAAGTTATACAATCTGCTCCCCAGTTGAAACGAGACACTACCTTTAGTACATTAAGTCGCTGTTTAACAGTGTATACAACCTCATTTATGTGATGAGTGAATGTCAACCTTTTGTCCAAAACCAGACCCAAGTATTTTACTTGATCTTCATATGGTAATATGACACCCTCTAAGAATAGTGTTGGTATCTCTTCCTTGCGTCTTAGTCTGGAAAACCTTATGGTTTTTGTTTTTTCAGCAGAGAATCTGAAGCCCCTGCTATTAGCCCATGCTGTTGCTAAGTTAATAACCTCTTGAATCTTTTGGCCTGTTTCTAATGTTGTCGATTTGCTGCACACAATAGCGAAGTCATCAGCATAAGCCAATCCATGAACTCCTGCGGGAACTTGTTCTAACAAACTATTAATGGCTATGCTGAAGAGTGTAGGACTCAGAACACTTCTTTGGGGAATCCCTTCCTCTTGGAGATATGCAGAAGAGAAAGAAGAGCCCACTCTGACTTTTAGATAACGGTCAGACAAGAAATCCTTTAAACAATTGAACATATTACCCCCGATACCCCACTCTGCAACTTGCTTCAGAATGCCTCCCCGCCAGGTAGTATCATAGGCATTTTTCAAGTCAAAAAACACAGCGATGCTCGAGTTCTGAATTGCAAAGGCATTCTGAATCTCACGAGTGATAAAAAGGGGTCCAGAGTGCACTTATTTCTTCTAAATCCAAACTGTCTGTTAGATAGGAGATTTTTAGATTCCAAAAACCAAACTAAATGCATATTAACCATTCTTTCATAGATCTTACAAATGCAGCTAGTGAGAGCAATAGGTCTGTAGCTTTGTGGGTCATGAGAGTCTTTTCCTGCCTTTAAGATTCTTATGATAATTGAAGTCTTCCAAGATTTAGGAGAAGATCCAGAAGACCAAAATTTGTTCAGCACATTTAAAAGGAATTTCTTCGACGATATGGATAAGTGAGCAATCATGGAATAAAGAATGTCATCCACTCCAGGAGAGGTTGGGGAGGATAAAGATAAAGCATGATCCATTTCATCCAAGGTGAAAAGATTACATGCCTCCGAGTTCGTATTGGTAGGAGGAATAATCGTGGTCTTGGCTTTAATTCTTCTGAAATCATGTGAATAATGTAGTGGACTTGAAATATCAGCATAATGTCTTCCAAAAGCCTCTGCTACTCCTCTTGTATCTGATATAAAAGAGTCATTTATCTTCAGAATAGGTAAAGGAGATGGAGTAAACTTTCCTTGTAATTTTCCAATCCTATTCCATACTAAGGTAGGGGAAGAGTCATATTTCAATTCGCTAATATATTTAATGAAGGATTCCCTCCTTGCTTTCTTGAAGATTTTCTTCTGCTTTGCTCGAGCTCTTCTGTACGTTATCTTATTGACTAAACAAGGATATCTCTGATATCTCTTATAGCAAGTTCTTGTAATCTTTCTGCTTAAAGCACATTCATCGTTCCACCAGGGGACTACTGGGCGTTGAGGTTTACCAGCTGTCCTAGGAATGGAAGAGAAAGCACCAGAAAGTATGATGTCTCCCAGATAATCATATGCATCAGTTACTACAAAAATCACTAGTCTTATGATTAATCTCTGTGGATCTCCTAAATAATTCACAATTAGCCTCTCCTGTCTTCCATTTAGGTAAGCAAGAGGAGGGAGTGTTCTTTAAATATTTGATATGGATAGGCCAGTGGTCGCTACCATGTAGATCTTCATCTTTTGACCAACTGTAGTCTAATCTTAAGGATGATGAACAAATAGTTAGGTCTATAGCAGAACTTGAGTTGTGAAAGACATCAAACCTAGTTTTGGAACAGTCATTCATCAAAATGACATCGTTATTATCAATAAATTCTTCAATTATATTGCCCCAGGGGTCACACCTTGATTCACCCCATAGAGGATGCTTGGCGTTAAAGTCACCCATTAAAATAAAAGGCTCAGGGAGCTGGGCAACCAAAGATTGTAGGTCATTTAACTCAAACTGACGGGGGTGCTTATATATGTCTAGGAATCGATCTACCAGTTCAGGTTCCAAATACAAAGAACATAAAGTGATCCATTTAGTGGTAAAGATTTGTACTGCACAAGCCTGCAACACCGAATGTAGGTGGACACTTCTGTGGTTTACAGATTTCTTAACAATGATACCAGTACCTCCATGGGCACGGCCCCCAATCATAGGAGGAGATCTGTAAAATTTATAATTAAGTCCAACATTAGGGGACTTGGAGACAAATAGCAGACATATCATGTTCTTTAAAGAGAATCCCAACCTGCTCTCGATGAGAATTAAAACCTTGAATATTTCATTGAATTATGGACATTATACATTTTTCTTTTTCTTTTTTGGGTCTACTGGTCTGGGAAGAGAAGTCTGGGAGAGAGAGGGTCTCCAAGATGGGTTCTTTTCTAATTTCTTTGCTTTCGCGGGTGGCATCCTCCTCTCTGACAATGTTCCGACCGACAATGTAGAGTCTGGGTTATTAGTTCCTTTCTTAGATTGCTTATCACGATTTGGGGAAGAAGATGGAGATGAGGGTGGACTGTGGAGTCTTTTACTGCGCACAGCTTCAGACTCCATAGCTTTGCTTCTGTGCGCCTCAACTGAGTGAGGCACATCAGTCCGTGATCCCTTTATTGGGGAGCCCCCCAAGTTTGGAAGGTTGACTGATTGAGAGGAGGCTTTATTAGAGGAACCCTGTGGGGTTTCAGCAATGGGAACTTTAGGTGCCCCTCTAGATGGGGCAGGAGACATTCCCTCAACTGGGGATGGGAGAACCTCCGCAGAGGAGGGTTGAGGAGTACTACAATTTCCAAGTTGTGGAGCAGAACGATTAGGTCTAGTAGTGACTCTTTCACGTTGAGGCTTGGGTTCAGCATTTGGTTGATCCTCATTGCTTCTGTGCACCTCTACCGAGTGAGGCACACTAGTCAGCAATCCCTCTACTGGGGAGTCCCCCAGGTCTGGAAGAGAGATTGCCTGAGAGGAGGCTTCATTAGAAGAAGCCTGTGAGGTTTCTACAATAGAAACCTTAGGTATTACAACACAACATTGACAGTATTAACACGAAAAACATGAACTTGAACACTTTCTTAAACAACACAACATACACATTGCGATTATACAAGAAACAAAACTAAGACACTCACACAAAACACCATCATTTCATAATTACACCACCATCAGACAGGATGCAGGGATGACCTGTCATCCAGGAGGTGCCAAGATAAGAAGGAGGGTGGAGGGGAGTGAAATATATAGAAAATGGAATGGGTGGGAGTGGTTTCTATGCCTTTTTCTTTTTTGGCTACCCCCTGTGTAAGGGGGAAAAAGCCTTTTGTATATGTATGTATGTATATTCCATTTCTCTTCCATCCCTGTTTCTTCATTTAGGAATTTCTTAGTTTGATGTTCATTAGCCATATGCTTGTTTTCTTGTCTTTTTTCCATTTCTTTCAAGCTTTATCTCTTCTATCCTTAGCCTCACTACATTTTTTGTTGTACCAGTTTTTATGAATGTTCTTTCCTTTTTTTGTTGTACATATTTATCCACTCCCTCATTATAAATTTATCTTAGTATATTCCATTTCTCTTCCATCCCTGCTTCTTCATTTAGGAATTTTTCCCAGTTCACGTAGCGAAAGAATTTTTTGAGTTTCTCAAAATTTGTTTTGTTGTACATTAGTCTTTCTATTCTATGTTTATCATTTCTGCTTTGATCCATTTGCTCTTTCAACTCAAATTCTATTAGTACATGGTCACTCTTTCCTATCGGAGTTTTGTAATAAATTTTGTCGACAAATTCAGGCTCTGTCATAAGTATTAAATCCAGCCTTGATGGTTCTTCACTACCTCTGTATCTGGTATTTTCCCTTATCCACTGAGTCATTGTGTATTCAATGGTCATGTCGAGCAGAACATTGCCCCAGAGTTCCTCTCCACCCTTCACTGTCATTTCCTCCCAACATATTTCTTTTGAATTAAAGTCACCCATAATTACTGTATTTCCTCTGTCCTTCAGTATATTAGTTAATTTGTATTTTGTATCTTCTAATATTTTGGAATTATCACTTTCTGTCCAGCACTGTGTTTTGGGGGGAACATACACCACTACAAATTTGCTACTCTACATTATTTTTTCCTTCAGTTATTTTTGTTACATTTATATCTTTATTAGCCAAAATTAATACTGTGCCACCCTGTTTATCCTTTCTATTCTTTGTCCAACAGTTGTATAAACCTAGTCCCACAGTGTTGGGTGGTAGAGTACACTTTAATTTAGTTTCCACTATTCCCATTATGTCTGGTTTTTCTAAGGCCAGATAATCATTTAATTAATTCATTCCTGAAGTTATTCCATCTATATTGGTATAAGCTATTTTTAATTTCCTTTCTCCTCATCTTTTTCTGTCTGCTTTGTTTCCTTTTTCCTATACCATTTTCTAAAAAAAAAAAAAAAAAAAAAAAAAATTCCTTTCAGTTTGTTCTTTTTTAATTTTTTTCATTCGCTTCATTTCTAAGTGCTTTTTCTTTTTCTTCTTCACTCATTTCTTTTTTATCCATATATTTTTGTATTGTTCACTATTTGCTAATTTCATTGTTCTGGATAGTACTTCCTCTGCAATTATTTGAGATCGAAGCTTTACTTTCAGTGGCCTGTATTGTTTTTCTTTAGAGTATCTGCCGATTCTATAGGTCTCCTTGATTTCCCTATCCAAACCTTGTCCTTCCACTTGTAATTCTTTCAAAATTTCCTTAGTGATCTCTTTCTCCTCCTTTTCCCTCAGATATCTAGGCACATTATGGTTCTCTTTGATGCCATAGATTACAATGCATCTTTTTTATCCACTGTGTCCCTAAGTTGCCTTTCTTTTTAATTACTTGGATCACCGTTTCCTTGGTATTCTCCTTGATCTGTTGCTCCATTATTTCTTTAAAGGATACTTTTTGACATTCCTGTTAAACTTTCCACTGTTCCTTTATTTCCTGTAAGTTATTTTCTTTTATTTTTTCTTCCACCTTTTCAGTCACTGCTTGCATTTGATCTTTTATCTCCTTTTTTAATGCCTCATTCCTATTTATATAACTTTTCAACCTTTCATTATCTCCCTTTAATTTATTTAATTCCTTTTTTAAGTCATCTATTATTCTCTTCATTGGCTTTCCTTAGCATAGCTACTTCTTTGTACATTATTTTATACTCACTTTTGAGCTCTATTAATTCATCCAAAATGTCATTAATATCTCTATTTCTCATTATATTTCTATACCTGGGCTCTCTATCCATTTCTAACCCTCTATGCATAATATTTCCTTCCCCTTCAAACCTTAAAAAAAAAAAAAACTTTCAAACATTTGGTATTCCCTCGGTGTTTGAGACATATCTTTCGAATGACACCAAGTGGAGTCTCTATTCTGCTTTCTTCCAAGCATCTTTTTGCTGGTCCTTTGTCTTTCAGTTTCTTTGCTTTGTTCCATTTTTTTATGAAGAAAAAAAAAAAAAGATAAAATGGAGATACAAAGACGTTTACATTTTGGTCACAGCGAGTTATTTTCCCTTGACCGTATCTTTGTAAACAACAAATTCGTTTGTTCGTGAATCACTAAATAGCAGGTCCAGAGCATTCATTCCAGCACATCTTGCTTCGACCGTGGTTGGTGTTCTGTGATGAGACTGGCTTGTTTTGGGAGAAATGCCAAAAAGGACCTACATCACCCAGGAGGAGAATGTACTACCCAGACACAAACCAATGAAGGATAAGCATACATCTGTATTTTGTGCTAATATAAGTGGTGACTGTAAGGTCAAGCCATTTATTGTGCACCACTCTGAAAATACCCATGTACAGTAATGTATTGAAAGCTAAACTGTCTGTGATGTGGAAGGTGAATAGGGCATGGGTAATCCAGACATTATTTATGGAGTGACTGACTGAAGTGTTTGCCCTAACTGTCAAGAATTACTTTTAAGATAAGGATCTTCCTCTTAAATGTCTTCTCTTAATGGATAATGCTCCCACACATCTACCAGGTTTGGTGGAAGACCTGGATATTGAATACAACTTCAAGGCCAAATTTCATCCACCCAGTACTACTCTACTACTGCAATCCATAAATCAGCAGGTGATTTCCAATTTGAAGAAGCTATACACCAAGGCACTGTTTTCCAGGTCATTAATGACACCAGTTTGACCCTTTGAGTTTTTTGGAAGGAGTACTTTAACATCTTCCTCTGGATCAACCTCATTGATGCAGAGGAGCAAACTTTGGCCAAATTGTGTCCAAGAGAGACTTCAAGGGATTTGAGGCAGAGAGAGCTATCAAAGTGGTGGATGAAATAGTATCCATGGGCAAGAGTATGGGCTTGGAGGTTGACAATGCTGACGCAGAGGAACTGGTGGAGTACCATCAAGACAAATTCACCACAGAAGAGCTTGTCGAGTTGCAGAATGAACAGGTGAAAGCCATACAGGAGTAGCATTTGTCAGAGGAAGAGAAGATTAGGGAGAAAATTACTAGTGTGCAGATATAGGAAATTTGCAGCAAGTGATGTGCAGGAATTTATTGAGAAGCACCACCCTAACAAAGTTGTGGCTAATAGAGCAATTAATATTTTGCATGAAAATGCAGTGTTGCAATTCTAGAAAAAACAAGCAGCAAAGAAAAACTCAATTGATTTCAGATAGCTTTCTTGTGTGCATAGAAAAGGAACCAACTAAAATATTACTACGTTTAGAGATTTTAACCTCTTCCCCGGCAGAAACAGGTATACTTGTTTTCACTTAATGTTCCTTTTTCAGTCATCAACAAGAATACTCGGCTAAAACTTAACCTTCAAAAACCAGCTACAGACATATTTATTCATCAATTCTGAGCCTAAGCCATTCTACATGTGAAACGAGTATTCTCAGCAAATCGTACGGCTGGCAGAGGTGTACAAGGTAGCGCTGGGGTAGCTCAAGGCCGCTTTCTTACTAGACTTGCTACAGCAGCCACTGTGGTCAGGTGCAGTTTTCATCCACATGAGCACTCGTTTTTTATGGCTTTTTCAAAGAAATTACACCCCAAATGTCTAATTCTGAGGAAGATAGTGAATATGAACCTTCCCTTAGAAGCTTGAATACTTCTGATGACAGTGCCAGTTCATCAGACAATGACTACTGTATGTCTCCATAAGTGATGAGGAGGAGGAGGGAGGTGATGGAAGAGCTTGGATAAGCCTCGAGTTGTCAGAGGACCGCAAATGTCACAAAAAAAAAAAAAAAATCATTCATTACTTTTGGTAATAAACTGATATGAGAAAACTGAAGAAACTGTGGTTGTTGTTGTTGTTGTCGTTCCCTAGACTGTCTGTCCAAGCAGTCCCGTCTCCCCAAGGAATGCTACTGCCGAAACTGGGTTTTCCCACAAATCCTTTATAGAGTGTATGTTGTGTTGTTTGCGTGCATGATTGTGTATAATGCAGTCTTCCATTATGTGTTGTATGGTATGGGGTGAAGTGTTACATCCTGGGCAGCTGTTCACAATGCGGTCATCCAGCCTCTTCTGGTAGCTTAGAAGTGCTGGGTGGTGGCCACACCGCAGTCTGGCCAAGTGGACTCTGTCCTTTCGTGGGAGAGAGGATTCAGAAGGGTGGATATCAGGGGGTCTGGCATGCAGCAGTGTGTTGTCTTTCAGTGTGTTAATGGAGCGGTGTGTGATATGATTATGAATATGTTTCCGGAGGCTGGTATTTGGTGGTTGTGGAGGAAGAGAAGAGAGTATTTGTGCGTAATAAAGGTCTTTGGGTGTTGTTTTAATGTTTCTTGGTGTGTGTGGGTGTTCTGCTATGTAGTGTAGCAGGTGTGATGTGTTTGTGGTGGCTGCGGCAAGTGTTTGTGTGCCTCTCTTGTCGAGGTGGTCCTTGACTTTGAGGACTTTTGTTTCATGGTGTAAATGGTCTGTTGGTGTTGTATTTGTGCAGCCTGTAATTGTTTTTAGGGCTTTGTTTTGTATGATTTGAAGGGTGTTGTGGTGTGTCTCACTGAGATTAGGAGCCCATGCAGGACTCGCATAATTCAACACTGAGCGTATGCATTGTTATGTTACACCAAGAATTTTCGGTGTGTTTGTGTGTGGTATTAGAGTGTTGTTGATGTAGAGATGAGGTATGTATTTGTGTTCTTTTGTCCAGTTGGTGAGAAGTGTTGCTGTAGATTTGGTTGGAGCTATTTTGAGTCTGTGATGAACCATGTGTTGAGTGTATCAAGGTATGGCTGGATTATTTCTGCAGCTTTGTCTGTGTTACGATGTGTGTATGTGATTGTTATGTCGTCTGCGTAGGAAGAGATTTGTATTTCTGAGGTGTTGTGGGTAAGCCATGCATGTATAGATTAAATAGTGTGGGGGATAGAACTGAGCCCTGTAATGAAAAAGCAAATTGGGTCAAAGACAGAGTGGATAGGAAAAAATGTATTGTGGTAAATGGACTAAAAGAAAAACATGGTTTGGCGAGGTACATGAGAGAAAAAGAAGAAAAAGAGACAGCAATAGCAATCCTAAAAGAAATTGAGGATGGAGCCCAAGAAGCAGTTAAAGATGTTGATGATACATATAGGATTGGTCACTATTCTAAGAATAGAAATCGACCCCTAAAGATAAAACTAAGATCACAAATGGTAGTAGAAGACATGTTTGAAAAAGTAGGTAACTTAGCAAGGAGTGAAAAGTACAATAAGATATGGATAAAAAGATAAATGAGTATTGAGGAATTAGAAAAAGAAAAGACACTAAAAGATGAAGCAAAGGAAAAAAACACGAAGAGAGCGGAGACAGCAAGCAAGGAATTCCATTGAAGAGTAATCAACATGAGACTGAGGAAATGGTACATCAGAATGGGTGAACCAAAGACAAAAAAAAAAAAGACAAAAAAAAAAAAAATGAAGAAAAGAAAATTGAAAGTGGCCTATACCAACATCGACAGATTAATTTCAGGACTGAATGAACTTAATGATTACCTGCTAGAAGAAAAACCAGACATAATGGGATTTTGTGGAGACTAAAATAAGGGGTGAAATACCATCCATCGATGTTGGATATGGATTTTATAATTACTGGATAAAGAACAGAGACAAGAAACAGGGAGGAGGAATCATGTTCTTGGCCAAGAACAACTTGAATGTGACAAAAATTGCGGAGTGCAAAGGTAATGTAGAACTGATCATGATAAAAGTCAAAGACAAGAACATGAAAAGTAGAAAGTTTGTGGTGACTTATGTGCCCCCAAAAATGAACGCTTGGAAAGAGAACGAGCATACGAAAATGCTAGAAGATACAAGGCAATCATTAAATGAGATACTAATGGGTGGCGGTAATCTGGTAATTATGGGGCCCTTCAATTGCAAAGACATTTGTTGGGAGAATATGACAGTGAGAGGAGGAGATGACTTGTGGGTTAATGTACTACTAGATATGACCATGGAATATACAATGACTCAGTGGGTCAGTGAAAACACCAGATACAGAAATAACGAGGAGCCATCGAAACTAGGTCTAATATTTACAACAGAACCTGAAAATGTGGATAAAATCCAATACAAGACACCAATTGGAAAGAGTGACCATATACTCATTGAAACTGAACTAAAGGAAGAAATATACATGGAAAGAAATGAAAAGCATAGAAAAGGAAGATTGATGTACAACAAAACAGACTTTGCAAAACTAAAGAAATTCTTCCAGAATGCAAACTGGGAAAATTTTTACATGGAAGAGACAAAAGACGAATAATCACTTCAAATCTGTCTTCACTAGAAAGAAAGCACAATATTGGGATGAAGGTAATGAAAGGTGATCTCCCCCCATGAGCGAGATAACCATACCATATACCAAAGGCTTTTTCCCCCTACACAGGGGGTAGCCAAAAAGAAAAAGGTATAGAAACCACTCCCACCCATTCCATTTCCTATATATTCCACTCCCCTCCACCCTCCTCCCTCTCATCTTGGCACCTCCGGTATGACGGGTCATCCCTGCATCCTGTCCACTGCCCTGGGTCAGAAGCAGTGTTGCAAGATACAGCACATCCACAGCAAGGCTGCTTCATAAATTCGGCGACCCCCCCTCTCCGTCCCCCCATACAGAAAAGTAGAAGACAGGGAGAAATCCCTTCGGGCTGCGTCAAATTTTTCTCATACTTTCTCGCCCCCATCCCCCACCCATTCCCCCTCATGCATCACAACCTCATCTATACACAACCCCTCTCCATTCACCCCTATCTTCTGTCCTCTCCCGTCCTTCCTCCACAGACATTCCTCTCTTTTGTAATGCCCCTTTCACCCCATCCATCCATCTCATCCTGGGATGCCCCCTCATATTCACTCCTTCCACCTCCGCCTTCCACACTTCTTTTACTAATCTTTCTTCACTCATCCTTTCCATGTGTCCAAACCATCCCAATACTCTTTCATCAACCCTATCTCCCAACTCCCTTTCCACCCCTGTTCTCCTCCTCACCTCCTCATTTCTCACTCTAGCCTAGTAACCCCTATCATACTTCTCAGACATTTCATCTCAAACACATTCAAACTCCTTCTCTCTTCCTCTCTCCCCCATCGACGGCTCAGTACCTTGTTGTGGTGGTGGGGCTCGAGTGTTGCAATGACGAGCTGGGTTATGGCGGTGGGATGATGTACATCCCGGCAAGTCCAACCATACCACCAAGGCCAGGTCTGAGCTTCCAGACCAAAACTGAACCACTATTTACCCTCCTGCTCATTTTATTTCTTCTCTCCTTGGGCTATCAGGAACATTGGTGATGACTATTGCAGGAAATACGATCAAGTTTTGAATAATGATTGGAATTGACCCCATCACCCTTTGGCAGACCCCATTGGGAGCAGACACTGTCTGTTAAGAGTCGGTCTCCATCGATCCAGTTATAAACCCCTTATATTTGCGGGTAATAGGGGGGTGCCAGGCAATGGAGACAACGGTGGGAGGGGTTTTTACCCCCACTGACCAGTGAGTGCCCACCTTAAGAGAGGCAGCCTCTCTTCAATAGAAGACTGGTCCCCGCTAAAGCCCCTTCCCATATTGAGCCACATGGGATAGGAGGACTAACATCTTCCGATAAGGGGTGGATTCCCTAGGACTCACAAATTCAATACAAAACAATCCTAGACCCCCTGTTGACGACTCTATTGACATGGAAGTGAACAATGGTACTGGCACTTCGGGTTCAAGTATAAAAACCCTAGAACCTTATTCTTTTCCTGATAATAAAGCTAAAAATCATCAGGACAGAAAGAAAGACGGAGAAACAAATGTTAGGAATGAAAAATTTAGAAAGAAATAATACTAGGGGTATACAAAACGGTAAATTATGAAAAGTACTTAATACTTGAATTTGAAGAAGGAATATTTTCAGAGCAAATAGAGAAATTGTTAATATCTGTGGCAGTCAGCCCAAAATTCTCCCATAAGGAAATGGAAGTCTATTGATCGAAACCTCATCGCCTGAACAAAGTGAAAAACTCAAAACTATCTCAATTTTAGATGGTCTTAATGATAAATGCTTCTCTCATCCAGTTTTTAACCAAAGCAGAGGTGTAGTATATGCACCAGAATTATTGCAATTTGAAGAAAATGAAATAGAAAAAGAGTTGAAAAAAAATCAAGGAGTAATAAAAGTTGTAAGAATGCGAAAGAAGATTGGCGAACAGCTTGTACCTCTAGGAACAATAATTTTAACCTTCAATCAATGTAGATTACCAAATTTTATAACAGCTGGTTGGTTATCTCTTAAAGTAAAGCCATATATACCATCCCCATTAAGATGTTACTATTGTCAAATGTTTGGACACTGAAAACAAAATTGTAAAAGTAGAATTAACCTCTTCACTCCGGGGCACATCACACGTCTGGCAGCATTAGCTGCCCGACGTGCGATGTTGCTTCATAATAATTGCATTATTAAAAATAAAGTCAGTGTTCAATTGTTCGTTCTCTTTCATCCGTGTATTTTGATAACCATAGAAAATTGATGAAGCCAGTTTAGAGAGAATGGAGATTACATAGGTACGACTACAATAAATATAATCAAGGTGGCGACATCGGCATCACCGAGTACCCACTTGCTCCTCATGCCGCTTATGTAGGCATCACCGTATGGAAGTGGTTAATGAAGAACCTGCAGTATGCTTAAACTGTGGTAAAGAAACGCATGGCATTTGTAATGAAGCTCCATCATGTGTTAACTACAGAGAATAACATCCTTCATTCTCCAAGAGCTGTGTTAAATATGTCTTTGAAAAGGAAGTTCAAGCCATCCGAACCCTCGAGAAAATTACTTTTAAAGAAGCTAGGAATAAGGCCTTGAATAAACAAATTAGACCAGGGGAACTATTTTCAATGATTCTGAAAAGAAATCAACCAAATTCAGCAAATGAAAAAAATTCTAACACCAAACAGAAAAATCTGTGAAAACAGTAAAACCAAATGAACAAAAGAGCACAACTTCATATGTAAAAATACCAGAAAAACAAGAGAGCAAATAATAAAATAAAGTCACTGCCCATCATTCAAGAAATGGAATGGAAAACTTGAAACAGATCACCAAGGAATCCACCCACCAAAAAGAGAAAACAAGATCTGAAGTGAATAATGAAATTAAAACAAAAAAGAGAGAGAGAACTCCAGAACAAAATTCTAATTAAATAATTCTTAAAAAATCCAGTAATGTTGCTAATAAAAACTCAACTTTAACTACAAATAGAAATGTAACCAAGATAAAAACATAAAACAAACAACCACCATGAATAACAAACTCACCCTACTACATTGGAATTGTCAAGGCTTGAGAGCTAAATACGAATCTTTAGAAATATTAACCCATTCAACTCCGATGACAAGATGTCTTGTCATTTGGTCAAATAAAACAAAAAATCATAAAACACCAAAATGTTTGATCAAACACCAGAAAAATATGACGTCAGCCCTCGCTTCGCTGCGAGCGAAGCGAGGATTGACGTAATATTTTTCTGGTGTTTGATCAAACATTTTGGTGTTTTATGATTTTTTGTTTTATTTGACCAAATGACAAGACATCTTGTCATCGGAGTTGAATGGGTTAATAAAGGAAAATTTTCCCATCTGCATCTCATTACAAGAAATAATGCTTGGACAAAATAGAATATGCCCCAAAGAATATCTCTTTTATTGTAATGAACATCAAACAGATGAAGGAAGACATGGTGGAAGTGCACTACTTAAGACTAAATGTTATACACACAAAAATTCCTTTACAAACAAACTTACAAGCTGTAGCTATACAAATATTTACAAAAAATAAATATACAATTTGTTCAATCTACCTGCCTCCAGACAATATAAAGACCAAAATCTCAAACAGACCTTGAGAACCTGATTAATCAACTTCCTCGTCCATTTTTACTCATAGATTTTAATAGTAGACATCCAATGTGGGGTGACATAAAACCAAATCCTAGGGGAAATTTGATTTTTTCTTACATTGAAGAAAAAGAACTTAGTATTATGAATACAGGAGCACCTACTCACTTCCATATATAAACTGAAACACCTATTTGTATCGACTTATCTATCTGTTGACCTGATTGCTATTTGGATTTCTCTTGGGAAACCATGGACAACTGTTTAGGAAGTGACCATTTTCCAATCACCAGTAATATAGTAGATGAAATAGCTGTGCCAAGGTCTCCACATTGGATGATAAATAAAGCAAACTGGGCTCTCTTTACGTCTCCCCCCCGAAGCCCAGTACTTTGATGTAGTGGGGGGGCTTCCACGTAGCAAGGACGGGCTGAGCTGTGCCAGCCAGGTGTAACCATCCTGGAGAGGTCAGCCCTAAGCTACCAGACGAATTTTTTTTTTTTTTTTTTTTTTTTTTTGTGAATTCCCCTATCCCTACCCTTCATATTTGCTACCCTACTCTCCTTTTTCACCATCTTTCTCTAATACTTGTTAAGGAAGGTTCTGGTATCTTGGTGCCTCCCAAGTTACATGTCTGAACCCACTCAAGTAAGGATGTATACCGCGAGGTCACTACTCCCTGCGAGGGCCAAAAGCCCACCGACTGGGGAATGCATGTTTGCAACGTAGGTACTAGGCTGCAGACTTCCTTTCTCCCTATCCAGTACACATGCAGAGAGACAAAACAAAAGAGGACATACCCCAGGTTGACAAAGTCTCTAACTCACCTCCGAGGCCCTGCATGTGTAAATAGTCGTTTCTGGAACTTCCCGACTCTGCAGAGACTTTTCTTTTATTGCTTGAGGCATCAGGCAACTGCAGTATCTTCTATGTATTTATCTTTCTTTCCTGATATATGGTGTGGCCTCATAAATATACACGATCATGGCGGCTGTTCAAACTGTACATTCTAAACCTCCACCACTACCTGATCCTCCTCCTAAACCCCCCGATCCCTCTCCTAATATTGCCAATCCTAATGTTGATGCTATTGACTCAGCAAAAGTAAAACTCCCAGTTGATGACTCTGGCTTGAAAAAGGACTTTGGTAAAAATACTAAGACTTCATTGACAGATAATTCTGTAGCCCAGAAACTTACAATTAGAATAGATTCTGAAGTGATGAAAACATCTTTAGATACTCAGAAACCAATAAATAGCTCAAATACTGCCCCTAATAGTCATAGAATCTTACATCTAAAATGTCTCTCTGGATAAGAGTTATACAGACTTATATGATAATTTCCGTAAATTTGGACAAATTAAAGAGATCAGGGTTAAACTAACTGACAACTTTAAAGCTTGGCTAGTCTGGATCTCATTTCTTTCTAATCAGGATGCAGCTGCTGCCTGCTTGGATTATAATAATTACAATGAAAATGAATCCTCGGCCCAACTTGTTGCAAGAGTGCCACCTAACCTGGATATCTTTTATCCAGAAAACCTGTTAGAGGAAAGGAAGGAAAGTGTGCAGAGGCCTCCCAATCCAGCTAAGTGGCTTATTATCACTCTTGCAAAAGAACGTGGTATCTTGTTCGAGTTTAGAAGATTCTTGAAGAGTCACCTTGGCTCTGGTAATTTGACTAACTCGCAGGTATCACGATTTGGAAGAAATTCCTTCTTAATTCATGTAAAATCTTATAAACAAGCTGCCATGGTGCTTGACTTGAAACAGAAATCCGACATTAACCACTTCCATACGGTGCTGCCTACGTAGGCGGCATGAGGAGCAAGTAGGTACTCGCTGATGCCAAAGTTGCCATCTTGATTATATAGACACGGTAAAGGAAACATGGACTGGAGGTGAAGCTTTATTCCTGACGTTTCGTTAGACGAAACGTCAGGAATAAAGCTTCACCTCCAGTCCATGTTTCCTTTACCGTGTCTATACAACTTGTTCACATGGATTTTCATCTTGATTATATTTATTGTAGTTGTACCTACATAATTTTCATTCTCTCTAAACTGGCTTCATCAGTTTTCTATGGTTACCAAAGTACACGGGTGAAAGAGAACAGACAATTTAGCACTGACTTTATTTTTTATAATGCGATTATTATTTCGAGACATCGCACGTCGGGCAGCTACTGCTGCCAGACGTGCGCTGTTTCCCGGAGGGAAGAGGTTAAGGAAGTTAAACCCCACTATACCTTTAGTTATGCCAAAGGGGTCATTTTTAATAGAGATCTGTATGACTTTGAGGAAGAAGAAATTTTAGAAATGTACCCAACTAATGTTTGGAAGGTTGCTAAAATCCCTCGTTCTTCTATGATTATCCTAAGTTCTTCTGATGAAGATCTACTTCATTATGTACAGATAGAAAAAGAGATTGTTTATGTGAAGCAGTTTAAGCCCCGTCCCCTTCAGTGCTTTAACTGCTATGGTTTTGGCCATCCTTCCCGCCGATGTGCAAGAGACAAACTGTGATGTGTGCTCAGCCTGAAAATGGGGATTGTTCCCGCCCAACAGTTTGTATAAACTGTAAAGAAGAGCATAATGCCAGGGATAAGAACTGCATAATTTATAAGAAGGAACAGGAAACACTACTAAAAACCCATGCAGAACATATAAGTGTAAGACATGCTAAAAGATTATTAAGTAATTCCAAAAGATACAGTGATGTTGTTAAGACAAATAGTAAAGTGGATCAGCCAGCTGTAGAACCCAATAGAAATAAAAATGCCAATATGAATTCTTCTGTTAACACTGAACCCAAGCCTCAGTGTAAGATTGTTACTATGAAATCTAACCGTCTTTCTTCTTCTCAACTAGGAATTTCTAATACTTCTGAACCCTCCTCTGCAGAGGTTTCCTCACCCCTTGTTGAAGGGGTGTCCCCTGCCCCATCTGGAGGGGCACCTGTCCACTGCCCTGGGTCAGAAGCAGTGTTGCAAGACACAGCACATCCACAGCAAGGCCGCTTCATAAATTCGGTGACACCCCTCTCCGTCCCCTCATGCAGAAAAGGAGAAGACAGGGAGAAACCCTTCGGGCTGCGTCAAATTTTTTCTCATACATACTTCCTCACCCATCCCCCACCCACTCCCCCTCATGCATCACAGCATCACCTATACACAACCCCTCTCCATTCACCCCTATCTTCTGTCCTCTCCCATCCTTCCTCTACAGACATTCCTCTCTTTTGTAATGCCCCTTTCACCCCATCCATCCATCTCATCCTTCCACCTCCGCTTTCCACACTTCTTTTACTAATCTTTCTTCACTCATTCTTTCCATGTGTCCAAACCATCCTAATACTCTTTCATCAACCCTATCTTCCAGCTCCCTTTCCACCCCTGTTCTCCTCCTCACCTCCTCATTTCTCACTCTATCCAGCCTAGTAACTCCTATCATATTTCTCAGACATTTCATCTCATACACATTCAAACTCCTTCTCTCTTCCTCTCTCATGTTCCATGTTTCTGCCCCATAGAGTCCTGTTAGCACAATCATTCCTTCATACAACCTCCTCTTAGCATCCATTCCCAGATATCTATTTCTCATTACACTTTTTAATCCAAGGCATTTACTCGCTTCTCTCAATCTACATTCTATCTCCACCTCCACTCCTCCCTTTTCTGCCACATTTGCACCCAAGTATCTAAAACTATCCACTTCCTCCAGTCTTTCACCCTTAATGCTTAAAACCGCAGCACTTGCCCTGTGCTACAGTGTAGCAGAATATGGGGCACCAGTGTGGGCTCAGAGTACACACACAAATAAAATTGACAATAAACTCCACACAACCATGCGGATAATATCAGGGGCCATTAAACCAACACCACTCATTTGGCTGCCAACGATGAGTGGCATAGCACCACCAAATATACGACACGAGGATGCCATACAAAAACAACACCAACGCATAGACAACCTTCCAGCAGATATACCCCTCAAACAAATAATGGAGGAGACCCCAATAATAACGAGGCTAAAATTAAAAAAACCTTTCTTTAAAACAAAAAACAAAAATTTCAACCTAAAAGAAGCCTGGCAAGAAGAATGGACAAGGAAACTACCCACTGGGGGAAATTTAGTAACAGACCCAACCAAAATACTACCTGGATTTTCCAACCTAACCAGAAGAGAATGGACACAAGCCAACAGGCTGATATCACAACAAGGCAAAACAGCCATCGCTGGGGCTACAAAGACTCCCCAATGTGCCCATCTTGTCATAACTCACCCCAAGATACAGACCATCTCGTACTGCACTGCCAAATCACAGCAGTGCCTGGGGATTACCAGACTATCTATGAAGCAAATCAAACATTCATAGACTGGCTAGCAAATACAAAGTTGGAGGTGTAAGAAAGCCATACGATACTACTACTACCCTTAATGCTCACTTCCAGCCTGCTGTCACTCCCTCCCCTAGTACATCTCATCTCCTTACTTTTACCCACATTTATCTTCAGCTTCCTTCTTTCACACACCTTCTCAAACTCTGTCACTAACTTCCTCAATCCCTCCTCTGATCCTGCTACAAGCGCAGTGTCATCCGCAAACAACAACTGGCTCACGTCCCACTTTTCTCCATTTTCTTTAATCATCTCCAATCCCTGACCCACTACCCTTGCATTCACCTCTCGCACCACCCCATCCATGTAAAGATTAAACAGCCAGGGCGACATAACACAACCCTGACGAAGTCCCACCTTTACCTCAAACCATTCACTCTCTCCATTTCTGATCCTAACACAAGCTCTACTACTCTCGTAAAAACACTTGACTGCTCTTAACAGCTTTCCTCCTATCCCATATATCTGCAGTACCTCCAACAGTGCCTTCCTGTCTACCCTGTTGTAAGCCTTTTCCAGATCCATAAAAGCCCAAAAAACATCCTTACCTTTTCCTATAGCTTTCTCACATATGTGTCTTACCACAAAGATCTGATCTACACAACCCTTACCTGTCCTAAACCCACACTGTTCCTCACCAATTACTTCCTCTGTTCCTCTCCTAATCCTCTCAATCAAGACCCTCCCATAAGCCTTCCCAACTACACTCAACAAGCTGATCCCTCTGAAACTACTACACTCACACTTGTCCCCCTTTCCTTTGTAAAGTGGAACTATACAGGCACCACTCTGGTCCTCCGGCACTCTACCCTCTCTTAAACAAACATTAAATAATCTCACCAGCCAGTCCACCATAACTGTACTTCCTTTCTTCAGACATTCTGCATGGCATCCATCCAACCCAGGTGCCTTACCTGGTCTCATCATCTTAACAGCTGCTTACATTTCATCCTTCCCTATTTCTCCTCCATTTTCCTCACTCATCACTCATTTTCTTAGCACTTTCCCACTGCAACTACCTTTCCCTTCCTATCCTCCTTCACATTTAGCAACTCCCTAAAATACTCTGCCCACCTTCCTCTCACTGCCTTCTCTTCCATTATCATCTCTCCATCTGCACCTTTTACCTTTTCCTCTCTACTTGATTCGCCTCCTCTTTCTCTTTAAATTTCCTTCCAAAACATATTTTTATTACTTACAAAATTTTCTGTCATATTATCCCATTTCACATCTGCTCTCCTCTTTGCTTCCTTTATCTTATGCTTAAGTTCCCTTCTCTTTACTTTGTACCTCTCATACGATTCCCTCGTCCTAATTTGTAGCCAATCTATGAATGAATGCTTCTTCTCTTCTACACCTTTCTTTGCTTCCTCATCCCACCACTCACTACCCTTCCTTCTATTTCCTCCCACCCTCCTTGTTCCACACACCATCTTTCCACACCTTATGACTCCCTCCTTCAACCATCCCCATTCCTCCTCCACTCCTAGTTCTACTCTACCCTTTACTCCCTCCCACTCCTCTCTCAGCTTCTTCTTATACTCATTCTCTTTTTTTCTCTCATTTAAGCAGTTCACTCTAAGTACCTCCCTAACTTCTGCCCTTTTCCTCTTTCTCCACTCTCATTTTACCTTCCACCAGATAATGATCTAATATTCCCCCACTCTCTCCCCTTAGAACATGTACATCCTTAACTCTTCCTACCATACTCCTGGTCACCACTACATAGTCCATTAATGCTCTATCTGCCACCCTTCCATCCACCACCCTCTTCTATGTGTACTTATACTTGACTTTCTTCTTAAACACTGTATTTGCTATCATCAACTCTCTTTCAAGACACATGTCCACCATCAATTCTCCACTATGATTTTTACCTGGAACTCCATACTTCCCAATCACTCCATCTATTGGTTCTTTTCCTACCCTAGCATTAAGGTCTCCCAATACAACTACACTGATATTTCTCCCTAATCCCTCTATGCATTCATTTATATCTACCCAAAAAGCCTCCCTTTCCTCTATGCTCTTCTCACTACCAGGCCCATACACACTTACAAAAACCCATATCTCCCTTCCCAGCTTCACCTTCATCCACATCAACCTTGATGAAATTTCCTTCCACTACACTACATGCTTACTTATCTCTTCATTTACTAGTATAGCCACCCCTTCTCTCCCTTGTCCCCTCTTAACTCCTGAGTACCTGCCAGCTACACTCCCAAACTCACAGTTTCCTTTTCCTTTCATTTTAGTTTCACTCAAAGCCAGCCCATCCATCTTTCTTCTCACAAACATACTGCCTATCTCTTCCCTTTTACTCTCATCTGTACCACATCCATGCACAGTAAAAGACCCAAACCTTAGGGTACTGGTTGGAAAACTCCAAGACCCTCTTATGCCTTTACTCTTTTTTTTTTTTTTTTTTTTTAGGAATGTCCCCATTTGGGGCTACAGGTAGGACTCCTAATCCCATCCCCCGTCCCATTTTTTGTCGCCTTTTACAACTCAAGTGGAAAGACTTGGTGGTAGCATTCTCCTCCCCCACCACAGGGTAGGCAAAATAAAGGAAATGAATATTCAGAGAAGTGGTACAGGACAGTAACAAGGGGTTGAGGGACAGCATAATGGAGGGATAGTCGTAGTATAAAAGTGTCATCATTTCTCTGTGACAGAGT
This sequence comes from Oratosquilla oratoria, assembly GCF_046742065.1. Lineage (NCBI taxonomy): Eukaryota > Metazoa > Arthropoda > Malacostraca > Stomatopoda > Squillidae > Oratosquilla > Oratosquilla oratoria. The sequence continues at coordinate 43,330 of NW_027467762.1, read as the reverse complement.
TTTCCTCAATCACAAAATGATTTGTGACTCTGGTCTGTAGGGGCGCCCCATATAGACCCTAAAGTATCAACCACATGGTACTGTATAATGAGGGAGTGAATAAATATGTACAACAAAAAAAGGAAAGAACATACATAAAAATCTGGTACAACATAAAATGTTGTGAGGCTAAGGATAAAAGAGATAAAGCTTGGAAGAAATGGAAAAGAGACAAGAAAACAAGCAAATGGCTAATGTACATCAAACTAAGAAATGATTATGTAAAATATGCAGAGATGAAAAGAGAAAAAAAAAAAAATAATAATAATAATAATAATAATAATAATAATAATAATAGAAAAATGCAAGGAAGAACCCAAACTATTTTACAGGTACGTAAATGGCAAACTGAAGAATAAACAAGTACTGTAATAGAAAAGCTGCGCCGAGGTAAATACGAATATACAGAAGAACTGAAAATGACTGAAATTATGAACAACCACTTCAAATCAGTATTCACAATAGAAAACTCACCTAACTGTGAGGAAATAGAGAGATATCCTCCTCAATGAAAGAAATAATTGTAACACAGAAGGAAATCAGCGACCAAATCAAAACCCTTGATGTCAGAAAATCACATGGTCCAGACGGAATTGCAAATTGGATACTGAAAGAATGTATGGAGGAACAGATAAAATATACAATTAAATTCTCACCTCAAGAAGGAAAAGTGCCACAGGACTGGAAGAATGCAAACACTGTACCAATTTATAAGGGAGGAAACAAGGAAGATCCATCAAATTACAGACTGGTCTCCCTGACAAGCACAGTAGCAAAAATTTGTGAAAAGGTCTTCAAAAATAGATTGGTTAAACATTTGGAAGAAAAAACTATACTGAATCCAAATCAATTTGGATTCAGACAAGGAAGATCATGTACAACAAACTTGATCTGCTTCTACTCGAGATTAATAGACATAATACAGGAGAGAGAAAGGTGGGCAGACTGTGCCTTTCTGGACCTACAAAAGGCATTTGATAAGGTACCACACAAGAAACTAATAAGAAAGATAGAGTCAATAGGTGGCATCAGAGGAAAATGATCGGAATGGTTGAAAGACTTCCTGACTGGGAGGAAAATGAGAGTATTAGAGATAAATTCTCAAATTGGGAAGGAGTAGAGTTTTAAATGAATTTCTTTGCAGACGACACATAAATACTAAAGAAAGTAAGAACGGAGGAGGATTGCAACTCATTACAACAAGACTTGGACAAGATCTGGGAATGGACTCAAAAGTGGGAAGTGAAATTCAATATCAAGAAATGTAGTATAATGGAATTTGGAAAAAGTAAAAACAGAATATCAAGAGTTTATAAAATTGGTAAAGAGGTCAAAAAAGTAAACTCGGAAAAAGACCTTGGAGTGATGATCAGCAAAGACATGACACCGGACAAGCATATTAATGAAATAGTCAGAGAAACCTACAATTTATTGAGGTCAATAAAAGTGGCATTTGTCTATTTGGATGAGGAAATGATAAAAAAAAAAAAAAAAAAAAAAAAAAAAAAAACTAAATTAATAAGACCAAAACTCGAGTATGCAGCAACACTATGGACACCCAGTACCAAAAAGAATATAACAAAATTAGAAATACAAAAAGCAACAATAAAACTGGGGCACCAACTCTTTCCAAAATGACATATGAACAAAGACTGTCCAAACTAGAATTACCAACTCTGGAACAAAGAAGGGAAAGAGAAGACCTCCTAACTACGGTATCTATAGAATTATGAAAGGAATGGAAATCTTTGACAAGAATGATTTATTGAAATGGGACAATGGGACAATAGGACATGAAAAGAAACTCAAAAAAGATAATTACAGAAGAGATCTGAAAAAAAAAAAAAGCTTCCCACACAGAGTGATACATACTTGGAACAAATTAGACAAAAAAAAAACAGTGTACACTAACACTATTCAAGATTTTAAGAAAAAACTTGATGCCGAGAGATACAAAGACGGGTTACCATGAGCATAGCTCCCTTCCTGTATAATACAACTACCGTATTTTCCGGCTTAAAATGCGCATCGGGTTATAATGTGCACCCATGCACTTCGTTATCTCAGTACACAGATAGCGCGCACCGACGTATAATGCGCGTGCCAGGAAAAGTCACTGGTGGCGTGAACTGTATGTATGCGACTCCTGCTTGCGTTGGTCCATTGTTTTGTGGGAAATTTGAGCCATGAAAAGTTTATTGAATACAAAATGTACATGAAAAAATTCGGATTTTTACAAAAAAGAAAAAAAAAAAAAATGTAATTTAATATCCTGAGGGAATAATTCATCTTACAAGTTCTTATCACCGTGTACAGTGCCAACAGCACTGTATGGGGCAGAAACGTGGAACATAAGAGAAGAAGAGAGAAGGAGTTTGAATGTGTTTGAGATGAGGTGTCTGAGAAGTATGGCGGGGGTTACTAGGCTAGATAGAGTGAGAAATGAGGAGGTGAGGAGGAGAACAGGGGTGAAAAAGGATTTGGGAGAGAGGGTTGATGAAAGAATATTAGGATGGTTTGGACACATGGAAAGAATGAGTGAAGAAAGACTAGTAAAAGAGGTATGGAAGGCAGATGTGGAGGGAGTGAACATGAGGGGACGTCCTAGGATGAGGTGGATGGATGGGGTGAAGGGGGCTTTGGGGAAGAGGGGAATGTCTGTTGAGGAAGGAAGGGAGAGGACGGAAGACAGAGGTGAGTGGAGAATGGTTGTATATGGATGATGTTGTGATTGCATGAGGAGGAATGGGCCGGGGGTGGGGGGTGGGGTAGTATGTGTGAGTAAATTTTGACGCAGCCCGAAGGGATTTCTCCCCGTCCTCTCCTTATATGCAAAGGGGGACGGAGAGGGGGGGTCGCCGATTAAATGAAGCGGCCTTGCTGTGGATGTACTGTGTCTTGCGACACTGCTTCTGACCCAGGGCGGTGGGCGGGGTGCAGGGATGACCCGTCATCCAGGAGGTGCTCAGATGAGAGGAAGGGTGGGAGGGGTGTGGAGTGTATTTGGGGGTGAAATGGGTGGGAGTGTTTTTATGCCTTCCCCTTTTTGGCTACCTCCCTTGGAAGGGGGAAAAAGCCTTGGTATATGTATGTATGTACAAGTTTTTATCGCCATGCAGCAACAAACTATGTTTCGGTTCATAAGTGTCTTTACTGAAGTGACGTTTAGTTTAACAAACTCTTGCAAGAGGGTGTTTAGTGTAGGCTAGATTGGCAATAGAACTATCAATCTCGGCCCTGATCTAGCATATTCCGGGTGAGCTAAAACGGCCAACGTTCATGATGTTGGTACCAGTGCTGTTTTACGGATCCTAAATATTTGCATAGACTACGATAATTAATGTTAGTAAAAATAAACCAATGAAATAACGGTGATTAATTACTTAGTATCATATGAACGAGGTTACATGGAGAAGTATTTTTCATTGGCTAGAGCCACCGCTGGGAAATCTGTTGATTTGTCACTAAATTAAGTGTCAGTTTAGGCATCAATCAGGACATAACTAAGAAAAAGTCGGAACTACATGTACCGGTATATGACTCATGTTGTGCGTTGGTCCCTTATTACTTTGTAGCTTAAATAGTTTGTAGGAAATATGATCTAAAAAAAGTTGATTGAAAGTAAAATATACAGAAAAATTTCGGGATTTTTACAGAAAATGTTCATTTTATATCTTGAGGAAATAATTCGTCTTTACCATTTTTTATTTAATACTGAAACAAACTACAGACTGTTTCATTTCAGCTTTGAACCTGCAATGAGTGGTGAAATAGGACAGTCTCTCATCGAGGTGACGTTTAGTTAATATAACTCCCGAAAGAGGGTGGTGTAGTCAGGTGTTTGACACGAGTTTATGAACGGCCGCAACGGAATTTGTACCATACCTAAAGTGAAGCAACAAAGCCAACATAAATATCAAAACTAGGATGCTGTGAACATGGGTAAATATCATGAATATTGATCATGTTTCATGGTGTTTAGGCCTATTTAAACATGAAAAATAAGATTCGATAGATACCTACCTTTACCAAATATTTATATACGGTAGCCCATGCTGGCGTATTCTTTCATGTCACCATGGCTGTTCTTCTTGTTCTCACGGAACGTCACGGAGAAGTGTGCCTCCCGACTTTGTGACGGCCAACATCGTCACGTTGTTGTGAAAAAATTACACACACAGCCGCAGAATTTTTATCGTAGGCCGTAGATAATGCGCACCACCGGATAACGCGCACCCCTCATTTTTAGGCCCTTCCAATGGAAAAAAGTCGCACACTATACGCCGGAAAATACGGTAGGTAAATACAATTAAACACATGATATGCCATGTAGTTTTCACTTTCAACAAACTTTGCAAATTTGTCTACAAATACGTTCCCTGTTATTTCATCTGAACTAGCAGCCTCTCCATGTCTTACAACACTATGAATTCCACTTCTTTGACAAAATCTATCAAACCACCCTCTACTCACTTTAGTCGCTTTGGCACTTGTACTGTTATTTTTGACAAATCACTGTGCAACTGCCTAGCCCCTTTATAAATTATTGTACAGATGAGAGTAAAAGGGAAGAGATAGGTAATATGTTTGTGAGAAGAAAGATGGATGTGTTGGCTTTGAGTGAAACTAAGCTGAAAGGGAAGGGTGAGTGTAAGTGGGAGGTTATCAGGAGTGAAGAGAGGGCGAGGGAGGGAAGGGGCGGCCATTCTAGTAAGTGAAGAGATAGGTAAACGGGTAGTGGAGTGGAAGGAGGTTTCCTCAAGGATAATGTGGATGAAGGTGAAACTGGGGAAGGAGATGTGGGTCTTTGTAAGTGCATATGGGCCTGGCAGTGAGAAGAGTGTAGAAGAAAGGGAGGCCTTTTGGATAGATCTAAATGAGTGCATAGAGGGTTTGGGAAGAAATGTCAATGTGATAGTACTGGGAGACATTAATGCTAGGGTGAGAAATGGTCCAATCGATGGAGTGGTTGGGAAATGTGGAGTTCCAGGAAAGAATTGTAGTGGAGAGTTGATGGTGGAAATGTGTCTAGAGAGTTGATGATAGCAAATACAGTGTTTCGGAAGAAAGTCAAGCATAATTACACATGGGAGAGGGTGGTGGAGGGAAGGGTGGTAGATAGAGCGCTAATGGATTATGTAGTGGTAAATAGGATTATGATAGGAAGAGTTAAGGATGTACATGTGCTAAGGGGAGAGGGTGGGGGAATATCAGATCATTTTCTGGTGGAAGGTAAGTTGAAAGTGGAGGATAGATGGAGAAAGAGGAAAGGGACAAAAGGTAGGGAGGTTCTTAGAGTGAACTCTTTGAATGAGAAGGAAAAGGAGTACGGAAAGAAGCTGAAAGAGGAGTGGGAGGGAGTAAAGGGTAGAGTAGAGCTGGGTGTGGAGGAGGAATGGGGATGGTTCAAGGAGGGAGTCATAAAGTGTGCAAGGATGGTGTGTGGAACAAGAAGGACAGGGGGAAATAGAAGAAAGGGTAGTGAATGGTGGGATGAGGAAACAAAAAAGGTTGTAGAAGAGAAGAAGTGAGCTTTCACAGATTGGTTACAAAATAGGACGAGGGAGTCATATGAGAGGTACAAAGAAAAGAAAAGAGAAGTAAAGCAAAAGGTAAAGGAGGCAAAGAGGAGAGCAGATGTGAAATGGGGTATGAGTATGACAGAAAATTTTGAAGTAATAAAAAGATGTTTTGGAAAGAAATTAAGAGAGGAAGAGGAGGCAAATCAAGTAGAGAAGAAAAAGTAAAAGGTGCAGATGGAGAGATGATAATGGAGGAGAAGGCAGTAAGGGGAAGATGGGCAGAATATTTTAGGGAGTTGCTTAATGTGAAGGATAGGGAAGGAAAGATTGCTACAGTGGGGAGTGCGAAGAAAATGAGTGATGAATGAGGAGAATGAGGAGAATGGAGGAGAAATAAGGAAGGATGAGGTGAAGGCAGTTGTTAAGATGATGAAAGCAGGTAAGGCACCTGGTCTGGATGGATGCCATGCGGAATGTCTGAAAAAGGGAGGTACAGTGATGGTGGACTGGTTGGTGAGGTTATTTAATGTTTGTTGGAGAGAGGGTAGAGTGCCGGAGGACTGGAGGAGTGCCTGTATAGTTCCTCTTTACAAGGGAAAAGGGGACAAGTGTGAATGTAGTAGTTTCAGAGGGATCAGCTTGTTGAGTGTAGTTGGGAAGGCTTATGGGAGGATCTTGGTTGAGAGGATTAGGAGAGGAATAGGAGTAATTGGTGAGGAACAGTGTGGATTTAGGACAGGTAGAGGTTGTGTAGATCAGATCTTTGTGGTAAGACAGATATGTGAGAAAGCTATAGGAAAGGGGAAGGATGTTTTTTGGGCTTTTATGGATCTGGAAAAGGCTTATGATAGGGTAGACAGAAAGGCACTGTGGGAGGTTATGAAGATATACGGGATAGGAGGAAAGCTTCTAGGAGCTGTCAAGAGTTTTTATGAGAGTAGTAGAGCTTGTGTCAGGATTGGAAATGGAGAGAGTGAGTGGTTTGAAGTAAAGGTGGGACTTCGTCAAGGATGCGTTATGTCACCCTGGCTGTTCAACTTATACATGGATGGGGTGGTGCGAGAGGTAAATGCAAGGGTAGTGGGCAAGGGATTGGAGATGGTTAAAGAAAATGGAGAAAAGTGGGAGGTGAGCCAGTTGTTGTTTGCGGACGACACTGTGCTTGTGGCAGGATCGGAGGGATTGAGGAAGTTGGTGGCAGAGTTTGGGAGAGTATGTGATAGAAGAAAGCTAAAGATAAATGTGGGTAAAAGTAAGGTGATGAGATGTACAAGGGGTGAAAGTGGCAGTAGACTGGAAGTGAGCATTATGGGAGAGCGACTGGAGGAAGTGGATAGTTTTAGATACTTGGGTGCAAATGTGGCAGGGAAAGGTGGAGTGAAAGTGGAGGCAGAATGTAGATTGAGAGAAGCGAGTAAATGCCTTGGTGGATTAAAGAGTGTAATGAGGAATAGACATTTGGGAATGGATGCTAAGAGGAGACTGTATGAAGGAGTGATTGTGCCAACAACACTGTATGGGGCAGAAACATGGAACATAAGAGAAGAAGAGAGAAGGAGTTGGAATGTGTTTGAGATGAGGTGTCTGAGAAGTATGATGGGGGTTACTAGGCTAGATAGAGTGAGAAATGAGGAGGTGAGGAGGAGAACGGGGGTGGAAAGGGAGCTGGGAGATAGGGTTGATGAAAGAATATTAGGATGGTTTGGACACATGGAAAGAATGAGTGAAGAAAGACTAGTAAAAGAGGTGTGGAAGGCAGATGTGGAGGGAGTGAACATGAGGGGGCGTCCTAGGATGAGGTGGATGGATGAGGTGGATGGATGGGGTGAAGGGGGCTTTGGGGAAGAGGGGAATGTCTGTTGAGGAAGGAAGGGAGAGGACAGAAGACTGGGGTGAATGGAGAATGGTTGTATATGGATGATGTTGGGATAGCATGAGGTGGAATGGGCGGGTGGATGGGGGGTGAGGTAGTATGTGTGAGCAAAATTTGACGCAGCCCGAAGGGATTTCTCCCCGTCCTCTCATTTTATGCAATGGGGGGACGGAGAGGTGGGGTCGCCGATTTAAATGAAGCGGCCTTGCTGTGGATGTGCTGTCTCTTGCAACACTGCTTCTGACCCAGGGCAGTGGACAAGGTGCAGGGATGACCCGTCATTCAGGAGGTGCTAAGATAAGAGGGAGGGTGGAGGGGTGTGGAGTGTATTCAGGGATGGAATGGGTGGGAATGATTTTATGCTTTTTTCTTTTTGGCTACCCCCCTTGTAAGGGGGAAAAAGCCTTGTTATATGTATGTATGTATGTCTTGCTAACACTATCTTCAACCAGCTGTTTTCATTTATCTAAACTAACAACAGTTTTAACACTTCCTCTAACACTTTAAACTTTTGTTTCATTAACAAAATCTCTCTTTTAGCCACATCAGCCACCTTTATTACCTCTTTTATCTTTAGAATAGTACAGATTGTGATATTGCCATACTGGGTACCCCATTAGGGGTATTGGCTGCATGTTATTGTGGGGTTAAAAGCTGCTCAGTAGTATGCAGCTGATACTTTAGGGTCTATATAGGGTGCCCCTATGGACCAGACCCACACATAATTTTGTCTGTAATAGAGGAAATCTCTATTCATAGAAAAATTATGATACTTTATTACACTGCGACTGTCCCTCTGTTATGCTGTCCCCTCACTTTTAATACTGTCCTGTACCACTTCTCTATGTTCATTTCCTTTTTTTATCAAACCATGTGACATGGGAGAAGAATACCGTCACTGTGTTTTCCCACTCGAGTCGTAAAAGGCGACGAAAAACAGGACGGGGGTAGGACGAGGCATCCTACTCTCTGTAGCCACAAAGGGGACATTCATAAAAAAAGCAAAGGCATAAGAGGATCTCTGAGCTTTCCAACCAGAACCCTAATGTTTGGGTCTTTTCATGTGTGTGGATGTGGTACAGATGAGAGTAAGAGGGAAGAGATAGACATTATGTTTGTGAAAAGATGGATATGTTGGCATTCAGTGAAACTAAATTGAAAGGGAGGGGCGATCTTTAGTTTGGGAGTGGAGTTGGAAGGGTATCAGGAGTGATGAGAGGATGAGGGAGAGAAGGGTGGCTATACTAGTAAATGAAAAGATGGGTAAGTGTGTGGTGGAGTTGAAGGAGGTTTCTTCAAGGTTAATGTGGATGAAGGTGAAACTGGGAAGGGATATGTTGGTTTTTGTAAGTGCATATGGGCATGGTAGTGAGGAGTGTATAGAGGAAAGGGAGGCCTTTTGGATAGATGTAAATAAGTGCATAATGGGTTTAGGGAGAAATGTAAATGTAGTGGTATTGGGAGATCTTAATGCTAGGGTAGAAAATGGACTAATAAACAAAGTGGTTGGGATGTGTGGAGTTCCAGGAAAAAATCATAGTGGAAAATTGATGGTAGAAATGTATCTAGCAAGTTGATGATAACAAATACAGTGTTTAGGAAGAAAGTCAAGCATAAGTACACATGGGAGAGGGTGGTGGATGGAAGGGTGATAGATAGGGCTTTAATGGACTACATAGTAGTAACCTGGAGAAGATTAGGAAGAGTTTTTGATGTACTGTACATGTTTTAAGCAGAGATAGTGGGGGAATATCAGATCATTGTTTGGTGGAAGCTAAGTTGAGAGTGGAGGGTAGATGGAGAAAGAGGAAAGTAACAGAAGGTAGGGAGGCGCTTAGAGTTAACTGCTTAACCACTTCCATACGGTAACGCTTATGTAGGTGGCATGAGGAGCAAGTGGGTACTCGAAGATGCCGACGTCGCCATCTTGATTATATTTATTGTAGTCGTACCTACGTAATTTTCATTCTCTCTAAACTGGCTTCATCAGTTTTCTATGGTTATCAAAATACACGAGTGAAAGAGAACGAACGATTGAGCACTGACTTTATTTTTTATAATGCGATTATTATGACGCAACATCGCACGTCGGGCAGCTAATGCTGCCAGACATGCGATGTGCCCCGTAGTGAAGAGGTTAAATGAAAAGGAACAAAAGAAGGAGTACAAGAAGAAGCTGAGAGAGGAGTGGGAGGGAGTGAAGGATAGAGTAGAACTAGGAGTGGAGGAGGAATGGGGATGGTTCAAGGTCACGAAGTGTGAAAAGTTGGTGTGTGGAACAAGGAGGATGAGAGGAAATTGATGGAAGTGTATTGAGTGGTGGGATGATGAAGCAAAGAAGGTTGTAGAAGAGATGAAGCAAGCATTCACAGTGTGGTTACAAAATAGGACAAGAGAATCATACGAGGTACAAAGGAAAGAGAAGTAAAGCATAAGATAAAGGAGGCAAAGAGGAAAGCAAATGTGAAATGGGGTAAAAGTATGACAAAAAAAAATTTAAAGTAATATAAAGATGTTTTGGAAGGAAATTAAGAGAGGAAGAGGAGGTGAATCAGAGAAGAAAAGGTAAAACATGCACATGGAGAGATGATAATGGAAGAGACGGCAGTAAAAGGAAGATAGGCAGATTATTTTAGGAAGTTCCTAAATGTGAAGGAGAATAGGGAGGGAAAGGTAGTTGCAGTGGGAAGCACTAACGAAATGAGTGATGAATGAGGAAAGATGAGGTGAAAGCAGTTATTAAAATGATGACAGCAGGTAAGGCACCTGAGTCACATGGGTGTCATGCAATGTCTAAAAATGGGAGGTACAGTAATGGTGGACTGGCTGGTGAGGTTGTTTAATGTTTGTCTAAAAGAGGGTAGAGTGCTGGAGGACTGGAGGAGTGCCTGTACTGTATAGTTCCACTTTAAAAGGGAAAAGGAGACAAGTGTGAGTGTAGTAGTTTCTGAAGGATCATTTTCTTGAGTATAGTTAGGAAGGTTTAGGGAGGGTTTTGATTGAGAGGAGAGGAACAGAGGGAGTAATTGGTGAGGAACAGTGTGGGTTTAGGACAGGTAGGGGTTGTGTGGATCAAATTTTTGTGGTAAGGCAAATATGAGAGAAAGCTTCAGGAAAAGGTAAGGATGTTTTTTGGGCCTTTTTGGATTTGGAAAAGGCTTATGACAGGGTAGACAAGAAAGCATTGTGGGAGGTACTGCAGATATTTGGGATAGGTGGAAAGCTGTTAACCTCTTAAATACGATGATGCCTATGGAGGCATCATGAGGCGTGAGTGGGTATGTGAGGATGCTGGCATCGGCACCATGATTACATTTATTTTGTTGTTGTAGCTGAGTAACCATCGAATTTGGTGAACTGGTTTGATCATGTTTTGTGTGTACAGTAGAAGCCCGATTTAACAAATCTCAATTTAGCGGAAGCTCAAATTAGTGAACTGCAAATAGCAATAATGAAAATGCTCAACTTAGCGGAAATGGTCCGCTAAGTTGACCATTTTCCGCTAGCTGGCCAGATGCACGTCTAGGGAAATAGCTCAATTTAGCGGGAACGGTCCGCTAAGTTGAGCATTTTCTGTCAACTGGCAACATGCGTGTCTCAGAGTCCAATGTTACCAGATTGTGGTGGTGGAGTCAAGGAAAAATTTATAATTTAGTACTTTGGAGGTATATAAATATATATATATATATATATATATATATATAAATATATATATATATATACAGGTATATATATACGTACTATAATATATATACAATAATATAGAATTCAGTATATGTATAAAGTAATCACCACAAAAACCACTTCTATAACAATGAACTACGTTTTCTGCAACAACACAACAATAATGCTCACTATCCAAAAACCAACTGCCCAGTCCTATTAATCGCTAGAATTATATACATCGAACCAAACACGAAGCTATGACTAATATTCCGCGAAATTCACAGATAGCTCATATCATTGTTACACGACACACACACACACACACACACTTTTGTCGGATGGACGGCGAGGATTAGAGTTCTGAAGAAAAAGTGAAATTTTCGTGGACTTCAACGCGAAGGAAGTACCTATTGTATTTACAGGGAAGGGGATAACTCATGGTGTCGTGGGAAAGTGAGGAAAAAGGAGAAGGGGAGGGATTACTGAGGGAAATGGAGGGAAATGAGGAAGGGGAAGACTTGGTCCAAGAGGCCAGATATCTTGTAAACAAACGGAGGACCGTTGATTTTGGTGATGGGATTAACAAAAATGTAAAGATTAGAAATATAGATAAGAGCAGCACAATGGAAGGTGAGGATAATAATTTCCAGGGATTTAAGGAGGGTGGGGGGATACCAGCCTCCCCCGATTGAGAAGACTAGAGGAGAAACTTGATAAGATGGTCGAACATTGGGAAGACAGGTTCTGTATCGTAACCAACATTGCCCAGAGAGTTGAAAAATTGGAAGAACTAGAGAAGGCGAACAAAAATTTAACTAATGAAATAGAGGAATTAAAAAGACAGTTAAAAGAAGTAAAAGAGGAGAATGAAGAATTAAAGAGGAATAATAAAGACAATAAAGAGGCCATAACAAAAGAAGCACAGGGTTGGAAAAAAAATCCAGGAAAACAGTAAAGTTGCATTTACTGACATAATTAAACAGCAAATGAAAGAACAAACTGAAGACTCAGTTATCAAAGTGATGGGACAGAAGGAGAATATAGTAAGAGACTTAGCAGATAAAAAGAAATGTATAATTATATTAGGAATGGAAGAGAATCATAACCTAGATAGAACTTCAAGAATCAGTGAGGAAAAAGAAAAAGTAAGCAGTTTACTAGAATTAGTTCAGGAAGATGAACCTGAAATAATGAAACAAATCGAAGAGATGTTTAGGTTCGGAAAATATAGTACAGATAAGACCAGACCAATTAAGATTAAATTCAGGTCACAAACAATAGCAGAGAATATCTTAGCAAAAACAGGGAAGCTAGCAGCAAGTGAACAATATAAAAAGGTATGGATAAAAAGAGAAATGAATAAAGAGGAAAGAGAGGAAGAAAAAAGGAAAAGGAAAGAAGCTAAAGAAAAAAACGAGACCAGAACGGAGTCAGAAAAAGAAGAATTCTACTGGAGAGTAGTGAATATGAAATTGAGGAAATGGACCATAACAGAGAGAAACAAAAAAGAAACAGAGAATACAATGGAAATAACAAAGTTAAGAGTGTCCTACACAAATATAGATGGATTAATAACAGGACTGAATGAACTGAACGAGTATCTGAAGGAAAAAAGAACTGGACATAATGGGAATTGTAGAGACAAAATTAAAAGGTCCACTACCACCCAACAGCATAGGACACAATGCATATAATTATTGGATTAGAAACTGAGAGATAAAACAAGGGGGTGGAGTTATGTTCCTGACTAAGAAGGATATAAACGTGAAGAGTGTCACATATGGAAAGAATACAGTAGAGATGATTATGATAGAAGTAAAAGACAGAGATAAGAAGAGCAGAAAGTTTGTAATAAACTATGTGCCCCCAAAAACAGGCTCGTGGGAAGAGAGTGAACATAAAAGTATGTTAGAAGACACAAGAATAACATTAAACAAGATAATGGAAGATGAAGAAAGAATAGTTATGATGGGCGACTTTAATTGCAAAGAAGTCTGCTGGGAAGAGATGGTAAAGGGTGGAGAAGACTCATGGGGAAATGTTCTACTTGAGATGATTATTGACCACCCAATGACACAATGGATTCAAGAGAACACTAGGCATAGAAATGAAGAAGAATCATCAAGACTAGACCTAATAATCACATCAGAACCTAAAATAGTGGAAAAGATAGAATACCAGGCACCAATAAGTAAAAGGGACCACATATTGATAGAACTAGAACTAAATGAGAAAAAATACATGAAAAGAAATGAACAATATAGAAAAGGAAAATTGATGAATGAAAAAACAAATTTTGATAAAATAAGAGAATTCTTTCAAAATGAAAACTGGGAAAGAATACACAAAGTAGATACAACAGTAGAAGAGAAATGGAATATTTTGACAAAAATTTATAAAAAAGGAGTGGAAAAGTATGTCCCAAGACAAAAACAAGAAAAAGAATATGTAAAGTGCTGGTACGACAAAAGTTGTAGAGAGTTAAAAGACAAAAGAGAAAAAGCTTGGACCAAAATGAAGAAAAACAAAAGACCTGAAAAATGGAAAATATATACTTGTTATAGAAATTAATATGTACAAGCGTGCAGAGAGGAAAAGAGAAAATATGAAAAAGATGTCATAGAAAAATGTAAAGATCAACCAAAACTATTCTACAAATTTGTAAACAACAAACTGAAAAACAAACAAGATTTGGAGAAATTAAGACAAGGAGGAGTTGAATACACAGAGGAGATAGAAATGGCGGGAATTATGAACAAGCATTTTAAATCAGTGTTTACAAGGGAGAACATACAACCTGAAGAGATTGAATGGAAAGAGAAAGTTCCCCCTATGAAAGAAATAGAATTAACAAAGAATGAAATAATGAAACACTTGAGTAATCTTGATGTTAGAAAATCGCATGGACCAGATGAAATAGCAAACTGGATTTTGAAAGAATGCAGAAATGAACTGGCAGACAAAATACATAGCATAATAAATAGTTCCTTGAAAGAAGGAAAAGTCCCAGAAGATTGGAAAAAAGCAAATATAGTACCTATATATAAAGGAGGAAATAAAGAAGACCCTAACAACTATAGACCAGTCTCTCTAACAAGTACAATAGCAAAGATTTGTGAAAGAATTATCAAAAGTAGATGGGTAAAATATTTAGAAAAAAAAAAACAGCATGCTTAATCCTAGGCAATTTGGATTCAGACAAGGACGATCATGCGTCACCAATTTAATATGTGTCTATTCAAGGCTAATAGATATAATACAAGAAAGAGATGGATGGGCTGATTGTGCATTTCTAGACCTAAAAAAAGCTTTTGACAAAGTACCACATAAGAAGTTGCTTAAGAAATTAGAAACTGAAGGAGGAATACAGGGCAAACTGCTTAAATGGATGGAAGACTTTTTGCAAGGAAGAAAAATGATAGTGATAAGAGACAATCAAAATGGGATGACGTAATAAGCAGTGTTCCACAAGGAACAGTTCTGGCCCCAATAATGTTTGCTATATATATTAATGATATGGATGAAGAAATTGAAAGTTATATGAGCTTCTTTGCAGATGATGCAAAACTATTAAAAAAAGTGAAAACTGAAGAAGATTGTGAGTCACTACAGAGTGATCTAAATAAAGTATGGGAATGGAGTAGGAAGTGGGAGATGGAGTTCAACACTAAAAAGTGTAGTATAATGGAATTTGGAAAAAAGCAAGAACAGAATAACAGGATCATATAAATTGGGAGAGGGAATAAAAAAAGTAGAAAATGAGAAGGACCTGGGAGTCATTGTTATGAATAATATGTCACCTGAGAAACATATAAATAAGATTTTGGAGAAACTTATAATTTAATAAGAACAATCAAAGTGGCATTTACATACCTGGATGAAGAAATGGTGAAGAAAATTCTAATCACTCTGATAAGACCAAGATTGGAATATGCAGCAATGATGTGGTCACCAAGTACAAAAAAATGTATAAAAAAACTTGAAAGAATACAAAGAGCAATTACAAAATTGGCACCAACACTCTCAAAACTATCATATGAAGAGAGACTAGAAAAACTTGAACTACAGACACTAGAGCAAAGAGAGGAGATTTGATAGCTATTTACAGAATCATGAAAGGCATAGAAATTATTGATAGAGAGAATCTGATAAAATGGGATGATAGAAATACAAGAGGGCACGGAAAGAAAATCAAGAAAGACAGCTATAGAAAAGATCTGAAAAAGAACAGCTTTCCTCACAGAGTAATAGACAGTTGGAACAAGTTAGATGAGAAAGTGGTGTGTGCAAAAACAATACATGAATTTAAAAATAGTTTAGATAAAATGAGATATGAAGACGGGACACCACGAGCATAGCTCCCCTTCTCGTTAAATACAACTAGGTAAATACACATGTTGCAACAAATTACTCCACGTTGCTGTTCAATTGCAATTCACAATTGTGCTGCCTATAATTCACTTACAATAATATATATACTGTATGTGTGTGTGTACACTAGGGAATTTTTAGGTACGTATCATTTTTATAATCCGCTCTGGCAACACTGTTACACCAACGCTCACTCGCTCAATTTAACGGAAAATTCAATTTAGCGGACTGAACCTTGGCTGAATTAGTTTGTGAAATCGGGCTTCTACTGTATATTATTACTTAGAGTGAAAGAGAACGAGTAATATAGCAATGACTTCATATTTTATGTGAGTGGTGTGATGCATTGTACATTAGGCATCCGATGCTGCATGTGAGAATTTTACTCATATTGAAGAGGTTAAGAGCAGTCAAGGGTTTTTACGATAGTACAACCTGTGTGAATATTGTGACGAATGTGGGTAGGAGGGAAAGGGAACACGGGCTGAGGGAAACATTTTTATTCCTGACTAGTTTTGCCTGAGCGGCTTCTTCAGAGGAATAGCGTTGTCATCACAGGTTACAGTGTTCGAAGTCAAGCTGGTCATCATATACATGACAGAAAAAGGGAACGTGGCAATGTGTCTGGTTGGTCCCCCACTCGACATCATCTGCCAGTGTGACGAGTTGTTGCAGCGAGTGGACAAAATATCTGCCTGTTGGTCGTCGCATAGCTGAGCTGTCCATCTGGATCAGGAGCTTTGTATATTTTGTCCAAGATGACAAAGTGTGCTGCTGCTTTAGCCCATATCAAATCCCCAGTCCTCTTATTGATGTTCTCCTGGTTGGTGATGAATATGGACTCCATCGCCTTTCTTGTCTTGTGAGGTTATCCATAAGAATTTTTGCATTGTCCCATTTCAGTAAATGGCCTCATTCGTCGTTATGATTTACTATTACACTGCTAACCCTGTGGTGTCTAACATCTGCTTGGTGTTCTTTTATTCTAGGCCCCTGCTAGTTTCACCGATCTATTTCTTATCACATCCACCACATGGGATTTCATATACTACACTGTTCTTATTTTTGGTTGGGTCTTGCTTCTTTGTTATACGGTCCTTCACTTTTGTACCTGTAGATGTAACAAGACAAATTTTGGAGGACAATATGATTTTGTCTAGGTCTCTCATTAGAATGGAGTTTGGGACCACCCAATACTTAGTGTTGGCTTTTTCTCTTTTGTTGTGTAGGATATTATGGGCCTTCTTCTCCAGGGTGCAAAGTAATCCTTTAGGGTATTTGAGTCTTTCAAATGTCATTTTTATCACTTCTATTTCTTCTGCTAAGAATTCATCACTGCAAATATGAAACACTCTCAAGAAAAGGTCTATCACCAAACCAGTCTTTGTCCTCTTATCATGTGCACTATAATAATGAATGAAGTCATTCTTATTCGTCGGTTTCCTGTAAACTTTGAATCTAACATCACACCCTGACCTTACTAATACGGTGTCTAGAAAAGGTAGCTGTCCGTCTATCTCACTTTTGATCATGAATTGGATGTTAGTATTCACACTATTGATCTTGGATGATAAGTTTTCATTGTTTGTATTGTAGTGGGTAATCACTAGAACATCATTCACATATCTTAGCCATACAGTATTTCCTGATATTATGTGGAGAAAAAAACTTGGACAAAATACACAGAGCCCCTGATCCAGACAGACAGCTCAGCCATGCGACGACCAACAGGTGGATATTTTGTCCACTCGCTGCAACACCTTGTCACAATGGCTGATGACATCGAGTGGGGTACCAACCAGACACATTGCCACATTCCCTTTTTCTGTCATGTATATAATGACCAGCTTGACTTCGAACACTATTCCTCTGAAGAAGCCACTCAGGTAAAACTAGTCAGGAATAAAAGTATTTCCCTCAGCCCATGTTCCCTTTACCTCCTGCCCAGTATAATCTGAGTTAGAATTAGAGATGGAGAGAGTGAGTGGTTTGAGGTAAAGGTGGGACTTTGTCAGGGATGCATTATGATGCCTTGGCTATTCAATTTATATATGGATGGGGTGGTGCGATAGGTAAATGCAAGGGTAATGGGCGAGGAATTGGAGATGGCTAAAGAAAATGGAGAAAAATGGGAGATAAACTAGTTGTTGTTTGCTGACAATGTGCTTTTGGCAGTATCAGAGGAGGGATTAAGGAAGTTAGTGACATAGTTTGGGAAGGTGTGCAAAAGAAGGAAGTTGAAGATAAATGTGGGTAAAAGTAAGGTGATGAGATGTACAAGGGGAGAATGTGACAGCAAATTGGAAGTGAGTATTAAGGGAGAGAGACTGGAGGAAATGGATAGTTTTAGATACTTGAGTGTGAATATGGTGGGAAAGGGTGGAGTAGAGGTAGAATGTAGAGTGAGAGAAGCAAGTAAATGCTTTGGGGGATTAAAATGTGTAATGAGAAATAGACACTTGGGAATGGATGCTAATAGGAGATGGTATGAAGGAATGACTGTACTGACAGCACTGTATGGGCATAAACATGGAACATAAGAGAGGAAAACAGGAGTTTGAATGTATTTACCTAATTGTATCTTATGGGAAGAGGAGCTATGCTTGTGGTGTCCCATCTTTATACCTTGCAGTGTCTAGTTTGCTCTTAAATTCATGTATGGTTTCTGCACACACTATTGTTTTGTCCAGTTTGTTCCAGATGTCCACCACTCTCTGTGGAAAACTTTTTTTTTTTTTCAGGCCTCTTTTATAACTATCCTTTTTGAGTTTCTTTCCATGTCCTCTTGTGTTTCTCTTGTTCCAATTTACGAAGTCCTCTCTATTAAGGACTTATATGGCTTTCATGATTCTGTAGATGGTCAGTAGGTTGCCTATCTTCTTTGTTCCAAAGTTGGTAATTTGAATTTAGCCAGTCTCTCCTCATATGACAGGTTTAAAAAGGCTGGGGCCATTTTTGTGGTTGCTCTCTGGATTTTTCAGTTTTCTTTATATTCTTTTTGGTACTGGGTGACCATAGTGTTGCAGCACACTCCAGTCTAGGCCTTATTAGTGTGACTAATATTTCCCCTGTGGTGAGGGGAAAGAATAGTGCCACCAAATCTTCCCACTTGAATCGTAAGAGGCAATAAAAATGGGATGGGGATTAGGAAAAGGCATCCTTCTCCCTGTAGCCCCACAGCGGTCATTCCTTAAAACAGTAAAGTCATAAGGAGGTCTAGGAGTTTTCCAACCAGTACGCTAACATTTGGGTCTTTTAATGTGCATGGATGTGGTACAGATGAGAGTAAAAGGGAAGAGATAGGCAGTATGTTTGTGAGAAGAAAGATGAATGTGTTGGCATTGAGCAAAACTAAGTTGAGAGGGAGGGGCGAGCGTGAGTTTGGGGGTGTAGTTGGGAGGTTCTCAGGAGTGAGGAGAAGACGAGGGAGAGAAGGGGTGGCTATACTAGTAAGGGAAGAGATAGGTAAATGTGTAGTGGAGTGGAAGGTTTCTTCAAGATTAATGTGGATGAAGGTGGAACTGGGAAGGGAGATGTGGGTTTTTGAAAGTGCATATGGGCCTGGTAGTGAGAATGTGGAAGAAAGGGAGGCTTTTTTAGATGGATTTGAATGAGTCCATAGAGGGATTCAGAAGAAATGTCAATGTAGTGGTATTGGGAGACCTTAATGCTAGGGTAAGAAATGAACCAATAGATGGAGTGGTTGGGTAGAGTGGTGTTCCAGGAATAGTGGAGAGTTGATGGTGATGTGTCTAGAGAGTGGATGATAGCAAATACAATGTTTAGGAAGAAAGTCAAGTATAAGTATGCTTGGGAGAGGGTGGTGGATGGAAGGGTGGTAGACAGAGCATTAATGGACTATATAGTTGTAAATAGGAGTATACTAGGAAGAGTTAAGGATGTATATGTTCTGGGGGAGAGAGTGGGGGAATATCAGATCATTTTCTGGTGGAAGGTAATTTGAGAGTGGAGGATAGATGGAGAAAGAGGAAAAGGACAAAAGGTAGGGAGTTGCTTAGAATGAACTGCTTAAATGAGAAAGAAAAGTACAAGAAGAAGCCAAGAGAGGAGTGGGAGGGAGTGAAGGATAGAGTAGAACTAGGAGTGGAGGAGGAATGGGGATGGTTCAAGAAGGGAGTCACAAGGTGTGCAAAGATGGTGTGTGGAATAAGAAGGATGGGAGGAAATAGGAAGGGTAGTGAGTGGTGAGATGAGAAAGCAAAGAAGGTTGTAGAAGAGAGGAAGTGAGCTTTCACAGATTGGTTACAAAATAGGAGTGGTACAAAGAAAAGAGAAGAGAAATAAAGCATAAGATAAGGGAGGCAAAGAGGAGAGATGTAAAATGAAGAGTATGACAGAAAATTTTGAAAGTAATAAAAAAATGGTTTGGAAAAGAAATTAAGAGAGGAAGAGGAGGCAAATCAAGTAAAGAAAAGATAAAAGGTACAGAGGGAGAGATGATAATGGAAGAGAAGGCAGTGAGAGGAAGGTGGGCAGAGTATTTTAGGGAGTTGCTAAATGTGAAGGAGGATAGGGAGGGAAAGGTAGTTGCAGTGGGAAACGCTAAGAAAATGACCATGATGGGTGAGGAAAATGGAAGAAAAATAAGGAAAAATGAGGTGAAGGCAGTTGTTAAGATGATGAGAGCTGATAAGGTACCTGTGTTGGATGGATGTCATGCAGAATGTCTGAAAAAAGGAGGTGCAGTGATGGTGGACTTACTGGTGAGGTTATCTAATGTTTGTTTAAGAGAGGGTAGAGTGCCAGAGGACTGGGGTGCCTGTAAAGTTCCATTTTACAAGGGAAAAGGGGACAAGTGTGAGTGTAGTAATTACAGAGGGATCAGCTTAAGTGTAGTTGGGAAGGCTTATGGGAAGGTCTTGTTTGTGAGGATTAGGAGAGGAAGAGAGGGAGTAATTGGTGAGGAACAGTGTGGGTTTAGGACAGGTAGGTTGATTGATTTATGAAATTTTTGGCTTGAAGGCCAAGCACCGGAGCCGGTAGGTCACTCAGGGGCATATCTATCATATACAAATAAATAAATAAATAAAGTAAAACAGTAAAAGCAATAAGCACTCACAAAAACACATCAAAACAAGATACACACACAAGCAATCATATACACATTTTTAAATTTCATAAAATAAATTGATGTGTTTTAAAAACTTTAAAGACATTCTCCATATGAGCATCCTCCCCTAAAACTTCAAGAGATAAATTTGTTAAAAAGTTTACCCTACACTTGTCAGAGTATGCAGGGCACTGAATTAAAATGTGTTTAATTGTAAAAACAACTTGGCAAGTGGGGCATGGGGGGGGGCAGCCTTTCTGCTCCACTTGCCATAACAAATTTATGGGTAATGTAGGAATGGCCAATTCTTAACCTGGTTAAAACAATTCTTGATCTCCTGTCCAAAGAATGAGACTTCCAAGGGCTCACCGAGGGGTGAATCTCTTAGCTTGTAACTACCATCCAGCCTTGTCCATTGTTCCTGCCACTTCCCTATTGCATAACAATGAATTACTTGCTTGAAATCTGTATGTGGGATTTTTGTGTCTGTTATGTGACTGAGCCTAGTAGCAGCTTTGGCTGCAACATCGGCCTGCTCATTTCCAGTGACACCCACATGGGATGGCACCCAGCAAAAGTTTACTTTTATTTTCTTCCAGCTGTTAATAAGAATCAACCAGTCCTGTATTTCTTGGACTAAATAGTGAAGAGGCAATAATTTACATGGAGAGGATAGAATGGTCATAGTCTGTAAAAATAACAACGTTCTTATTAGATGAAATAGAATTAAAAACAAATTTCAGGGCATTGTAGACTGCCTGCAGTTCAGCAGTAAAAACCGAGCTAAAATTAGGCAACTTCGTCTTTAAAACTGTGCTATCAAACACAACAGTACAACAACACCATCTTGGGACTTTGATCCATCAGTATAAATAAAAACTGAATCAGCATGTACTGATAAGTGTTTTAAAAATTCACTCCTTAGCTCTACAGCAGTTCTATTTTTCTTGTTTTTAAAAGGATAAAATACAGTGGGAGATTGGTTCCAAGGAGGGAATTTGGGAGGCTTAACTTCAGCAATTATAACAGGAACAAGTCCTACCTCCTTTGCCCCAACTTCACATTTCACTTCTAATGGTTTCAGCAGAGTACCTTTTCTTGGAGTTCTGTCTACCGACTGCTTTACATATTTGAAGTTTGGATTTTTTTTTTACGATAACACACAAGATTCTAAGGCTTAATTCCTCCCTGCGAATATAAAGGGGAGGAATTTCTGTGTCCACATACAAGCTATCCACTGGTGATGTTCTATAAGCTCCAGAAATCCGCATAGGCAATTCATGAACTCCAGCAGGAAATTGTTCTATTCTAACAAACTATTAATGGCTATGCTGAAGAGTGTAGGACTCTGAACACTTCCTTGGGGAATCCCTTCCTCTTAAAGATATGCAGAAGAGAAAGAAGTGCCCACTCTGACTTTTAGATAATGATCAGACAAGAAATCCTTTAAACAATTGAACATATTATCCACGATACCCCACTCTGTAAGTTGCTTCAGAATGCCTCCCTGCCAAGTAGTATCATAGGCATTTTTCCAAGTCAAAAGACACAGCAATGCTCAGATTCTGAATTGCAAAGGCATTCTGAATCTCACGAGTGATAAAAAGTAAGGGATTCAGAGTGCACTTATTTCTTCTCAATCCAAACTGACGGTTAGATAGAAGATTTTTAGAATCCAAAAACCAAACTAAACGCATATCAACCATTCTTTCATAGTTCTTATAAATGCAGCTTGTGAGAGCAATAGGTCTGTAGCTTTGTGGGAGATTAGAGTCTTTTCCAGATCTTAAAATTGCTATGATAAGTGAAGTCTTCCAAGATTTAGAAGACCCAGAAGACCAAAATTTATTCAGTACATTTAACCTCTTCACTCCGGGGCACATTGCACGTCTGGCAGCATTAGCTGCCTGACGTGCAATGTTGCGTCATAATAATCGCATAATAAAAAATAAAGTCAGTGCTCAATCATTCGTTCTCTTTCACCCATGAATTTTGATAACCATAGAAAATATGATGAAGCCAGTTTAGAGAGAATGGAGGTTACATAGGTATGACTACAATAAATATAATTAAGACGCCGACGTCGGCATCATCGCGTACCCACTTGCTCCTCATGACGCCTATGTAGGCGTCACCGTATGGAAGTGGTTAAAAGGAATTTCTTCGAGGATATGGATAAATGAGCAACCATGGAATAAAGAATGCCATCCTCTCCAGGAGAGGTTGGGGAGGATAAAGATAAAGCATGATCCAATTCATCCAAGGTAAAAAGAAGATTATATGCCTCCGAGTTCATATTGGAAGGGGGAGCAACCGTATGGAAGTGGTTAAAAGGAATTTCTTCGAGGATATGGATAAATGAGCAACCATGGAATAAAGAATGCCATCCTCTCCAGGAGAGGTTGGGGAGGATAAAGATAAAGCATGATCCAATTCATCCAAGGTAAAAAGAAGATTATATGCCTCCGAGTTCATATTGGAAGGGGGAGCAATCGTGGTCTTGTCTCTAATTCTTCTGAAGTCAGGTGAATGATGAAGTGGACTTGAAATATCAGTACAGTGTCTTCCAAAAGCCTCTGCTACCTCTCTTGTATCTGATATAAAAGAGTCATTAATCTTGAGAATGGGCAAAGGAGATGGAGTAAACTTTCCCTGTAATTTTCGAATCCTATTCCATATTTCAACTCGCTAATAAATCTAATGAAGGATTCCCTCCTTGCTTTCTTAACCCCTTCGATACGATGACTCCCACGTAGGAGTCATGAGGAGCAAGTGGGTACGCGAGGATGCCGATGTCGGCGTCTTAATCATATATATTATATATAGGTAGTATGTTTGTGAGAAGGAAGATGGATGTGTTGGCTTTGGATGAAACTAAGCTGAAAGGGAAGGGCGATTGTAAGCTTGGGAGTGTAAGTGGGAGGTTATCAGGAGTGAAGAGAGGGCGAGGGAGGGAAGGGGTGGCTATACTAGTAAGTGAAGAGATAGGTAAACATGTAGTGGAGTGGAAGGAGGTTTCCTCAAGGATAATGTGGATGAAGGTGAAACTGGGAAAGGAGATGTGGGTTTTTGTAAGTGCATATGGGCCTGGCAGTGAAAAGTGTGTAGAAGAAAGGGAGGCCTTTTGGATAGATTTAAATGAGTGCATAGAGGGTTTAGGGAGAAGTGTAAATGTAATAGCACTGGGAGACCTTAATGCTAGGGTAGGAAAGGATCCAATTGATGGAGTGGTTGGGAAATGTGGAGTTCCAGGAAAAAATAGTAGTGTAGTGTAGCAGATAATCTTTCATATCCTAACAATTGTGCAAATTATGACTAAAGCATGAAATTTCTACCAGTGTTAGTAGATACCATAAGGTTCATTTTAAGATCGGGAGGTAAGTCAGATTTGACCTCTGAGGACCGTGAGAGGTCAATGACCTCCGCGGTCCGCAGAGGTCAAATCTGACTTAATGACTGAATGACACACTATTCAAATCCCTACGGCTTTTTTGTTTCAAGAGTGGGAACAAAACCGATTGCACCATTGGATTCAGCGTCGAATTTGCTATGAAAGTATTGAGTTTTTTCTCGAATTTGTTTTTTCTAAAAAAAATCTGGAAAATTAAGGATTTTTCTAGTTTATCATAAATAAAGAATACAAAATATTCAAAATTAGCGAGTTGCTCTCCATATCTTTATAGCGAATTCCATGCTGAATCCAATGGTGCAATCTCTTTTGTTCCCACTCTTTAAACAAAAAAACCGTAAGGATTCAAAATTTAAAAAATCATAACTTTTGTGGTGGCTGGTACTAACACAATTTTTTTCTGGACATAAAATGAAATCTATGACCTCAGAAAACAAATGTATTAAAATATACATTTAGGTTATTGTGGTGTTCAGAACAGCCTGCATGACATCGTGCTGTAAGATAATCTGTGTAAATTTAGTTTTCAATGCGCATTGCACAAAAGCTATATATAAACTTAAAGTACAGTGATGGTAGTGACCTCAGACACATGTATAGTACACACTTAAATAATAGTCTCCCGAACATGCACATAATGCAGTGCACTTGAGTGCAGCCTTGGTGCACTTGCAGCGGCCAGTACATCCCTTCTTGCAGCCGCAGTGGATCAGTTCGTGGCAAGATTTTGATGCCTCTGGAAGTGTCGTCCAAAGAGGCTGCCACCCAGAGTCCTCATTTTTCCAACCCCAGTCAGATGGGCTTGGTAACTCAGGATTCAGGACCAGAGTTTGGTTCCAGCGGTTGCCCTGGAGAGATGCACGCTTGATGTGCTGGTGGAGTGCTGCCTGCGTTGGGGGAATGTTTTCTAGAGCCCTAGACTTGTGTGCGAAGAGCTCTTTCCTAGCATCGTTGACTTTCATGATGTCACTGGTGCGGTCATACATCAGCACTATGAAGCGCTCCAGCAGTGACATTGACTCGTCACTGACATCACTTGGCATGCGTAAGAGTTCTTCAAAGGCATCAGTCACCTCTGGGAATACTTCCCAAATCTCCCAGGCAGTCTTCTTCCCTCTGCCAGCGAATGAAGACACAGTGTCGCACCCTGTGAGAGCATGGAAGATGGGGAGAGTAGCACATTGTCTTGGGTTCATGGAAGCAGCCTGTTCGTGAACAGCTATGTACCGGAAGCTGGATCCAGTACCAAGAGCTATCCACAGCTCGTCAGGATTGATGTTGTTGAAAGAAGCCACAGCCAGTACCACAACATCAGTATCCACAGTGCGTATGGCCACCTTCCTCATTCCCTTCTGCACAGCATCTGCCACATGTAGCAGCATGCGAGTGTCCGCCTCCTCGTGTAAACATGGTGCGAGGCTGGTCAAGTCGGACTCGGCAGGAGAGCATAGGACTTCAGTTCCACATGTTGCATACATTTCCTTGCCATCAGCTATTGGAAGACGAATGATCTCTCGTGACAGGAAACCAAAGAGCTCAGTCTTGTTTTGATCAACACGAAGGAAGGGCTTCCAGTCCTTAGGCATGATGGTAGAGGGAGCCACTCTTTTCCTGACGCCCTTGCCCCTCTTCTCTCTGGTCGTGCCTTTCAGGCTGTCAGGTGATATAGATCCCAGACGAGGTCCAGTCTGTGGACCTTTCCTAGTTGAGTGGAGATGCAAGGTGCAAAGACTATGTTCCCATACTCTTGAAAGGTCTTGGCCGCTACAGGATTGAGCATTTGAACAATAGCTGCTCCGTCAAGGATTGTGGCATCAACCCCAGGTGCGCTTGTGATTTCTGGTTGGTCTGGTTTCAGGCAGTGTAGCAGATCTGCTTTGACTGCAGGGCGCATTTTTCCTCCTGTTGATAATGCAGGTGGGGCTGCCTGGTTCTCGTGGCAGAAGAACTGGTCAAGATCGCCATCACGTGATTGACATGCAACATACAGCCTCGAGAAGAGACTACAGTCACTCTTCACTGTGGCCAGTTGCATCTGCTGCTTTGACTGTGTCTTGGTATGTGGCCGACTGAAGAGTGGCAACTTGTTCTGGGGCAGTCTGTCTGTAACTGGCTTCGTGCATAGTTCCAGTCTTTCTTGAACAAATTTTGTGTATTGTTCCTCACCAAGCGACTCAATCTTCCTCACAGTTTCTGCCACTGGGGTTTCCATGATGTCTCTCGTGTCAAGGACCAGTAGATCTTGAGTGTTCTCTAGGAAGGGATTTCCCATATCTTGAAACACTGCTATAAGTGCTCTGACATCCTTCATATAGGCTGCTTGCACTCCAGGTTTCTGGTCATGATGAAGATGCCCACTATCGTGAGCACCGCTATGTCCTCTTACCGCCATCTCTTCAAACTCTGTCGTGATCCTGGCTATTTCTGGCCCTTCGTGTGTGATGGATGTTGCATTAGGGAGATACCAGTACCATGAAAAGAATCCTTGGCTGTCGCAGAGCTAGGATTATGGTCAATATTATCGACAGCCCCAGTAGTGAACAGTCCCTGGTGCAGCTTGGGTGGGCAAACAACTTCTTCCATGTTGAAGCGCTAGCAGACACCATTGGCAATGTCTGTTGTGAGCTGTAGTAATCTATCATATAACACACACATCCCTAGGCTGAACAGTGTGTCAATCAGACCTCTGCTCCTGGTCACATCGTGAATCTTGAGGGCCATGTAGAGTGGGAATGGGGTTTCTCTCTCGCGGCTGTGGTGCACTGAGGTTGGCTCCACACTGCGTGTATGCTTAACACTGTTGAACACCAGTAGCTGCGCTATTGTAAGAGCAGCAGGTGTGTTACTTATGTTGAACAACTGAGTCTGGTGCTTGATGTTCGCCCCATCGAGGATCATGTTCAACAGAGCAAGGAGGGATGGTGTCACAGAATCTTTCTGGCAATCAGCTTTGAACGAACCGTCAAATGTAAACCTGGTGTGAAACATTTCCCTACGGATTACTTGTGCTGCTCTTACTAGGTGCATGGCATCACTGTCATGATCACAGGCCTTCATCAGGGCGGAACCCATATGTTTCTCAAACATCAGTAGTGTGTCTCGGCCCTGAGAATGGGCTCTCAGATCAGGAAGCACAGAAAGAAGTCTCCTTCAGTCTGGTTGTGTGTATTCTGTTGGTTACCGGGACACCCAGCTGCTCAAGTCTCACCTTGTAGAGGTTACCTATGTCTGAGAGTTTAAATACAGGGGCATTGTCCTCATCTGCATGCATGTCCTCCATGAATGCCACCAACTCAGCAAAGGCTATGCCATGCAGACAATCCGCATCACCGCCCTTGAGTGCGGCTGGTCGGATTTTGTTATATAATGCACGGAGACAGTTGCGATGGTATTTTGCGTCGATGGCAACCATGTCTCCTGCAGACAGCTTGGCCAGCAGTTCAGTGTCCCCCAATTCAGTGGCACATCTCCTTACGTTCTTGTCAATGTCCTTTGTTGCTGCTTGGTGCAAGTCTGCAGTGCCAGCTGGCTTATTGCAGAAGAAACAGATAGGCTCGCTTGACTGTGGAAGTGTGTCGGCATATGCTGATCGTGTGCACAAGGTTGGAGTACCGGTAGTAGATTGTTGTCCTGAAGCTGATTCTGCTCTGCTCTGCTGGTCAAACATTTTTTTGTTAAACTTTAAACGACATTTCTCGTGCCACTGAGCACTGTGTCTCTTCAAGGTAGCTTCTACGCCATCGCCATCATCCAGTCTTTCCACGTTGAGTTCCATTGGCATGCGGCGAAGTCCCTTGAAACGGACGAGGTCTTCTGTCAATGATGCATAGCCAACACCACTCGGTTTCATGGTAGATCTTAGTGGGCACTGTAAAGGTTTATCTGTCTCTGCTTGGCAAAGAATACAAAGCTCCCAGTTAGTTCTTGGGGGTGGTCTTGATTTCTTGGAGGTAGAGGGCTGGGCTGGGTCTATGAGGATATGACGCTTTGCCATAGTGACGATCAGGTCTGGGATGCTTGTATCTTGGCTTTGATCACCAGGCAGGGATCCTGCAACACAGAAGAAAAAAAAAACTGTGTTAGACCATTAGATTCAGCATGGAATTCGCTATAAAGGTATGGAGAGCAATTCGCTAATTTTGAATAGTTTGTATTCTTTATTTATGATAAACTAGAAAAATCCTTAATTTTCCAGATTTTTTTTAGAAAAACTTTTTTATAAAATTCAAAAAAACAAATTCGAGAAAAAACTCTCTATACTATAATAGCGAATGTGACGCTGAATCCAATGGTGCAATCAGTTTTGTTCCCACTCTTGAAACAAAAAAACCTTAGGGATTTGAATAGTGTGTCATTCAGTCATGAAGTCAGATTTGACCTCTGAGGACTGCGAGAGGTCATTGACCTCTCACGGTCCTCAGAGGTCAAATCTGACTTACCTCCTGATCTTAAAATGAACCTTATGGGATGTACTAACACTAGTAAAAAATGCATGCTTTAGTCATAATTTGCACAATTGTTATGGTTATCCGCTGTACTCAAGTTGAGAGTTGATGGTGGAAATGTGTCTAGAAAGAGAGTTGATGATAGCAAATACAGTGTTTCGGAAGAAAGTCAAGCATAAGTAAACATGGGAGAGGGTGGTGGAGGGAAGGGTGGTAGATAGAGCTTTAATGGACTATGTAGTGGTAAATAGGATTATGATAGGAAGAGTTAAGGATGTACATGTGCTAAGGGGAGAGAGTGGGGGAATATCAGATCATTTTCTGGTGGAAGGTAAGTTGAGAGTGGAGGACAGATGGAGAAAGAGGAAAGGGACAAAAGGTAGGGAGGTGCTTAGAGTGAACTCTTTAAATGAAGAGGAAAAGGAGAAGGAGTACAAGAAGAAGCTGAAGGAGGAGTGGGAGGGAGTGAAGGAAAAAGTAGAGGTAGGTGTGGAGGAGGAATGGGGATGGTTCAAGGAGGGAGTCACAAAGTGTGCAAAGATGGTGTGTGGAACAAGAAGGACAGGATGAAATAGAAGGAAGGGTAGTGAATGGTGGGATGAGGAAATGAAGAGGTTGTAGAAGAGAAGAAGCGAGCTTACACAGATTGGTTACAAAATAGGATGAGGGAGTCATATGAGAGGTACAAAGAAAAGAAAAGAGAAGTAAAGAAAAAGGTAAAGGAGGCAAAGAGGAGAGCAGATGTAAAATGGGGTAGGAGTATGACAGAAAATTTTGAAAGTAATAAAAAGATGTTTTGGAAAGAAATTAAGAGAGGAAGAGGAGGCGAATCAAGTA
Source organism: Oratosquilla oratoria (assembly GCF_046742065.1). NCBI lineage: Eukaryota > Metazoa > Arthropoda > Malacostraca > Stomatopoda > Squillidae > Oratosquilla > Oratosquilla oratoria. The sequence continues at coordinate 14,097 of NW_027467762.1, read as the reverse complement.
GAGAAGAAAAGGTAAAAGGTGCAGATGGAGAGATGATAATGGAGGAGAAGGCAGTAAGGGAAAGATGGGCAGAATATTTTAGGGAGTTGCTAAATGTGAAGGAGGATAGGGAGGGAAAAATAGCTGCAGTGGGAAATGCTAAGAAAATGACCATGATGAGTGAGGAAACTGGAGGAGAAATAAGGAAGGATGAAGTGAAGGCAGTTAAGATGATGAAAGCAGGTAAGGCACCTGGTCTGGATGGATGCCATGCAGAATGTCTTAAAAAAGGAGGTACAGTGATGGTGGACTGGTTGGTGAGGTTATTTAATGTTTGGTGGAGAGAAGGTAGAGTGCCGGAGGACTGGAGGAGTGCTTGTATAGTTCCACTTTACAAGGGAAAGGGGGACAAGTGTGAATGTAGTAGTTTCAGAGGGATTAGCTTGTTAAGTGTAGTTGGGAAGGCTTATGGGAGGATCTTGATTGAGAGAATTAGGAGAGGAACAGAGGGAGTAATTGGTGAGGAACAGTGTGGATTTAGGACAGGTAGAGGTTGTGTAGATCAGATTTTTGTGGTAAGACAGATATGTGAGAAAGCTATAGGAAAAGGGAAGGATGTTTTTTGGGCCTTTATGGATCTGGAAAAGGCTTACGATAGGGTAGACAGAAAGGCACTGTGGGAGGTTATGCGGATATACGGGATAGGAGGAAAGCTTCTAAGAGCTGTCAAGAGTTTTTATGAGAGTAGTAGAGCTTGTGTCAGGATTAGAAATGGAGAGAGTGAGTGGTTTGAGGTAAAGGTGGGACTTTGTCAAGGATGCGTTATGTCACCCTGGCTGTTCAACTTATACATGGATGGGGTAGTGCGAGAAGTAAATGCAAGAGTAGTGGGCAAGGGATTGGAGATGGTTAGTGAAAATGTAGAAAAGTGGGAGGTGAGCCAGCTGTTGTTTGCGGACGACACTGTGCTTGTGGCAGGATCGGAGGAGGGATTGAGGAAGTTGGTGACAGAGTTTGGGAGAGTGTGTGATAGAAGAAAGCTGAAGATAAATGTGGGTAAAAGTAAGGTGATGAGATGTACACAGGGTGAAAGTGGCAGTAATCTGGAAGTGAGCATTAAGGGAGAGAAACTGGAGGAAGTGGATAGTTTTAGATACTTGGGTGCAGATGTGGCAGGAAAAGGTGGAGTAAAGGTGGAGGTAGAATGTAGATTGAGAGAAGCAAGTAAACGCCTTGGTGGATTAAAAAGTGTAATGAGGAATAGAAACTTGGGAATGGATGCTAAGAGGAGACTGTATTTACCTAGTTGTATTTTGCGGGAAGGGGAGCTATGCTCGTGATGTCCCGCCTTTGTATCTTGCAGTGTCTAGTTTGTTTTTAAACTCATGAATGGTTTTTGCGCATACTATTCCATTGTCCAGTTTGTTCCAAGTGTCCAAAACTCTATGAGGAAAACTGTTTTTCTTCAGTTCTCTTCTATAGCTATGTTTTTTTATTTTCTTTCCATGTCCTCTTGTGTTTCTTTTGTCCCAGTTAAGTAAGCTCTCACTATCGAGTACCTCTGTGCCTTTCATGATTCTGTAGATGGTCAATAGGTCACCTCTCTCTCTTCTTTGCTCCAGTGTCGGTAACTCCAGTTTAGCCAATCTCTCTTCGTATGATAGGTTTGCAAGTGCAGGTGCCATTTTTGTAGCTGCTCTTTGGATTCTTTCTATTTTCTTTATATTCTTTTTGGTACTGGGGGACCACAATGTCGCTGCATACTCTAATCTAGGCCTTATCAATGTAACCAATATTTTTTTCATCATGTCTTCGTCCAAGTATGTAAACGCCACTTTTATTGATCTTAGCAAGTTGTAAGTCTCCCCGACAATTTTGTTAATCTGTATATCATAGGACAAGTCGTTCGTGATAATTACTCCCAAATCTTTTTCGGATCCTACTTTCTTTACTTCTTTGGTTCCAATTGTATATTTTCCTGATATTCTGTTTTTGCTTTTTCCAAACTCCATTATGCTACACTTCTTAGTATTAAAGTCCACTTCCCATTTCTGACTCCAGTTCCATACCCTATTTAGGTCTTCTTGCAGTGCTTCACAGTCCTCATCAGTTTCTATTTTCCTTAGCAGTTTGGCGTCATCGGCAAAGAAGCTCATGTAGCAGTTCACGTCCTCATCCATGTCATTCATATAGATAGCAAACATTATTGGTGCCAGCACAGATCCTTGCGGTACTCCACTGATCACCTCTTTCCAGTCTGAATATTTTTCTCTGAGCACTACTCTCATCTTTCTACCAGTCAGAAAGTCCTCTATCCATTTTAGTAGGTTTCCCTGTATTCCTCCTATGTGTTCCAGTTTTTTTTAGTAGTTTTCTGTGTGGTACTTTGTCAAAGGCTTTTTGCAAGTCTAGGAATGCACAATCAGCCCATCCATTTCTTTCTTGCACTATGTCTATTAGTCTTGAGTAAAAGCAAATTAAGTTTGTGGAGCATGATCTTCCTTGTCTGAATCCGAATTGTCTTGGGTTTAATATGTCATTGTCTTCCAGATGTTTTACCCATCTATTCTTGATTATTTTCTCACAAATTTTGGCTATGGTGCTTGTTAGTGATACTGGCCTATAGTTGGTGGGTTCTTCTTTGTTTCCTCCTTTGTGTATTGGTACAATGTTAGCGTTTTTCCAGTCCTCGGGTATCTTTCCTTCTTTGAGTGAGCTGTTTATTAAGATGTTTATTTTGTCTGTTAGTTCTTCTTTGCACTCCTTTAGAATCCAATTTGCAATACCGTCCGGGCCATGTGATTTTCTGACATCCAGCCTTGATAAATGTTCTGATATTTCCTTTAGTGATGCTGTAAACTCATTCATGAGGGGAGATTTCTTGTTTTTGTCTATGTCACAATGTGGTATTTTCTCTCTGGTGAAAACAGATTTAAAGTGATTGTTCATGACTTCGGCCATCTCTAAATCTTCTGTGTATTCTATGTTTCCTTGGCATAGTTTCACCAATTCCTGTTTGTTTTTAAGTTTACCATTCACATACCGATAGAATAGTTTGGGTTGCTCTTTGCATTTGTCTATAATATCCTTCTCATGGTTCCTTTTCTCCTCTCTTCTCACATTAACATACTCATTTCTATAGTTAACATAAATTTGCCATTTGCTTTGTTTTTTGTCTTTTCTCCACTTTTTCCAAGCTTTGTCCCTTCTGTCTTTTGCCTCACTGCATCTTTTGTTGAACCAACATTTAATGTACTCTCTCTCTCGCTTTTGTCTTGGTACATGCCTGTTTACCCCTTCATTGTAGTTTTCCATCAATATATTCCATTTCTCTTCCACTGCTGATTCTTCCCTGTAAAATATTTCCCAGTTTGCATTCCGGAAGAATGTCTTTAGTTTTGTAAAGTCTGTTTTGTTGTACCTCAGTCTTCCTTTCCTATGCTTTTCGTTCCTCTCTATGTCTATTTCTTCCTTTAGTATAGTTTCGATGAGTACATGGTCACTCTTTCCAATTGGTGTCTCATACTGGACTTTATGCACTATTTCAGGCTCTGTTGTAAATATTAGATCTAGTTTCGATGGCTCTTCATTATTTCTGTACCTTGTGTTTTCACGGACCCATTGGGTCATTGTGTACTCCATGGTCATATCTAGCAGTACATTGCCCCACGAGTCATCTCCTCCTTGCACTGTCATGCTGTCCCAACAAATTTCTTTGCAATTGAAGTCCCCCATAACTACCAGATTACCCTTACCCATTAGTATCTCATTGAGTGATTTTCTTGTGTCATCTAGCATTTTTGTATGTTCGATTTCTTTCCAAGCGCTTGTTTTTGGAGGCACATAAGTCACCACAAACTTTCTACTTTTCATATTCTTGCCTTCGACTTTTATCATGATCAATTCAGCATTACCTTTGCCCTCTGCAATTTTTGTCACCTTTAGGTCTTTCTTGGCCAAGAACATGATTCCCCCTCCCTGTTTCTTGTCCCTGTTTTTTATCCAGTAGTTGTATAAACCTTGTCCGATAACAGTGGATGGTATTTCACCTCTTAGTTTAGTCTCTACAATTCCCATTATGTCTGGTTTTGCTTCTAACAGATAATCATTGAGTTCGTTCAGTCCCGAAATTAGTCCGTCAATGTTGGTATAGGCCACTTTTAATTTTCTTCCTTCTCCCTGGTTTCTTCTTCCCTTGTTTTGTTCGTTTTGAAGTGCCATTGTCTTAATCTCAAGTCTATTACTCTCCACTGGAATTCTTTGCATTCTGTCTCCGATCTTTTCAAGTTTTTTTCCTTTGCTTCTTCTCTTAGTGCCCTTTCTTTTTCTAATTCCTCAGTACTCATTTCTCTTTTTATCCATATCTTATTGTATTTTTTCACTCTTTGCCAAGTTACCTACTTTTTCAAATATGTCTTCTACTACCACTTGTGACCTTAGTTTTATCTTTAGAGGTCGATTCCTATCCTTAGTATAGCGACCAATTCTGTAAGTCTCTTCTAAGTCTGTGCCTGAATCACTGTCTCCCCCCTGAATTTCATTAAGGATTTCTACTGCTGTCTCTTTTTCTTCTTTTTCTCTCATGTACCTCGCCAATCCTTGTTTTTCTTTAAGCCCATAAACCACAATACATTTCTTCCTATCTACTGTGTCCCTGACCCAATTTGCTTTTTCGTTAATCACTTGAATGATTGTGTCTTTTGCATTATCTTGCATTTGCTGCTTGACTATTTCTTTGAAAGCAATTTCTTTATTTTCAATATTTTTCTTTCCACTTCTTAATTTCCTGGATACTGTCCCCACCTAAGTTTTCTTCGATCTTTTGTGTCAATTCTTGTAATTTGTTGTTCACTTCCTGCTTTAGATTTTCGCTATTGTAATTATCATTAGTTTTCTTCTTTTCATTATCATTCTTCAGTTCATTTATGTCTCTTTTCATTTCTTTAATTTCGTTTGTAAGATCCAAGTTAGCTTTTCTCAGGTCAGAAATTTCATGGTTAGTCTTAGATAAACAATCAATTAAACCAATGACCTCTTTTCTTAAGTCCATGATTTCATTTTCCCACCGAGTCCTATTTTTGCTCATCTCTCTCTCTATCTCTAATAATCTACTTAAGTTCTTTCTTTCGTACTTACCAAACCCTAAGAAATCATTGTCATAACACGTGGTGCTTTGTTGATTGTTTACATCGCGGTTCAGTGGATTGCCGCCAGATGGCTCTGATTCGCAACTGGCTTTCGAGTCGTTTTCATTCATTTTTGCTAATTTCGAGTTAACACAATTAACTAGCACTGCATAGATACCATTTTGGGCACTCACGTTCACTCCCCACCCCTACAGTACAAACCAGGTTTTCCTTTTTCGTCGTAAATCCTCTTCTTCTTGGTCGCGCGACGACAGCGACGACGGGTGGTGTTGCTTCGATGTGTGTGTGTGTGTGTGTGTATGAAGAAGTGATTGTGCCAACAGCACTGTATGGAGCAGAAACATGTAACATAAGAGAGGAAGAGAGAAGGAGCTTGAATGTGTTTGAGATGAAGTGTCTGAGAAGTATGATGGGGGTTACTAGACTGGATAGAGTGAGAAATGAGGTGAGGAGGAGAACAGGGGTGGAAAGGGAGTTGGGAGATAGGGTTGATGAAAGAGTGTTAGGATGGTTTGGACACATGGAAAGAATGAGTGAAGAAAGACTAGTAAAGGAGGTATGGAAGGCAGATGTGGAGGGAGTGAACGTGAGGGGACGTCCTAGGATGAGATGGATGGATGGGGTGAAGGGGGCTTTGGGGAAGAGGGGAATGTCTGTTGAGGAAGGACGGGAGAGGACAGAAGATGGGTGAATGGAGAATGGCTGTATATGGAAAATGTTGTGATGCATGAGGTGGAATGGACGGGGGGATGGGGGGTGAGGTAGTGTGTGTGAGCAAAATTTTGACGCAGCCCGAAGGGATTTCTCCCCGTCCTTTCCTTTATATGGGGGGATGGAGAGCGGGGGTCGCCGATTTAATGAAGCGGCCTTGCTGTGGATGTGCTGTGTCTTGCGGCACTGCTTCTGACCCAGGGCAGTGGACAGGGTGCAGGGATGACCCATCATCTAGGAGGTGCTAAGATGGGAGGGAGGGTGGAGGGGTGTGGAGTGTTTTCGGGGATGGAATGGGTGGGAATGATTTTATGTCTTTTCCTTTTTGGCTACCTCCCTAGTAAGGGGGAAAAAGCCTTGGTATATGTATGTATGTAGTTGTACCTGCGTGACCCCCATACTCTGTAAACGGGCTTCATCATATTTTCTATGGTTATCAAAATTCACGGGTGAAAGAGAACGAGCAATACAGTGGTAACTTTATTTTTTATAATGTGAATATTATGATGCAACATCGCACGTCTGGCAGCTAAAGCTGCCCGCAAGATTTTGCCCCGGAGTGAAGGGGTTAAAGATTTTCTTCTGCTTTGCTTGAGCTCTTCTGTATGTTATCCTATTGGCTAAACAAGGATATCTCAAATATCTCTTATAGCAAGTTCTTGTAATCTTTCTGCTCAAAGCACATTCATCATTCCACCAAGGGACTACTGGGTGTCAAGGTTTACCGGCTGTCGTAGGAATGGATGAAAAAGCACCAGAAAGTACGATGCCTACCAGATATATGCATCAGAGTTACTAGAAAACTCACTAGTCTTATAATCAATCTCTGTGGATCTTCTGAATAATTCCCAATCAGCCCCTCCTGTCTTCCTTAATTATTTAATATGGATAGGCCAGTGGCTGCTACCATGTAGACCTTCATCTATTGACCAACTGTAATCTAATCTTAAGGATGAACAAATAGTTAGGTCTATAGCAGAACTTGATACCCCATAGAGGATGCTTGGCATTAAAATCACCCAAATAAAAGGCTGAGGAAGCTGGTCGACCATTGTAGGTCATTTAATTCAAACTGATGGGAGTGGTTAAATATGTCTAGAAGTCGATCTTCCAGTTCAGGTTCCAAATACAAAGAACATGAAGTGATCCATTTAGTGGTAAAAATTTGTATTGCACAAGCCTGCAACACTGAATGTAGGTGGACAATTCTGTGGTTTACAGACTTGTTAACAATGATACCAGTACTTCCATGAGCACGACCCCCAATTATAATTAAGGGGGTACGCAACACCTGGGGGGGGTGAATTTGGTCAAGATATGGCATTTTTCAAAACTGTGTTCAAAATGTTCGTATACCACTTAGAAATAAATCCCGACAAATAATTTTCCAGCCGCGCGCAATTTAAAGGTCCTGGGTGAGGATTAAAGGGACAGATTTAAAGGCGCAACCCACACTAGAAGGAGGCGTGCCACTTAGTACCTTCAGGCGCAGCGAATAACGTTGAAATTTGATTGAATTTACACTCGCCCAGTGTATCAACGGCCAATACGATTGTGGAGGGGAAGGGAGGAAGGTGGAGGGAGAATATTTCGCCAACTTTGTGCGAAACTAAGCGTTAGTTACCGGCTAACTCTGAAAAGGGAAGTACACATGTCTCATGAGCTCTCATTGCAATCTATTACTTTAGCTAGTACATATTACTCTTTAGTACAGTCATCATGGGTAGCAAAAAGAACAAAAGAACATCACAATGACAAAAAACAGCAGTTAAAGATGGCAAGCAGTCAAAGACGACTAAAGATATCACCACCTCTCACTCCACCACCGCCCTCACCTGCACCTCTGTGACGGTGACAGAGGTAAAGGACAACATTAGACTAAACAATTCAAAGAGGAAGATTAAATCCAAAGAAGAAAGCAAGAGGAAAAAGATCAAGGCTATACAGGAAGAAGAAAGAAGAAGGGACATCATATGATGCTGGAGGGGGTGCCCTACCAACATAGATTGGCGAGGGGAATCTGATGAGGAAAGAGAAGGTGCCCACTACTGGAAAATAAACCTCTTTCCAATGATTTAGATACCCTGAAGACCCCCAGCAGAGAGGTTTCATATGAAGAAACCGCCAAAGGTGCAAAAAAGCAAATTATATGATGTTGTCGTCTGTGCGTCGTCACTACTGTGACATACTTATACTTTAGTTTTTCAGTATTTAAAGTACTTATAATTACAATATGTTGATAATTTTTACTGTACTTACTTATTATATAATAAGAATTAAGCCATGAAAAAATCAGTCAAATTGGTGGAACTATAAGCAAGTTACAGATATATTCATATTTCAAGTTGCCATATCTCCGTTCGATATTTTTCTACTTTTTTTTAATCATAAAAAATCTAATATACATTAGATTTAAATGAAACTTACAGGGAATATTACTTTTAGTAACTGCTAGGGCCGATCGTTCGAATATTTTGAATAGGATGAAAGAGTTCGGAGTAATAATGGAAACAAGAGCAAATTTTTTTTATTTTTCACGATTTTTGCCAGCCATTAAAATTGAAATGCCTGTATGCAAAAGTATAAAGGAAATTGTTCAATTACTCAATGACCGGCCCTAGGTGTGCCTACTGACTAATCATAGCCAAAATATAAAACAAATTGGTCCACGTATTATGGTGCTGTGCACTTTTAAATGTCGCTACTGGTATACGTACATGTGTACATGTGTACATACATCATTCTGCTTCACCTAAAATGTAAGCAATATGGATACCTATTTACCTGAGAAGTTTCAGCTCTTTACTCTAAATATTTTAGAAAATGACCTCCAGGTGTCGCGTACCCCCTTAAGTCCAACATTAGGGCATAAATCGCCAAGCATAGTCTCTTGGAGACAAATAGCAGACACTTCATGTTCTTTAAAGAGAATCCAAACCTGCTCTCGATGAGAATTAAAACCTTGAATATTATACAGTTATGTTTTTCTTTTCTGGTTCTGGCTTGGGAAGAGAAGGTTGGGAGAGAGAGGGTTTACAAAATGGGTTCTTAACTAATTTCTTTGTTTTCTAGGGTGGCATCCTCCTTTCTCACAATGGTCCGACAGATGTTGATGTAGAGTATGAATTACTAGTTCCTTTCTTAGATTGCATATCACGATATGGGGAAGAAGTTGGAGATGAGGGTGGACTGTGGAGTCTTTTACTGTGCATAGCTTCAGACTCCATAGCTTTGCTTCTGTGCACCTCAACTGAGTGAGGCACACCAGTCAGCGATCCATTTACTGATGATCCCCCCAAGTTTGGGAGTGAGACTGCCTGAGAGGAGGCTTTATTGAAGGAACTCTGTGAGGTTTCAGCAATGGGGACCTTAGGTGACCCTCCAGATGGGGCAGGAGACATTCCCTCAACAGGGGATGAGATAACTTCTGCAGAGGATTGAGGAGTACTAGAATTTCAAAGTTGTGGAGTAGAACGATTAGGTCTAATAGTGGCTCTTTCACGCTGGGGCTTGGGTTCAGCATTAACAGAAGAATTCGTATTAGCATTTGTTTTTCTATTGGGTTCTAGAGTTGGTTGATCCTCATTGCTTCTGTGCACCTCAACTGAGTGAGGCACACCAGTCAGCAATCCCTCTACTGGGGAGTCCCCCAAGTCTGGAAGAGAGATTGCCTGAGAGGAGGCTTCATTGGAAGAAGCCTGTGAGGTTTCAGCAATAGAAACCTTAGGTGCCCCTCCAGATGGGGCAGGAGACACCCCCTCAACAGGGGGTGAGGAAACCTCCGCAGAGGAGGATTGAGAAGTACTAGAAATTCCAAGTTGAGAAGAAGAAAGACAATTAGATTTAATAGTGACACTTTTACACTGAGGCTTGGGTTCATGGTTAACAGAAGAATTCATATTGGCATTTTTATTTCTATTGGGTTCTACAGTTGACTGATCCACTTTACTATTTGTTTTAACAACATCACTGTATCTTTTAGAATTAGTAGTCTTTTAGCATGACCAACACTAATATGTTCTGCATGGGCTTTTAGTAGTGCATCCTGTTCCTTCTTACAAATTATGCAGTTCTTATCCCTGGCATCATGCTCTCCTTTACAATTTATACAAACATTTGGGTGGGAACAATCCCCATGCTCAGGCTGAGCACATATCAAACACAGTTTGTCTCTGGAACATCGGTGGGAAGGATGGCCAAAACCATAGCAGTTAAAGCACTGAAAAGGATGGGGCTTAAACTGCTTCACATAAACAGTCTCTCTTTCTATCTCTACATAATGAGGCAGATCTTCACCAGAAAAAGTTAGGATAATCATAGAAGAATGAGAGATTTTAAGAACCTTCCAAACAATAGTTGGGCACATTTCTAAAATTTCCTCCTCCTCAAAGTCATAGAGATCTCTATCAAAAATTACCCCTTTGGCATAACTAAAGGTATAGTGGGGTTTAACTTCCTTAATGGCTGATTTCTGACTCAAATTAAGCTCTTCAGTACGGGCCTTAAATCTCGCGGGCAGCAGCCAATGCCAGCCGTACGACGTGTCGTAATAATACTCGCATCATAAAATATAGTCACCGCTTATATCGATCGTTCTCTCTTTCACCTGTGAATTTTGAAAACCATAGAGAATGTGATTAAGGGCAGTTTATAGAGAATGTCAAAACGCAGGGGCGACTACAATAAATATAATCAAGACGCCGATATGGCAGCCTCGCATATCCACTTGCTCCTCATGACGCCTACGTATGCGGCACCGTATGGAAGGGGTTAAGCACCATGGCAGCTTGCTCATAAGACTTTACATGAATTAAAAAGGAATTTCTTCCAAATTGTGATACCTGTGAGTTAGTCAAATTACCAGAGCCAAGGTGACTCTAAGAATTTTCTAAACTCGAACAAGTTAGCACGTTCCTTTGCAAAAGTGGTAATAAGCCACTTAGGTGGATTGGGAGGCCTCTGCACACTTTCCTTCTTATCCTCTACTGAGTTTTCTGGATAAAAGATATCCAGGTTAGGTGGGACTCTAGCAACAAGTTGGGCCAAAGATTCATTTCCTTTGGAATTATTATAATCCAAGCAGGCCGCAGCTGCACCTTGATTAGAAAGAAATGAGATCCAGACTAGCCAAGCCTTAAAGTTGTCAGTCAGTTTAACCCTGATCTTTTTAACTGATCCAAATTTACAGAGCTCTTTATTTAAGTCAACATAACTCTTATCAAGAGAGACATATTTTAAATGTAAGACTCTATGACACTTAGGAGCAATACTTGAGTTATTTATAGGCTTCTGAGTACTAAAGATGATTTCGTCACTCCAGAATCCTTTCCCATTGTAAGTCTCTGGACAACAGAATTATGTCAATGAAGTTGCAGTATCATTACCGAAATCCTTTTTCAAGCCGGAGTCAACAACTGGGAGTTTTACTTTTGCTGAGCCAACATCGTCAACGTTAGAATCAGCAATATTAGGAGGGGGATTGGGAGGTTTAGGAGGAGGATCAGGTAGTGGTGGAGGTTTAGAATTTACAGTCAGAGCAGCCACCATGATCATATATATTTATGGGGCCACACCATACATCAAGAAAGAGAAAAAATACATTGAAGAAGATACTGCAGTTGCCTGATGCCTCAAGCAATAAAAGAAAAGTCTCTGCAGAGTCAGGAAGTTCCAGAAACGACTATTTACATATGCAGGGCCTCAGAGGTTAGAGACTTTGTCAACCCGGAAATTTATCCTCTAGTTTTGTCCCATTTAGGATGGGGCTGGCGTAGTCACTCTGCATGTGCACTGGATAGAGAGAAAGGAAGTCGGCAGCCTAGTACCTTCCTCACAGACATGCATTCCCCAGTTGGTGAGCTTTCGGCCCTTGCAGTATACATCTCCACTTGACTGGGTTCGGACATGTAGCTTGGGAGGCACCAAAATACCAGAACCTTTCTTAACAAGTATTAGAGAAAGAAAGTGAAAAAAAAGGAGAGCAGGGTAGCAAATATGAAGGATAGGGATAGGGGAATTCACAAAGGAAAAGGGTGGGGGATCCCCTATCTATTCACTACCCCAAGAACCTCATCCTAAAACAACTGTAATATGGTAAGGGTGGCAAATCCTATGAGCATTCCAGTCCATAGTCAAAGACAAACTAGGGCTGTCAACAAAAGTCCATTGGCTCAGATTTTGTCTGGCAGCTTAGAGCTGACCTCTTCAGTATGGCTGCACCTGGCTGGCACAGCTCAGCCCATCCTTGCTACATGCAAGCCCCCCCACTACATCAAAGTACTGGGCCCCAGGGGGGTTAGGACAGGTAGGGGTTGCGTAGATCAGCTTTTTGTGGTAAGACAGATATGTGAAAAAGCTAAAGGAAAAGGTAAGGATATTTTTTGGGCTTTTATGGATTTGGAAAAGGCTTATGACAGGGTAGACAGGAAGGCACTGTGGGAGATATTGCAGGTACATGGGATAGGAGGAAGGCTTTTCGGAGTTGTCAAGAGTTTTTACGAGAGTAGTAGAGAGTGTGTTAGGATTAGAAATGGAGAGAGTGAGTGGTTTGAAGTAAAGATGGGACTTTGTTCAATTTATACATGGATGGGGTGGTGCAAGAGGTAAATGCATGGGTAGTGTGCCAGGGATTGGAGATGGTTAAAGAAAATGGAGAAAAATTGGAGATAAACCAGCTGTTGTTTGTGGATGACACTGCACTTGTGGCAGGATCAGAGGAGGGATTGAGGAAGTTAATGACAGAGTTTGGGAAGGTGTGCGAAAGAAGAAAGTTGAAGATAAATGCAGTTAAAAGTAAAGTGGCGAGATATACAAGGGGGAAAAGTGGCAGCAGACTGGAAGTGAGTATTAAGGGAGAGAGACTGGAGGAAGTGGATAATTTTAGGTACTTGGGTGTGAATGTTGTGGGAAAGGGAGGAGTGGAGGTGGAGGTAGAATGTCGAATGAGAGAAGCGAGTAAATACCTTGGGAGATTAAAAAATGTAATGAGAAATAGCATTTGGGAATGGATGCTAAGAGGAGGTTATATGAAGGAATGATTGTGCTGACAGCACTGTACGGGGCAAACATGGAATATAAGATGGGAAGAGAGGAGTTTGAATGTATTTACCTAGTTGTATTTTACGGGACGGGAGCTATGCTTGTTGTGACCCGTTTTCGTATCTCTCCACATCCAGTTTATTCTTGAACTCGTGTATAGTTCTGGCATTCACTATTTCACTGTTTAGTTTATTCCAGACATCGATCACTCTGTCCGGCAAACTGTTCTTTTTCAGATCTCTCCTGTAACTGTCCTTGTTTCTCTCTTGTCCCATTTCAATAGGTCATCTCTATCGAGAACTTCCATCCCATTCAAAATTCTGAAGATGGTCAACAGTTCGCCTCTTTCCCTTCTCTGCTCCAATGTTGACAGCTGTAATTTCTCCAATCTTTTTTCATGTCAAATTTGATAGTGTAGGTGCCATCTTTGTCGCCGCTCTTTGGATTCTTTCTAATTTCTTTGTGCTTGGTGCCCACATTGATATAGCATATTCTAGTTTTGGTCATATCAATGTAGTAATTATTTTCTTAACCATCTCTTCATCCATGTAGTCGAAGGCCACTTTCATTGATCTTAATAAGTTGTAAGTCTCTCCGAATACTTTACTTACATGTTGTCAGGTGTCAAGTCACTTGAGATGATCACGCCTAGGTCCCTCTCTGAGTTTACTTTCTTTACTTTGTTTCCAATCATATATTTTCCCAAAACTCTGTTTTTGCCTCTTCCAAATTCCATTATGCTACATTTCTTGATGTTGAAGTTCATCTCATATTTCTGGCTCCATTCACATACTTTATCCAGGTCATCTTGTAGCGATCTGCAATCTTCTTCTGTTTTCATTCTCTTGAGTAATTTGGCATTGTCGGAAATTTTTTTTATGTACAGTAGAAGCCCGATTTAACTAATTCAGCCAAGGTCCAGTCCGCTAAATTGAATTTTCCGTTAAATTGAGTGAGTGAGCGTTGGTGTAACAGTGTTGCCAGAGCGGATTATAAAAATGATACGTACCTAAAAATTCCCTAGTGTACACACACACACATACAGTATATATATTATTGTAAGTGAATTATAGGCAGCATAATCGTGAATTGCAAACGAACAGCAACGTGCAGTAATTTGTTGTAACATGTGTATTTACCTAGTTGTATTTTACGGGAAGGGGAGCTATGCTCGTGGTGTCCCGTCTTCATATCTCATTTTATCTAAACTATTTTTAAATTC